>NC_136991.1:41037629-41121918 GCF_032717465.1 Coenobita brevimanus
TCAGACACTGCTCTCATAAACCTTCTTATCTTGAGAGGTTAAAGTCCAAAGTAGAAATAAAGTGCTTGTTGGTAGCAGCCTTTAAGTAAGGAAAAGCGTCGTCACATGAAATATTAGATAAATGAAAAGGGTATAATGGGAATAGAATGACTGGGAGTTTAGTTTGTGTCTGTCTGTCTGTCTGCCTCTCTGTCTGTCTGTCTGTCTGTCTCTCTCTCTCTCTCTCTCTCTCTCTCTCTCTCTCTCTCTCTCTCTCTCTCTCTCTCTCTCTCTCTCTCTCTCTCTAATCTGCCTCTGATTATTCCGATCGTCAGCGGTGCCGTAATGCATGATATGTGGAGAGCTCTGAAACTCACATCTTTGCATAATAAGCCTCATGTATACCGGCGCAGTCACCGTATATTCTCCCTGAGTTTCCGAGACGCATAGCTACATTCTGCCCTTCCTTTACCTCCATGATCTGTTTATTTCTTTATTTTTATTACCACCAGACGATTATTTTTACCCACAACCAGTCAGAGATGGGTGTTGTTATCACTGGGATCAACAGGTGTCCGTCCATAGAGCTGGGCGGCGGCAGGGCGGCTGGTCGGGCGTAGAGATTTTGTTTCGGGGCCAGAACTAAGAAAGTATTCACTACAGAGTCATAAAAATTCACAGTTATGTGTTTTATAGTGAACTGGTGCCTTTTGATAGGTACAATGCTGCGTCTTAGGTAGTTTTTTAAGTAATGAAATAGTAAAATATAAATCCACAGACTTCAATGCGACCTGCACAAGGAATCTGAAGGACCCAGGTTGTTTCCTCAAGACATTCTCCTCACGCCCACCTTTAAAAGGAAAGGCTGGGAGTGTGAGGGCCGTTATGAGCTTATTTAGGTGTGCAGGTAGGTGAGGGGTATGCGATTGGTCAAGTGGTGGGTTGCAACCGAGTATCGTTGCCTTGTGTGTGGCTTAGCAGTAATATATCGTCCTGAAGAAAATAGACATTAGCTTAACTTACCGTTTCACCACATGAAGTGTCCCCAGTGCTAGGTATAATTGTTTGTTGATAGAATGAATCAGCGCTGGAATGAATATGGCGCCCATTGCGCCATCTGAGTAAGAATTATAGTTTTGCTGGACTACGGGTGTATGGACCTAGGAAATGGCGTATTTACTCTAGCGCTTGCGATAGGAGGGAGATGCAGTGTTTTGGTGTGCGTGTGTGTGTGTGTGTGTGTGTGTGTGTGTGTGTGTGTGTGTGTGTGTATTTAAGTATGCATGTTTTTATGGGGCACGATGAGTTTAACCAGTCTTCGCCATACAGCTCGGTCCTGCGCCTCCATCGTCAGCTCCTATCTCAAATCTCCGTTAACACAATCATCCACCTCCTCCTCGGCTTCACCGTCACCCCCCTGCTTTGTACCCCCATTGCCATTACTCTCCTCCTCATATAATCTTCATCCCTTCTCATCACGTGCCCATACCAGTTTAGTCTTTATTTGCTTGCACCTTTTTTTGTGCCTCACCTACCTTCAATCTCCCTCTGTTCCTCTCATTTGTATTCCTCTCTAGTTTCATTACTCCACACCTCCATGTCAGGTTTCTCATCTCCGCTACACCTAGCTTTTCCTCCTGCGCTTTCTTCACTGCCCTCATCTCAGGCCCATACATCAAAGCCGGTCTTACCATCTTTTTATATATTTTAACATTAAGCCTCATGCTGATTCTTCTGTCACACAGCACTCCCGTTACCTTCTACCAAGTCCCCAACCCTCCTGCACTGTCTTGGTTGTTTCTGCATCCAAATTTCCATTATCAGCAACTTATCGGTCTTTGATATCTAAGCTTCTCCATTCTTTTCATTCTGCCTCCCTGCAAACTTATCTTTGAACTTTAAACTCCGTTGAAGCTCAGGCATTTAATTTCTCCCTTATGATCTTCATTTCTCTGTCTTTCTCCATTTTTCTAATTTTCTGATCATCCCCTCTCTTCTAGTACTGCATAGCACGATGTCATCAGCAAAGAGCAAGCGCCAGGGAGACTGATTTTTTACCCCACGAATCAGCACATCCATAATCTGATTCAAAAGGTAAGGGCTTAAAGAAGATCCCTGACGCAAACCAATTTTAACTAATAAATTGCTTGTGAGTCCTACGCTGCGGGTGAACTGAGTTCTTGTCCCCTCATACATAACCTCTACAGTCGTCACATACTTCTCCATACCTAATGATGTTGCACCTTGTAGTACGTGTAGGTCTTCTCCAAGTCACCATATATCAGATTCAGCCCTCTCTGCCTCTCCCTGTGTTTCTCTATCATCTGCCTCATTGTAAAAATTGCGTTTGTCGTCCGTCTACCCTGCTATAACCATGCAGCATCAACGTTATCCCTTTATGATTACTACACTCTTGGTTGTTCTCCCTCTTTTTGTTGATAGGTACAGTCACACAATCACTCAACTCATCCGGCATTTGCTCCAGAACATTAATCTTCTGCATCTAATCCCACATCAAATCCATCTCCTATTCACCCAAACACTACCAAATCTTCATTGGTATCCCTTCTAGCACCATCACCTTCCCGTTCTTCATTCTTTTCAGCACCATCATTACTAATTCTCTGCTCGCACCTGCCGTTAAACGTTCATTTGGATATTCCATGTTCAAAAACTACGCTCGGAGGCTCCTCAGCAAGTTTTCAAAATATCCTTTCCACCTGGTATTGTCCAGGTCACGTAAAATCACTCTTTCCTCGTCCTTTATCTACTTGATCTGAGTGAATTTCCTGGTTGCCTTATCTCAGATTTTCGCTTTTCTATAGATCTTTCTCCTGGTGTTTGTAACTTTTTATACGCCTTGTTCGAAGCTTGCACCTTTGCTGTTACCACTGCCATCTTTGCTTCTTAATTTGCCCACCTGTAGATTTCTTCATCTTCCTGTCGCCTTGATGCATCCTTCTTCTTAGCATCCTTTTTGGCTTTTATCACTTCCTGCACTTCCTTGTTCCACCACCACATCTCCTTACCCTCAGGGGTCTCCTAGTTGACACCCAAAAGCTTTTCTACTCTTAGTATCACCCGGCTGTTTTCCTCCCACCAGTGGTGCACAAACTTCACCCAAAACTTCTCCCTAAACTGTCTACATAGATTCTCCTCCTTTAACCTCAACCACATTATCCAAGGTGCCCCATGTTCTGGTTTTCTTCTCTTGCCACTCTTATCTCATAATCCTCCAGTACCAGTTTATGTTGTGCTGCCACACTTTCCCCGTTTGTGACCATGCATTTTTTAACCTCTTTCTTATGGGATCTCCTGAACATTAGGAAGTTTATTTGTCTTTCTCTTTCTCCACTCCTTTAGGTCAAAAATTGGTTCACTTTAATCTCAAAAAAGGTGTTAATCACCAAATCAAACGCCAGTGGAAGATCTACTTTCCTTTCCTCTCTTCCTCATTCCGTCTCACTCCCCAGCCAACATGCAGCCCCCCCTTCCCTTTTTGCTCGTCCCCACATACCTATTCAGGTTTCCTCTTAGGATCACCCTTTCTCCTTCCGGCGTCGCCCTCAACTTTTGATCTATCTGAACCCAAAGAGCTTCCTTTTCCCTCTCTTCACAACCAACATGGGTAGCTTATGCATATATAATGTTAATCACCTTCCAATCCTGGCCTAGCTTGAATCATCACTCTATCACATTGCTGCTCACGCTCACTAGATTATCCTTAAGTTCCTTGGAAATCACTATTCACACGCCATTCCTCCTTCGCTCATCTCTTTCTCTGTACAGGCGGGCAACTTGCATCCGCCTCTAAACTCCTCACGCCTTATTCTTTTTCCATCTAATTTCCTGCACACACAGTACTCCAACTTTCAACCTCTCCATCAATTCTGCCAACTCCCTTCCCCTTTCACTCATCGTCCCCACATTTAAGTTTATCACTCTCACCCGGGCTAGTTGCTTTAGCTGGAACCGCTCATGATGCAGCTACCCCTGCCCATTTCCCGCAGGGGTCAGGGGAGACCTCTGCGTGTCGTTTACAAGGTATGCCGTAGCACTTTCTGAGGCTATTCTGGTTTGATTTGCCAATTTGGTTTTGGCCAGTTTTACAGTCGGATGCTCTTCCTGACACCAACCCTACCTATCCTTCCCGCTTCTGGCACCTTCCCAAAAACCTTTTTAACAACTTTCAGCAGTTACTTCAACAAACAAAGGATGAGGCTGTGGAACACTTAATGTCTGATTTGGCTTGTTTATTTTATTGGGGTAAAAATAATCTTGTTGTTTTTAATGCCTCAAAAACTCAGTTCTGATGTCTATCAACCCTTAAAAATCCTCCGCAGGAGTTTCCTGTAATATTTAACAATATCCAGCTCAATCCTGCATCATCTTTAAACATACTGTACTTAGGGTTTCATTCTCTCGGGATTTATCTTGGAAAGATCATATTACCTCTCTTGAAAATTTTACATCCAAGAGATTGGGTGTGCTAAGCCAACTCCGTGCCTTCTTTACCCCTGCATAGTTGTAGACTGTATACTCGGGTTTTAATCGCCCCAGAATCGAGCACAACTCTCATGTGTGGGGAGGCTAATCACATACAGCTGTTCTCAAAAAGGTGGAGTCAAAGGCTTTTCATCTCATTAACTCTCCTCCTCATACTGGCCTCCTTCAAACTCTGTCACTTCGCCGCACTGTTGCATCTTTACCTCTTTTCTATCGCTGCTTCAGTGGTCACTGTTCCCTGAACCGTCAGCTTGCATCCCTTCACCACTACGGCGGCCGCGTAGCCCCTGTCCAGGAACAAACTCTCATGCTTTTTCTCTCAGTCTCTCTAACGCAAGAGTTAATCGTTACTCCTGGTCTTTCATGTATGCAACAGGTCAACTCTGAATCTGTCTTCCTGTGTCCGTATTTCCTACTGCGTATGGCCTCTAGTCTTTCAAACACCGAGTGTCCAGGCATCTCGAAATGAATGGATCTTGAATTTGGTCTCTGTTATCTTGTTTGTTTGTTTTTTTCTTGGAACAATTTGCAGGCTCCTGGCCTTTGGTTCCTTCATCCTCTCATGAAAAAAAAAAAAAAAAATCATCTGGTGGTAGCAAAAACACAATTTAAGATGTTCTCGTGTTGAATGTATAGTCACCCAGTATGGTGATAGCAAGGATGAATAGAAAAAAAAAATTATAATGAAAATGTTTCCACTGTTAGCACACTGACTTTTTTTTATGTACTATATCATTTTTTTTTTTTTTTTACAATCCATTCTTTCTAGTATCAGACGAATTTATTTAGCTATATAAAGGCCCCTGCTACTGAAAGAATTATAACCTCTTTTCATTAACCTCCTTCCAATGAAAGATCTCTTCATCGCTGAATCAGATCGTCTGTCGGTAGCTGGAAGAAAACATAGAAGACGTCGTCGGGCTGAAGGGACGAAGCAGTTTAATACACTTCATATATGACCGTTTTAGAATCTGTGTGAATCGGTACAGCTTCGGAGAAGTCTTTTTTATTTATTTATTTATTTATACTTGTCACGGGGTTTTTATAATATCACAGGGTTTTTATCAAATAATTGCTTAAATATTATTCAAATTGATAATATTATTCAATAATATTGACGAGCAGGGACAATGATTGTCTTGCTAAATCAAGCAACGATTACTTTACGCTGGCCTGCTTCGCACGATTCTCTAGGAACGAGAATTTATAAACTTTCTCAACAGTACACAGCAGAGACTAATTACTCAATTGCTGTTTATAGTACTGTTAGCCTCTGGAGAAAGTTACTTCACCCCTGACAATAAATAACTAATACTAATAATGATATCAGGTTCTTGCTGATGCTTAACTCCTAGGAGGGACAACGGATTTTAAGTTTAATACACAAAACTGGCCTAAGTACCAGTTATGAAAGGCAAACGTTCATGCAAGCTAGGAGCTATAAGAGGAATAAGCTTAACTGCGGAGAAATGAAACAAGAGTTTACATTACATTAAGCTCAGGCAAAAGAACTGTTAAATTTATTGATTACAAAATAAATTTAACGTTACAATTCAAAATCAAATTAATGAGATCGCACTCACTCACTCACGCAAAAGCTAAATACTTACGCCTAGGAAAAAAACCTTAACTAAGCTCTTAAAACTAGGATAATACTGGTCGATGAATGCTTTGTATCACCAACTAAGGTGGGAGCACTGGATAACTGTACTAGTGGAGCTTGGGTGCTAGCTGACCTCTCCTCTCGCACTTCTGGAGCACAGGTCCTTCCTCCGTCAAAGCAAACACTCGACTAGTATTTCCTTCTTGTATATTCCTAGTCTTAAGAGTTTAATTAAGGTGTTTTTCCTAGGCGTAAGAATTTAGCTCGAGTGAGTGAGTGAGTGCGATCTCATTAATTTGATTTTGAATTGTAACGTTAAATTTATTTTGTAATCAATAAATTTAACAGTTCTTTTTATTGAGCTTAATGTAATGTAAATTCTTGTTTCATTTCTCCGCAGTTAAGCTTATTCCTCTTATAGCTCCTAGCTTGCATAAACGTTTGCCTTTCATAACTGGTACTTAGGCCAGTTTTGTGTATTAAACTTAAAATCCGTTGTCCCTCCTAGGAGTTAAGCATCAGCAAGAACCTGATATCATTATTAGTATTAGTTATTTATTGTCAGGGGTGAAGTAACTTTCTCCAGAGGCTAACAGTACTATAAACAGCAATTGAGTAATTAGTCTCTGCTGTGTACTGTTGAGAAAGTTTATAAATTCTCGTTCCTAGAGAATCGTGCGAAGCAGGCCAGCGTAAAGTAATCGTTGCTTGATTTAGCAAGACAATCATTGTCCCTGCTCGTCAATATTATTGAATAATATTATCAATTTAAATAATATTTAAGCAATTATTTGATAAAAACCCAGTGATATTATAAAAACCCCGTGACAATTGGCGACCTCGCCAGTTCAAAACACAAATCGTGTGGACGGATTATTAACTTCAGATTTACAGCATGGAAAAGGTTAAGCTCTTCAGTTTACTTTTGCTATCTCCAGTCGATGTCATTCAGCTAGGGGTAAACTAATCGATCCGGAGAAATTCAGTAAAGCACTCTTGACTTCCAAACAAAGGAGAGGGGTTCTGAAATGATTAAAAGCGTCGGGTAACAACAGAAATTAAAGAACGTTATTTTAACAAGGGCGTTAAGTCTTTCAGTTTGAGGATACCGCAATGAATATTTTGTTACAACCAGACGATTTAGATACAGCCATTGGTAACCGCGTCAGTAATAGATGGCTGTTCTGAGTTGGCTAAAATCGTTTACGGATTGCAGGAGAAACGTACAAAAGACTTCACTAGGATGAAAGTGTTAATGAACGAGTAAACAGTACTGGGCGGGAGTGACGAGGTTTGAATAGGCAAATGAATGACGCAGTCAGGATTTTTATGCGTTTTTTTTTTTTTTTTTCCCACTTCTCTCCGTACTCTCACCCTCACTACCTCTCATCCTCTCCAGCCCTTCCTCTCTCTCTCACACCCTCCCACCTTCCCTTACTCTCTCTCTCTCTCTCTCTCAGATATGTAGTAGAGACTACTAATTCTTCCTTGGGCTGATGTAACAACCTAATTAGGCCTCCTTGTAAGGCTTTAAACTCTTTCACGAACTTTTCTTCAGTTGATGGTTGTCGTGGTATAATTACTGTGTGTGTGGGTTGTTAGTGGCATGGCTTTGAAGATCATATGAAGAACTGATGATACACAATTGATGATACACACACACACACACACACACACACACACACACACACACACACACACACACACACACACACACACACACACTTGATATACTGTACAGTATAAGTAGCTAGGAAAAATTTACAAGTGGACTACCGATCGTTCGTGTTGTTTCAAGACATCTTCAAAGTACTAGAAGGATGAGGGCTGAAACAGAATCAAATTTAACTTCAGTACCAACCATATCAGATGGTACAGTTTAGCAGGTTAGTGCAAACCTAATTAGGTTAATTCATGTCCATTGAGATCATTTCAGATTCTTTCACACCCATTTATATGCATTCAGGTCAGCGTCAGTCTGTTCTAGTAATTGTTTGTTTCAGCCATGTTCAAGCCCAATCTGCGGAAGTTCGATTAATTTCTGTCAAGTACCAATAAAATCTGGCGTTAAAAACGAAAGCACAGTGTTCAGACATATGGATTAAACCGACGAAGGCATTAACTTTGAATAAGTGACAGAATGTTCGATCGATTTGCTGACAGCACAGTCCTAACTCATTAAAAGAAAGAGCTGCGGCAAATCACAGTTGATCTAAACAGGGAGAGTCCAACAGTAGGCTTCAAGATGAATACGGCAGTGATAATTATGCCAAGTAGATATGCTGAACCTCTAACAATACTAGGCGATGCAGAACTAGAACGTGTTGAAGAATGACTACACACCGGGAAGGCAGCTCAAACAGTTCCGTTTCGTGACAACGAAATCAGATGAAGTGTGAATGTGTTGCTGTGATTTTTGGCGGTCAAAGTAACAACAGAAATTTGCCCCTACCTTAAAAGAATGGTGGTGGTGGTGGTGGGGGATTTCCACTACACTAGAAAAGTGGGGAAATGTCCAGTTTGCCCTTCTGGATCAAAATAATGGCCTGGAAGCCTAAAGAGGAGGATAAGTCGTGGAACGTACCGTTGGGACTGCATGGAGTATAAATGATGTAGGTTGGGCATAACATGGATTAGCATAAGATGAGAGCTTCCATGATAAGGAAATAGACGAAAGGTACGTTCATTTACGTCGTTCGTAGGGCAAGTAGTAAATGGATAATCTTGGAACCGAGAAGCAGCGCAGGTCAGCCCACAAATAACCTAAGAGAATGAGGCAGACAGATAATCAGGAGAGCATTGAATTCGGAGAGTTACTGAGACTGGATGCGACAGTCCAGCAGTCAATAGTTAGAGTGGAGAGAGACGGGGAAAGTCTTCGCCCTACAGTTGGTCGTCCCAGTTGATTGTTGAGTGGTTGATTGATAGGTTGACGGGTAAGGTAGTGGAAGCATGAGGGAGAGTAAGAATGGCACTAAGAAAAGGAGGGGTATTGAAAGCAAGAGTGACACTGTGAGAGTAAGAGGGACACTGTGAGAACAAGATGTACATGATAGTAAGAGGTACACCGTAAAGTAAGGAAGGCGCTGTAAAAGTAAGAGGGACACTTTGAGAGTAAGAGGGACACTAAGATATTGAGAGAAACATGTTGAGACTTGAGAGTAAGAGAACACTGTAAAAACAAGAGGGACACTGTGAAAATCGATAGTGGCGCATTGATCATAAGAAGGACACTAAGAGTAGGAATATATAGAGAATAAGGAGGAGTCGGAGGAGAGCAGTTAATGTAAGAGGGGAGCAATAAGAGTAAGACGGAAGCAGTAAGAGTAAGAGAGACACCGTAAAGTATGAGGAAGTAAGAGCGAAGCTATAAGAGTAGGAGTGACACCGTAGGAGTAAGAGGGGAGCATGAAGCGCAAGAGTGACACGATAGGAGTAAGACAGGAAGAGTAAGAGTAAGATGGATACTGTAAGAGTAAATGGGGATCAGTAAGAGTAAGAGGGACACCGTAAGAAGAAGGGGGGAGCAGTAAGAGTGGCACTGTAAGAGTAAGAGGGGAGCAGTAAGAGTAAGAGAACACTGAAAGAGTAAGAGGGGAGCACTGAGAGTAAGAAAGACACCGTAAGAGTGAAAGGGGAGCAGTAAGAACGACTTCTTAAGAGAGAGTAGAAGGGACACCGTAAGAATAAGAGGGAAGCAGTAAGAGTGACATCGTAAGAGAGAGTAAGAGGGACACCATAAGAGTAAGAGGGGAGGAGTAAGAGTGACATGGTAAGAGTAAGAGAGAGTAAGAGGGGAGGAGTAGGGGTGACACGGTAAGGCTAAGAGGAACATCTTTCGCCGTGACCCAGGAGACTCGCCACCCCAGCTGACATCTCCAGGGAACTTGTGAGCTACGGCTGCCTTGACTTCCCACCTCACCTCACCTCACCTCACCTCTTGCCTCCCTTCGTCTTGTCTCATTTCACCTCACTCACTTTTGCCTTACCTCACCTCATGCCTCATTTAATTTCACCCTCTTTTGCCTCTTCACCTCACCTCTTCTTTACTCTCTTCGTCATACCTCATTTCACCTTACTCCTTCTTGCTTCACCTCACCTCACCTCTTGCCTCACTCCGTCTTCTCATTTCACCGCACTCTTTCTTGCCTCACCTCATTTCCCCTCTTGCCTTGCCTCGTCTTGCCTCATCTCTTGCCGTACCTCGTCTTGCCTCATTTCACCCAACTCCCTCTTGCCTTACGTTACCTCTTGCCTCAGTCTCACTCCCTCTTGCCTCACATCATCTCACCTCTTCTTTACTCACTCCGTCTTACCTCGTTTCACCTCACTCTCTCTTGCCTCACCTCACCTCACCTTTTGCCTTACTTCGTCTTGTCTCATTCACTTCACTCTTTCTTTCCTTACCTCATTTCACCTCTTGCTTCACTTCGTCTTGTGTCATTTCACTGTACTCCCTCTTGCCTTACCTCACATGTTGCCTCACCTCGTCTTGCCTCATTTCACCCAACTCCCTCTTGCCTTACGTTACCTCTTGCCTCAGTCTCACTCCCTCTTGCCTCACATCACCTCACCTCTTCTTTAATCACTTCATCATACCTCGTTTCACCTTACTCCCTCTTGCCTCACCTCACCTCTTCTTGCCTCACCTTGACTTTTGATTTCACTCCCTCTTGGTTCACCTCACCTCACCTCTTGCCTCACTTATTCTTGTCTCATTCACCCCACTCTGTCATAAAGACTTTGTAGTTAATTGTAGAGAAGTATATTTTAGACTTGTGGTCGAGCGGCTTTTATATCTTGTAGTAGTTTCCCCACCAGATGTCATGTAGTGACGGGAGAGGTAAAGAATAGTATGGGACTATTTTTATTTGTCTTGGAAATATTAAACAGGTATAATAGTATAAGTCCTGGGTAGCTACCTCCCTGTCTCGCTATCTCTCTCTCTCTCTCTGTTCTAAAGCTAATCTCCGTCTCGACCTCTCTATAGGGTCGCTTGTCTCCTTCTGTCTAGCCTGTTCGGTGGCTAATCTAGGTCTGAGCTCTCTTTCCTAAATTCTGGTATAGCAGGGGTGTGTCACATGTGTTCCTCGTGGGTGGACTAGATCTTTCTCACGAGAGGACTGCTGACAGCTAACTGAATCATCTCCTTACTGGCCGCTGTCGTCAGCTTTCCTCCGTGTAAGCGTTTAGCGCTGCTCACTTCTCGCAAACACAACACCTTCTCATCATTTGACTTCCTGCTTCTATCTGTCTCTCTATCTATCTATTTATCTATCTATCTAGTATGATTTGCAATTATAATATGGAGACCTACCACATTGCTCTGCCGCGAAAAAATGGCGTACCATCGACATTTAATAGTTATAATATATTAATACATACTATATATACATTATAATGAACTTATAAGCTAATTAAGTGAAATACATAATATTGTAAAGTAACATAATTGTATGAATATTGTATACATATATTATTCATAGTAAATAGTGATTATTCAGTAATATTACGCATATAATTGTGCAATGGTAATACTGCTAGGTTATTACATTACATATTTGAGTTATCACTTTAGTAATGTCTAATATTTCACCTAACTTGTATGATGATACTGGTAATACAGAGTTGTGCTATAATTGTATGACTTATAATATTGTACTAACATTGTGGTACTACATAATTGTGTTGGCCTTATAATTGTAGTTACATTTTGTTAATGCAACTATTACATATGTGTCTTGGCCTTATAATTGTAGTTAAAGGTACATAAAAGTTACATCTTGTTAATGCAACTGTTTTGTCGTTACATAATTGTTACATATCGTTTGTAGGTACATAATTGTAGTTAAAGTTACATAAAAGTTACATCTTGTTAATGCAACTGTTACATAATTGGCAAAGTGTAACATAATGCAATCGTTTGTCGTTACATAATTGTTACATATCGTTTGTAGGTACATAATTGTAGTTAGTGTAACATAATGCAATCGTTTGTCGTTACATAATTGTTACATATCGTTTGTAGTTACAAAATTGTAGTTAAAGTTACATAAAAGTTACATCTTGTTAATGCAACTGTTACATAATTATAATATGGAGTAACATAATCGTAATAACTGCAGTCCTAACATATGCTGCGGTCGATGATAGTGATGATGTTTCGTGCCACTTGTATGTGGAGACAACAATTTGCTTTTTTGTTTGTAGTTTATGTGGTATTTTGGCATATATAGTAACATTTACACTTATTTTCATTTGTTTGTTATGTGATCTTACTCTATTTCTCTTTTTTCTGTTTTACTTTTCTTTCTTTCTTTCTTTTTTTTTTTTGTATGTATTGATTTTCCATAGTTTGTTTCTCTTTGCTTGTGTACGCTTGTTTCCATGTTGTTCATGGTTACATAATTACTGGCTAATTTTCTTGGGATACTTTTTCAAAGTTTAGTTTATATTGCACAGATACTATAAAATGATATTATATAGTCCCATATTTTGTTATTTTATATAAAAAAAAATATATATATATATACAGTATTAACTATACACACTGACTTGTTCACCTGTACCTCTCGTGAGTAATATGTGTGTCAGCACTGTGTGGAAATCATTGTCTTCACGATTGTGTTGAAGATGTTCACTCTTGCTAACGGCATTTGTGTTGGCCATTTTTTTTTTTTTTTTTTTTCTAGTTTACCTTGTAACTTAATTTGTATGTTTCCACTAGGTAGCTTTAATTAATAAATGTTTAATACAGTTCTTTTAATTGCTCACTGAGTAACTGTGATGGTATATTTTCTTTATCGCTTGTAGATATAATAATGTATAGTTGTATGTATGAAACACGTATTTTATGTAGGTATGAATGGTAACACTCGTTGGTAGTAAATAAATGTTATAATAAATGAATGAATATATACAGTGTAGAATATTTATTGTTGGTGATTATTTAGTGTTTGAGTTATGGAGATAACTGAAGTAAGTATGTGTATTTAAACTGTAACTATACAGCACGTTTTATATGTTTGTGCAGAAGCTTATTGTCTATCACTGTGTATTGTATAAATGAAGTAACTATGTAACTTACTAATTTTTACCGTGGTGGGAAATGGTGTGAGTGGTGGTGCAGGTGGTGTGTTGACTGACGTGGCGTCTGTTCAGCAAGCACGCATGATGACCTCAACTTCCCACACTGGTAGCTGTGGTGAGTGAATGAGTAGCGATGAGTAACTTGAGTGAAGACGAGTGAGTAAGATGAGTTGTAAATCGTGTCTCACTCTTCGTTTGTTTGTTCCCTTTATTCTATGTGGAAGTTTTCTCTGTCCTTTTCTCTAGTGATTTATTCGTTGTAGGATGAAGACTGCCGCTACTTGTAGGTGCGTGTAGAAGATTATACAGACGACGTAGAGTTGTTAATTGTAGTTGATTGTAGATGGCTGTAGTTCGCTTATTCGTCGTAGACTTGTAGACTATTTGCACTGTAGGCTGTATTTTGTAGGATTCAATGTAGAACTGAAGCTAATCTTGTAGTATCGGTTGCTTTTGTAGAAATTTGCTTTTAATTCGGAGACGATGTCCGCAGATTTGCTGGTTTGTCGTTAAGCTACTTGCAAGGCGTCGAGTGATCTCTTGACCTCTGCATCAGCGTAATGATCTGGGAGACGGAGGGGGCAGGAGCTGATATTGTTGGTTGTTGTCAATCTTGATATTTTGTAGGAATTTAATGTTGATTCGTAGACGAGGTTCGTATACGTTCGCTGCTACCAAATGTCATAATGACTTTGTATCATAAAGCAGCGACTTTGTATTTGCTTGTAGAGGCGTATATTTTAGACTTGTGGTCGAGCGGCTTTTATATCTTGTAGTAGTTTCCCCACTAGATGTCATGTAGTGACGGGAGAGGTAAAGAATAGTATGGGACTATTTTTATTTGTCTTGGAAATATTAAACAGGTATAATAGTATAAGTCCTGGGTAGCTACCTCCCTGTCTCGCTATCTCTCTCTCTCTCTCTGTTCTAAAGCTAATCTCCGTCTCGACCTCTCTATAGGGTCGCTTGTCTCCTTCTGTCTAGCCTGTTCGGTGGCTAATCTAGGTCTGAGCTCTCTTTCCTAAATTCTGGTATAGCAGGGGTGTGTCACATGTGTTCCTCGTGGGTGGACTAGATCTTTCTCACGAGAGGACTGCTGACAGCTAACTGAATCATCTCCTTACTGGCCGCTGTCGTCAGCTTTCCTCCGTGTAAGCGTTTAGCGCTGCTCACTTCTCGCAAACACAACACCTTCTCATCATTTGACTTCCTGCTTCTATCTGTCTCTCTATCTATCTATTTATCTATCTATCTAGTATGATTTGCAATTATAATATGGAGACCTACCACAACTCTCTTAACTCATTTCACCTCTTGCTTTACCTCGTCTTGCCTCATTTCGCCTCACTCCAACTTTTCCCACCTCACCTCGCTTCACTTCACCTTTCAAACCTTACCTCGTCTCATAGTATTGCAGTTTGTTTCAGGTCACTCCCTCTTGCCTCATTTCACATCAATTCACCTCATCTTCTCTATTCATCTCACTTTCTCTTTGCATTCTGCGGTTCACTCCCTCCATTGCCTCTTCTTACTTAAGCTTCTCTTGCCTTATCTCGCTTTACTTCCTCTTGCCTCACCTCACTTCACTTCTTCATACGTAACATTATTCTCTTCTCACTTCACTTCATTTCCTCGTGCCTCTCGTTACTTTAGGCTACTTCCCCTTGACTCACCACATCACCTCCTTTTGCCTCATCTTACCTTACATCACTGTCTCCTCAAGCTACTTTACTTCCTGTTATTTCACTTCATTCCATTTCATTTTTCTTGCCCAGCTTCACTTCACCTTACCTTCTCATGTCTGACTTCATTTCACTTCTCCTCTCCCTTCATTTCACCTTCTCATTCCTATGCTCACTTCATCACCTCTTTAAGTCTCTTCGTCTCGCCTCACTCTCCCAGGAGTAAACTTCATCTCGCTCTCTCTTGCCTCACTTCGCCTCACTTCACCTCATCTCTACTAGTTTCGCTTCACCTCCTCTCACTCCACTTCTTATTTCAGTTTGCCCCACTTTTTTTCTTGCCTCACTTACCTCACTCTACTTCATCCTTTCTCGCCGTGCCTCACTTTTTATCTTATTTAACGTCCTTCTACCTCATTTTATTTCGCTTCCTTTTCTCGTCCTTCACCTGGTCTCACTCCACTTTCTTTAGCCCCGGTTCACCTCACCTCACTCTCTCTTACTTTATTTAACTGCACCTCATCTTCTCTCAGTGTGCTTCGCGTCCTTTCACTCACTTCCTCTTGCTTCACTTCACTTTTGCTTGCTTCACTTTATTTTTTCTCTAGCCTCACATCACCTAACATCATATTTCTTTTTTCCCTCTCACCATACCTCGTTTCTTCTTGCCTCGGTTGATCCTGTCTCACCACCCCCTACCTCAGTTCACCTTACATCTCGTCTTACCAAACTTGACCTACTCTCATTGTACTTAACTTCTTTCCTTTCACCTGTTAGTATGTCTTCTTTCTTCTCACATCACTTTTCTTCCTCTCCTTTTGTCTTACCTATCCTTATATTCCCTCATTTTACCTCTGATCACCTTCTGTTACCTCACATCACATTGTTTCACTTCACATGACACATCTCAACCGACCCTCACTTCCTCGCACCTCCTTATTCTACCTCGTCTCACTGCACCTCCTCTCACCTCACTTCACCTCACCTCCACTCCTGGTATCCTACTCTTCCTTGCTTCATTTCTTGAACTGCTTCACCAAATTTCCGTTCACCAAATTTTAAAGTCCTCTCCCACTTTCTCTCCCGCTTCACTTCATTTTTTTCGTCTTCCTCACTGTTTACATAAGTTCTACAGAATGTACACCTACCTACCTGCCTACCAGACTCACATTTATTATTCATCCTTTCCACTCTACTAGATATTCCCACTTCCCCACAACCACTCCTCAACTCATCTCCACCTACTTACCCTTCATTCGTCTCCACGTACTCCTCTATATATAGTATACTAACTCCTCTACTTATATTCACTCCCCTACCTATTCCAACTCCCCCATATCCACTCCCTTACTTACCCCCATTTACTTACTCAGCCCCAGTCCAGTCATTCACCGCTTACCATCCCCACTTCCCCATCCCCGACCATCTTCACTCCCCTCACTCCTTGCACCATTAAATCTTTCTCCGTGCCCTATCTCTTTGCCTGCGGCTCGCTCCCACCCCTTCCCCTCCCACCTCGTTTTATTTCTCCACCTAACCTTTTTTTTTCTCCCTCTCCTTCCACCCTACCTTATTTCTCCGCCTTTTCCATTCCGAATTCCCTAACTTCTTTACCCCTTCCATTTACATTCCATTTTATTTTCCACTCTTTCCCCACCCACCCTTTTATTCCATTCCTTTTCCTCCTACTCCACTTTATTTCCCTCTCCCTTTCCCCTCTTCCTGTCCCCATCCAGTATTTTTCCCATCTCTTTCCCATCTCTTTCTTACTGTTATATTTTTCCACACTTTTCCTCCCACCTAACTGTATTCCTTCACCATCCCGCCCCACCCCACCTTCATACTGTACATCACACCTTCCTACTTGATTATTCCAACCATCTCCCTCTTACCCCACGTTCTTATCCAGACCTTTACCTTCCTACCTGATTTTTCAACCATCTCCCCCTTGGCCCACGTTCTTATCCAAGCCTTTCCTTCCAATTATTTCTCCTCAGCATTCCCTAACCTCCTGATCTCACTTGCTTGAATGAAGCATTAAAAAATTATGAATGAAATGAAAAGAATAAATATGGGAAGTTACATGAAAAGTTTGGAGGACATCATGACCGTTCCGCACCACGCAGGTTTCGATTGGCAGAGATTCCAGCCAAGTTCTTTGTGGATATTTCGGCACGGATGGGTCGACTCTCTATTTTTCCATTTGTCTGTCTCTCTGCCCAGCAGTCTGTGGTATTAGCTTTGCCTTGTGCCAATGCAACACAGACGCATCCTACCGAGCCTCTGATTCATTAAGCCTTTTGGACACAATCAAGGACAGGTTTTACACTACCGGCTACGTTATCAAAGTTGCCTGCCGAATGGTGTGGGCAGGCCTCAGATTTATGAAAATAAATTTAAACACTTGTGATGTAAGGAAATGGTGTGATTACATTCCACTCCATGCTACACAGTTTGGAACGAAGTAAATCCTCAACTTACCGTTACGAGTTTTAATAATCGTGGTAATAACTGCATGTTTGCGTCCCTTTTTGTGATCCGAGGTTCAATAATATATCTCTGCAACCCTTCTATCAAGACCCAGAAGCATCAGAACTCATTTTGACGCTTCGAAGTCAGATGTGTGTGTGTGTGTGTGTGTGTGTGTGTGTGTGTGTGTGTGTGTATTTGTGTGTGTGTGCGCGCGCGCAGCTTTTCTTGTATGGGAGTGTTTGATATCCATGGAACTTTTGATTGTCTGATAATTTTAGTATCCCACATGTACAGCTTGTTGTTCCGATAATTCAGTGCCTCTGTCTAGAGAGGATGTACAAGTCTGTGTTCATTCTGCCTCAGTGAAGGATCATGTTGTCCTAGGAACGGTTGCAAGGTTTTCTGATTGGGCGATATTGATTGCTCCATTATCCATCCGTTGGTGAGCAAAGTAGAGACATCAATCCTCGTATTTGATTGATGACCACAATTTGAAGATGTATTATGAGGCGATATAATTTGCAGTGCCTTTCCCTTGTAGCGGCAGAATAGTGCTTAAGATTTTGTTTTCTTGTTTCACCATTTCCATTAATATCATCTTGTAATATGCCCATCGTCAGCACGCCAGCATCATAACAGTGCGTCGGCTTTTGTGCTTGTTATTGTTTCACAGCAGACCATGCCATCAGAGACTGATTGCTCTCGTTTACCTCGCCCTAACGAGTACTGATCGCTGGAAAAAAAAAAAAAAAATTGTAGACACAACACAACCTATTTGTCTTGCTCTTAAGTCTGTCGTACAAGTAATGTAGTGGAAAACTGGTTTCTGGGAAAGTTATTCACAACGCTGTCTTCGTATAATACCAACCTTAAAATTTCCAGGGGAGTAGTGTAGGCTTATATACATTTTTGAGATGAAAAATGCTGATGGTAATGAAGGATTAATAATTTTTAACATGCACATTTTGGCCTGCTCTCAGAACACGGGATAAGGAGGGCTCCCTTGAAAAACTCTAACAGACAATCCCAAATTATCTCTTTTCGGACATAGGAGCCCGAGGCTGGGCTACAGTAGCCAAGAATATTTATGGGGAGGATACCGACCTATGATCGAGATATAAAACTACCGGTACGTTGAAAAATTGAGGCTATCTCTAAGATTCGTAATGTAGCCTGAAAGCCACAGCCGTCTTCGTCTCACGAGCACTACCCCTAGACCACCTGGTATACCGAGTCACATTAACCCTTCATTATAATGATTTTTGCTGAATCCTCCCGGGGTCCTGTCTTAGAAATGCCTTTGCCACTGAGTTACTTAGCGATGAACTTCAATGTACGTCAGCCTGGCCAGCGACCAGCATCACATCAGCCAGGCCAGCGGCCAGCACCACTCCAGCCTTGCAGTCGTTGTACAGCTGGACATGGTCTCTCGTGTGAGCCTCATGGTTTTAAAAATCCCATTGCAGCTCCTCTCGTGCCTCCATCTGTGTGTGTGTGTGTGTGTGTGTGTGTGTGTGTATATATATATATATATATATATATATATATATATATATATATATATATATATATATATATATATGTATATATATATATATATATATATATATATATATATATATATATATATATATATATATATATATATATATATATATATAGGCTGTATAATATATTGTTTCACAGCAGACCATGCCATCAGAGACTAATTGCTCTCGTTTGCATATAAATATATATATATATATATATATATATATATATATATATAGGTAGTGTGTCAGCGAGAAAGCACACGAACAATGCCTAGTGACCATACACACACATACACATACTCACACACAGGCTTCTAGAACATTTCAACAACAGTGTAACACACGTGACACGACCCCTGTTACACTAGAATTTAGGAAGCAGAGCTCAGAAGGAGGTTAGCTATAGAACCGACAGGGAGTGGAGAGAGTGAACAAGAAGGGGGGTCCAACTAGACTTAATATATTAAGTCTGTGTAATTCATACGCTGCTCAACTTAAGACATTCTCTGAAGATAATAAATCAAGATCAACTTCCTGTATTTCATCTTTAACTCCTCCTGCTCTTCAATTATCAAAATATCAATAAAAACTCAAGACTCACTTATTACAAGAAGAGAGAGTCACATTGGAGGCAGCGAAAGTACGAACCTCGTCTACGAATCTACAGTGAATTTTTACAAAAGCAGGCGAGACTCTACAAGATTAGCGTCAGTTCTACAGTGAATTCCTACAAAATACAGCCTACGAGCCTACAAGTCTACAAAACAACTCTATAATCTTCACGTAACTTCAAGCAGCAGCAAGAAGAATAAAAAAAATAAAAAAAAGCAAGTAAAGGAAAAGAAAGACCAAAGCAACAAGCACACAAATCCCCAACACTCTCTCCTGCCTACCCCCATCGCTGACGCAGAGGTCAAGACACACAGCAAAACACCAGAGCCACATTTATAACGCATCTTACTCACCTTTCTTCACCCAGGTTACGCATCGCTACTCAGTTACTAACCACAGCTACCAGTGTGGGAAGCCGACGTCACCATGTGTATCTGCTGAGATGACATCACCACGCGAGTTTGCTGACACAAGGCCACGCCAATCACCGTGTGACTGACACCAGACACTTCTCACCCATTACTCATTATTCACATTGCTCTGTCTATCTCTCTATCTATCTCTCTATCATGTTTTCTATAATGAATTGTATTTATAATATGGAGTCCTTACATATATATATATATATATATGTATATATATATATATATATAGATATATATATATATATATATATATATATATATATATATATATATATATATATATATATATATATCAGTGGTAAAGTGTGTGTTTTCATACACTGAAGAACGAGGGTTCGCACCCTGCCAGGGTAATAAATTTTGGGAGTGTTCTTCAGGCCATGTACTGCATTGGGGGACAAAAGGGGTTCTGTGGTTGAACCAGTGTCGCATACTATAAAGTGTGCTTGCACCCAGTCGCCTTGGGAGGGCCGATTACACTTGGTTCACAGACTACACACACATCCAAAGCCACTCCATCACTTCAATTACACTTACAAGCACTTCTCACCCTACATAAAATCTCTACTAGACAGCCTAAACCACCTGGTAGAGATACATTGTCCCTGCTTCGGTAGGGATAGGCCGGTCCTGCAGTGGACACTCAAACGGCTGATGAGGTTTTATATATATATATATATATATATATATATATATATATATATATATATATATATATATATATGGAATACAAATGTGGGCGATTGTGTGCGTGTATGCGCCAACGCAAGATCGTGCAAGCAGAGTGAGAGAAGAGTTCTGGACAAATGTGGAAGTGTGCATGGAAAAGTTTAGAAGGAATGAGAGAGTGTTTTTGATCGGTGATATGAATGGTAAAGTAGGGAATGTGAAGGTGCTTGGAATAGTTGGTGAGTGGGGTATGCCTGCTGAGATAGATGAGAATGGCAGTGCGTTAGTGAACATTGTGCCGGGAGGGGTTGGTGATAGCCAATACCCTCTTCAAGCATAAAATGATCCACAGGTATACATGGCGAGTGATGAGAAGGGTGGGTGGTGAACTGAATGAAAGGAAGGCAATGATTGATTATGTGTGTGTGGATGAAAGGATGCGAAGATATGTAATGGATGCAAGAGCTTATAGAGGTTGGGAGAGTGGACTTTCTGACCACTACTTGGTGGTGGCCAGAATCAAGATCCAAATAAGATGGAGAAACAGAAGAAGGGAAGGACGGGAAGAAGGAGTATTTGCAAGGAGAGTGGAAACGTTACAAGAGGATGAGAAAAAGGCAGAATATAAGAGAGAAGTGGAGGAACGATTGGGCAAATATGAATTGGAGCAGATGGGGGACGTGGAAGGTGTGTGCAGGATATTCACAGAAGAAATATGTGCAGCATGTGATGTGGTGTGTGGGATGAAGAGAAGACGGAGGGGGGTGCAAGGAACAACGTGGTGGAATGAAGAGGTGAGACAGGCTGTGGCACAAAAGAAGAAAGCATACAATGAATGGATGAGAAATAGGGGCGTGGAAGAAGTTGAGAGGCGGAAGAGAGAGTTATATGTAGAAAGGAAGAGAGGTGAAAAGATTAGTAAGAGAGAGTAAGAAGAGAGTGGATGAGGAATTTGGAAGGATTTTGAGTGTAAAGTGGAGGAACTGTAAGAAAATGTTGTAAGACAGGGCGGAAGTGAAGTTAGTAGGGGAGTGAAAGATAAAAATGGTAGATTACTGGTGGAGAAGGGAGAAAAAGTGAGCAGATGGAGAGAACACTTTAAGGAATTGTTGAACATAGGGGATGGAAGTAATGCGAGTATAAGTGGCTGGGGAATGGCCGGGAGAAGGAGGGAGGTGAGAAGACAGGAAGAAATCAATAGGGTATAAGTTGTGGAAGCAATGAAGAAAGTTAAATCGGGGAAAGCCCCAGGAATTGATGGAGTGTGTGGTGAAATGCTGAAACATGGTGGAGAGATAGTAGTAGAATGGATGTGGAAAATGTGCAGATTGGCCAGGGAGGAAGATAGAGTCCCGGAGGATTGGAAGTCTGGTATAATTATTCCTTTGTACAAAGGAAAAGGGGAAAAAGAAGTGTGTGGTAATCATAGGGGCATTTGTCTTCTTAGTATAATAGGAAAAGTGCATGGTAGGATACTTATTGACAGAGTTAGAGAAAGAACAGAG
Source organism: Coenobita brevimanus (assembly GCF_032717465.1). Lineage (NCBI taxonomy): Eukaryota > Metazoa > Arthropoda > Malacostraca > Decapoda > Coenobitidae > Coenobita > Coenobita brevimanus. Next base: position 41,059,704 of record NC_136991.1, read on the forward strand.
GAATTAGTTGGAGAAGAACAGGGAGGCTTTAGGAAGGGAAGAGGTTGTGTAGATCAGATATTCATTCTTAGATCTTTAGTGGAAAAGTTTCTAGAGAAGGGAAAGAAGTTGTATGCGGCTTTCATAGATTTGGAGAAAGCATATGACAGGGTGGATAGACAAGGATTGTGGAGAGTATTAAGAATATATGGAGTAGATGGGAAGTTGTTGAATGTTGTGAAGAGTATGTATGATGGTGCTAAGGCTGCAGTGCGTGTGGATGGTGAACTAAGTGAATTTTTCTCTTTGAAGGTTGGGTTGAAACAGGGATGTGTCATGTCTCCATGGTTGTTCAATCTGTACATGGATGGGGTAATAAAAGAGGTACAAGGTAGGGTAGTGGATGTTGGAGTGGCCTTGGTGAGAGAGGGTATTGTTTGGAAACTCCCTGTCCTGTTGTTTGCATTTGATACTGTGTTGTTGAGTGAAGATGAAGGGGAGCTGCAGGGCTTGGTGGATGAGTTTGGGAGAGTGTGTAAGAAACGGAATCTAAAGGTGAATGTAGGGAAGAGTAAAGTGATGGTCTTTGAGAGAGATGAAGTCAGTGAATGTACAACGAGGTTGGATGGTGAGGAATTGGAAAATGTGAGTACGTTTAAGTACTTGGGTGGTGTGATGAGTAAGGATGGAGGTTTGGAGGGTGAAGTGCTTGTAAGGGTACAGCAGGAAAGAAAGGTTGCTGGTTCCTTGAAAGCAGTGATAAGAAACAGGGAAGTGAGCATGGCAGTGAAAAAGTTACTTCATGACAGTATTGTGATACCAACTCTAACATATGGAAGTGAAACTTGGACGTTGTTGGAGGGACACAAGTCGAGAGTGAGAGCAGTGGAAATGAGTTATTTAAGAGGAGCCTGTGGAGTCACATGGAGAGACAGGCTGACAAATGAGGATATAAAGGAGCGTTGTGGTGTGGATGTGGATGTGATAGGAAGAGTTAGGAGGAATACACTGAGGTGGTTTGGCCATGTGGAGAGGATGGAGGGTGAAAGACTGACGAAGAGTGTATGTGAGTGATGTGGTAGGGAGGAGAGGGAGGGGGAGGCCGAGGATGAGATGGAGAGATGGGGTGGAGAGATATATGAGAGAGGGGGGTGTGAGTTGGGAGCAGGGTAGTGAAATGGCGAGGGACAGGGCGACGTGGAGGCGATTTGTTTGTGGCCACCCTGAACGGGATTGAGGCGTCTGGCAATATATATATATATATATATATATATATATATATATATATATATATATAGATATGAGATCTGTATTGCATGCATGTCACAATAAAAGGCATCCATGTGATGACCATGGTGCTGGGCAACCTGGGAGGCGGGGGGGGGCTGTCAATGTGGTTATGGCGGCAGTGGAGCACAGGTGCACTCCACTCCTCTTGTCCTCCTCTGCCCATTCCTTCCTTCTCCTCACTGACATGTATACATTATATGTTTTCAGTTATTCATTGTTCCCCTGAAGGGCTGGCAGGGAAAAAGCAGGGCTGTTCTGTTTTTTTTTTTTTTTTTTTTTTTTTTTAATCAGTCTACCTTCAGACAGATCATGTTATGATGAAACTCCTGTAGTAATGGAGTTAAGTAAGGCCATATATAATGTCTGTATTTCAGTAGTGAACACTAAGTTTAATAAAGTACTCTACAGTGAGCAAATGTAAAATAAGGAAAAAAAAAAAAAAGAATCTTGTATGCATGAGGTAAATGAAATGTTTCAATTTTTCCCTGGTTCCCAGATCCATGTTAAGAACTGAAAATACCTTTCACCCGGTTAATGGATGCTTTTCGTATCATCAAATAATTAAAATGAACAAGCCTCCCATGTAACTCTGCAAGCTGGGTAAAATTTAATCAGATCGGATACTGCTCTGCGATGCCTTGGTTCAGAATTGCCAATGACTTATTTCTCCAGGGGTGAGATATTAGTATTTATTACATGCCGTTTTCAAGAGAACTTACACACACACACACACACACACACACACGTATCTCTCTCTCTCTCTCTCTCTCTCTCTCTCTCATATACTTTCATAAAAGATTACTTGAGTGTAATATCGTAGTTAGCAGTGTGTGTGTGTGTGTGTGTGTGTGTGTGTGTGTGTGTGTGTGTGTGCAATTTCCGTTATCCTTTCAACAAAATTCTCGTTAAGCCTACTTGCTGCTCTTTTACGTTCCTTTCGCACCCCCTGTCAGTAGTTCCTGATGTGTGTTCTGAAGGCATTATAATTTCAGCATTTCCATTACATTCATCCCCTTCACTGCTGCTGTCTAAGCTTATCAAGGTAGACTACGTGGGAATATAAATTATAATGCAAAGTGTGCATTTCTCAAGATTTTATATTTACTACTCGCAGACGATGTTGCTATGCCTGTGGCAATATTATTTATAATGCAAAGTGTACATTTTTCAAGATTTTATTTTTACTACTCGCAGACGATGTTACTCAGCCTGTCTGAGGTGTCTGGTAGGGAAGACAGGTTTAATTAATAAACTCATCCTGCGGAAGAGTTGAGGTGAAAGAAGGAAGATACGAGTATATCACCACAGACGAAGTGCAAAAGAAACCTTATCAATATATAGCAATATGGCCACCAAGTCAGAACAATAAACTTGACTTTTCATCCCGTCCGCTGAGGGCATAAAACCTAGGTACTGTATTTTCGAAGGATTTTTATGCGGTTCCAGTTCAGTATTCTTTTCGTCGCAGATCGTATATTTTTAATAACATGACCTTTCAAAGAGTGAAGGAGAGAGACGTTATGATCAGACAAACGGCGAAAGGCGGAGGGGGGGGGGGAGAAGGATGCATTAAAAAGGTAATGAAAACAATATATCCAAATTAAATTTTGGCAAAACCGAGTACTGAATTTCAAGATCTTACTTAACTAATCCGAGAACGCCACATTCTCCGATGTTAACCTTGACATTATTCGATCCTAACTTCGGTACTTTTCGAAGGGTCATTGTGGGTATTACACAAACTACATCTTTCAATTCTAACAAGTTACTTTGGTCGTAACCCTAACACATTTACAAAGCCAAGAATATTATCACTTCCACCAAAAGACGTTTTGATTTTGGCTCAGTTTGTTTGGTTGTCTGTGTGCTAAAATTATGGAAAAAAAAAGTTTGGATAGAGTCGCAGCAAATTGGAAACACTAACAAGAACCATCAGCAGAACTAGTAATTATATTCTGATGGGTAAGAGATTAAAGGTGAAGGTCAAAGTGGAAAGGCCATGGGAGAGGTAAGCACTTTCTGTCTATTCTTGTTTGTATTTTTTATTTCAGATTTTGATAACTGGGACTCTGAATTCCAAATTTTGAAGTTTCCTTTACTTTAGTTGTCTCAGGTAGCCCTCTCATGGTTGCGTCTGCTCTCGTATTTTATAGTTTTGCTTACGTCTGACGGTTTTATTCACCTAAGAGTGAATTACAAGAGTATGTGAATGTTAAAATTAATTAATGACGGAAATGTCACTAAGAATAGTTCAAGTAGAAAATGAAGTGTTTATATGTAATACATCAGAACTGACGACACCCAACTGACGCTGAAACAGCATTAATACCGTCAGAACCACATTTGAAAATCTAGAGAAGGAAGCAGCAAGAGGGATTATGAGAAAAATAGTTAGTATTATGGTTAGAAATACTTCTGTAAGTTTAGTCATGGAAACGGTCAAATGAACAGTTCGAAGTTCATTTTAAACTGCTGCCAGAATTACAGTAAAACTGCAATTAGAGGTCCTGCTAGGAAAGAGTCAAAGACACATGCTTGTAGCTGAAGGTGTGAAGCGACAGTCGGCAGTCCTTTGGGTGGCGGATTATATACACAAGGCTAATAATTAAGCAGGGTCATTAAGCTGGGTAATTAAGTTAGGAGAGGGACGCTAAGTAGAGCAGAGGGTGGGATGGGGGTGAGGGTGAAGGTTAGTGGGGAGTAAGGAGGACTAAGATATATAACATGAAATACGCAGTACAGGAGGACAGTTGGGCCACAACAAAGTTATCAGGTGAAGAATATAAAAGAAAAATGAAGAGATATAGAAACACTTTTTACTAAAATTTAACAATCATGTGTGAGAGAAGATAGAAACGATGAAGTCTCCACTCCCCTTCCCTGACCTCATGCTTAACAACAACAACAACAAAGACGGGAAAAATGTAAAAAAAAGAACAAGCGTGGCAAACTATAGAAGACCCAAGAACAAGCATGGGAATTTTTACAAGAATGGTAAAAGAAAGAATGTTATGCACTACAAGAATTCAACAACACTTAAAAAAAAAAATGATGCACAATCGTAGAATGTTCTTACAATTAAACAGTCGTCTCTGCTTTTAGCGTACATGTCAGTCTCGACGTAAACAACTCCGAGTTAGCTTTGGCCTAAATTTTCGAAATGTTTATCCGTCTTGATTTAAAATTATGTATATTTTGACACTAGCTCTTGTTGCTGGTAGCTTATTCCATTCATTAACTATGCAAATTTTAAAGTAATATTTTCCAATATTACGTTTCAGCTTTATCCCATCATAGGTATTCGCGGTATCAGTCTGCATTTTGGGCAGATTTTCATAACTGATGTCGAATTGGTTTTTAAAAAAAAATTCAAGTACGTAAATTAGAGCTCGTTTTTTTTTTTTTTTTTTTTTTTCAGAGAACAGTTTTAGTTTCTTAAATCGTTCTTCATAAGGCAAACTTGGCAGTGATGGAATAATTCTAATACTTCTTTATAGTACTCTCTGGAATTTGTCCTCGTCCATAATAAGGTTCGGGGACCAGTATTGTACATAGTATTGTAGGTGTGATCTAACTACTGACGTATAAAGTTTAGAGATTATAGTGAGAGTTTCGTGATCGAAGTTTCTTGCAGTGATAGAGCCTTTTTTTCTTTCTTTTTCTTTCTTATCTTTTTTATTTGCTGCAGTACAGTGTTTTGAGTTTTCCAGTTTGTCGCGATAATAACTCCTAATTCTCTTTCATCTTTTGTTTCCGTCAATAGGATTTGGAGCACGTGGTAATCACTTTATTTTTTGCCAAAATCCATTAACACGTAGGAACAGTAAAATTTAATTTGCTATGTTGAACTCCTCTTTTATAAGATATTATGTTACCCTGTGAATCGATGACGATTTTTTTTTTTTTTTAGTTTATTCTTGCCTCTTCCAGACATTTTTATTCAACTTAGGCAAAGGGCTGTAATACTGAAGGGATTTATTAAGATTTTATTTAATCCTTTGAGTTTGAAGTATCTCTCTGAAGCGGAAAAAAAAAAAAATCAGAAATGGGTAGAATAAAATGAAAAAGGCGTCCCCAAGCTCAGTAGGTTAACTCTCTAGCGGTCGGGACAACTCTAGCATTGTATTCCAGCTGGAACCAGACGATTTTATTCACCAGGGTGAATCATGGGAGCTTGATTTTATTATTTGTCCATTAAACTTTCATGGTTGTCATAACTTTAGAATTCAATTTATGCTAACGCCAGACAACTTTATCCAGCTTCGAGTAAGCGTAGAAGCCTTAGAGTGTTATTATACTGTCACTTGCGTAAGGCCGACCACGGCTGCCTATGTTCGCTTTGTTCGTCACCCTTTGTGTATTTTTTTTCGGAACTTTGAAGTAAACTAAATATGTGTAAAAAAAATTGGTATGTAGTAAGTCTCGTAGAAAATGAACTTGGCCCCATTGCCTCCGTCACACACACACACACACACACACACACACACACACACACACACACACACACACACACACACACAACTGTTGAGGGGTAACTATAATAATGACAAATTATTTTTCGAAACTTTGAAACCAAAAAAGTTTATACAAAATTTGGGTCCCGGGGGAAGTAATATTGCAAAGGTTCTTCAAATCAAGGCAACGTGTCTAGGAGTAGGTGGATAAACCCTTATACAGACAGACAACGACCCATTATTAATTGATGTCGCCATTTACATCGTTCCTTTTTTTTATTTCCTGACAATTCTGCTTATGACAAATCTTTCCAACTGAAAAGTCAGATGTACAGTAGTCTTCATTTACTTCTTCCTTACTGGGTGCTCTCCTAAGCTTAATGAAATCGTCTGATAATATATAAAAAAGAAATACCTTACAAAAGATTTCATGGTAGTGATGTGCTTAACCCTTCCTATGGTCGGAAAGTCTTTAGGCATTAGCTCCGGCTAACACTTGACGATTTCATTCAGCTAAGAGTGAATCACAGGAAATTGAGTGTTAAAAGTTATAATATATCATCCAGTCATGTACAGCATTTCCCCATCACGAGTCTAGCGGCCCAGGTCTAAGGTGCTAAGTCCCGACATTTAAGGCGAGGCTAGCTAGTCGCCTGTTCCTGAGTGGCTTTATGTAAGCAATAAACACCAACCATTACTGCGATGTAAAACTTTGGACCATATCCTGGTCGAGCGTCTTAGCTCTCTAAACCACAAGGCGTTCATTTGGGTATACGGTTACTATCCAGTGCAATAGACGGATTCCTGGGTTACTAGAAATCATATTTTGGCCTGTCACTCAGCGTAAAATCTCTTGAAGGTAGATTGCCAAAACAAAGTGGGTGGGCATCCCCATATAATAACAATGACTGGAATATATGTTATTTCAGAGGGGAGTAGCGAAAGCAACGTTAATTACTACATCCACTTGGAAATGAGGAGACAAGAGGATTAACTAGCAAGGAGACTGACAAGAAGGACAGGGGCTCTTGAAGCTGTGTGATGAGAGGAGGGGAGCTGACAAGAAGGGATATAGATGTGTTAATTTGATATGTTAGTAATTACGTACCTGATTTCGTGTATTACGATAATCTAATTCCACATAAGTGTGTGTGTGTGTGTGTGTGTGTGTGTGTGTCTCTCTCTCTCTCTCTCTCTCTCTCACCACAACCTAACGAACACTGTATTTTTTTTTCCTAACAATCCCTAGATGATTTTACGAGTATTAGTTCCAGGAAGACCCTCACAGCAAGAGGGTTAAAGACAATTCACTTTATTCCCTACCCTATTAATGGAGAACTGAGTCTTATTATTATTGACTCCAGATGTTTTATTTGTCACAAGAACATCAGGTGCAGCCGAAGTCGTGAAGGAAGTGTGTAGGTCAGTTTAGTGGTGAATAATGAGAGAATGGAACAGCGTATGCGAGTGAGGTGGAGGGAGAGAGGAGGGGAGCGAGGCCAAGAATGAGATGGAGGGATGGAGTGGAGAGATATATGAGAGGAGTGTGTGAGTTGAAGGGAGAGCAGCCAAATCGTAGAGGACAGGACGACATGGAGGCGATTTGTTTGTGGCCACCCCTTACGTGATTAATCGTCAGGCAGTTGATAGATATATAGATGTCCTAGTGATCAGTCTTACTTCCATGGTGAATTTCATTAATTTTTACCTTGGCCAAGATTTTACTTCTGCAGCTTTTTCATGTAGGTCAGTGACAGAATTTGACTATACTACGGGTCTACATCCTTTCCACAGAACTTCTTCGTGACTAGCACCATATTCTAGGGATAATCTGTTGTTGCAACCAAACATTCTAGGAGGAGAGATGGCAACTTTAGGTCAAGTTAAACAATACAGAATAATCGAATCCTCACTCTTGGAATTAATGAGAGTTCCGAAATATTCAGCATCGTACGGCCGTATTATCAGCGGTGACATCATAAATGTGTAAGCAAACTTCTCATTTTTATCGGGTCATTTATGGAACACTTGCAGTTGTTAGGCTTGACCAGCTTGCATCTCACAAGAGTGAAGTCAGCAACAACAGAGAAAGGTCAGACACGTTCTGTCTTCTTTATCATCATCATCATGATGATCATGCATAAGAAATTATAAACATGGTAAAAGACATAGTTTGTAGCCGCACCCATCTCTGCAGCATTCTGAGCTAGGAATAAAATAATTGTTTACTGGTGAAGCACGTAAATGACATCCCTCTGCCTCACAGGCCGCCCCAGTACATCGAACTGTTCAATACTCCTCTGTATCATATTAGCGCTATACTGGCACAACCCAGGTATGCGGCTGACTGTTATAGAGTTTTGCATTGTGTATTTCTGTGTGTATGTATGTACAGTGAGTATTTATTTAAATAATATTTTGACCTGCCCCTCTGTGTCATATTTACGTTTGTTCTGGCACGACAAAGGTACGCGGTCAACTACTGCTCTTGTAATGTTTATTTCTGTCTGCATGTATGTAAGTATGTACTCATATGAGTGGATGTGTATACACAACAAAAAAACTATCGTTACACCTTCTGCTTGATATAAAATGACACACGAATGAAGGTTTTTGATAACAGCCTCCTCCATTGGTATCCCTGCGTGTGTTTGTTGCATATTTATTATAAGCTATATCCATTGCTTCTCCCATGCATATTTCTACTTCGTCCTATTTGGCAACTCACCCACTGTCAGGCTTACCAACCCTAGCGAGACAGCCAGGTTGTTCAGTATGAAACACATCGGACCCCCCTGTAACAACAGTTTTTTTGCTGTGTGTACATTGATACCTCCACATCTAAACACACACACCCATGAGGGCTGGGTCACATCCTTCACCCTTCTTCCAGAGCGTTACAGGGAACAGTGAGTGAGTGAATGATTGAACAACACAGTGAGGGACACACTGCATTTTGGCGAGCCTCTAGGTGCTGCAGAACTCAAGGGATTGTCCACCCCTTCACGCTGTCAGCTTTAATCATCGTAATCCCGTGACATGTTTACAATTCATTCGTGCTACCACCGACGATTTTATTCGATTTTGGGAAGTTCCTCGCAGCAGAAGGGATTAATGCAGTCGGTGTCTAATCCCTCCACCAGCAAACGTCTTTTTTAATGGGAAAAAGCAAGCATCTTTTTTGGCAGCAGAAACGAAATATGAAATGCGTCATGGCAGGGAACTGGTTCATAAATCAGAATGCGAAATCCTACCCAGAGGTCAGGCCAGGCTGTCCGAATTGTCACTGACATTTTCTACTCAGAGTACAGTGCGCATCACGGACCTCCATTGTTTATTAATCCCCTGTGCTGGCTGACCTTTACTAACACTGTCAGATTCCTGTGACTTACATCCAGCTGCTTTTAATTCCTTCATAACAGTGATATGTTTTTACTTTACGCCTTCTGCCTCCAGACGGTTTTAGCTCTGGAGTGATTTTCGAACTGGATGGCTTAAACGCTTCAACTAGAGATCTCTCGTAATTAACATAAAATCCTTTGGTAGTTGCAGGGGTATACTACTATATGATATCATCCAATTGCAGAAGCTGATCGCCATCTGCCAGCCGAGTGAAAAAAAAAAAAAAAAATTCCTCCGACCATGAGGGGTTAAGCAATACGAGTCAGTGCTAACTGTGATCATATTAACGCTCTCAGGTTCCTGTGTCTCGCTTTAAACAATATCAAATCGTCTACCGATACATGGACTATGGTAATGGAATTGCCATGACGGTGAAAGAAGTATTGGTGGCGATATCGGTGTTCTAATGGTCCTATCTTATCCAAATATTTGAATGCTTAACGCTGGAGTGACTGAGATTTCCCCCCTGAAACACCGGGAAGTTGGTAAAATGGCATCTACGTGCAATAGAATAGAGAGAGAGAGAGAGAGAGAGAGAGAGAGAGAGAGAGAGAATCTTAATCCGGTAAGGAGTAGCCGCAAACAGATCACCTTTATGTCGCCCTGTCCCCTGCCATTTCGCTGCAGTCCCCTCCAGCTCACACACCCCGCTCTCATATACCACTCCCTCTATCTCATCCTCGGTCTCCCCTGCCTTTCCCCCCTTCACTTACAATCTCCTGGTTAGTCTCTTGCTCTCCATCCTCTCCAATTGGCCGAACCTCCTCAGTGTATTTCTGTCACATCCACATCCACACCACAACGCTCCTTCACTTCCTTATTTTTCAGTCTGTCTTCCCATGTAACTCTACATGCTCCTATCCGGTAACTCATTTCCAATGTTCTCACTCATGACTTGTGTACTTCCAACAAGGTCCAAGCTTCGCTTCCACACGTTAAAGTTGGTATAACAATAATATCATGCAGCGACTTTTTTTTTTTACTTGCATGCTGTCTTCCTTATTTCTTATAACTGCTTGTAATGAACGAGCAACCTTTCTTCTCTGTTGTACCCTTTCAAGCAGCTCACCCTGTGAACTTCCATCTTTATTCATCACACTACCCAAATACTTTAATGCCCTCATATTTACTATTTCCTCACCATCCAACCTCACTGTGCATTCAGTGACTTCATTTCTCTCGAAGACCATAACTTTACTCTTCCCTACATTCACCTTTAGATTCCGTTTCTTACACACACTCCCAGACTCATTCACCAAGTCTTACAGTTCCCCTTCGTGTTCACTTTACAATATCATCTGCGAACAACATAACTGGAAGTTTCCATTCGTTGCCCTCTCTCTTTAGGGTCGCTCCAACATCCATTACCCTACCTTGTGACTCTTTTATAGCTCTATCCATATACAAAATGAACAGCCATGGAGACATGACACATTCCTGTTTCAATCCAACATTTGGACAGAAAAATTCACTCAGTTCGCCATCCACCAGCCTTGGCGCCGTCATGCATATCTTCATGGCATTCAACAGTTTCCCATTTACTCCATACATTCTTAATAATTTTCCACATTCCTTGTTTATCCACTCTTCCATATGCTTTCTTCAAATCCATGAATGCCTCATACAACATCTTGTCTCTTCTCTAGAAACTTTTCCACTAAAGACCTTAGGATCTACACAGCATCTTGCCTTCCTAAATCATCCCTGTTCTTCCGACTAATTCCTCTGTTAATTCTCTAACTCTGTCAGTAAGTATCCTCCCATATATTTTTTCTTTTACGCCAAGAAGACAAATGCCCCTATGATTACCAAACACTTCTTTTCCTCATTTCCTTTGTAAAGGGGAATGATTATACCTGACTTCCAATCCTCTGGAACTAACCTTGTTCCCAGGCCAATCTGCACATCTTCCATATCCATTCTACTGCTCTTTCCCCTCCGTGCTTCAGCATTTCACCACACACTCCATCAATTCCTGGGGCTTTCCCCATTTTGACTTTCTTATTTCTTCCACTACTTCCATCCTACTGATCTCTTCCTGCCTTCTTATCTCTTCCCTTCTTCTAGCCATTCTCCAGTCACTTATACTCGTATTAAGTTCATTCTTTATGTTTAACAATTCCTCAAAGTGTTCTCTCCATTTGCTCACTTTTTCTTCCTGCTCCACTAGCAGTCTATCATTTTTTTCTTTCGCTCCCATAATACCTTCTTTATCTCCCTGTCTGACACTCTGTGCCACCTTACAGAACATTTTCTTAAATTTCCTCCACAGTACACTCAGATTCCTTCCAAATTCCTCATCCACTCTCTTCTTACTCACTCTTACTGATCTTTTCACCTCACTCTTCTTTTCTACATAAAATTCTCTATTCCGTCTCTCAGCTTCCATACCGCTGCTTTCCATCCACTCACTACATGATTTCTTCTTTTACGCCACAGCTTGTCTCACCTCTTCATTCCATCACGCTATTCCTTCCACCCCCTTTAGTCTTCTCTTCATCCCACACACCACCTCACATGCTGCACAGATTTCTTATGTGAATATGTTGCACACACCTTCTACCTCCCCCATCTGCTCCAGATCATATTTACCTAATTACTTCTCGACTTTTCTCTTATATTCTGCCATTTATTAATCCTCTTGCAACCTTTCTACCTTCTTTGTAGGGGCTACTTCCTCCTGCCTTTCTCACCATCTATTTATCCATCGCATTTACCCATTCATTTTCAGCATCACCTAGTAATGGTCAGAAAATCTATTCCTCGAACCTCTGTACCGTATGCTCTTGCATTCGGTACTTACCTTTTTATTCTTGTCCACAAACACATAATCAGTCATTGCCTTCCTTTCATTCAGTTCACCATCCACCATTCTCATCACTCGTCATGTATGCCTGTGAATCACTTTGTGCCTAAAGAGAGTATTGGCTATCGCCAACCCCCTTCCCGCACGAATGTCCACCAGAGCACTACCATTCTCATCCACTTCTGCAAGCACACCCCACTCACCAACTACTCCATCCATATTAACATTCTCTATTTTTCTATTCATATTTCCAATCAAAACACTCTTTCTCACCTCTCTCAAACTTTTCCATGCATGCTTCCACATTTGCCCAGAACTCTTCTTTCACTCTGCTCACATGGTCTTCCGTTGGCGCTTATACACACACAATCGCCCATGCTTGTATTCCTACTTTCAGTCTTACCCACACAGTCTTTGAACCAATTGATCCATACTCTCTTATATTTTCCTTTCACCTCTTGCACACAGCAATGCATACACCCTCCTCTGCCGTCTCTTTCTCACCTACTCCCACACATAAACCCAGTCCATACTTTCGCTTTCTCACACTCTCTATTTAGTCTCAGTCAATCCGTATACATCCGCTTTTGCATCCTCAAGCACCTGGACAATCTCTCTCTTACCTCATCATTCGCACCCCTCACATTCCCTGTTGAAATCCGCACCATGTCCTTTATGTTGTCCATGGTCGTCACCTGTTGGTCACTCCTGGTCCAAGGTATTTTCTTTGTCTTTTTAGTTAGTTTTCCAGGGAGGGGCACTGACTCTCCGCCAACCCACTTGTTGACACGCAGGGAACACGTATTGGTTGGTTATAAGGTTACTTCCCTGAGTGATAAATGATTTCCTGGCCTACAGAAAATCTTTCTGCTTTCACGCAATGTGGAGTCGCTCTGGAGTAGAGTAGCACTACACTGAATGGATGATAGGCGCCCCCACCAACCACCATAGAAACACCACCACTAAATACCATTACTATATATATATATATATATATATATATATATATAAATATATATATATATATATATATATATATATATATATATATATATATACTAAAGTGAAAATTTACAAGTCCATGGTTAGACCCATTTTAATTTACGGGCATGAGTCATGGTACAGTACAATTGCAACAGATCAGAAAGTATTAGGATTTGAGAATAAAATACTGAGAAGGATTCTTGGGGTAAAGTGGCAAGACAGAGTTACAAATGAAAGAGTAAGGGATATTACGAGAGTGGAACCAGTTAATGAATATGTGAGACTGTCTCGCTGGAAGTGGCTGGGGCACATATACAGAAAAGAAGGTTGTTTAATACAGGATGTGCCAGAGTGGATTGCTAGAGGAAGAAGAGGTAGAGGTAGGCCGAGGGAAACCTGGTTGAGGACAATGAAAAAAGAAGCTGGAGAGGAGTGTTGGTGGGATCTGAAGGAGATGGCAAGAGACAAATATTGGTGGAGAGAGTTCATTGAGACCCTATGCATCCCGTGGGGTGCCAGAGGAAATGATTGATTGATTGATATATATATATATATATATATATATATATATATATATATATATATATATATATATATATATATATATATATATATTTATATCAGTCCTGGATGAGGCAGTCTTAATTATTCTAACAAAAGTTTTTAAAAGCGTGTGTCTGTCTGTCTGCCTGTCTGTCTGTCTGTCTGTCTGTCTGTCTGTCTGTCTGTGTTCGTGTCTGCTTGTTCGCCAAAGAAATTAAGAAGGAACCTTCTAGAGGCCTCGAAATGGATCTAAGAGAGGTGCGGCTTAAAGTTGCTAATTTGGCGCCCTGATTGCCAAAATGATGTGTTTCACGTCGACATGGTTGATCTTCGTGGCCAATTACCTTATTGTTTTTAATTTCCTCCTACAACCATACAATACTGGTAGCTTTAAAGTCACTGTATTGTCAACGTGGTTGAGCTTGGTGGCCGGATGGGTAGAGTTGTAGGCGGATAGGTGAGGTGGGTGGATAGTGTGGGTGGGGTGAGTGGGCAGGGTAAGTTAGTGAGGGTGAGTGAATGTCTGGGCAGGAAATGGGAAAATAAGTTCATGGGATTTGGTCAGTGTGATGAGTAGTCCATGGCTGGAATAGGTTCATGGAGAATATGGGGAATATATCCCTTGGGAAATGAGCTTTAAGGGGGAGTATAGATTCAATGGGTTATATGGAGCCACGGGTGCTGTTTCCCACAGTGGGGTGGCATCTTAGGATCCCAGACTGTGCCAGTCTGATGACCATAGATTTTATTTTTTTTCCGTGGCAACACCGAGAACCCTGCTAGTACTCTATACTTAGGGAACAGGCTGTCAAGTCTGTCCAGAGCTATGACTAATTCAGAGAGGGAGTTGTCAGATCCGGCTTTTATAAATCTGAATTTTCACTTACATTCTTTTTGTGTGATTACAATGCACACTACAGACCTCCTTTATTTAGTCATTTTCTGTGTTGGTGACAATCATCTAGACGCCCAGGTTCTTATGACTCACCGTCAGCTAATAAAATCGTCTTCCCTCAGTCGGAATACAATACTTGAGCTGTCTCGGCCACGGGACGATTAAGTGCACCAATATTAATGGTGTTATTCGTAACATTCAAAGGTTCCTGTGACTCGCACTGAGCTCAGTAAAATCATTCTCTGTCAGCAGACATAGAATGCTAAAATTGTTCTAACCATGGAATGGTTAACGGTACAAGTATTTATGTTGATTATATTAACATTCTCAGCTTCCTTTGACTCATTCTCAGCTTTGTCCCTAACGTGGCGGACTTACTGGTGACGATATTAATAGCCTCAGGCTCTTCAAATGTTGACCGTTGGCTGTCATATTACTAAACGCTTTACTCAGATATTTTATCGGTTTATTGTCGTTGCTCACAGACTTTTTTTTTTTTTCACCTTGGTGATTTTCTTTTTTTTTTTTTTTTTTTAGTGAAGAGGTTAAAGAAAGCTATATCTATCCCCTTCAGCATGAAAAGAATCTCCTCAGCTGCATAAATTCGTCTGAAGGTAGCAGGAGTATAAAACACAATACCTGATCGCAGATAAGAAGTTAATCTTAAGCGTGTGAGTACTACGTTCAGAAAGGCAACAACGTTCTGAAATATCACTGTCGTTCTCCGAATACAAGGCGCCGCAGAGATTGACCTCCATGTCATACATTTCATTTATATAGGCCTATCTATTATCTCCAGGTGACATTGCTCAGCTTATGAGAGCTTTTAGAACCGGATAGGGTATATACACTCGTCATTACCTGTCTCACTACTAGAGCGCTTTGCTGAACTGAATGTAGTCTTTTGGCGGCAGCAAGATTATAATGCAAATGATGTATGTGGAGTGACGCGATTTATTCATCCTGTATGCTGGATGCCCTTCTTCAGTGTATTTTATTTATTATTATTTTATTTTATTTTTTTTGACGGCATTTCTCTTTCCAGTGAGCCCAGGAACATCTTTTTTCTTCAGTATATCCCAGCCATCTCCTTACCATGCTGTTCAGTGTTGGATAGATCTTTCAGACAGGAGGGGTTAGATAGAGCCTTAATAAACTCCTTCGATACGAGAGTCCTTCCCTGTTTGAATAACGTTCTTCTAGCAGCCACAGTAAGTAAAAAAGTACGTTACAAATCAGAGAATTAATGCAAAAATGAAGGAACGAAACTCTGATTGACGGTAAAATTAGCCTTTTTTCCATAAACAAGTGGCATTTTCCAGATCCGTTCAGTTCAAGATGCCAGGGTGGAATTCTCAGCTATATATAGGTTCGATCCCCTCTCGTAACTCAATTTTTTTACTGCAGGAAGGACAAAAACAATGCAGACCATCCTATGCCTCATGTTCTTCGTAAAAATGCAGTTGATATTACGAGAACTCATATCTTTTATATTTATTTATTTATTTATTTATTATTATTATTATTATTATTATTATTATTATTATTTTTAGGGAGGACAAGGTCAGTACATAAAATCTTCGTCTGTTATTCTCTAATGTAAATGCATTTCATAAGTTACGACAAGGAATCGATCGTGTATTCGAAAATGCCACTGCTGGAAGCGAATAGTCTTCTTATATTTTTTTATTTTACAAGCGGCCATTTTCAGCTTTGGAAATATTTATATTAGTGCACGAATTAATGACTGTGACAGCTAACCTCCATATCAAAAACTGACTCATGAGCTAAATATAACCGTTTGGGAGTATAGAAAATTAAATGGAAGAATTTATGCCAGAAGAAGGAAACAAAGGCTGATTAATGCAAGAAGGAAGAAACAAAGGTTGAGAGTCACATGAACTAGCCAGTAGCTAAATCAGTGCTGGTCGATATGCCCTGATCAAGTGACTGGAGGTCGTAGGAAGAGTTCAAAGCTTTCTCTATAAATCATTCACTGGGATGGTCGAGCGTAAGTGTTTTATTCTTGCTACCAGAGGACGATTTTATTCAGGCGGAATCATTTCTTGACAGCTAAAGAACTGGATAATTGCTTTCCTCCGATTATACATATATTTTTTTTATTTTCAGACGATTTTATTATGCTAGGGAGAGACTTTTCTGGCTGGAGGGATTAGATACTGCATTCATTAAATCCTCCAGTATAATAGATCTCTCCTTAGTCGAATGCAGGAATCTGAAGGTAACAAAAGTATAATTAATAGGTACGTCCTTAGACTAAAGGAGTTAAAATCTCTCGTCTATTGAATATCTTAAAAAAAAAAAAAAAGTAACAAAAGCAGTACCGAAAGAGATAAAGAAAAAAGGGGAAGCACTTGGGGCACTGAGCTCCCGTAATCTGCTGGCCTCGGGAGTTTTCAGCATCTACTCTTGACTCTCTATTTCTATGTACGAGTAGCACCGTAATATTCTCTTGCATGTTTTTCAAGTATTTAGAATAAAAACAGTTTACTTCAATAAATATAAGTAAGTTTGCCGCATCAAGCAATAAATTGGAAAGGAAAACGTGTTACGAAGCCTCCTTAGCTGACGAGAGAATGGACTAAGTAATGGGAATGGACACAGACAAAGACAGAGACAGAGTGAATCATATAAGAGCGAGAATCACAATCACTGAGAGAGTCAGACAGATCAAGTGACCGATGATGTTTTTGTTCCGACCATCCCCTATCGGAAAGATGTTAAGAGGACCTGGATTCCAATATATCGACTTACTGATTAATTCTCTGGACTCTCGCCAGTTGGCTTCATTTTCTTCTTTTTCTGTAGGGCCTTCATCAGGGAGTCTTCCAATTAATGTCGGCATTTCTGAGCAGCCACAACATAAAAAACCAACCTTTCATAAGATGATGAGTTTCTTAATCTGCGTTGTAAGATATCAGGTACACAGGAGCGGTGTATGCTATTGTTAGTAGTTTGTCGGAGACAACGTTGAATCAAACCCCTCATCACGCCCATATCTACAATGCACATCTTGCCTGGGTGTACTACTCCCTCCCCGTCCACCCAACACCATTCAAGCCATTCCCATCCACTGCTTCCCACCCACTTCACCCTTTTCTCCCTTCCCCCGCTCACGCACACAGACACGCACTGACTATGTACGATAAACCTTTAACTTACACGTTCCCATTGCAACACTGGCCATCTGCACAGGGTCTAGTCGTCCCTCCCTACCCCAACAGCCACACCGACTTAGCCCATTCTGCCCACTTCCTTTCACCAACGCCATCTACTGTACTATTTGTTCATCCACCATTGACCTAGCACATTACCAGCCTACCATCACAGCGTACAGTACACTTCCCTCGGCATATCACTCGGTCTGCCTGCCACTGACCCAGCCTATCCCGCCATTTACACTATCCGTTAATGCAGTAAAGAACATTTACTCTCTCTCTCTCTCTCTCTCTCTCTCTCCACACACACACACACACACACACACACACACACACACACACACACACACACACACACACACACACACACACACACACACACACACACACACACACACAGACCACAACACAACACAACACAACAAAAACAACACAACAAAACACAGCACAAACACAGCACACATATGCAACAAGTACACCCATCGTTCCAGCAGGTTACTATATTACACAATCCCTGCATTAAAAAAAAGTCTCCCCAACAACATACCAAAAAAAGAGCAGCAGGAGGAAGAGCGGCGACCTGCCTCGGTGGCCCTGTGCTCCCCCGGCCAATTTACCCAAGGATATGAAACACTGTCCTTTCTCTTCTAGGTACTGGGGACCCATTGAGGTTATTAGTGCCAGTGGCGGTGTGGTGATGGTGGTGGTGGTGACGGTGGTGGTGTGGTGTTGGTAGTGGCTGTGGTAAAAGTAACAGTGGAAGTAGTAGTTGTGGTGATTGTGGTGGTCAGAAGTATTAGCCTGGTGATGGTAGTGGTGGTGGTTGTGATGGTTAGTGGTGGTGGTCGTAGTAGGAGTGCTGGTAGGGGTACACGTGGTTGTAGAGGTTTTTGTAGTAAGAATGATGGTAGAGTTACATGTAGTAGTGGTAGCAGTGGTGGTGGTGGTGATGGTAGGAACATAAGCAGTAGTGGTGGTGGATGTGGTGATAGTAATGGTGGAGGTGATTGGAGCGGTGGTAGGGGTAAAGGTAGAACTGATGGTAGGAGTGTCTATAGGGATATAAGTTACAGCAGTGGTGGGATGAGTGATGGTTGTGGTAGTGATAGTAGTGGTTGTCGTAGGAGTGGTGATAGAAGTGTAAGTAGCAATGTAGCAGTAATAGTAGTGGCAGCCTCCCCGACATACACATCAAGCCGATCACAGCTCAAAAACTACAAAAAATTTAAACAAGAGCACCTACATTTATAACCCATACTCAGTAATACACAAGGGATAGTCGAACTGAAACAAAACCAGTACAGATAGAACTCAACTTTTAAACACAGGAATCGTTTTGCTGTACATAATGAACAGTCACTTTTAATTAACATCTTAAAATTTTATGCATAGGTCTCCAGCAGCCTATAAGCATCATGCCACGGCTTCTGTACTAAAAAAATATATAAATAAAGCAAACTTGCTTACACACACCGCCAACCACATACTACCCTCATCTTAAACACACACACACACACACACACACACACACACACACACACACACACACACACACACACACACACACAAACAATAGCAAGGTGGCAGTCCGCCAGCTTTCATCTCCTTCTCTCCTTCATCCTTTCCAACTCTGTATTTCCCCAATCACTCCTTCTTTCCCCCCCCCCCAAATAAAAAAAAAAAAATGTCGTGATGGTAGTTGGAGTGATGACGGTGATGATAATAATATGGGTGGAGGTGGTGATAGTGGTAGCGGAAATGGTGATGGGAACGTAATAGTGGAGTAGGAATCATGTTGATACTAAGAAGGATGGTAGTGATCACAGCGTAAGAGGAATAGTGATAGATGGCTGTGCAAAAGTACTCGTGCTACTGGTAGCGATGGTTTGTAATAGTAGTAAATAATATTGTGGTCATGACGAGAAAAAGTTTTTCGGCCAAATTCTTTATATCATGATTGTTTTTGTTTCTAGTTTTCCCGATACAGCGATTGTGCCCTGTTGATATTTTTAAAGTCTGGTTCTTTCTCATGCATTATTATTATTATTATTTTGTTTTTGTCGTGCACAAGCTCGGAAGGGTCCTACTGCAACCCACCTGAACCTAGCCTAACCTTAACATTTAACCTAACCCAGGTGCACTTCAGCTTAGATACCCTTACGGTTATTTGGTTAACATTGGATTGATTGACAGCACACCCTCGTTCAGGATTTGGTAGGACTCTGGTCTTGTTTGGAACTAGTAGTACCAGGAAACAATCACCCGTTCTTAAATTATACTTTAGTTATGTATGTGGTAAAGCAGGAAACAGAAGTAACTTAACTGAAAAGCTCCATCTGGTGATGTCCCCCAAATGGTGACGGTGGTGATAATGCTAGTTACGGTATTTAAGCAGCAGTAGCAGCAACGGCACTGGCATTGACAGCATTATTATTATTATTATTATTATTATTATTATTATAATCATTAATAGTAGTAGTAGTAGTAGTAGCTTCAGCAGTAGCAGTAGTAACAGTAGTTGCACTGTAGCTGCACCAGTAGCAATAGTGACAGTAGTAGTAGTAGCTGCAGCAATAGCAGTAGCTGCAGCAGCAGAAGTAGTAGTAGTGGTGATGGTGGTAGCAACACTGGTGGTGGTGGAAGTAGTAGTGGTATTGTTGCTGGTGGTGGTGGGTAGTTGTAAACTGTTAGTATGGTCATGACAATAAAAGTTACAGTAACCATAGTAACCAATCTTCACATCATTATCCCATCTTCCTCTATATTTCAACCCTTTCCATCCCCCTCCTCCTCCTCCTCCTCCTCATCTGTCACCCACTTATTATCAACTTCCTCCTCGCTTATCACCTACCTGTCTTCCTCCTCCTCCACTTCTATGTTCTCCTCGTTTATCCCAGCTGTTAATCTCTCATTTTCATCCTGCTTGTCACTCCCATTGTCTTCCTTCTCTTCCCTTTCTTCCTTGTCTGTCCTTTACCTCCGTTCCGTCTTCTTCCTTCTGACATCGTTCTTCCTTTTCCTCTCTCGTGGCAAGAATAACAAGAAAATATGGCTGAACAATACTCGTACATTCCTCTGATCTCTGAACGACCTGTTGTTGATCAGATTAAAAAACTCCCCTCCTTACTTCCTAGAACACCGGTAGGGAACGTGAGAAAAAGAAATATTGCGTGTTGCTATTTCTTAATATTATTTGTCATGCTGGAGAAATATGCACACCGGAAGCACAAAATATTTAGATGAGCCGCCCAAACCTGAACGGCGAATAAAGGCTTTTGCTTACCTTTTGTTTACCCAAAAAAAAAAAAAAACAAAAGTAAAAAAAAGAAAACTTTTTTTTTTTTTTTTAATTAATTTCACCCACCTTTGCCGAGACACCATCCGTATTTCCTGGATCCATGAATCATTACTACAAGGGACATTAAAATTTCCTATCTTGTGCAGTGAAGTGATTCCCAGTTACTTAAACACAGCCAGTAGGCACACTGGTATGGATTCCGAGTATTTTCTTTTTTCTCTTTTGCTTGTATTCTCCATAGAGGGATGAACAGTCATACTTTTCGAGTATGTTGATGTCTCTTGCCGGTTTTGCGTGATGTAGGCTATTACAGACAGAAGACAGACACGAACCTAGGATTGCAGAATTTTATATATATATATATATATATATATATATATATATATATATATATATATATATATATATATATATATATATATATATATATCTGCAATCCATATATATCTATATCTAACTATCTATCTATCTGTCTATCTATCTATATGCAGAATATAATTATATACGTAATAATTTTATAAATTTTGATATAATTTGTATGTATATATATATATATATATATATATATATATATATATATATATATATATATATATATATATATATATATATACTGTATATTATAGAAGTTATAAAAACAGAAATGGAGGTGGGCAGGCCATGTAGCAAGAATAAGGGATAATCGATGGAGCAAGAGGTTGACTGACTGGACACCAAGAGATGGTAAGCGTAGCAGAAAAAGGCCAGACAGGAAGTGGAGGGATGAGATAGAGAAATCTGCAGGGCAATCGTGGCAAAGTTTGGCTCAGTCAAGGAATTCGTGGAGAAGGTTGGGGGAGGCCTTCGTTCAGCAGTGGACTTGTAATGGCTGATAATGATGATGATGATGATGATATATATATATATATATATATATATATATAGATATATATATATATATATATATATATATATATATATATATAATAAAGGGGACGACTGGTGCCTCTTGAAATTTACTGTTTTTTTTACCAAATCATATTACTTTTGTCAAGTGTCTTGACCATAATAGCAGTAATGGAGTGTATCGTGGTGATAGGGCAATTTTTACCTGTCTCCATTCAGCAAAACTGATTTTGTTTGGTAGTCGAGCGGACGACTCTGGGCTCCAATACGAAATTTCCGTCTTCATAAGAACATAACACACGTTTGTTGAGTGAGTAATATATTTTGTTCTATATTAAGCACATACATACTGTACGATATTGTAAAAAATAAAATATACTCGTATTCGTGCTGATATAAGCCTAATTTAGGCACAATGCCAGGAGTAGTCGTGAGACACCCCATTTCTGTGATTTTCAAACCCTTGCTGTGTTTTGTTAGTGACCTTTTATAATAGTTGAGAAGCACGCAGATAACTCCTATCTCTGCACTGTTATTTGCAGCCTGTAGACTACTTACAGTACTATTTGCAAAGCAGACCGATAAGACTCGGAATCTTGTCACAGAATAACATGCTCTTATAGGAAGCCAGTGTTCAAAATGAGAAGACTGAATAATTCCCAAGAGTCCTGTCTCACAAACTTCCATGGTTAGTGGAAAATAACTGCAATGATTTGGGATATGGGAATCCAGAAGAAAACATCAAAATATGTGCTCCTCTTATGTCTTAAAGGTCATTGGCGAGGTAGCTACGAGGCGTCGCTCTTAGAGGTGCTTAGTCGACCTGATGCTATATTGCAAATTGTCATTCTGCACATATTTTCTGCATGATGGTAGCTTTGACTCGATGATGATCATGAGTTAAGAGGAAGCCTTTTCACTCAGTACATAAACCCTTGTGTATTGTAGCTTCGTGTTACCATGGTTGGATTCCACTCACCTTCTCAGAACTCGTGAATTTGCCTGTGAACTCTAAATAGCCTGAGGCAAACTGGTAGTGAAACTTGAAATGAGGCCTACTGCTGCACGTGACACACTATGAAGATATTTGGAGACACGCTTTCTGTATATATTTTCATGAATTCAGAAAACAGATATTTGTTTATGTACAACAAAAATAGGAGAGTGCTATGGACAATCTCAATATAGTTCTTCACAAAATGTTCATAATTTATGCAACAAAATGGTACAGTGCTGTTCATTAGGCATTTACAATTGATATAAAGTGATTTATCTTAATGCGGGGACAGATATATGCTATCCTACCACTCTGAAATTGCACAAGCAGACTTTTAATATATTGTCACAGGACAGGGGAAAATGTAAGATAAATCGCAAAAGATTGGGCATAAGCCACATCCATCCATCCATCCATATATATATATATATATATATATATATATATATATATATATATATATATATATATATATATATATATATATATATATATATATACATAAAGCCAGCTAGAGTTAAACCTCCCAAACCGTGACACCATGCAATTTGGGGTAGCTCATCTTATTTTTCTGGTCAGTGTATTCTCAGACTTCTTAAGGAATATTTCTAAAGAAACACCACAGCAAGGGATAAATCTGCACAATGGTGTAGTTTCCACTAAACGACATTAATAGCATAATAACAACAAAAGTAATAGACCTGGCGGCTTGTATAGGTTCTCGATATCCGATTTTCATGGCCAGTGATGCGGAAAAGAGTCAGCCAGACTTTAACCACTGGATTTTTAATATTATTTATTAATGTAACTGGAAAAGAGGGTCTGGAAAAACTTACCCTCTGCTCTTTATTATGAATTGTCTCCTCGAAGCTGAATAAAACCGTAGTTGTAGCAAGTATTAAACTCTTCAAGGTGGGGACGTCATGTTTAATATATTCTGGGTGCTCTACAAGCAAGGTTATTTAGCTGAAGAAAGACCTTTGTAACTGAAAGGATTAAAAAAATATCAGATCTTTCATTGCGATGGCCACATACCGGGTGGCCAATACCTCACACACTGCCAGTGATCTTTTGTGTTGGATGGAGGGCTTAGCGTTATCAGTGTCTATCCTACATCACGTACTTGATTTTTACATCCCACAACCATTTTTACCGTATGCAGTGTCTGTTCTAATAATCTACTCCCATTGGCTCACCCATGCCCACGCCAACAGACTGAGCCGTCCTTACAACACATCAAATACCCAGAGCGCTCTTTACAGCCCACTCTTTATTCCTCACCTTTTTACTACCGCCAGAACATTTATTTAGCTCAACAAGAACATCTCGTAATAAAAGGGTTAAATGAAAGGACATAATAAGGCAGAGGCCAATGGATTTTGTTACTATGTACTTTAGTAAGAGTGATCTGGCATTCGTTGATAGAGTCTCCATTTGTTAGCAAAAGTAACAACAAATACTTCATTTTACTGACGGGAATAAGGCCCGGATAGTTTATAACATGTAGATTAAATAAGAAAATCTTAAAGCAATGTAATCAGTAATTCCTACGTTTCGATGACATTTTTAGGCAGGGAAGCGTCTACGGGGGTGGCCCGGTCAGTCAGTCACACCCTATGGATTTTCATATGCAAGGTGCCTCACTAGGGAATCCTTATACAGTGATTTTCTTAAGCTCTCTAAGAAATTTCACGTGCAAGATGCTTCCCTTTAGCGTAGTCCAATATGGGGCTTCACTTTAATTCCATAAGGATTTTCACACTCAAAGTGCTTCTCTTTAACGAAGCTCCATCTCGTGCTTCACTGTAGCGAAACCCCATTTGATTCCATACGTGTTCAGGATTTCTGTACATGCTGTTGTGCTCTTACCGAGGCCAGAAGAATTGCTGTAGCCTTTGGAAAGATCTCTGGTAGCGAAGGGATTATATGTTGTGTTTTACTAAATCCCTTTTAGAGTGACAACATCTTATCCTTTCCACCTGCAGACCTTTTTTAACAACTGTAGAACTATCACAGTGAACAAATTTGACGCATATATCTACCCTGTGCACTTACTATTTGATCTTATAGTGTATGAGAATAATCCTCATCGTCATCGCCATCATCATCAGTCAGCATCAGTCTCAGTCATTCTATCATCGATCATCAGTGAATCAATCATCAATCATTCATCAAAAAGTCAGTCATCATCATCAGTCACTCATCAGCCAATCATCAGCCCATCATCATCATCCATCATCTTAATTATCATCATCATCATGACCTTTTTCCCTCTCACTTAAAGACTGGAAGAGGTAGAAATCAGAAAAAAGGAGACAAAGTAGGAAAATATCAAAATTATCAACAGCGAGCCGTGAGGAATAGATCACAGTCATTCAAGCCACATTATTCTGGCGTCATCTCATTAGCCGAACCGTCTTCACATTTTTTGTTTTTTTATAGGCGCGCTTCTCATATACCTGCCTGATCATGAATTCATCAACTACTAAATTAAATAGGGAGTTCTAAACTCTTGTCTTGTACTTCTCCGCATAAAATTCATCCAGTCAACTCATTAATAATCTGACCTCTTCAAAGTCCATACTTCGCTCTCTTAGTGAGCGTCCATACATGTCCTTGAACAAGCGTTGACAACACACATCTCGCAACAAGTTTGGAATTGGATGAATGTAGGCAGCAGTATTGGCCAGATATATACAAACATACTTTAGTGTTGCTTCGAACTTATTGGCAGCAGAGATGATGCGATGAGTTTGCCCATACGAGGCAGCTGAGACTTCATTATGATGTTGCCAACATGATCTGAACGCAGCTGTTTCGAACATGCTTGCAGCTTGTTCGTTACCTGCATGTAGCCAGCACTTACTGGAGCACACGTGTGGACGTGCCCTTACACACCCATCATACTGGAAATGGTCAGAGAGAAACGCAGTGTATGAACAAGGTCATTGCTAATACTTGTTTGTTAATACAAGGTGTAAAATAATAAATTATTCCGGGGAATAGTATTTTAGTTCCCTGTGGTTAATGAAAAGTATGTTGCAGTTTCAGAAAAATAACACGCAAACCAACAGACTCCTACTCGTGTGCTCGAGTCACTGAAGCCGATGGGGGTGACTCAGAAGTGAGACTCAAACGAGTTAGTGTTCCACAGACGTTCAAGGAGTGACAAGTTCCCGAACTTATCCTGTTTGCTGGTCGTATTCTGAATCATAATCATATTATATTTTAAATCATTAGGAATACATACAGTGTGACTGCTGTTTATACGCTGCACTATCTGGTGTCACCACAGCACAGAGGGACCCCAGATGTTCACTACCAGTGTTAAGTGAATGGCTTAGAATTATGACAAGGAATACAAAAAAAAAAAAAAAAAAATCAAGTACAAGATGTAGCGGCAGGAAAATCTGTAAGAAAAGCCCAAATCTGAACAGCTGGCACTATTCAGCTACAGACTGGTGAATGTATGGAACAGTCTTCCAGATTATGTTGTTAACTCTGAAAGTTACACAACTGTGGGGAATTTAGATAGCGTATGGAATTGTAGGAAAACCAGTGTAAATTCAAAGCCATAGTGAGAAAAATACCACCTTGAGCAAGTGAGAGATGACTTGAAATTGGAGGTGGAGAAGCAGGCTGGATAGTCTACCCTAAGGACCTTCTGCGAGTTTCTGTGAGTATTATACCACTGATCAGTTGATGAAGCCGAGATTACATATTGGGTAAGCATTACAAAACATGAAAACTACAAAGCACCACTAAGTTTATTATGATCCCTTTTTCATTTATTTTCTGATAATGAACATCTTTGATAATACGTGACCAAATAATAACCAGTCATATAAATTGATAGTCTTTATTGTTTACCTTCAATTTTTAGTGGATGAGATATGTCTCGTGAATGAAACAAAACCAATACCGGGGAATCATTACAGATGCCTATTAAGCCAGTAATTAACGCATTGTGGAAATATAGTCTCATAAAAGACGACTGAGGTTAGACGTGATAATATGCTCACATCTCAAAATGTTTTTGAGTGACTACCCCGAGACTTCCGATTATATTCGAATATTACTGGTTATTTATTTTTGGTATTTTCTATGAGCAGTCGTTGCCGATGCTGTAAGATTTGTAATACAGTAATAGACTGTAACCTTTTCAGGCTTTGGGTTACCTCTAGGAGAACAAAGTATGTTGGCGGTCTAGTGGTTATAAAGCCCCAGTCAGAGAGCCGGCAGTGCGTAGTTTCGATTCCTGAGAATTGCTTGCAGGTTTGTCGATCATGTAATGCCACCAAGGGGAGTAACCTGGCCATCTACCCTTAAATGCACTGAACTTCGATACCCTAGCCTCGGACCCCTACACCTTGTTCAGGGTAAAATGGAATCTGCTTTACCTTTTTTTTTTTTTTTTTAAGAATACGACACAAAAGTGGTACAATGGATTATGGCTACATACTGTAATATACCAAACAGTGTCCTTGCTAGATATATTTATATGTATCCGAGACATACACAGATATTAGCACTCCTACTCATTGCCAGAATAAAATACAATTATTGCAAGATTCATAACGCCCAAGGTTCGTTCGTGCCTTTGTCCTAATTGTTATACCAGTCCAATTAGAGGAGGAGAGAGAGAGAGAGAGACAGAACGTGGTGTGGTGGAGAGGTGTGTGGTGAGGTAGGGAGGGGAGAAACAGAGCGTTGTGAGCTAGGAACGCGTGGTCTGGGAAGGGGTGGGGGATAAAGGGTGGGGTGAAGTGAGGTGTGATGTGGTGTGGAAGGGGATTGTGGTTGAGTGGAAGTGTGTGAAGTTTGGTGTGGTGTGGTGGGTTAGGGCGGGGTGGTTTGGTGTGTTGTGGGGTGGGATGAGACTGGCGTAGTGGTGGAGTGGGGGTGGGGGGTTTGGAGTGCGCGGTGGGATGCAGTGAGTTGGGGTGGAGGATTGGTGGGGCAGCGTGGAATGAGATTGGCGTGGCTGGGGACAATATTGTAAGGGAGGACGGCCAACAACAAATATCGGCAGCCGGCTTATTGCTCTCTTATTACCTCATCCTTTTACCAGCTTCATGGCCACAGCAACCGATGGAAAATATCTGTCTGTCTCTATAACGATGTGTACTTATCTATTTATATATCTAGCAAACTGTTATTTTTATTATTTGTTTATTTATCTACCTGTCTTTATCTATTTCTGTCTTTCTCTATCTGTTTATGTCTGTCTACCTATCATTCTATGTACCTACCTGTATCTTGCTCTGTTGCACCATCTTTTTCCAATCTCATGGCCAAAACAAGCACATGAAAATATCTAGGTGTACAAGTACTTAAATAGTGTTGTAAGATGATAGAAAATAAAGTGAAGGAAAGGTTGCTGCAAGGATAAAAGTTGGAAGGGGTTTTAAGAGCATTGACGAGAAAGAGGAAAGTGAGAGAGGGGAATGACGATAACATGGCATGGCAATAGCTTAGTTCTAGCTCTTCGTTCAGTAGTGAAGCGTGGACAATGCTTGAGGGACATAAAAAAAGAGAGCTGATGAAACAGCATACCTCAGAATTGCATGTGGAGTGACATGGAGGGATAGATGGGCATATTAAAAACTTCGTGGAGAATATAGGGTGGAGGATGATGGTATGGGAAAAATAAAATGAAACACTCTGACGCGGTTAGGTCATACGAAGCAAATGGAGAGTGAGAGATTGACTCGGAATGTGTATGAACGAGAGGCGGCTGTAAGGAAAAGGAGAGGAAGACAAGAGAACAAGATGGAAAGAAGAGATGCAAAAATATGTACGGGATAGTGGTGCGTCATGAAGAGAAGTCGTTACTGAATAGGGACAGAAAGGTAGGTACTTTTGTCAAAGCCATCTCACAGGATACGGCATCAGGCAATAGACTGATGGATACTGTCATTGCTGGGTACAGACGACTCATTTCAGACTTTTCTAAGAATCCAGCTCCTTGCCTCCGTTCCCAGAATTCCAACCATTAGCAACTCCGACAAATCCAGGACACACCGAGCTTTATCTTGTTGGCATAGGTTTCGTAGGATCCTATTAGAGATTCATTTACGTAGTAGACCTGTTGGCATAGGTTTCGTAGGATCTTATTAGAGATTCATATATGTATTAGACCTTTATATTATCTTTTGTTATTTACGTACTAAATTGTATATTATTAACATCCTTTTGATATCGGCGTAACTTGCATCAATAATAAAATTCATTTGCTCTGGCAAACTCCAGATGATTTTTCCTACCCCGGGAACTTGTGAGGCCTGAAAGTTACGTGTATTGTGCAGAATTAATCGCCGAGGAAAGGTAATTACGCAGTATCCTAACTTATCGAGGGTACGAGCCACACAGAGCACCAGACTTCACAAGTTGGCCAGAAAAGGATTTGCGTCTCGAGGATTCTGAGAAGAGCCAGGTTTTGTCACGTCGAATTTGGAATTGTGATGGGAAAAGTGTGGTGTGAGGTAGTAAGGTTGATAGACCTTAGTATATGTTTAATATATTTACATGGTATTGGAAAAGTCTACGTGCAGAAGTATATGAAAGGTGTGGCACTGTGGTGTGTATCAGCAAGGTGTGTTGTAACAGTGTTTGTGTTTGTGTCAGTGTGTGGTGTGGCAATGTAATGGTGTCAGTGATAGTTTTCTCTCCGACAAGGAGAGTATGTTTTCACCCCTGTTTCTTTGTTAGTTTGTCTGTTAGCAGGATTACTCAAAAACTTAAAGAGAGATTTGGACCAATCTGGTGGGTAGATAGCCCATGTCCCAGGGAACAATCGAATAACTTTTGTGACCGATCCGGATCGTATTACAGATTCTGGATCCGGGAAACACTTTTTGCGAAACTCTAATCAGTGATGAGAACACCTAACCCATTATGAAGAGTGGTTTGGAAATTAAATTGCCCTCGTCAGAGTGATATGCTCCACTAAGTGCCCCTCTAGTTTTACATGCTGACTTACCTGCATTGGCGGAATGGTGCTGTAAAGGCGAAGAATACAGTCATTCACTCATCTGTATACAGCGATCTAACCCAAAGCAGGCTCCTTCTTGCCTCTGTCGCCCATCAACATAGTTAGGGACCTGGATATAACAATGACTAATGCCGGTTATCTTCTCAGGGAAGACTGGGACTTAGCAAAGGGACTTTGCTTGCCTTAATGATTCGTATAGTCCAACCTTGTTCTCCTTTTAAGCTTGAAACATCCACATTGTAGCCTCGTTGATTGCGCTGTGGTTCACACAATTGATTAATAGTACCTCTCGACTGTTTTTCATAATTAAGGACAAATAACTTTCCTTTATAAATGCCACTTCATTTCATAAATACCATTCACTCTTCTGGATGCTCAGGCCTCCAGTTCAGAATTTTGTTTCCCCAAACTTACACTTTCCTGTTTCTTTCCCACAGCTTCTCTTCTTCTCACCCCACCTACCCGCCATCTGTATGTCTTATTTCTCAGTCTCTTCAATTATTCTTTACATACATCCATATCACTGTAACACACCCTTTAAGCCCTTTCTGCCATACTGCATCGAATTTACATCTTTCTTACTGTGTAACTAATATCTCATCAATGTAATTTCACCTGACATTTAGGCTTAGGCAGCCAACTAAAGGACCATTTCATCATCCCTTATTTCCAAGCCTTCAGGGTCCATGTCTTTTGCTAAAATAGCTTAGGTGACACCATCATACTTTATCATATACTGTCAGTTATGTCATATGCTGCAGGTTCATAACAGCTACTTGTAAATCCCCCCTTTCTGTAAAAAATTTCCGTACACGTTTTTCAGAGAAAACACCTGAAACTTATAGTCCTTGCTACACGGCAATCCTCCCTGTTCCTCTGTTTTTACGATAAAGCAAAAACTAGATTCCCTCTCAGTTCCCCCAAAATTTTTGGCCACGCGAGTATCCGACCATCTGCTGTTCCAGGAGAAGAAAACAAAGGCAGCAGTGGCGAGGGAAAGAGGGATGAAGGAATACAAGGAAGGGGAAGAAAAAAG
The DNA here is from genome assembly GCF_032717465.1 of Coenobita brevimanus. NCBI lineage: Eukaryota > Metazoa > Arthropoda > Malacostraca > Decapoda > Coenobitidae > Coenobita > Coenobita brevimanus. Next base: position 41,090,446 of record NC_136991.1, read on the forward strand.
AAAATCATTAGCCGTTCAAAAAAGCGACAGGAGTGGCTGGTGCAAGAACAGAGACGCCATGAGGAAAGGGCTCTTTTTCTCCCCACCTTAAAATCCTGGTAAATGTTATTCGTGGTGGCCCCGCCGGCGAAGCTGTAGCAGACTTAAAGGAGAAGTTACTCCACCGTGCCTGTCTCTGAACTTTCGTCTTGGGTACTCGGACAATTTTTACTCTGTATTTCTCGTTTTTGTTAAAATGTAGGTGGAGTCACCCACCATCCATTCAGTTGAATTAGTGCTTCCTTCATTGATTTTACGCTAAATGACAAAGAAGATGGCTTCATGTAGCTCAGGAAGCATTTTTTTTTTTTTTTTACTGAGTGACACCCATATAACCAAATCGATGTTTGGTGGTCTAGTCGGTTAAGGCGCTCCAACTGGATGTGATCCACACGAATTCCATCCAAGGGCTGGCTGTGGTTTATTGTTCACATATTACTACACAGGGAAGGGAAGCAGTCACTCCGCATTGAGTGCCAGGAGTAAGTAGCCCAACCCCGGATACCACGTTTCTGATAGGCTGAAAGACAGACAGATGATACATAGACAAATAGACAGGTAGGTAGGTAGATATTTCTTTGCTTATAAATATTTTCTTTCCTTTTTATGTTTTCATTCCATTTACGCCTCTCTTCCTTCTTGTCTTCTTTTATGCTTCCCTTTCTCCTCTTAGCTGTAAAGAAGACACTCCACCATGTCTGTTTTTCAGTCCCCTTTCGAGTGTTTAGGAAAATTTCACTTTTTGTTTACTTAGTCCGGTCCTTACCTTTGTCCTTCAGCATTATTTGTGCCTTTCTTTCCTTCCACGCTTCTTTGTTCCTCTTAAGTTTAAAAAAGAAACTACTGCACCATTTCTCTCTCTTAACCCTTAAGTCTTGAGTGTTCATTCAGTTTTTTTTTTCTTTCTTTGCCTTCTTTTTTTTTTTATGCTTCCCTGCTTCGCTTTTTCTTTTCGCTTGAGAAAGTCCTTCAGTGAGGTTACTTTTTATATGTAATTCTTTTGTGCAGTGAGAACTTGATTATTTTAAGAAGTTAAAAAAAGGCCCTCTAGTAATGGGGAAATTAATGAAGGTTATAACTAACCGTGTAGTTCGATAATTATACCCCGCGATTAATTAGATAATATAAGATAGCAAGAATGATACAGATAATAAGTCGTCATCGGATGAAAGGGAAGAAATACCAGGCTTCCCAACTATATACGTCTCTGAACCGCCGTCGTGAGGGTTCAGGTATTTTTTTTACCATTTTATTATTTCACTTCAGTTGTCCTCTCTCATACTTCCCTCGTCCTTTTCCTCTTGCTTTCTTATTTTCCTTTTTATTTTAGGCTGTAAAGGAAAATTTACCCCCAAAAGACTCTTGGAACCCAGTCGTAAGTGTCAGGCAGTTTTCACGCTTTATTTACATTTGTTATTCTTCTTCCATTCGCTTAAGACTTCCGCTTTCCATTTTATCTCAGACGTTACCCTGCCTTTGTGTATATGTTCATTTGTAAGTCTGAATATTTGTATGCTGATATACTGTATATGTGTATTTGCGGCACCTTTGGACTTGAATCTCATCATCTTAAGTATCAGTGATTTCGCTAGACAATCGTTTTCATTTTGCCCCTAGACGCGACTATCTATCTGCCATCCAATGCTTTATTGCTTCATCAGGTGCGGTGGGTCCCATGGCTAAGATACTTAGTCCAGGCATTTAGGGTGAGAGTAATCAGTCGCCTTTAAGAAATGAACCCCAGCCTCATCTTGGATGAAAAAACCCTGTGGACTGGATCGCCTGAACTTACGTTATCGTCAGGTGTCTCTTTGCTTATATTGTCCCCACGCAGCGTAGTGAATGGTTTCCTCGGTTACAAAACACCATTTCCTTGTCACTTCTGCAAAGCCACCTGATATTGATGGGGAAGGCTGTATCTAACCCCTAGACTTCAAAAAGTCTCTTTAAGGAAAACAAAATCGTCAGGTGGCAGTAAAACGAAAGCGAAAAAGACGTCCCTGAAGCTCCATCTTAGGTAATTAGTACAGCGACGTCTTTTAAATTTTTGGTTCATGCTACCAGACGATTTAATATTTTCAACCAAAAACCTTAATTATGCCTCCTCCCACCTATGATGGAGGAGATTGGCTGTCCGTGAGTGCGTGCGTTCGTATGTGTGTAGGTCCTCGCGTACGTAGCACTATTTTGGGCTCGATATTTCCTGAACCCGTAGCAGGATTTCCACCAGATTTTTGTCAGTGATGCGGTATGGGGAGATGATGAACTGGTAGGTCGGCAAAGTCAAGGGGTCAAAGGTCAAGGTCATAAGGGTATGGCCACGATATCTCCTGAACCCCTGGACTGATTTTGACCACACTTTTGTCAGTGATTGTGTGAAGGGACAATGAACTGAGTAGATCAGCAAGGTCAAGGGGTCAATAGTCAAGGAGATATGGGTATGGGCGCGATAGCTCCTGAACCTTCACATGGATTTCAACCAAACTTTTCAGTTATATAGTATGAAAGGACAATGAACTGATAAGGTCAACAAGGTCAAGGAGTCAAAGGTCAGGGTCGTATGGATGTGGGCGCGATATCTCCTAAACTCCTCAACTGATTTCGACCAAACTTTTGTCGGTGGTAGAGTAAGAAGGGAAGATGAACTGATTAGATAAGCAAGGTCAAGCAGTCAAAGGTAAAGGTCATATAGGGTCTACTTAGTTAATCTTTAGTCTCAGTTCAACCCATAATGAACTGTCATGCACATTGTATGACGAGTCCGTGCGTAAGGCTTGGCGGAGGCATACTGAGCAACACTTTGTGTCGACAGCTCGGGACCCGAGTTCACAGCGTTTCATTTATAGTTTACTCTTTTTGCTACCACACAATTTCATTAAACGTAGAACTCTCATACTGAAGGGGTTAACAAAGGCTGTGCCTAATCCCTCCAGTTCGAAAAGCCTGTACGGAATGAAATCGTATAAGGATAGCACGAGTGAAGTAGGGAGACGTTATCAAACTCAAGTCGCTCTTTAAGCTTAGAGATCTGGCATTGTGAATGAGTTGGAAGCTTCGTTTACTTTCAGTTTGCTTCTACCGGATAGACGAACAATTAGCATTGCTTTCTAGGAAGCTGCCAGGCTGTCAGTGCTAGAATTCTAATTCTGGTGCGGTGAGCTGTCGCCATCCGATGCATGTGTCCATCCACTCGTTGGTAGATTGGTAGGTAAAATGAGCATCTGGAGGAACAACTAGGGAAGTAACTGAGTTTGATAGATGATGCTGCGGCCGTGAATATCAACATTGTTGGTTAATAACCCACCATAGGCTCAAAGACCTAAGGTACAGGGATGGGCACCATTACTAAGTGGCTCATAGAGTATGTCCCCACCTTTACGTTTACCATTTAAGAGACACTGATCGTGAAGGAGTTAGATAGAATCTCCTTCTCGTTAAATCTTCGTTCCACCCCCTGCTTTATGTAGCTAAAGAGAGACCTCTGATCGTGCAAGTGCTATAAATATTCTCTACGTATTCCTTCAATACAGTGAATATTATTGTATTATATTCCTGCACGACCAGCAGACATTTTTTTTTCAGCTGAAGAGAAACCTCTCGTAGTAAATGGGTTCAAATTAATTTCAATTTACTTTCATTTTGTTGCCGTCTTATGGAATCACAAGCAGGTTTTCTGGTGTTGCTCATATAAAAAGCTATGACCATGCACACTGTCATTGCCTCACATTTGTTAGGCTATCCCTGTGGTAGATGACCCCAGGGGTTCCATTTTATTCGCGGCCAATGATTTCCCTTAAGATCAATTCTCCAGGGTTATATTCCCCTTTGATCTATTCCTGCCATAGACCAATTCATTCCATGGACCTAATCCTGAGGGACCTATTTTCCTGTTTCTCACACACCTACCCAACCCTGCCCATTCCAATCAACAGTCCACCCACCCGACCTATCTGCCCACCCACCTGACCCACCCGGCCAAAAGCCCACCTGCCTGACCCATCCGCCCGCCTACTCGACCCACCTGGCCACCAAGCTCCACCAAGTTGACCTGATAGTGTATTTTAAGTTATAATTTTCAGATAATTATAAGAAAAAGTTAAAACCACTGCGGTAGTTGTCCACCAGGCTCCACCATGCTGACGTGAGTAGCGTTACTTTTGGCTGTTAGTGACACCACTCTAACAAATTTAAACCATGCCATTAACTTCCTCGCAAAAGTTACCCCTTTTGGACCCCAGTGGATCCCTCTAGATAGTTTCCCCTTAATTTTGAGTGGACAGAGAGACAGACAGACAGCAGACATACAATAAAAGTATATATTAGATGAAGCCTAGGAAAGACCTCCAGTAGTAAGAGTGGAATATTTTGTATTTGTCTTGTCAGATCCCTAAAGACTGTTATATCATCATCTTGCTGGCACGAAATATTTCACTCAACATAGGAGAGACTCTCGGTGTGAAGGGACTGGGGGAAAATATCTGTAACCTGCAGTACCCTGACTTTTCTTATGTTTCTTTCTTGGTGCTGTCAAACGATTTTAACCACATCCACAGAAAGTATTTTTTCCTTCTTATTCCAGTTACAACCAGACGATTTTATTCAGTTTTGGAGAGACTTTGAACTTGTGAGGATTATTATGTAGTGTTCAGTAACCCTTTAATTAAAAAGTCTCTCCTAACCTTGATAGAATGGTCTGGTATCAGTAGGAATAACATAAACAGCACCTGCTCGGAAAGGAGCTCTGCTGGTGAAGAGGTGAAGTGTTCAGGTTTAGATAATGTTCAGCTTCCTTACTCATTGTATCTTTTTCCCTTATGTTCTCTCCTGTATTTCTCAATGTCTCCTTTTCCTCCTTGCACATCGTTTGTTCTGATCTCCGTCTCCGCTTTCTGTATCTCCTATTTTTCCTATTTTCCTTGATTGCACTCATTCTTTTATCTTCCTCGTCTTTCTGTGAGCATCGTTTTCATCCTTTTTCAGGTAATTTCTGTCTCTTATATCTATATTTAGTTCACCAATTCTGCTTCACATTGCTTTAAATATTATTCATTATTAATTATCCTATGTCCATCCAACTTCCTTCCTCAGTTTCCTTCCCTTTTCTCTTTTTCTTTGTCCTATTGCCTCTTTTCTTCTTTTCAGTTCCGTAGTGTGACCTTCCGTGGCTATTTTTGTGTATCGTAATACAGAGCCTCTTATTGTAAATCGTTAGTGTATTCCAGAATATCACAGTTTTTCATGGAGTTGGGAAAAAGTGTCATACGAGTTTTGTAGGTAGCAATGAATGTTTCTGTAATCTACTGTGGACGTAACAGCAATAAAGAATGTCAATAGGGGAAATAGTGAAGGCTTGGTGTATCCTTCTCTAATTTTTTCTTTCCTCCCATTGCTCCTTAGCGTACCCTCCTCCAGGTCTTTCTCGTTCCTCGTGTGATTCTTTCTCCCCTTTTGACTTTAATGCAGCTCCTCGAATTTTCTTTCACGTTCAGTTCAGATTCTTCCTTTTTTTTTTTTTTTTCTTGGTTTCATCCAGTTCCCTCCTCCTCCCCCAATTGTCGCCTTTATCTTTTTCCATTTTTTCCACTCCCTTCCTGTTCCCTTGTTTCAATTATCCTCAACTCTTTTCCTGCAAGTCTCAACATCCTCCTTGCAATCTTCTTCGTTCCCTATACGGTTTCTTTCTCCCGTTTGGCTTCCAATTTAGTTTCATGACTATGATTTTCCTTTTTTCTTTTTTTTCTTTACATCTTTCGATTTTCCAGCTTCGGTTTTCTTTCATCTTCTGCCTTAATTGTCTTTCTTTTACAGAGGTTGCATTTGTACTGAAGTGAATGAGAATGTGCACACGAAGAAGGGTTTGTGCTTCAATACATGTAATACATGGGTGTGTGAGTCATTTGGATTCAGGATATTACAGGTAAACGTTAAAACTGAAATACAAATATGGGCGAATATATGCGTGTTTGCTTAAATGAAAGGTCAAGTGTTTAGAGTACGACCAGAGTTTTAGGAGAAATGTTCTGGCACACATGTAGAAGCTTATCCGATGTGGGGATTAGTTCGATTGGAGATATGAATGGGATGCAAATGGTTGTGTTTTGTTTGACAACTGTACCTGGCGACGCTAAATGATAGCAAATACCTACTTCAGGCACAAAATGATCCTCAGCAATTAGAAGTAGTATGGGAAAAGGAGCTGCCTGCATATAAAACAGCATGTGTGTGTGTGTGTGTGTGTGTGTGTGTGTGTGTGTGTGTGTGTGTGTGTGTGTGTGTGTGTGTGTGTGTGTGTCCGCGCGCGCGCGTGCGTTCGTGCGTGCATACGTGTGCTTGTGTGTGCCTGCATGCGTGTGCGAGCATCTGTGAGCATGTATGCATGTGTGCGTATGTGTGCGTGTTCATGTGTGTTTTTATGCATGCGTACGTGTGTGTGCGCGTGGGTGCCTGTGTGTGTGTGTGTGTGTGTGTATGTGTGTGTGTGTGTGTGTGTGTGTGTGTGTGTGTGTGTGTGTGTGTGTGTGTGTGTGTGTGTGTGTGTGTGTGTGTGTGTGTGTGTGTGTGTTTTCAAATACGGTCCTGATGAGGTCAGTGCTGATATTAGAATGGATGGTGGAATGGGGATTGTTGGATTGGCACGGTGTGATGCTGAGGACAGTGGAGCAAAAACAATGAGTGATCAGAGGTAGAAGACGACAGGAGGAAGCAGGTGTTGCACAGAGTAAAAACTGCTGCAGGAAGGCAGGAAGGAAACTGGGAGGCAGCTGGGTGAAATCGGTTGGAGGAGGAAGAGGAAGTAGATAGTGTAAGATGATCGCAAAAGAAATGTCCGCAGCATGTATAGTGGTGTTTGAGGGTTTAAAAAGGTAAGGGATTGGAAGTAACAGTTCACAAAACGTTTGTAGCTTGTGGAATGTAGTAATGGGTGTAGAAGTCTAAATCTTCTTCCATCTTAAATGCTGTCATACTTCTCTTGCTTCTGTACTTTATCATTCCTACATGTTAACAGTGATTTTATGATGCATTCTTTGGCTGCTACAAGCATCTGAGAAGGACCGGTCAACAGACTGCTACAAACCTCTCAGAAGGCTCTTAACGAATGTTAACGGAAAATAGCAGCACCAGGTCATGACTTAGCTCAGAGCTCTCAGCAACCTTGGGGTTAAAATGTAAATTAGTGTTATAAGAATATAACATGAGCCAATGATATTGGATTGTCCCTTACGTGCGAGGGAAGGGTGTGGAAACTCTGTACTATTATTTGGTGATAATACTGGTAGACGAGTCGGAGTTGTAGCGTTTGGTGAAGAGTGGAAATGTATGCAAAAAACAAAACTTATAAGTGAATTCAGCTAAGAGAAATGGTGTGGTTTATGGAAGAAATTAAATCACCGAGTTGACTATGAGGCTGAATGGATAGGAACTGGAGTAAGTGCGAGCCTTCAAGTGTTTTCGGTAATGTGATGGGCACAGATGGGAGTTATCACAACGAAGGGCTAACAGCAGAATTGAGGGTTGCAGGGATATTGTGGAAGCTACAAAGAATTTGTAGAGAAATTGTGAATGAATAAATGATGACGCAGCCCTGAGGGGATATTCTCCCGCATTTGGTCTGATCAGCTAGTCAGGTCAGGTGCGGGTAAGGAGTTGGGTCTATTATGATATGGCAGGGGTAAATCAGCTCTGTTGTCGGGCCCCGCTGCGGATGTCACTGATTGCACTGCGCAGTTGACCCTTGTGCGGTGTGATGTGGTGAAGATCTGTCCCTTTTCCCCTTTGGGGCTAAGATGCGAATGAAAGTGTTTGAATGGATGAGTAAATGGGGAGTGTGTCGTCCTGTCTCGGCTACCTCCCTTTCCTCGGGGGAAGCAGCCTAGCTATATAGATACCCTGTAGATAGATAGACAAAGAATATGGGATGTGAGCGTAGAAGTGCTGAAGTCATTGCATGACACTTATGATTTCCATCATGACGTACGAGTATACTGTACATGTGAAACTCTGACACTGTTGGTAGTACATAAATGTAGAGTGACAGAAATGAGTTACTTGTGAGCAACGTGTAGATTGACATGTAAAAACAGACGAATGAAGATGTTCGAGAGTGTTGTTATGTTGATGTGGATGTGTTAGAAAGTGTTAGAAGGACTGCATCGAGACGGTTTGGCCATGTGGAGCAAACAGAGATTAAGCGACTGATCTAGAGAGTGTATCCGCGTGAAGTGGAGGGAGAGAGGGAGCGAGGGTGACGTAGGATGAAGTGGAAGGACGAGAAGTATGAGTGAGAATGATCTGAGATAGAAGGAGCGTTTTCTGATGGCGGAGGACAAGGAAACATGACGGCAATTTGTTCACCATCAACCACTCCAGGATTAAGTCAACTGGCTACGGACAGATTTAATCAGTGCAGAAATTAACGAGTGAATAAACATCGTCGACCTATTCGCTACACTAAACAGCATAGGCAGTATAATATTTATAGGATTAGAATGACGAAAAAAAAAAAAAACCGCCACTGACTGAATATACTTGATCATTAGTACAATCTCATCCCACCAGCAACTTTTAACAGAGCTTCATACGATCTGGAATGTTGTCAGGTAATTTTGAAAAATATGCATTAGCAGTCTTTTTCACTTACCTAATGACTGCCTCTGATTTTCCAGTTTTTCTTGCATTGCACAATTGTTGAACCCCTCACAAACCAAGGCCATTACAACACACTTTTCGCCCGTTTGGAACTTAATGATCATAATTATGAAGTATGGGTGGAAGATAAATGTTGGTAATATAAAGACAAAGCGGGATAAAAAGACGGTGGTTTCCATGGTGTCGGATTATGTAGCCTCTTCTTATGACTGACTGATGGTTATAAATGTTATTTCTTTAATGAAACATTTTCTCGAGTGAAGAGTCTTGTGAGATGCGTGATTACTCGCATACCCATACCAGCTTGAGGTATGAAAAGGAAAAATAACAAAGTTCCTATACAAAAGACAATTTCTTTTCTGTGTTCTGGTAGACTTTTTTTTTTTTTTTGGTCCAGATTTTCTCTCTCCCTCCACCGATATTATGTTTGGAGTCTACTAAGTTTCAGTTGGAGAGAGAGTCACGTGATGACCTTTCTTCTTTACTGGCAGAACAATTGTGGAATTGCAAGGACATTTGGATGATCGCGAGCGACCTTTAGACGAGAGAAGAAGGCTGTCAGTGCATATATATATATATATATATATATATATATATATATATATATATATATATATATATATTGGAGAGACACACATTACACGCGTGTGTAAAAATATTTTTTACGCTCTTGGTCGGGAATCGAACCCCAGACCTCTAGATAGAAGTCAGGCATTGATGCCACAATATACTCGTATTTCAGTCACAACACATTAGAATTATTTCACAGCCCTACGCAACTCGGCAAGTGACAGAACAGTTGCCGAGTTGCGTGGGGCTGTGAAATAATCTTAATGTGTTGTGACTGAAATATATCCTCTCATAATGGATTTACTTGGTTCATCAAAAAATTCAGGCATTGGAGCAGTTTTCACGTCGTGGTGTAGTGGCATCAGTGCCTGACATTCATCTAGAGGTCTGGGGATCGATTCCCGGTAAAGAGCGTGATAAATATATATATATATATATATATTTTTTCACAGTTGCTGGGCTGCATTTGAAAACATATAACTGTACTGAAAGACAGGGCTGGAATGAATCCAGTAATAATTGTCAAATGGAGGAAATTAGGTAAAAATGTTTTTGCCTTTTTTCTTTTTCCATAAAAAAATTGTGCATATTTTGCTTGTTGCAATGAACAGGTCGACAGTGTTTACCGTACTGGCTCGACAACTTTTTCTGTGGTAATTTTATTATACCCACGCACGGTAGTGTGGGACAATACGTTTTTGTTGTTTTTGGTCCTGTGTGTGTGTGTGTGTGTGTGTGTGTGTGTGTGTGTGAAGTATGGTTCAAACTTTTGATCCGATTTTGACAAACTTGTTGGAAGGGTTAAGGGTTAGATTAGGAAGGAGTTGGGCGTTTTTTACAATAACAGTTGAAAAGCCAAGGTCAAACAAGTAGCTTAACTCCAGCTTTGATTCGATTTCGACCAGTTTTGGTGGAAGGGTTCAAGGTCAGGTAAGGATGAAGTGATTCTAGTTCGAAAACAATCGGATGTTGTGAAAGTCACATGGCATGGTTGAAGGTTCGTCCCTATGACTGACTAATATGGTTCGTATAGTAAAAGTCTTGTCATAATATGTATGGTGTTACAATGTTTCAGTATCAGTCGTGTTGAGCGCAGGTGTTGCAGTCTCCGAGGGTTCATTCTTGTTCCATTTATATCGTATCTTCCTTCTCTTCCTTCGCACTAGTCTTCCTCGACTTTCCCTCCAAGTCTCAGTGCTCACCTCCTCTTCTACCTCTTCCTTCCTGTGCTAGTTTTTTTTTTTTTTTTTCTGCTTTAATTTAGTTCCTCTGTCCTCTTTCTTGGTTTGGGTAGTAATCTTTCCATTATTTTTTAATTTGTACTTCCACCTAGTTTTAGTTTTCCAGTGCCGGTTTTCCTATCGCCTTTCCTCTAAATTTCTGTCTTTCTTTCCTCTCCATCTACGTCATAATATTATCCTCTCTATTCATTCTCTTTACTCATGACTATGGCTCCTTTCTTTCATTCTGTTTAAGTTTAATGTGTCTATTCTCACCACATTTTCAGTATATAATTTTTCATTTCTGTTTACGTCCACCTACATACCTCTGTTCCTCCACTTTCATCTTCATTATTCGTCTCTCCTTGACTTCCTTTATTTTCTTCTTTTAACCCCTTTCTCTTTCTTTGTTTTAGTCGTCGTCGCCTCTCCATCATAATTTGCATACGAGTATCCAAATATTCTTCCTCATTTCTCTTCTACACCCCTTTCATTTATTTCACTTCCTCGAATCTTCATTCACTTTTCTTCACTTTCCTTTGTCCATCCCGTTTCCTTCCTCTTTATCGCATTTTCTATTTTCTCACTTACCTCCATCCTCTTCCCATGTTTCAGTCTTCGTCATTCCATTCTCTGGGTCGTATTTCTTGAACTTTCCTCGCATGATTTCTTCCTCTCACATATATCCAATTTATTTACTTGACTCTCCCTTCAGGCTTAGTTCATGATTTCGTTTATTGTTCTTTTTCTTGCCTCCTTCTACCTTATTTATTCCATTATTTCTGTTATTCATTGTCTCATTTTTATTTTCATGTGTTTCATCTTAACACACACTCTCTCTCTCTCTCTCTCTCTCTCTCTCTCTCTCTCTCTGATTTTTCTCAGTAATATTTTTTTTTCTCCCAATCGATAGAGTAAGACACGTCAGGCACCGTATTTCTTCAGGAGGAGGAGGCGAAGGAGAAGGAGAAGAAGGAAAAAGAGGAGGAGGAGGAGGAGGAGGAGGTGGTGATTACAAGAGAACAGGTTTTCTGGCAACTGGGAGCGTTCGGAATCGCCTGCGAAGCAGAACTTCTGCGTGGTGGTAGACATTCACCAGGACCAGATTTTAGTCAGACTAGGACCGTCAGGTTCCTTCTCCCCTATTGGTGGTGGAATCCCGGGGATGCCGGTTGATTTTGGTATGCATTACCAGGATTTATTTTTTTAAATATATTTTTTACCAAGGAAAACGAAGTTTTACACGATGACAGACCTCCATCTAGGCCACGTCTTATACAGTTTGGGATTCTTGTTCCCAGAGAGGAGGGGCAAACGCCATTTTTTAAAACCTAGAAACATGGAAATTCGCACACTGCTAGACCTCCACCAGGGCCAGGCCTTAGGAAGTGTGGAGCTTCCAGCGGCTCTCCCCCCCTCTCCTCCCAAGGGGAAGCGATCCCCTGTGATACTAGGCAATACTAGGATGCGAAGACACACACACACACACACACACACACATACACATTAATCAATCGAACTATAACATCGGCTTTCATATTGCTATTCAGCACTTATGCAAGCCGCTGAGCCGTGGGTGAAGCTCTGGTCATAGCTCACAATCTGACCACATGATTCTCTTCCGACTGTTCTCAGTGTATTTCCCGGCAAAAAGTACATATTGAGATGGAAGGTAACCTAGCTTAACCTAAACCGGGTCGGGTGCCGAACTCCAGCAGACTTCGGGTGTATGCCACCAGCTCTTGCATCACAAGAGCGAGTGTAATGACAAAAGACGTCATCGTACATGACGTCTTTTGTCAGAACTCGGAATTTTTTGCAAATATTCCTCCATGTCTGTCTTTAACTTTCGTTTCATGTCCTCCTCCGTCTGTCTCAATTCCCCTTCAGTTTTCATGGTTTTCTTTCGTCCTTCTAGCTTGTCTTTCCTCCTGTCTGGGGGCACGGTGGCTCAGTGGTAGAGCATCAAACTCGTAATCGGGGGATTGCGAATTCGAGCCTCACCCGGGACTGCCGTGCTGGGAGTTGTAGCGCGCTCCTGTAACCTAGCGGGGCTATATGATCCAATACAGGGTCTAGCTCGGGGGAATGCCATTTCTCCCATTTTCCTCCTCTTCCTCCTAACTTTTCTTCTTTCCTTCTTCCTCGTCGTTTTTTATTTCTTCGCCTTTTCTTGCATCTTCCACGTTTTTTTCTCGTAATCGTTCCTCTTTTTTCTTCTTTCCTCGCATATTGTACCTCTTTCCTTCTTGGACCCTGTCAGTTTGTCCTCCATTATTCTTTCTCTTTAAACCGATATATCATTTTCTCGTAGCCGTCTTGGTCGTCGTTTATCATTTTCCTCATTTTCATCCTCCTAAATTTCCTTTTGTCCTTCTTCCCATTCGTTTGTTAGTTTCCACCTTTGCTTCCTCCTACTTATCCTGGTTTCCCTTCATCCTCTTTGTTTATTATTCCCATTCCTATTGTTCCATCTTCCTCGTTTTTCTTCCTGTATGTCCCTCCCTTATCTTCTTCCTTCCTTCCTCATCTGCCTTTTCTCCTTTTCCTTCTTCGTCCTCGCTCATTTTCTCTAAAATTCTTAGTTTCACGTTATAGATAATTTTCACACCAAACGTTTTTCACGGTTTATTATTTTCCTCTTTGTTCTTTCCACCTTGCTAGTTTCTTCTTCATTTTTAATCCGTCCTCGTAATTTTCCTGGTTTGCTTCCTTCCTCTTTTTTTTTTCATATCTTCCTTCCCAATTGTTTATTTTCTCTTTTCCACCTATATTTTCCTTATCTTCCTTCCTTCATTATTTTTCTTCTCATCTCCTCCTTTATTGTTCCTCGTTTCCTCCTCTGTTTACAAGCATTCGTACATTCTTGTCTCTCTCTCTCTCTCTCTCTCTCTCTCTCTCTCTCTCTCTCTCTCTCTCTCTCTCTCTCTCTAAGGATCATTTCGTCTTTAATCCCCCTTCATGTTCAGATAATCACCTATCGAGCCTTCATTCTCTGTCTTCGTTTTCTCTCCCCTTCCGGCCTTTCTCTTCGTTCTCTCTTTGCTTTCCATTTCCACACAATTTTCATTTTTACCTCATTATTTTCATTTAACCTTCTTTTAGTTATCCATTTTTTCTTCTTCCTCTACTTTCGTCTCATTTTCTGTCTTTTCTCTAACCGTTATTCTTCTTTGTACCCTCCACCTGACAAAGTCAGAGGAGGGATCAATAAGTGTCCGTCCGTAGAGTTGGGCGGCAGGGTGGCAGGGCTGCTGGCCGGGAGTAGATATTTCGTTTACGGGCCAGAACTCAGAAAGTATTCATTATAGAGTCATCAAATTTCACATAGTTATGTGTCTTATATTGAACTGGAGCTTTTCGATAGGTAGAATGCTGTGTGTTGTTATTATTTTTTTTTCTAAAGTAATGAAAAAGAAAAAAAATCGCTACTGGGCTGGAACTCAGAAACTAATACAGGTACAGGCTTCAAATTCTCCAGGAATATGTGTTAATATGTTCCGTTGTGCCTTTGGTAGTTGCAATGCCATGAGATTATGTAATATTATGAAATTGCAAAAATACATAAAACTGATTATTTTAATGCATTTTTATATGAAAACTTTGCAACTAACATTCCTAGGAGGCAAAACTTGTACTTGAAAAATGATTATATGAATATCTAATTGTGTATGAAGTCTCTTGACTCTGCTTAATATGTAATCATAAAAAATTGCAGCCCAAAAAAAAAAAAAAAAAAACGAGTCATAATTTCATCACGTGTGCTTATACCTTAATTATTACGATGGATAAACCACTGAAATTTTTAAGTTTCAATGTTTGTGTGATACAGAGAAGAGGGAGGGGGATGTGAGGCGTTATGCGCTTGGTTAGTTGTGCAGGGAGAAGGGGAGGTATGTGCTTGGTCAGGTGGTGGGTTGCAACAGTGTAGCGTTGTGTAATTTTTTTTTTTTTATTACCCTCGACTTTCTCTTCCTTTAATTACATGCTGTCTTCCTCTTCTTGATCTTTTCCTTTTGTTTTTTGAATCCTCCCTTTTTTTCTTCTCTCTTCTCTTATAGCTTAGTTTTTGAATTATCTTTCTGTTCTTCTTTCTCAATAAATTACTTTCAATATATTCCTTTACTTGTTCCTGTTCGTTCTTCCTCTTGTGTTGTTCATTCGGTTTTGTTATATTTTTCCACAGCTCTTGTGTTTTTTTCTCATCCTTTCCTTTCTAGCTGTCTTCATGCCTGATTCTTCTTCCTTTTCTCCCTCGTTTATCATTTTCCCTTCGTTACTTACCGACTTCCTCTTACTCCCAATTTCTTCCTTTTCTTCTTGTGTACTGTGTTGTCAAACGCAGTATATGCTCATGTGGGGACAACTCTACTATTCTGTTGTGCTTTTCACCACACAATTTTATTCAGGTGAGAGTGAGTCATAGGAGCTTTAATGTTTTTTTCACCCGGTCCACCTTTGTCCCTTCTGTCCTCTTGCTTCCTTCTTCTTTTCTCTCCCATATTAATATTCTCTCCTTGTACTTCATCAAAATTATGTCCCTATTATTGTCCTGGTCTTCACTTTTACCGTTTTCCTCATCCGCAGTTCTCTCTCTCTCCCTTCCTCTTACCCATTTCTTTTTCATTCCAGTTTTTCCCTTGTTTCTTGACCTGTATAATGTTTCCTTAGAATCCATTTCCATTCTTACACAGTTACTGAATTTTTACTTCTTTCATTCTCAGTTTCTCCAGTTTTTTATTCCCACCTCTATAGTTTTTTTTTTCTACTCGCCACTGTTTTCCCTCTCTTTTTCCTCCCTGTGTCTCAGTTTACATTGCCCTGTCATTCTCTCTCTCTCTCTCTCTCTCTCTCTCTCTCTCTCTCTCTCTCTCTCTCTCTCTCTCTCTCTCTCTCTCTCTCTCTCTCTCTCTCTCTCTCTTCTCTTTGTCCACCTCTCTTCCTTCTTTACTCTCTTCTCATCTTCTTCCCCTTTCCGTTTTCGTCTTTTATGTCTGGCTGCTCCGAACATTTTCAGCCCTTAAGCCGTGAGCTTCGAACTTGTATGTGATTACAACAAACGTCTGCCGAATTCATTGAGTTCAGAGATACCTACTACAGAAAATATGAAATGCTATAATATCCTGACCAACGTTGTAGCGCAGAATTCAAAGCTTTATTTTTTATTCATACTAATGGCTGTTGATTTTTATTAAGGACAGGGAATCCTAGCATATTAACCACGGCAAAAATTTTCTTATCGACGTTTTGGTTCAGAACTGTGACATTTTTCTTGCAAATATATTCAAGTAACATACCACTGCAGAACAGTTTAAATCATCATCGCTTTCCTTTTTCTCTTTTTTGAACTGAGAATTAAGAATTACATTACCTTGCAGCAAACGTCTGCCAATTTTATTTCGCCCTGAGAAAACCACGAAATCACAGTCTCAAAACCATCTTGGTCTGCTTTTGGCCTTAAAAATGCCAGTATGTTTTATTCCAGCTAGCCTAATCCCTGCCTGTGTTTTCAGGTCAGAGAAACATACCGGAGCAACAAGGGTTAATACTCGAATTGACCTCCGTTTTGATGGAGAATTGACAATTGGC
The DNA here is from genome assembly GCF_032717465.1 of Coenobita brevimanus. Lineage (NCBI taxonomy): Eukaryota > Metazoa > Arthropoda > Malacostraca > Decapoda > Coenobitidae > Coenobita > Coenobita brevimanus. The sequence goes on from NC_136991.1 coordinate 41,106,510, forward strand.
GAGTTTGGGGCCACAAGGAAGTTCAGATTACCTACAATGATAATTTTCCTAGTATTAGCACAAATCACGTTTAAAGCAGAAAGAAAAATATCACGTGAAAATCCCACTGAAATAAACTGCTTCCTGAACATTATTATACTTTGATTTAGCCGTAAACAGGGAAAATAATAAGCAATTTCTCAAACACTGAAAAGACGGGCGGTCTTCGATAGCACGATACTTATTTATGGCAAAATCGAACCAAAGCATTGTTCAGCAAGTATTTGATTTAAAGTCAAAGTTATTTTCACACAAAATTTATTTGTTATAAACGGGGTTTGTGCTGATATTACAAAGATTATCACTGTTGATAATTTCAGCTTCCTTGTAGCCCAAAACTTACAGTGGTCAGTTATGAACCTTGTTGTAATGCCCCCTAAGGTCTACAAACTTTATTCCGCTAAGAGAAACATACCAAAATAAAAAGGTTAACACCCAGTTGTTAAAGGCTCGCACCGCTCGCCTCACCGCCTCCTCTTCCACTTGGAGGGCCGCCACTTTTAAGTGATGACTGACCTATTTTCAGCTCTGAACTGCTCCATGTGACAATAGAGGTCAACGCTGAGCAATACCGTCAAATGGCGGCATGGATGTAGTGATGTATCATGGAACTCAAAGTGTTAATTACTATATTGCTTCCGTATTCTCTAAAAGGCAGATGGTGGACTGCCGTCGGAGAGTAGCTTAAGCCTGCAGTTCTTTTGGTTCACATTCAGATGAATCTGGGTTTGTAGTTGCAACAACAACAAATACTACTACTACTACTAATATACTACTACTACTACTACTACCCAGGGAAGTTCTCGCCTGCACCCGTCCGTGTCCAGTGGGACTGTTTTCACAGGCTACAATGGTGTAAAACTTTCGCCGGCACCTGCAAGCATTTAGTGTAGACGCGACCGATAGGGTTTGATAATTCTCATACCGTCTTTTCTTGGTTTCCCTCTGCGTCTTTTCACTTTGTTTTCTTTTTTCCATATTACTTATTGTCCTCCATGTTTTTCGAATGTACTTCCATTTTTGTAGTGACCTGCACTGTGCTCTTCCATTTCCTGGTGTTCCTCATAGTAAACTTCCTTTCCTTTACTTCGTTTTTATCGCCCGCCTTTACCAAAGCGGAACGGCAATGTTTTTGCCCGCGTCTGTGTGTGTGGGGGGGGGGTGTTCCCATTACCTCTCATGAACGGTCTGAGCTATCAACGTGAAACCTTCAGGGTATCAAGATATGGCCAAAATCTTGGACGAGGTCGAAAATAGGCGTAGGTATCAAGGTCAAGGTCAACAAACTTTCTGCCAAAGGCCATCTAGTTATTATCGCCCCGCTTTAGCACCGTTATTTTTCTTGAACGGCCTGAGCTATCAACGTGAAACCTTCAGGGTATCAAGATATGGACAAAATCTTGGACGAGGTCGAAAATGGGCAATTGGAGTTAAGGTCAAGGTCACCAAAATGGCCGCCAAAGGTCAACCAATTTTTATTGCCCGCCTTTAGCACCATTATATTATATGTGATCCAATACAGGGTTTAACTCGGGGGAACGCCATTTCTCCCATTACAGGATTAAGACGTCTGGCAATAGGTAGACTGATAGACTTTCATGGCCCATGACCCATCCTTCCACAACACATTTCTTTGAAATTTATTGAAAACTTTGGAGATATTGTACGGGATAGGCAACTGTGGATCTGGGTCCGGATCCGCCCCCAAATTTAAGCATTTCTTTCGTGGCCCATGGCCCACACTTCCAGAAAAATTCTTTGAAATTCGCTGACAATTTTTGTAGATTTCGTGTGGACAAAGAAACAGACAAACATAGGTGAATATGTAACCTCCTCCAACTTCGTTGGCAGAGGTAATGATGATGACAAGAATAAAGTGGAGATGGCCATAAAGAAAGCCGCGAGACAAGAAAGATGTAGGAGAGACAGGTGAAAAGGAAACTAAGAAGAACGATAGAGGACCACATGTTGATGGAGGGGGAAGGACGAAAGAAAGCAGGAAGAAAAAACAGAGGATAGCCCTGTAAAAAAAAATGGACAAGAGAGTCTCAGACAAAAGATAGAACAACGCTGATGGTGTGTGTGTGTGTGTGTGTGTGTGTGTGTGTGTGAGAGAGAGAGAGAGAGAGAGAGAGAGAGAGAGAGAGAGAGAGAGAGAGAGAGAGAGAGAACAATAATGAAAACGAAGGAAAATGTGGTAAGGAGGACTCCAGTGATAAGTGTCAGGATGCTGGTAATGGAAGTAAGAAGGAAGAAACGCGGAAGGGATACGAGCAGAGTGATGAGGAGAAAGAGTAAATTGGTATGGACAGTCGTGAAGAAGAGACTGAATGATAGTAAGACAGAGAGTTAGGACAAGAAGAGGTATAATGGCAAGGGATGATGAAGGGAGATAATATATCAACGGAGCGAATATAAAAGAGCAGAATACACTCATGAATTTAAAGGAGGAATATGGAGAAGGATTATGTACAAAGAGAGCATGTGACAACAAAGGAAGCCTGGGTGTAATAACAAAAAAATTGGTGCACTATAACAAAGAAGAATTTGATGTTAGAAGATACATATGTCAGTGAAGCAGTGAAATATAGGAGTGAAAATAATGACGAAGAGAAAGGCTTTATGATAAACAGGCATAGGAGGAAAAGTTAAAGTTGCAAAGAAACAGGGTATACGATAGGGAAGGAAGAGCGAGAGAAGATATACCGGTATTTACAAAGGAAAGTGAGGCTTTTAACAGACAAGGGTAAAATAAAATGAACAGATCGCATTATAATATACAAGTTACACATGAAATGGGGTATGCAGTGTAAAAGCAGGGAGGGGAAAAGTACAGTGAGAAAGATGTAATTCATGATAAAAGAACAGAAATATACGTAAATCTACAACGAAAAGGGGTACATGAGCCAGTGAAGAGTAAAAGAAAAATAAATAATCCCAAAGTAAACTTTGTGATTTAAGAAAAATTAATAATCCCAAAGAAAACTGTATAGTACGAGTATAAAGATAAATGAGAAGCGAAGAAAAAAACAAAATTGTATGAAAACAGGGTGAAGACAAACTGTCGCCAGTTAGGTCAGAGCTAGTGTACGAGACTAAGTGCTCTCCAGAACGGTCAGGACAAGTAACAGGCTACCATCAAGCTTACATCAACGACATTATGGATAGCTAGTATAATACCCAGCTCTTGTTCTTGGAATGAAGGTTACATGACTTCTTTTCTTTCTGTTATGTTTTTTCTCCTAACGTTTAGTGGTATAGTGTGGTCAGAGGCGCCAGATAGGGCGATAGATCGATTACGTAAATGAGATTCAGTGCTATCGGCCATGTAGTACGACTAGGGGTGTGGGCATTTTGTCTTGAAATATTCTAGACATCTAGAGCTTAACCTTGGACTCCTACTCTTACAACCAGTAACATAAGACTGCTCTGGCTGTAAGCCTGCAACATTTTATATATATATATATATATATATATATATATATATATATATATATATATATATATATATATATATATATATATATATATATATAATATTAGCGGTTTGAAGCTACCAGACTATTTTGTTCAGCTTTAGATAGATCAATATTAGTAAAAGGGTTTGTTAGTGTTTTTACTACGCTAATGTTTGAAGTCTCCCTCAAGCTGAATAAAATCGTATGTAGGTGGCTGAAAAATGACAGTCTACCTACAATACCGTTTTGACTGCACATGCTTCATCCACATCCATCCCACCCCAGCCCGCCCACTCACAATGTCAATCTCTGCTTTAATGTGGCAAATTTAATAGCAAATGGCTTGATTACCAGCCAGCCTACGTATCTCATACACACAGTTTATTCTTACTTAGTCATATCCTGGCAGTTACCACCTTAATAGCCCATCTCGTCCTTTCCTTTTCACCCATCACACTCATTTCTGCTGTAATGTGGTTTATATCATCAGAATGACTGCCTATATTACCAACGTAACTAAAATACTTATATGCACGGAGTATTGCCATCATCGTGTCCTCTATCTCACCCCATCCCGCCCACTCATCTTCTCCCGCCTCACCCAGACTTGGAAGGCGTGAATCAACGTATCTCAAAGACCATTGCACTGATGGGTCTTAATTTTGACGCGTGCCTTTCTAAACATGACCTGGCCTGATTAGTGTTGACAGACTAACCTAACAAACATGTTGCAGTATCAAACTAAATTAACTAAAAAATGAGAGTTTTGAACTGACAAGCTTCGGTCTTCAGATGGGTGAATTAAATGAAATGGTCTTGAACTGATATGACTCGGACTTGACATGAGTGAAGTGAACTTTGTTGTGTTTACTCTAATTTAACCTAAAATTACTATTCCTCCATCTTTAATACTGGGTTGTAATAGGAAATCAACACTATAAAACTATGCTAGTCTCGAAGAAGTGTTATGGAAAGGATGTAGAACCGTAGTATTGTCTTTTTCCTCCATCGACTTACACAAAATAAGCTGTTAAAGGGTTAAAATCAAGGCCAGGGGTATGCTATGTTGACCTGAACGGCTTTGACTGAAGCGAAACTAATCTGGTTGGAGCCACTGCTGAAGGGACCTAATTTGACCTGAACGGCCCTTAACAAACCTGAGTTGACTTGGCTTGGCCGAAGTGGATGTGACTGGCCTGGTGGGATCTGAGGCAATATTGACGAATTTGAGTTGCTGTGGCCCTAGGCTCGTCAGGGACGTGAACCCGGTGAAACGCATGCTTACATTGTCCTCCTGCACTCCACCGTCCTCCTTTTGAAAGACTGGGAAGTAGTTGAGAGAAGTTTGTATATCGGAATCAGTCAGTTGAGCGGCCCGGGTATATCGTTGCCACCACATGAAGGCGTCCCTCTCCAGCACCACGATTCTGAGTAGACCTTACAGATCCATAATGACCTTGAATTAACGTGAATTGACCAGTCCGAATCAGATTGGATGGGACGGATATTATGAATCAAAATTGGACTGAATGGACCAAACTGAACCCAAATGTCTAAGAATGAACCTGGCCCAGACAAAAAATAAACCTGACTTAGAGGTTTAAGAAGGAACCTGACACAGATGTTTAAGAATGAACCTGACCCAGATGTCTAAGAATAAATCTGAGTTTGAACTATATGAAAGACCAGGATGGATCTCAATGACCTGAAGAGACCTGACTGACCCTCGGTAAATCCTACTCACCCCGAATTCGCCTAAGCTTACCTGCTAAGCCATAATGAATGTGGTTACACTGATTGCCCTGAATAGACGAAGCTGATCTTGGTTGATGTTGTTTTGATCTGACGAAGGAGGCTTGGGTGTGAAAGACCTGACTAAACATAAAATATCCTGAAAGAACCCAAAGAAGCTGGTGGCTCTCAACTGGTCTTAACAGATACGAATTAACCTGAACTAACTTTATTAGACCAAAAAAAAAAAAAATAAATAACCTGAATTACTGTAACCTTAATGGACAAAAACTCAAACAAAAGTGAACCTGTACTGGCGCTGATAGATTGAAAATAGCCAGAACTGACCTTAATAAGTAAAAGGTAACGTGAACTGACCTTATTAGACAAAAATTAATCTGAACTGGCCTTTACAGACAGAAATTAACCGAACTCACCTTGGTAGACAAAAATTAACCTGATCTAACCTTAATGGACAAAATTAACCTGATCTAACCTTAATGGACAAAATTAACCTGGACTGACCTGAATAGTCAAAAGCTAGGCTAAACTGACAAAAACGCACAGTGGTTGCTTTGAGTCTGATATGACAGCATTTACCTAATTTTTCTAAAAGATTACAAAGTACTCGATTCGCACACCCTATCTCTTTTTTTTGTGTGTGTGTGTGTGTGTGTGTTTACTTACTCTTCTGCCTTTCTGATTTCTTATCTACCATCACCCTAATTACATGCTTTTCCAGGTTATCGTAACAGGCATAGTGCTGATGTTAAAAATACAAAATAATGTCATAAAACCAACAGCAACAACACCACCAACAACAGTAACAGCAATAGTAACGTAAACAACATTAGCAAGAACAACAACAAAACAACAACGATAATGATGATGATGATGATGATGATGATAATAATAATAATAATAATAATAATAATAATAATAATAATAATTACTTTCTTTCAGGTGCAAGGAGAGTTAATCGAGTCCTGAGCACATGTACCGATACTAAGGTAAGCTTATCTTAGGGGAAAATGGAACCAGATTTTGATAGTGACAAGCCAGTGTACTGAAGAAAAATACTGACAGCGGAAAAGATGATAATCCATTTCGACATGATAAAAAATGCAGCGTCAGTATAATATGGGCCAAAAAATAATTACTGTATTGTGTGTTTGGAGAGAATATTTTTAGACTGCTCAGCGTGGGGTTTGACTGTTGACACGGACAGGAATAACTTGGTCTCAGCAGCACCAGTTCGGGGACAGCCCCTCTGATTGAGAAAGCGACAGATAAACTGAAGATTGGCAGGGCAGTTGATAGCTTTGAGGTGGTCGCTGAAATGTTGAAGTCTTCAGGTAATATTGGTGGTAGGATGATAGCTGATTTTTCGATGCAATTGTGCGGGAGGATTTGGTGCCGGATGACTGGCTGAAGGGTATGATTTTGAATATTTACAAGAGAAAGGGAGAGGCACTTCAGCATGATAACTTTCAAGGTCTGAAGATGTGAGGCCTTAATTATAGTGGATATTGATTGAGGGTGATGGGGAGTATGAGCAAGGAGTGTGTGAAAGTTGATGAGTTGCAGTTTGGTTATTATGCCGGGTAGGTGTACAAAAATCTTTGCTTTAAACCATGTAACTGAGAAGCTTTAGTGGGAAAAAACTAGAGAACCCTGTCTAATTATTATGACTCTGGAGAGGCCATTTGACAGGACGTCCAAAGAAGCTGTGCAGTGGGCAGTGAGAATGATGGGAGCGAAATAGTGGCTGGTACGTCTGGTAATGAAAATGTATAATGGTTCAAGGGTGTGTGAAAATGAAAGGAGGAGAGCATGGGCTCAGCAAGGAGGGGGGTGGGGACGAGAGCGAGGGGCCCTCCCCTCTCACCTTTAAAACAGAAAAGATTGAGTAGCAAAGTAGTTATTTAGTCATTTACATTTTTATTTATTCATTCAAGAATTGTCATTTGTTTTCCAGGTCCTTTCCTTTACTGTTCAACATTAGATGCATTCTTTATTAATTGGATACTTTACAAGCAGCTGTCTCAACAATAATGACCAAAAAGAAAAAAAGCCATTCTGACCGCTCCATAAGATACTGACTACATCCCTGGAGCATAGAGTAAATTTACGGTGAAGTCAGGAGTCTGTCTATCTACTTATAGCCAGACGCCTTAATCGCCTAAGGCAGGGATCGGCAACCTATGGCTCGCAGGCCTGACCCGGCCCATAAACCTAATCTGACCGGCCAGCGAGTATGCTCCACAAATTCACAAAATATTCCCGTTTTCACTTAGTAAGTGAAAAGCCGGTAAGTCTTACTATGGCAAACACTAATTAGAGTGAGTTTGTTCGAAAAAGTGTGTATTGGAGCAGACTTCAGCTCAGATTAGGAGGCTATGACGCGCTGCACCCAGCTTTCACTGATCCAGCACTGCCAGATGTGCAAAAATTTTTGCCCAGTGCGATATTTGGCGTATGCGATAAACGATAACATGCATGCGATGTACTTAACTAATGATTATTTAAAAGAGGTGTCTTTATTTAAGTTGGTGTAGTAATTTTGCTCAAAACGCGATAATTTAAAAATGATTTCCCTCCCCGTCCAACGAGACAATATTGGCGTCCAGTCATTAGTCTACCCAAGGCCTAAAGAATACAGTCTTTAGGCCTTGAGTCTACCAGTCACTAGTGAGGATAGGTGGGTTTTGTCCGTCAGCAGGCTTGGGTAAGCGGTATGACTACACTGAAATATCTCAGTAAATAGTACAGTGAATAAATATTGCTATTTCACATGGTGATAATAGTTTTAATGAATGTTATTTCTTTTGTTTCTAATGTATTAATTTATAAATATTATATTCAGGATAAGTTTTAGGATATACTTTTAGTATTTCAACTACAGACAATGATACTTGTTTCAGTGAAAGTTATTACCCGTCCCTGCCCCGGAGGGGCTCGGGGACGGGTATTGTTTTCACTGTCTGTCTGTCTGTTGTCTGTCTTTTAACACCTTTACATGAAAACTACTCATGCGATTTTGACTAGAAGTAGAGGGATGATGGGCAATGACCTTCTGATCACGTGATTATATTTTGAAACCAAATGGACCAAGGCCTAGGCTGTAGGTCCAAAAAATGTATTTTTAAAAATCGTTTTTTCGCCATAACTTCCTTCAAATTCGTCATATCGACATGAAACCAAAACTTAAGGATGCATCTTTTATATCTGCATCCTACAACATGCCTCATTACATCAGGGGGGTCACCCTCAGTTCGGTAGGGGTGTCGATGTCAGGTGGGTCTGGCTTAAAACTTCAAATGAACATAAAATCGTTAATTTTCACACGATTTACTCCAGTTTTGATATATGACATCTTTGATTAGATATTCTCTTGTTTTATACGTCAGCACTAAAATGACTGCTGGGGTCGGGTTCGCTGTGCCTTGGCACCGCTTCTTGTTTCTTTTGTTTCTAATGCATTAATTTCAAAAAAATGAATTCAGATAATTTTAGGAAATATATCATGAATAAATGTTATTTTTTTCAACGTGTAGTGATACCGGTATATTCATATTCATATTCATATTCATATTAGGAGGGAGGGTGTAGACTTTCAACTAGTTCAAGACATCTGGCCCGCCAGCTACGTAACAGAGCAGTTCCGGCCCCCAGTCCACCAACGGTTGCCGACTCCTGGCGTAAGTGGTGACCTCTGTCCTGCCCCCTGCCATTTTGCTGCCTTTCTCCCAACATACTGTACACCCCCTCCTTCTCATATACCTCTCTACTCCATCCCTCCAATAGGGATTTATATTGATTCCCCCACATGTGTAACATATTACGTGAGGTACTGTTGTTGGGATTTCATGCTTGGGTTACCGTGGGGATTGTTGTATGCAAATGATTTGGCATGATTGCTGATAAAAAGGGTGTAGTGGAGATGTGTAGGAAGTGGAGGAAGAAAACGAGTAGGTCTGAAAGTGATTGGGGTGGACAGAAGATAAATAGTAGAGAGTATACAGTGGCCTTGTCATATGCAGAAAGGCTTAGTAGTAACTTCATCATATGTAATGTTTATGTAGGGTGAGTTCATTATTGATTTTGCGTTGTAGTAGATAGGCTGCAAGGAATAATACAGTAATAACGAGTATGCCATTTAGGTCAACCAGGGCTTGAGGTGATTGATTTACTGTAGGAGATGTGGCTCTTAAGTGTGCTGATGAGTTCTGCTACTTGGATAATATGATTGGCTTGGGGGGAGGGGGGTGCACAATATATCTCAGCTGAAAAAGACAAACGTGGTTGAAAAATGTTAAAGTACTGATGCAACTACTAACAGTGATGGGACCGCAAAAGAAATTAAATGTTTTGTGTGTATAGTGTGGTACTCTATGGCTGTGACACATGGGCACTAAAGCAGGAAGATACTGGCCGAGCTGAATGTAATGGAATGAGAGTGATGAGGTTCATGTGCAGTGTCGCACTAAGCGATAGAACAATATGTCCAGGTGAGAAAAAAATATTACGCTTGGACGTTGAGAGAGGTAATGATGAGCATGGCATGAGTAGGCTTAGGTGGCTTGGCTATGCTTATGAGCAAAGGGGTGAAGCACTGTACAAACCTGAAAATGAAATGAACACCCTCTGTTGGCGGGACAAGGAAAACGTGAGGGTGAGGTTATGATAGGATATCTCTGGGGTAGGGTACGTGACGTAGAATAATATTTCAAGCAGCATCAAGTGAAAAAGAAATTGATCCCTGAAGGCATGGGCACTATACCAGTGTGTATGTAATACAGTATATGCATGAGGACACTACTGCCATAGACGTGAAAGAAGAGAAAATTCAACAGAAACAGAGACCAGCGAACCAGAAAATATCACTTGCACGTAAAAACAAAATCATAGTTTGTCAGATAGTGCTAAAATCAACAAAATCCTTGCTGCCATATTACACCGGTGGAGGTCTATTTAGTTGCTCACACACTCTTTACTGTTAACATAAAGCGTGTCCCGCCCACTTAGAATTGATTGTTTTAAAAGGTAGGGACTATTTCTGGAATTACCCATAAGTGCTGCAATTTATTCCCGTGTAATTGCAATCCCTCGCTGGGAAAATATTAAAAGTCTGTTTGAGTGGGTGATAAAATTTAGCCTGTTGGACGCGAGGGTATATTATGGGGCAGTGACAAGAATGGGGCATGCATTGGAACTGTGTGAATTAGATGTGTAGAAGACAAACATATATGTACTGCACCAGGCTGTTAAAGAAGAGTCCTTATCTCCACATACAGTGACATGTTCTTTTATTGATTTATTCATGCTACTATTAATGAGTGATTTTGGATAAGACTAGAAAAAATCCTAATTTAGATGCGTTTGAAGATAAATGTATATGCGCTGCACTTGCCAGTAAAGGAAAAACGAAACGTAAATGAACCCCCTAAAGTACGATGAAGTATTACTTTATTCCTGCTGCAGTGAGATGATTTATATTGCGCATGATAGAAGAAAAAACCCATTATACTGATGTGGTAGATAAGCGTACACACCGGACCTGTTAATAAAGGATGAAGAAACCTTAATTATCCCCTTCACCCAGAGAACGTTTTTTTTGTTGCCATTAGATGATTTTCTGTATATAACACGATAGTACATGAATCACCTTAATACAGATGTAATAGATAAACATATGTACTAATTATGATTGTAAAATAGAGGCTTCAATTAATCCATCTGATAGGATGGTATTTTTGACGATTTATAACACGAGTGACAGTAAATAATGCCCCCATTTAAATGCATTAGTTCATTGTATATATTGTACATAATAAAAGACAGCACCTCGCTTTGTACTCATTATTGGGTCATTTGTAGCCAGTGATTAATGTGATGCATGATTATGGTATATGCATGAGATTAGCATAATTATTGCACATAGTATTACCAGAACAGCCGTCCATAATAGGCCCTTGAAAGCAAATGAACTTTTTTTATTATATTTTTCTTATAGCCAAATGATTTTTAATAAGCTTAGAAGACACTTCTCGCACTAGTGAGGGTTTAGCTTAAGAGACACTTCGTGCTAGTGAGGGTTTTGCTTAGGAAACACTTGTACTGGTGAGCGTAAAGCTTAGGAGACACTTCGTACTGGTGAGGGTTTAGCTTAGGAGACACTTACCGTACTAGTGAAGGTTTAGCTTAGGAGACACTTCGTTCTAGTGAGGGTTTAGCTTAGGAGACACTTCGTACTGGTGAGGGTTTAGCTTAGGAGACACTTACCGTACTAGTGAAGGTTTAGCTTAGGAGACACTTCGTTCTAGTGAGGGTTTAGCTTAGAAGACACTTCGTACTAGTGAGGGTTTAGCTTAAGAAACATTTATTGAACTACTGTGGGTTATATATTGCTTTCCCTGAAGTTGATAATATAGTCTGGAGGTGCAGAAAAAAAAACAGTAGAATACGTCCACTGCTTAAAGGGTTAACACTTACCGGGTGGCTCGCAAATGGCACACCACAAGGAACTCACGTGGCAGTATATTATGTGTTGCAGGGACGGCCAAGTAGGTTAGCAAGGACGTGGTTGTAGCATTTGGAATAAGAAATAATGCAGGGTAGATACTGATAACACTAAGCCGTCTACACAGCACACGAGAAATTAGCCGGCGATGTGAAAGTGAAGCGTTATATAAGGATCCGTCTGCACATAATGCTTGTTAGTGAAGGAAAAAAAGTACCTGAATTTCATAATACTAAATTAGATTCATTATTTAACTCATACACTCTAACTGTGAATGAAAGAAGTGACTTGCAAAAGTTTTTACTATTGATTTAGAGCCATTAGTTAGACACAGTACTTTCAGTGAAAAAAAAAAATAATTCTTCAAAGTTTCGTTATAACAGTTAGATGCATCACACTTTTCATGATGGGGACTTTTTTTTTTTTTTCCAAAAAAATCGCTGACGAATATATTCACGGGAAAATGAGTAGAAGGAGCCTGGGTACATTAATATAGATGCATTAATTAACCGTTCATTTCGGTTTCTTATATAATTTCTCTATAAGACGATTTTATTCAGCTTACAAAAGAATCACAGCGGTGAAAGGGTAAATGAAGGCTGTATCTAACCCTTCACCATGAAACAGTCTCCCACATGCAGAACAGAAGCGTCTGGGAGTAGCGAGAATAAAAGAAAATTACTTTCGTGTGTATGAGAGAAGAAACACATGTATTGTAATTGTTAATGAAAGATGAGCTCGCCAAATTTTGAAATAATTAGTTTTTTGTATTACACAACAAATTTCACAGGCAGTTTAATTAAAAAGGTAATATTTATTGATGAGTACACCCTACGGTGGTAATGTGAATGAAATTGGTTATCTGTTCTGAAAGAGCGCCATGATCCCTGCTAACTGCAATAATGTTGCCTCTAGTTAGAAAGGAAATACATTTTATATTTTAGCTGCGAATTACTTACTTTGCATGTGGGTCGGTTTCTGTCAGACGATTTTAATATATTGTAGTGAAACCAAGGACACAAAAAATGTAAAAAACTATCACGATATCGTTTGGTCTAGAATAGAGAACCGTGCATTTTGTTCCAGGTTAGACAAAATATATTATGCAGTTGATGGTAACTCATCTCGACCAGGGTCTTCAAGGAGAAGTTGTTTGGAAAAAAAATGCGCACACTCTGATTGCTGGATATATATTTTTTAGCCGAGTAAGTTTGTTCAATAACAGCTTTAACGAAAAGCGGTGCCAAGGCTCAGCAAATCCGTCCCCTTCAGTTACTGTAGTGCTGATGCATAAACACAACAGGATATCTAGTCATAGATGCCACATATCAGATTTGGAGTAAATCGGGTGAAAATTGACGATTTTATGCCCATTTGAAATTTTAGGCTCTGCTTACCTAACACTGACTCCTTACCGCTAACTGGGGGGTGAACCCTCTGATATACTGAGGCATGTTGTAGGATGCAGATTTGAAAGATACATCTTTAAGTGTTGGTTTCATGTCAATATGACGAATTTGAAAGGAGTTATGGCGATTTTTTTTTTTTTTTTACTTTTTTACCATTTTTGGGGGCCGATGTGGCCCCAAATTTAGGCAGATGATCGGAAGTTCATTGCCCATCATTCCAGTAATTTTAGTCAAAATCGCACGAGTATTTTTCGCGTAAAGTTGTTAACAGACGGACAGACAGACAAAAAAACAGTCAGACAACCCGAGAGAAAACAATACCCGTCCCTAAGCCCCTTCGGGGCGGGGATGGGTAATAAAAATACCTTTTGTATGTGTGTGTGTCCGACCCAGGGCAAAGGCTTCAGAGCCTATTTCTCGAAGGCAGTAGGCTATCCCAAGACCCCGTAGTCCTCCTACATCTCCACATGTCACATGTCACCGCACCGGCACTAACACCCACCGTCCATATTGAATACATGCTAGGGCTGTCTGATACAGGACTAGTGAACTGGTCTTAGCGGAGTACTTTTACATGTCGGCGGGTCTTCAGGTAGATCAGGAAATTCTGCTTTTATGAAATTCAGATCCTTAACCTGTTCCCTGTCCCAGTCGGGATTCGATCCTGGGTCCATTAGGACTGCAGGCCGCCTCTCTACCGATTCAGCCACCACCTTCCCCCTGGGTGAGTCCATAACAGAGAACGAATTACTGAAGACGGATTTTAGCTCTTTGACTGCAAGAATTTTCCATTAGGGAGCCTGTCTTCACTCATTCATACTGTCTCCAAACTTTTTTTTAAGCGTACGAGGGACTTCTAATCGCAGGGGTTAGAGTCCATCTTCAGTAATCCCATTCACAACCACAGGGGTTCTAATCTTAATAAAAAACGTTTGTCTCAGGTTTCCATGATTTAATCTCTGGGTCAATATTATCGTTTGCTGACAGCTGGAATAGCCTATTTGAGTTGTCCTGACCATGAGTGTGTTAATGCTGACAGAATCTTAGGCTCCTATGACTCATTCTCAGCGAATTCATGGCTTGCGTTAGCTACAATACAATACCAGAGTTGTAACGTCCAACAGAGGGATTATTGTCGTAAGAATTCTATCTATCCATAACCAGACGTCATAATGCCGTAAGGGTTGGACGTTTGACTCTGAGTTAGTTGTTTTACGGGGAGAGGCACCAACCCTCCGCCAACCCACGTGTTGACTCGTAGGGAACACATTGAGTTGGTTATATGGTTACCATCCAGCGTTGTAAATGGTTTCCTGACTTACAGGAAACCTTTTGGCTTGTCACTAGATATAAAGCCACCTGAAAAGGATAGAAAAGTAATAAAAAGTGACAGGAAAGATGGGAGCATTAGGAAGAAAGGAGGACAGACACAGAAAAAGAATGAGGTTAAGGAAGACTTATGCAGCACTACATCAAGTGAGTGGATGATGGTCGCCACCACTTATCGTAAGAACTAAAACAAATGCATAATTATATAAATAAAAATTCTGGGTTTTGATATTGAGAGTGCTTTAGCCTGGTGCCTACTTTAGCAGCTCCTAATCAAGCTGTGGAAAAAGAAAATAGTGTCGATATCGTCTTAACCCTGTCACTCAGAGGACCATTTATATTTCAGTCATCCAGGCCTCATGCTGTATTCCTTTATTTCCCCTTCTCTAACAGAAGTTCTTCCAGAGTTAAATATAATCGTCATGATAAAGGAAGAATAACATTAAAACTGTCATTTTAGTGGCGATGTTAAGGAAATATTGAAAGTAAATGTAATCATGAAGTACACTGCATGCGTGAAATTTGTGGCGCAAAAATTAATTATATTTTTCGACTTTTTTTTTCATTTTTAAGTCACCTGATATGAAGCTAACAATATGCTCTCGAATGAATGTCCTCTTGAATACCTCTCTTCTCGCTTACTTTCCTCCACTTTAACTCTTCGTTTCCCCTCTGTTTACTCTTTGTTTATTACTTCCTCTCTCTCTCTCTCTCTCTCTCTCTCTCTCTCTCTTTCTTTCGCATCTGCAACAGCTTCCTCCATTCGCACCCCCCCCCCCCCCATTTTTGGGTCATCTCTCTTTAATGTGCCAGGACTTCTCTCGACTGAACATAATCATCTGGAGCTACGCTGATTGCAATTGCTAAGTGTACCAGTAACAGAGAAACTAATTCCTTGAGATGGATTTTTAACTGTTGAT
>NC_136991.1:41122018-41139518 GCF_032717465.1 Coenobita brevimanus
AATCATCACCCATTCATAGGAACGTGCTATAAGAAGAATCAAATCACCGTAAGTGACAAGAGCATTTACAAGTCTGTTTCACCAGTTCCATTTTCAATTTCGCAGTCTCTCTTCTTCACTGCTCCACGGAAAAAGTTGCCATACGTCATTAAAAATTATTAAAGCCCAGTGACCAGTATCAGTTTACGTGTTGGGTTTCATGGATTATTCTCTCATCCCTCTCATCCTCCCGTGGATAAGTAAACTGCCTGCCACTTAAAATATAAACTATCTATGAAGAGTACGAATATTCTAAGCACTACGTCACCATCCATACCCAAGGGAAGAAAAATCACAAAATATGTCATGTTTCATTTTCGATTTCACTGAGCTCTTCTCCCTCCTCTCATTACTCTTCCATGTTAAACAATCAGCTATGAAACACACACACACACACACACACACACACACACACACACACACACACACACACACACACACACACGAGTACGTGTATATGTATGCGTTTGTGCATTTTTACGTACGTCAGTGTATGTGTATGCTTGTGTGCGAGTGTGTGTTTGTGTGCTTCTGTGTATATATACATGTGTGCGAGTGTGTTTGTGTGCTTCTGTGTATATATACATGTGTGCGAGTGTATTTGTGTGCTTCTGTGTGTGTATATATATATATATATATATGTGTGTGTGTGTGTGTGTGTGTGTGTGTGTGTGTGTGTGTGTGTGTGTGTGTGTGTGTGTGTGTGTGTGTGCGTTTATGTGTGTTTGTATTTATGTTTGTGCGTGCTAATGTGTTTGTGTTTGTGAATGCGTGCGGAGGTGGGTGTGGGCGCATGCCGGGAAGGGGTGCAAGGGAAAAAGTGATGGCAAAGGAGACTGAAGAAGAATACGATATAGATCCAGCCAGCGGTGGCTGAAAAGACAGCGAACATGCAAAAGAGAAAATGCTGAGGTGGCAAGTGTGGTAGAGGTGGTTGTAGTTGACAGTTGGCAGAAATCTTTATATAACCCCTTCAACGAGACCACTACTCCCAGGAAGCAGCGTCAGGCCATAGATTACACAGAGGGTGTCGGCTACGCTTTTAAAACAAACATGAAGCGGTAGGAAAGTCTCCGATATATAGTAATTATCACTGTACCCAGAAACAGTGTGAGGTGTTTCTGGCTTTTGTTCTTCACGACTGAATACACTTTATACAGCGGTATGGAGACTAAACAGGTATAATGCTTACAACCATCTCATATTTGACGGTCAGAAATTGGGAATTTACATAAACGTCTCAGATTTACTGATACTACTGTGTGTGCCTTGTTTCGTACAGCCCTGATTACGAGTGAATCAGATTATACTGAGGTGCCTGGTATTCTAATGGTTCAATACTTGGACTGGGGTGAGTTGTGTCTTACGTGCACCAGTTTGACGGCGGTATTCTAAACAGTATAAGAAACTTCGTAGCGACTTTATTCTAACGATTTCTCTATTAAACTCTGAAACGTTTTTTTTTTCTTTTAATAATTTCTAGTATAGACGTAGTTCTTCGGTTACATGCAAGCCGGTTGTTAAGGTGTGATGTGCAAAAAAATCACTGTACAGAAAATGTTACAAAACTACGATGCCACTGAGAATACAGCCTCACAATGGTGGTGGTGAAGGGGGAGGGGTATTGAGATAGAGTTCTACCGTAACTGTGAATTATGCTAGCACATTAAGCACGATTTTTATATGCTGGTATAATTCGTCCATAAACAAATACTTCACAGTCGCCACTAAAGAGATATTAGCAGGAGGGTCTGTATTTCACGAGCATTAACTACCACCGAGCGTCTCATTTATCTCCACTAATTTATAATAAGTCAGGGAGGTGCCGATATTAATTTACCCTTTCAAGATCGGCACAACTCTAATACTGAATTCCAACTGATACCAGATGGCGATTTTTTTCAGCTAGGAGTAGTATTAGTGTCTGAGATTGTTAACAGTTGTACCATTAATTCAGAGTCGGAACAACCCTTACTATAATCAGTCGTGAGTCTGAACAGCCTGAAAGTGAGTCATATGAGTCTATAAGCATGACATAGAAATCTGAGAGGGAGTCCAATGGGCGAAAAAATCATCGTATCTGGATAATGAGTCATGGAAGCCTTAGCGAATCATAGGAACCTGAGAAGCTCCGGAGCCAAAGAACAACTCACAGGAGGCTTACAGTCATAGGAGGCTGAATAGGACTATTAAATGCCTGAGAGTAATAACTGCCAGCTGCCCTCACATTCATCTCCATTAATTGGTAAAAAGTCTGGGATGTGACGCTACTAGCTGACCCTCTGGTATTCCATTCCAGATAAAGCTAAACATGTACTCTTATCTAAGAATGAGCCAAGCTAGCTTGGAAGTGTTTCGCAGGAGCCTAAGAGTGTTTTAAGGAGCATGAGTCATAGAAACCAGAGTGTAAATGGCATATATGTCTGAAAGTGAGTCACAGAAACCAGCGAGTATTAACTGGCAGGGGTCCTCTCATTCATCTCCATCAATCGCAAAACGGGCTGAGATGTGTAGATAATATGCAAATCACACAAGTCACACAATATACTCAAGTGAATAGATAACCAATTCGCCTGTGACACAAAAGTAGTTTCATCCCTGGGCTTCGCTGACGCATCGTTTAGTTAAGTCACTACATGGTATCTGCGCTGACAAGAACTGGTGGCGCTGTTCATCTTGGGTGGAGCTAAGCAACTATGGCGTCCATCTGGAAGAGTCGACAAACCCCCAATATCCCTGCACCTTGCAGTGAGGAAGGACCCTGGTCCTTCCCTAGCGAGGTGCTGTCTACCACGGAAGGTGGGGAAGGGGGCACTGCAGCTGGTCCCCAGCACAGTGAACGTGGGGTTAGACAACGACAGCAACTGCATGGCAAAGGATTTTATAGTTATCCCTTCACTACGATGGCGTCTTTTTTATTCTTGCAACTACTCTGTGCAATCAAGCCAAGCCTTGGGTACAATGAAATAAGTCTTATTACAGCACTTCCTTAGACGGTCTAAACTTCATTTTTCATAAGCAGCTAGAGTAAAATTTTCGCACTGATAATAATCTTATTGTTTTCTGAATAAAGTTCATCTTTCCTTATCAGCCACAGATCCGTCGAAGCAAACTTTATCGCTTCACTAGATGGTCAGGCTATTATTTACATTATACTCTTCAACTCGAGGGAGTACTATTTTTTCATTATTACTATCTCCAAACGATTAAGTCAACCAAGGAAAAGGTCTCCCTCATTGATGGGATTAACATAGGTTTCAACTAACCACTTCACGTCTTTCCTAACCTGAATAAAATCAACTGATGGCAGTAAGAAAAAAATAAAGCAACCGTAATGGCACAGAAATGGTTAAGTATCTACACTGTAAATGATCCCCCAAATTTCGGAAGTCAAACTTTTATGATCTTTCTAAAAACGATTCAGTTCTGCTGATCAATATGCGATAACACTCAGTCGGTCTTACCTTACTTTCTTATATATATATATATATATATATATATATATATATATATATATATATATATATATATATATATATATATATATATATATATATAAGGTATGTACAAATTCATCACTCAGCTTTGTCGCAACCTGACCCATAACGTCTTTACTACGTTGTCTTCGTACACCAGCGCAGGTGAAGCCCGGGGAGTGTATCTGCTTTCTCAGGGTCGGTCTGTCTGCACCGTATGTTTGCCTGAATGTGTTTTAATAAAACAACTCAAACAGTTATGATCTGGTTTTTAACCGGACTTGCTGAAAGTGCTGAAGGTCAGCCAAGACTGATCCTATTGTTTCTGGAACAATAGACCAAAGGTCAAGACCATGCAATGGCAAAGGTTGATTAAATATTTATGATTTAATATAAATCAAACTTGTTCGAAGTGTTGAGGGGTAGGGTATGGACGAAGAGATTCGAAATTAAAAACACTAGTCAAAGGTCAAGGTAACCGACCCACGTGTTTGTGTGAACAAGATTATTCAGTTTTTATTTTATGTGAACTAAACTGAGTGGACCAGTTGGGGGTCAATCACGGAACTAACATATCTTTGAGAACAACTGCTCTGTCAAGATCACAACACAGCGCCATCTTATACAGTTCTTATCCAATTTCGATCAATTTTTGTGGAACGGTTCACAGTAAACCAAGGAAGAAATTATTCAAATTCCATGACACGCCGTCAAAAATCTTGATAACAGGGCCAGGTGAAATGTACGGCATTCTAACTTTTACCGGTTTTACTCCACTTGGACAAAACCTGGTGAAACAACTGATGGTCAACTATGGATGAAAAAATTACATTTTGATAACAAGAGGTCGGAGGTCAACGTCACAGGGCAAGGCCAATCCAATTTTTATCCAGATTGGGCCAGACTTTGAAGAAGGGTTCAGGGTTAGGTAAGAATGAAGTAGTTCGATTTTGATAACAATCGGTCAGAGATCAAGACCTCAGATTAAAGTCAAATATTCCGCCCCGTGTGTGTGTGTGTGTGTGTGTGTGTGTGTGTGTGTGTGTGTGTGTGTGTGTGTGTGTGTGTGTGTGTGTGTGTGTGTGTGTGTGTGTGTGTGTGTGTGTGTGTGTGTGTGTCAAGGACACTGCATTCCCCAAATCGCCCTGCATGCTTAATTCCTTCTAACTCTGGACGAGTTTATTGATCTTTGTTGAAATCTCGCAGCGAACGCTTGGAAACAATAGCCACCATGCTCTTTGTATGAAAGTATCCCCAACCTAAAGAAGTTCGTTTAGTTTTAGCATGAATGACACGAACAAAGCCTTCTCGAGCAGAATCTACAAAATTTCACTACATTCACATTTTTCTATATTTTCTGAATGCATGACTCTGCTTATCAGTTCGGGATACACTCTAGCAGCGTGTTATTACGTTGTGACGAAAGCGCTTATATATTTATTTATTTATTACCAGCTGCGACAGCGAAGCTGGTATTGTCTTCAGATTGCCTGTCCGTCTGTGTTTGTCTGTGTGTCTGTAAGCACGATAACTTCGCAACCGCTCAAAATATCATCACAAAATTTTACAGGTGTGTAGTAGGGATGAAAATCTCGGACGAGTTCGAAATTGGTGAAAGTCCGTCAAGGTCAAGGTCATATTCCCAGCCGCGCTAGATATGTATCGGCTCGCGGCTTGTGTGATTCCCCCCTTAGGGGAGCCTTTAGTTTACTTAATAATAATAATAATAATAATAATAACAATATTTAAGATATTAAATCTATTACCTGCCGCGACAGCGAAGCTGGTACTGTTTTTAATTTGTCTGTCTGCCTGCATGTGTATCTGTCAGCACGATAACTTTGCATCCGCTCAAGATATCACAAAATTTTACAGGTGTGTAGTAGGGATAAAAATTTCCTACTAGTTCGAAATTGGTGAAAGCGTTTCAAGGTCTGTATGTCTGTTACCACGATAACTCCGCAACCGCTCAAGGTATCATCACAATAATTTACAGGTGTGTAGTAGGGATGAAGATCCCCTAAGAGTTCGAAATTGCTGGAAGTAGGTCAAGGTCAAGGTCATATTCAGAGCCATGCTAGATATGTATCGGCTTGCGGATGGTGCGATTCCCCTTATCGGCGGGCCTCTAGTTATTATTATTATTATTATTATTATCGCTGTTGTTGTTGTTGTCCTTGTTATCAACATCATCGTAATCATTATTATTATTATTATTATTATTATTATTATTATTATTATAATAATCATTATTATTATTTTTTTATTATCATTATTATTTTCATTATTATTATTATTTACATTATTATTATTATTATTATTATTATTATTATTATTATTATTATTATTATCATTATCGTTATTATTCCCTTTAAATATCGGTAGTCAAACTTTTCCGAGCTTTTTGAAGGAGGCTGCTTTCTACTACTGAACTATAAGGAGCTCAACATGTCAAACAGGCCACAGCAAATACCGATCCTCCTCTGGCAAAGCTTGGCCAGTCCGCTTAGTTTATTCAAAGTAAAAGCAGGCAAGCGACCTCCTTCCACCAACAAGTCAACCTCTCTATAGAAATAAATAAAAATTAGAATAATAAATCCAATCTACCTTCCACGATTTAAACACAGTACTAAATGTGCTAATATTAACCTCTTCAACTGTAGTAACTCATATATTTAATCTTTGCCATCTCTTGATCCGTAAACACTACACTGCAAAAGGTTACCAAAGTGTTAAATAAGTGAAGGTGTGGTTACTTAGGTGCTTCACGCCAACGCCAATCCATTAAGTTCAACCGAAAGATAATCCAGCAATCAACAGTTAAAAATCCATCTCAAGGAATTCGTTTCTCTGTCACTGGTACACGTAGTAACTGCAATCAGCGTAGCTCCAGATGATTATGTTCAGTCGAGAGACGTCCTGGCACATTAAAGAGAGATGACAAAAAAAAAAAAAAAAAAAAATGGGGCGGTGGGGGGTGCGAATGGAAGAAACTGTTGAAGATGTGAAGAGAGAGAGAGAGAGAGAGAGAGAGAGAGAGAGACCCAGCGTTATTGTTTATTATAGAATAAAATGTGATGTCAGCTGCTAAATTATTGGGTACTAGTTGTTTAATTACCTTGAAAAAATTACTTCTGTCAGAACTTCACCGAAATAACTGATGTGGTTGTGAATGGGATTAGTGAAGATGACCTCTAACCTCTGCAATTTGAAGTCCCTCGTACACTTTAAAAAAAAAAAAAAGTTTGGAGACTGCATGAATGAGTGAAGACAGGCTCCCTAATGGAAAATTTTTGCAGTCGAAGAGCTAAAAACAGTCTTCAGTAATTCGTTCTCTGTTACGGACTCACTCAGGGGGGAGGCGTGACTGAATCGGTAGAGAGGCGGCCTGCAGTCCTACTGGACCCAGGATTGAATCCCGACAGGGACGGGGAACAGTTTATGGATCTGAATTTCATAAAAACAGACTTTCCTGATCTACCAGAATGCCCTCCGACATGTAAAAGTACCCCGCTAAGACTTGTTCACCAGTCCCGTATCAGACAGCCCTAGCATGTATTCAATATGGACGGTGGGTGTTAGCGCCGATGCGGTGACATGTGGAGATGTAGGAGGACTACAGGGCCTTGGGATAGGCCACTGCCCCCGAGAAATAGGCTCTAAAGCCTTTGTCCGGGGTCGGACACACACACACACACACACACACACACACACACACACACACAAAAGGTATTTTATTACCCATCCCCGCCCCGAAGGGACTCGGGGACGGGTACTGTTTTCGCTCGGTTTGTCTGACTGTCTGTTTTTCTGTCTGTCTGTCCGTCTGTTAACAACTTTACGCGAAAAATACTGGTGCGATTTTGACTAAAATGACGAATGATGGGCCATGAACTTCCGATCACCTGCCTAAATTTGGGGCCAAATTGGCCCAAAAAAAGGTAAAAAAAAATAAAAAAAAAAAAAGTTCCAACACTTAAAGATGTATCTTTCAAATCTGCATCCTACAACATGCCTCAGTACATCAGGGGGTTCACCCCCCAGTTAGCGGTAAGGGGTCAGTGTTAGGTAAGTCAAGCCTAAAATTTCAAATGGGCATAAAATCGTCAATTTTCACCCGATTTACTCCAAATCTGATATGTGGCATCCATGACTAGATATCCTGTTGTGTTTATGCATCAGCACTAAAAAAAAACTGAAGGGGACGGATTTGCTGAGCCTTGGCACCGCTTTTCGTTAAAGCTGATATTGAACAAACTTACTCGGCTAAAAAATATATATCCAGCAATCAGAGTGTGCGCATTTTTTTTCTTAACAACTTCTCCTTGAAGACCCTGGTCGAGATGAGGTACCATCAACTGCATAATATATTTTGTCTAACCTGGAACAAAATGCACGGTTCTCTATTCTAGACCAAACGATATCGTGATTGTTTTTTACATTTTTTGTGTCCTTGGTTTCACTACAATATATTAAAATCGTCTGACAGAAACCGACCCACATGCAAAGTAAGTAATTCGCAGCTAAAATATAAAATGTATTTCCTTTCTAACTAGAGGCAACATTATTGCAATTAGCAGGGATCATGGCGCTCTTTCAGAACAAATAACCAATTTCATTCACATTACCACCGTAGGGTATACTCATCAATAAATATTACCTTTTTTAATTAAACTGCCTGTGAAATTTGTTGTGAAATACAAAAAACTAATTATTTCAAGATTCGGCGAGCTCATCTTTCATTAACAATTACAATACATGTGTTTCTTCTCTCATACACATGAACGTAATTTTCTTTTATTCTCGCTACTCCCAGACGCTTCTGTTCTGCATGTGGGAGACTGTTTCATGGTGAAGGGTTAGATAGAGTCTTCATTTACCCTTTCACCGCTGTGATTCTTTTGTAAGCTGAATAAAATCGTCTTATAGAGAAATTATATAAGAAACCGAAATGAACGGTTAATTAATGCATCTATATTAATGTACCCAGGCTCCTTTTACTCATTTTCCCATGACTATATTCGTCAGCGATTTAAAAAAAAAAAGAAGTACCCATCATGAAAAGTGTTTAGTGCATCTAAACTGTTATAACGAAACTTTGAAGAATGATTTTTTTTTTTTCACTGAAAGTATTGTGTCTAACTAATGGCTCTAAATCAATATTAAAAACTTTTGCAAGTCACTTCTTTCATTCACAACTAAAGTGTATGAGTTAAATAATGAATCTAATTTAGTATTATGAAATTCAGGTACTTTTTTTCCTTCACTAACAAGCATTATGTGAAGACGGATCCTTATATAACGCTTCACTTTCACATCGCCGGCTAATTTCTCGTGTGCTGTGTGGACGGCTTAGTGTTATCAGTATCTACCCTGCATTATTTCTTACTCCAAATGCTACAACACGTCCTTGCTAACCTACTTGGCCGTCCCTGCAACACACAATATACTGCCACGTGAGTTCCTTGTGGTGTGCCATTTACGAGCCACCCGGTAAGTGTTAACCCTTTAAGCAGTGGACGTATTCTACTGTTTTTTTTTTTTTTTTCTGCACCTCCAGACTATATTATTAACTTCAGGGAAAGCAATATATAACCCACATTAGTTCAATAAATGTTTCTTAAGCTAAATCCTCACTAGTACGAAGTGTCTCCTAAGCTAAACCCTCACTAGAACGAAGTGTCTCCTAAGCTAAACCTTCACTAGTACGGTAAGTGTCTCCTAAGCTAAACCCTCACCAGTACGAAGTGTCTCCTAAGCTATACGCTCACCAGTACAAGTGTTTCCTAAGCAAAACCCTCACTAGCACGAAGTGTCTCTTAAGCTAAACCCTCACTAGTGCGAGAAGTGTCTTCTAAGCTTATTAAAATCATCTGGCTATAACAAAAATTTAGTAAAAAAAAAAAGTACATTTGCTTTCAAGGGCCTATTATGGACGGCTGTTCTGGTAATGCTATGTGCAATAATTATGCTAATCTCATACATATACCATAATCACGCATCACTTTAATCACTGGCTACAAATGACCCAGTAATGAGTAAAAAGCGAGGAGCTGTCTTTTATTATGTACAATATATACAATGAACTAATGCATTTAAATAGGGGCATTATTTACTGTCACTTGTGTTATAAATCGTCAAAAATATTGTACCATCCTATCAGACGGATTAATTGAAGCCTCTTCTTTTACAATCATAATTAGTACATATGTTTATTTATTACATCTGTATTAAGGAGATTCATGTACTATCGTGTTTACAGAAAATCATCTAATGGCAACAAAAATAACGTTCTCTGGGTGAAGGGGATAATTAAGGTTTCTTCATCGTTTATTAACAGGTCCGGTGTGTACGCTTATCCACCACATCAGTATAATGGATTTTTTCTTCTATCATGCGCAATATAAATCATCTCACAGCAGCAGGAATAAAGTAACACTTCATCGTACTTTAGGGGGTTCATTTACGTTTCGTTTTTCCTTTACTGGAAGTGCAGCGCATATACATTTATCTTCAAACGCATCTAAATTAGGATTTTTTCTAGTCTTGTGCAAAATCATTCATTAACAGTATCATGAATAAATCAATAAAAGAACATGTCATTGTATGTGGAGATAAGGACTCCTACTTCTTTAACAGCCAGTTGCAGTACATATAAGTTTATCTTCTACACATCTACTTTACACAGTTCCAATGCATGACCCATTCTTGTCGCTGCCCCATAATATACCCTCGCGTCCAACAGGCTAAATTTTATCACCCACTCAGACAGACTTCTAACATTTTCCCAGGGAGGGATTGCAATTACACGAGAATAAATTGCAGCACTTATGGCTAATTCCAGCAATATTCCCTACCTTTCAAAACAATCAATTCTAAATGGGCGGGACACACTTTATGTTAACAGTAAAGAGTGTGTGAGCAACTGAATAGACCTCCACCGGTGTAATATGGCAGCAAGGATTTTGTTGATTTTAGCATTAGCACTATCTGACAAACTATGATTTTGTTTTTACATGCAAGTGGTATTTTCTGGTTCGCTGGTCTCTGTTTCTGTTGAATTTTCTCTTCTTTCACGTCTATGGAAGTAGTGTCCTCATGCATATACTGTATTACATACATACTGGTATACTCTGAAAGATAGTGCCCATGCCTTCAGGGATCAATTTCTTTTTCACTTGATGCTGCTTGAAATATTATTCTGGGTCAAGTACCCTACCCCAGAGATATCCTCTCATAACCTCACCCTCACGTTTTCCTTGTCCCGCCAACAGAGGGTGTTCCTTTCATTTTCAGGTTTGTACAGTGCTTCACCCCTTTGCTCATAAGCATAGCCAAGCCACCTAAGCCTACTCATGCCATGCTCATCATTAACTCTCTCAACGTCCAAACGTAATATTTTTTTCTCACCTGGACATTGTTCTATCGCTTATTGCGACACTACACATGAACCTCATCACTCCCATTCCATTACATTCAGCTTGGCCAGTATCTTTCTGCTTTAGTGCCCATGTGTCACAACCATAGAGTACCACACTATTCACACAAAACATTTAATTTATTTTGCGGTCCCATCACTGTTAGCAGTTGCATCAGCACTTTAACATTTTTCAACCACGTTTGTCTTTTTCAGCTGAGATATATTGTGCACCCCCCCTCCCCCCATGCCAATCATATTATCCAAGTAGCAGAACTCATCAGCACACTTAACAGCCACATCTCCTACAGTAAATCAATCACCTCAAGCCCTGGTTGACCTAAATGGGATACTCGTTATTACTGTATTATTCCTTGCAGCCTACCTACTACACCGCAAAATCAATAATGAACTCACCCTACATAAACACTACACATGACGAAGTTACTACCAAACCTTTCTGCATATGACAAGGCCACTGTATACTCCCTACTATTTATCTTCTGTCCGCCACACTCACTTTCAGACCTACTCGTTTTCTTCCTCCACTTCCTACACATCTCCACTACACCCTCTTTATCAGCAATCATGCCAAACCATTTGCATACAACAATCCCCACGGTAACCCAAGCATGAAATCCCAACAACAGTACTTCACGTAACATGTTACACATGTGGGGGAATCAATATAAATCCCTATTGGAGGGATGGAGTAGAGAGGTATATGAGAAGGAGGGGGTGTACAGTATGTTGGGAGAAAGGCAGCAAAATGGCAGGGGGTAGGACAGAGGTCACCCCTTACGCCAGGGGTCGGCAACCGTTGGTGGACTGGGGGCCGGAACTGCTCTGTTACTTAGCTGGCGGGCCAGATGTCTTGAACTTGTTGAAAGTCTACTCCCTCCCTCCTAATAATAATATGAATATGAATATACCGGTATCACTACACGTTAAAAAGAATAACAGTTATTCATGATATATTTCCTAAAATTAACTGACTTCATTTTATTAAAAGTAATGCATTAGAAACAAAAGAAACAAGAAGCGGTGCCAAGGCACAGCGAACCCGACCCCAGCAGTCATTTTAGTGATGACGTATAAAAACAAGAGAATATCTAGTCAAAGATGTCATATATCAAAACTGGAGTAAATCGTGTGAAAATTGACGATTTTATGCTCATTTGAAGTTTTAAGCCAGACCCACCTGACATCGACACCCCTACCGAACTAAGCGTGACCCCCCTGATGTAATGAGGCATGTTGTAGGATGCAGATATAAAATATGCATCCTTAAGTTTTGGTTTCATGTCGATATGACGAACTTGAGGAGAGTTATAGCGAAAAAACGATTTTTTAAAATACATTTTTTGGACCTACTGCTTAGGCCTTGGCCCATTTTGTTTCAAAATATAATCACGTGATCAGAAGGTCATTGCCCATCATCCCTGTACTTCTAGTCAAAATCGCACGAGTAGTTTTCGTGTAAAGGTGTTAAATGACAGACAGACAGACAGTGAAAACAATACCCGTCCCCGAGCCCCTCCGGGGCGGGGACGGGTAATAACTTTCACTGAAACAAAAATCATGTGTAGTTGAAATACTAAAAGTATTTCCTAAAAATTATCCTGAATATTATATTTATAAATTAATACATTAGAAACAAAAGAAATAACTTTCATTAAAACTATTATCACCATGTGAAATAGCAATATTTATTCACTGTACTATTTACTGAGATATTTCAGGCTTACCCAAGCCTGCTGACGGACAAAACTCACCTATCCTCACTAATGACTGGTAGACTAATGACTGGACGCCAATATTGTCTCGTTGGACGGGGAGGGGAATCATTTTTAAAATATCGCGTTTTGAGCAAAACTACTACATTAACTTAAATAAAGACACTTCTTTTAAATAATCATTAGTTAAATTTATCGCATGCATGTTATCGTTTATTGCATACGCCAAATATTGAACTGGGCAAAAAATTTTTGCACATCTGGCAGTGCTGGATCAGCGAAAGCTGGGTGCAGCACGTCATAGCCTCCTAATCTGAGCTGAAGTCTGCTCCAATACACATTTTTTCGAAAAAACTCACTCTAATTAGTGTTTGCCATAGCAAGACTTACTAAGTGAAAAACGGGAATATTTTGTGAATTTGTGGAGCATACTGGCTGGCCGGTCAGATTAGGTTTATGGGGCGGGTCAGGCTTGCGAGCCATAGGTTGCCGATCCCTGCCTTAGGCGATAAAGGCGTCTGGCTATAAGTAGATAGACACTACTCCTGACTTCATCGTAACTTTACTCTGTGCTCAAGGGATGTAGTCAGTACAGTATCTTGTTATGGAGCGGTCCGAATGGCTTTTTTTCTTTTTTGCCATTATTCTTGAGATAGCTGCTTGTAAAGTATCCAATTAATAAAGAATGCATCTAATGTTGAACAGTAAAGGAAAGGACCTGGAAAACAAATGACAATTCTTGAATGAATAAATAAAAATGTAAATGACTAAATAACTACTTTGCTACGCAATCGTTTCTGTTTTAAAGGTGAGAGGGGAGGGCCCCTCACTCTCGTCCCCACCCCCCTCCTTGCTGAGCCCATGCTCTCCTCCTTTCATTTTCACACACCCTTGAACCATTATACATTTTCATTACCAGACGTACCAGCCACTATTTCGCTCCCATCATTCTCACTGCCCACTGCACAGCTTCTTTGGGCGTCCTGTCAAATGGCCTCTCCAGAGTCATAATAATTAGAAAGGGTTCTCTAGTTTTTTCCCACTAAAGCTTCTCAGTTACCTGGTTTAAAGCAAAGATTTTTGTACACCTACCCGGCATAATAACCAAACTGCAACTCATCAACTTTCACACACTCCTTGCTCATACTCCCCATCACCCTCAATCAATGCCCACTATAATTATGGTCTCACATCTTCAGACCTTGAAAGTTATCATGCTCAAGTGCCTCTCCCTTTCTCTTGTGAATATTCACAATCATACCCTTCAGCAAGTCATCCGGCACCACATCCTCCCGCACAATTGCATCGAAAAATCAGCTATCATCCTACCACCAATATTACCTGAAGACTTCAACATTTCAGCGACCACCTCAAAGTTATCAACTGCTCTGCCAATCTTCATTTTATCTGTCGCTTTCTCAATCAGAGGGGCTGCCCCGAACTGGTGCTACTGAGACCAAGCTATTCCTGTCCCTGTCAAACCCAATGTTCAGCAGTCTAAAAATGTTCTCTCCATACATAGTAATTTATATATTTTTTTTTGCCCATATTATAATGACGCTGCATTTTTTATGATGTCGAATTGGATTACCATCTTTTCTTTTCCGTCGTCAGTATTTTTCTTCAGTACACTGGCTTGTCATTGCAAAATTTTAGTTCCACTTTCCCCTAAGATGAGCTTACCTTTGTATCGGTACATGTGCTCAGGACTCGATCAACTCACCTTGCTCCTGAAAGAAAGTAATTTTTATTATTATTATGATTATTATTATTATTATTATTAGTAGTAGTAGTAGTAGTAGTAGTAGTAGCAGTAGTAGAAGTAGTAGTACCAGTAGTAGCAGTAGTAGCAATAGTAGCAGCAGTAGTAGCAGTAGTAGTAGTAGTGTTGTTGTTTTGTTCTTGCTATTGTTGTTGTTTATGTTACTATTTCTGTTACTGTTATTATTGTTGGTGCTACTTCTGTTGTTTTTGTTATGACATTATTTTGTACTTTTACCATCAGCATTATGCCTATTACTAATACCTGGAAAAACATGTAGTGAGGGTGATGGTAGATTGGAAATCAGAAAAGCAGGAGTAAAAAGGAAAAAAAAAATAAGACGAGAGGTGCGAATCGACTACTTTGTAATCTTTTATGAAATTTTAGTAAATGCTCCCATATCAGACTTATTCAGAGCAACCAACGTGCGTTTTGTCAGTTTTGCCTAGCTTTTGTCTATTCAGGTCAGTCCGGGTTAATTTTTGTCCATTAAAGTTAGGTCAGGTTAATTTTTGTCTAACAAGGTGAGTTCAGGTTAATTTCTGTCTGTAAAGGTCAGTTCAGATTCATTTTTGTCTAATAAGGTCAGTTTACGTTTATTTTTGCTTATTAAGGTCAGTTCTGGCTATTTTCAATCTATTAGCGCCAGTGCTGGCTCACTTTTTTCTGAAGTTGATTTTTGTCCCTTAAAGGTTAGTTCAGGTTATTTTATGTCTGTTAGTTAATTTTTTTGTCTATTAAACTTAGTTCAGGTTAATTCTTATCTATAAAGATCAGTTGAGAGCCATCAGCTTCTTATTACTGTAAGTTCTTTCAGGATATTTTATATTTAGTCAGGTCGTTCACACCCAAGCCTCTTTCGTCAAATCAAAGCAACATCAGTCAAGATCAGTTTCTCCTATTCAGGGCAATCAATGTCATCACATCCATTTCGACTTAGCAGGTCAGCTTAGGAGAATTTCGGGGTCAGTAAGATTACCGAGGGTTTGTCAGGTCTCTTCAGGTCACTGAGATCCATCCTGGTCTTTCATTCAGTTCACTCAGGTTTATTCTTAGACATCTATGTCAGGTTCATTCTTAAACATTTGTATCAGGCTCCTTCTTAGATCTCTGAGTCAGGTTTATTTTTTGACATCTTGGCCAGATTCATTCTTAGACATCTGCGTTTAGTTTGGTCCATTCACTCCAATTTTGCTTCATAACATCCTTCCCATCCAGCCTGGTTCGGGCAGATCAATTCACGTTCATTCAAGGTCATTAAGGGTCTGTATGGTCCACTCAGAATCGTGGTGCTGGGGAGGGACGTCTTCATGTGGTGGCAACGATATACCCAGGCCGCTCAAATGACTGGTTATACCAGTGGAGTCAAACTCAATCCCTCCCAAAAGCCATACATCAGTTCTGTTGATCGTCTGTGCGCCAAGTCTACCTAAACTATAACATATAATACGACAAAGCCACAGCCTATTCAAACGCCCGGAGAGGTTCGGAACGCCTTCTAACCCTTGCAGTGGCAATGACTTCTGCTTCAAGTTATTGATAATATTTATATAAAAGTTTCATAACATTTTTTCACCAATACATTATTCAAGTGGCATTTTTATCAATCAAATTATCAATAAATATTTCCTAACAGTTCTGTAATATTTCTTCACTTGATCGTTGACAAATTTTATTGGATTTTACATTTGTTATTTCTCCTTTTTTAAAAGTAATCGCGGGCCACTCTTTTCCTCCTCGAGGGCCACATGTGGCCTGCGGGCCACCAGTTTGACACCTCTGGGATACACAAACGTCTCTCAATTTCTTCCCTGTCTCTTAAAAGGAGGATGGTGGAGTGTAGGAGGACAATGTAAGCATGTACGTCACCGGGTTCACGTTCCTGACGAGCCTGGGGCCACAGCAACTCAAATTCGTCAATATCGCCTCAGATCACCCCAGATCAGTCACATCCACTTCAGCCAGGCCAAATCAACTCAGGTCAAATCAGGTCCCATCAGCAGTTGCTCCAACCAGATAAGTTTTTGGTTCAGTCAAATCCATTCAGGTTAACGTACATCCACTCCAGTCATGTCATACGCCTGGCCCTGATCTTCATCCTTTAACAGCTTATTTTGTGTAAGTCGATGGTGGAAAATGACAGTGCTACGGTTCTACATCCTTTCCATAACACTTCTTCGAGACTAGCATAGATTTATAGTGCTAAGCTCCTATTACAACCCAGTATTAAAGATGGAGGGGTGGTAATTTTAGGCTAAATTAAAGCAAAAACAGCAAAGTTCACATCACTCATGTCAAGACCGAATCAGATCAATTCAAGACCCATCTGAAGGACAAAGCTTGTCTGTCGAAACTCTCATTTTTTAGTTAATTTAGTTTGTTACTGCCACATGTTTGTTAGGTTAGTCTGTCAATACTGATCAGGCCAGGTCATGTTTAGAAAGGCGTGCGTCAAAATTAAGACACATCAGTGCAATGGTTTTTGAGATACGTTGATTCATGCCTTCCAAGACTAGGTGAGGTGGGCGAAGATGAGTGGGCGGGATGGGGTGAGACAAAGGGCACGATGAGTGAAATACTCTATGCATGTATTTCAGTTACGCTGGCAATATAGGTAGTCATTCTGATTATATAAACAACATTACAGTAGATATGAATGTGACAGATGAAAAGGAAAGGGCGGGATAGGCTATTAAGGCGCTAACTGCCAGGATATGAATAAGAATATACTGTGTGCATGAGGTACGTAGGCTGGCTGGTAATCAAGCCATTCGCTGTTATATTTGCCACATTAAAGCAGAGATCGAAATTGTGAGTGGGCGGGCTGGGGTGGGATGGAGGTGGAGGAAGCATATGCTGTCAAAAGGGTATTGTAGGTAGAATGTCATTTTTCAGCTACCTACAGAGTTTTATTCAGCTTGAGGGAGACTTCAAACATTAGCATAGTAAAGCACTAACGAATCCTTTTACTAATAAAGATCTTTCCAAAGCTAAATAAAATATTCTGGTGTTTACAAACCGCTAATGAAATGACGTGCTCAGGCTGAGGGAGTTAACGTACCGGCTAAAA
>NC_136991.1:41144518-41262018 GCF_032717465.1 Coenobita brevimanus
TAAAGTGGGTCAAATAATGTTTATTTTCACAAGTGGATTTTACTGAAAAAACCCGGGTGGGTAAAACCGGGTTACTCACTTTGTTGCCAACACTGATCTATTGCCAGACATCTTAATCCTGTAAGGGGTGGCCACAAACAAATCGCCACCATGTCATCCCGCCCTCGCCATTTCACTGACCTGCTCCTGGCTCACCCCCCCCCCTCTCCCATACCTCTCCACTCCATCCCTCCATCTCATCCTTGGCCTTCCCCTTCCTTTGCCCCCTCTACCTCACTCATATACACTCCTCAGTCTCTCGCTCTCCATCCTCTCCAGATAGCCAAACCACCTCAATGTATTTCTCCTAATGCTTTCTATCACATCAGCATCCACACTACAACTCTCCTTCACTTCCCCATTTGTCAGTTTGCCTCCCCATGCAATTCTACACGCCCCTCTCAAATAACTGATTTCCACTGCGCTCACTCATGATTTATGTCCTTCCAACAAGGTCCAAGCTTCACTTTCATACGTTACATTTGGCATCGCAATACTGTCATGCAGCGACTTTGTCACTTCCATGCTGACTTCCCTGTTTCTTATCGCTGCTTTCAGAGAACCAGCAATATCTCTTCCTTGTTGTACCCTTTCAAGCACTTCACCCTCCAAACTTCCATCCTTACTCACCATACTAAACCAAGTGCTTAAATGCACTCACATTTTCCATTTCATCGTTATAGAACCTCATTGTGCAACCAGTGACTTCGTTCCTCTCGAAGAGCATGACTTTACTCTTCCCGGCATTCACCTATACATTCCGTTTTTTACATGCATTTCCAAATTCATTCACCAAGCCTTGCAGTTCCTCTTCGTCTTCACTTAATACAGTATCATCTGCACACAATAGTACAGGGAGTTTCCAAATGCAACCCTCGCGCATTAGAGATGCTCCAACATCCACTGCCCTACCTCCTCTTTTATAACCTTATCCATAAACAGATTAAACAACCGTGGAGACATGACACATTCCTGTTTCAATCCAACATTCAGACAGAAAAATTCACGCAATTCACTACTACACACACTGCAGCCTTAGCCCCCTCAGACATACTCTTTACGGCATTCATCAACTTCCCATTTACTCTGTATATTCTTAATACTTTCCACATTCCTTATCTATCCACCCTGTCATGTGCTCTCTCCAAATCCAATAAGGCCGTATACAGCTTCATTCCCTTGTCTTGAAACTTTTCCACCGAAGACCTAAGAATGAATATCTGATTCTCCGAGACTCTACCTTCCTCCAAGGCCAATCTGCACATCTTCCATATCCTTTCTATTACTATCTCTCCCACATGCTTCAGCATTTCACCACACTGAAGCTTTCCCCATTTTGAATTTCATTGCTTCCACTGCTTCCATCCTACTGATTTCTTCCTCTCTTCCTACCTCCCTCCTCCTCCCAGCCATTCCCCAGCCACTAATTCTCGCATCACTTTCAGTCTCTATGTTTAACAGTATCTGAAAGTGTTCTCTCCCTCTACTCACTTTTTCTCCCTTCTCTACTAGCATTCTGCCATTTTCTCTTTCACTCCCCGACGAACTTCTTTATCACCCTATCTTACCCTCTTTACTCTTTCCAGAACATTTTCTTCCCTCCATTTTACAATCAGATTCCTTCCAAAGTCCTCTCTCTTCCACTCTCTTCTTACTTTCTTACTAATCTTTACACCTCTCTCTTCCTCTCTACATGTTACTTTCTCTTTCCTCTCTCAACTTCCTCCATGCCTCTGCTTCCCATCCACTCACTATATGTTTTCTTCTTTTGCACCACAGCTTGTCTCACCTCTTCATTTCACCATGCTGTTCCTCGCACCCCTTTTTATCTTCTCTTCACCCCACACACCACCTTACATGCTGCACAGATTTCTTCTGTGAATATCTTCCACATCCTTTCCACCTGCCCCCATCTGCTCCAAATCAT
Organism: Coenobita brevimanus; assembly: GCF_032717465.1. NCBI lineage: Eukaryota > Metazoa > Arthropoda > Malacostraca > Decapoda > Coenobitidae > Coenobita > Coenobita brevimanus. The sequence goes on from NC_136991.1 coordinate 41,146,485, forward strand.
ATTTACTCAATTGCTCCTCCACTTCTCTCTTATATTCTGCCTTTTTTTTTTCCATTCTCTTGCAACCTTTCTACCTTACTTGTATGGACTACTTATTTTTTCATTGCATTTGAACCTTGACTTTCACCACCACCACATGGTGGTCAGAAAGTCGACTCTCCCAACTTCTGTATGCTCTAGCATTGTCAAGAAGGGACGTGAAATTAACAATTAATGAATTGCTTAAATGCTGCGTAAAAATGGAGACATGGAATTGACTTGTTAAATCAAGCAGTAAGTTTTACTTTATGGCGGCTTACTTCGCCGATTCTCTAAGGATGAGAATTTATAAACTTTCTCAACAGTACACAGCAGAGACTAATTACTCAAGTGTGCTGTTTGTTAGTACTGTTAGCCTCTAGAGAAAGTGACTCCACCCCTGACAATCAATAACTAATGCTATTAATGATAAACAGGTTCTTGCCGGTGCACTAACTCCTGGCTGGCACAACGGATTTAAACTTAATACAAAAGGACTGGCCTAAGTACCAGTTATGAATAATGTAAAGCGTTTGTGCGAACTAGGAGCGGCAACTAAAATAAGCCTAATGTGGAGAAATAAAACATGAGTTTACATTATGCTCAAAGAAAAAGAACTGTAAATTAATTAATTACAATGAAATAAATTTACGTTACATGAGTCTCAAAATGAATTAAAAATAACAAGGAGAATACACTCACTTGCTCACTCAAAAACTAAACTTAAACCTAGGAAAAACGAAAAGAAATACTGGTCAGTAGAGGGGGCTAAGCGGAATGACTGGGCGCCAGTACGTAGGACGGACGCTGCAATACGCTAAACCTGTTTGCCGATTCACCGTCTAGGTAGAGATTTCAGGAACTCGCTGTGCAATGGTGGCGCTGCTCCACACTGGGCACACGAACCTGCTCTCACGACGATCAAAACCTGACTAACTTCGAATGATGAAAGAGGGTGAGGACCGGCCGTGTATGCTTCAACGGTCAACGGAAAGAAAGTGAGCGATATACGCTCACAATAAATCACTCAGCGAAGGTGCTAATGTCATGCACAAGGATGATCACTTATGAAACAGTGAAAAATGTTCTGAATACCGCCCCAACCGAGTGAACGCGAGGACTGTTGAACTGAGTGATACGCAGTGGGAACTCCACCAGAATTCGTGGTTTTCCCACTGATGAAAAATATCACGAATTTATAAATATGCTCGCGCGAATTCGTGACAAGCATCCATTCTGCACCTTCTCAATCTGTCATCCAAACACACATAATCAATCATTGCCTTCCATTCGTTCAGTTCACCACCCACCCTTCTCATCTTTCGCCACGTATACCTATGGATCATTTTGTGTTTAAAGAGGGTATTGGCTATCACCAACCCCCTCCCTGCACAAATCTCCACTATAGCACTGCCATTATCATCGACTTCTGCAGACACACCCCATTCACCAACTACTCCATCCACCTTCACATTCCCTACTTTTCAATTCATATCTCCAATCAACAACACTCTCTCATTCCTTTCAACCTTTTCCATGAATGCTACCACATTTGCCAAGAACTCATCTTTCACTCTACTTGCACGAGCTTGCATTCGCGCATATGCACATACAATCACTCACCTATTTCAGTCTTACCCACACAATCCTTGGGCCAACTGATCCATACCCTCTTATATTCTCCTTCCATCTCTGGCACAAAACAATACATACTCCTTCTTTTGCCCTCTCATTCTCACCTACTCCCACCCATATACTCCATCCATACTCCCACTCTCTCACACACTCACCTCTCCATTTAGTCTCAGTCATTCCACATACATCCACTTTTGCACCCTCAAACAACTGGACAATCTCTCTCTCACCTCAACATTCACGGCCCTTACATTTCATGTCGCAGTCCGTACCATATCCTTTGTTCGGTCCTTAGTTGTCACCTGTTGGTCAATCCTGGTCCAAGGCTTCTTCTTTGTATTTTTAGTTAGTTATTTTCCGGGGAGGGACACTATCCCTCCGCCACACACTTGTTGTCACGTAGGGAACACGTGTTGGTTAAATTTTGGGGCGGATCCGGATCCTAAGTATCCCGCACAATACCTCCAAAAGTTTTCAATGAATTTCAATAACATTTTGTGGAAGAGTGGGCTATGGGTCAAGAAACAATTGATTAAATTGGTGGCAGACCCGGATCCTATGTAGTCCACACACTACCTCCACGGTTCTGGATCCGGATCCTTTCAAATGGCAATGGCATAGGTGGAGGTATGCGCTCTCTGAACGCTTCCTAGTTTCCCTTTGCCTTTATTTCTTTCCGTCCACTATCTTCTTCTCATTTTCAGTAACTTTCTTTTATCTTCCTTTACGGTGCTCCTGTTCACTATATTCATGTTTCAGTAATGTTTTTCCTGTTGGGTTTTTTTTTTTTTTTTACAGTTTTCTCGACATTTTCATTGTTTTCAGCATTGTCCTTTGTACCCTTCTGGCTCCTTTCTCTTCATCAACATTTTACTACTATTTTTTTTTCTATTTCTGTGTCCAGTTTCTTCTTGGCTCTGTCACTGTAGTTTCTGTTTCTTCCACTTCCTTTCCTTCACAATCACTCCCGTCATCCTTCCAGCTCTTCTTTACGGCTTTTTTTTCCATTTCCTTGTTTACTTCGTTAGCATCATATATTTTCTGCTGTCTCTCTCCCTCCATTACCTTACTGCCACTATTCATTTTCATCATTATTCTCTGCTCTTTCCCATTTAATTTCTTCTCTTCTTTTCCTCACCATCAACATCCTATCATAATCATTTGATTTATTTTTTTTTTCTGTCACTTTTTGCTGTCGTCATCCATATCTTTTCCTTCACTCCTAGTTCCGTCTTCTTATCACATTTTTCAACATAAACATAATTACACCTTTCTGTAAAACTTTTCTGTCAGCTAGCTCATTCCCTCACATCGTTGTCCCTTCACTCTCTTCTACTTCCCTCTTCGCGTCATCATTCAGCATCAGTATCATATAACTTGTATTACTTTTAGGATTCCATCTCCCCTCACTTCTTGTCTTTACCCTTGTCTTTTCTGTCTCTTACTCTTTCGTCTGTGTCTTCCTTCACCCTCACGGAGCAGCCAACAAGGGGAAAATTGGGAGTTTTGTGGGGATGACAGGCTTGATGATTGCTACTTTGTTCCCCATGTCTGGTTGCCTTCTTATTACTATACGTTTCCAATGAAGACGCAATGCTTTTCGACAATGTAATGCCATCAGGGACGACGATGAATGCCTATTTAACCTCACCAGATCGAAAACATCATATATTTCCATCTTGTTCTCTCCTTTTATTCAGCTTAGGAGAAATATTTTAAAGTAAAAGAGGTTGGATACAGCCTTAACTTACCCTTCGTCTGCTATGGAGTATCCTTTATATGCTGAGTAAAACTGTCTACTGGCAGTCTGATGAAAAGGATATGTTCATTGGCTGAAGAGTTTGCTGTCCTGACTATGATAACCTCCTCTTAGCCAGTTCTCAACAAACATCCATTCCAAGATGTTTGAAATATTCTGGTGGTGGCCTGAAAACAATGAAGCATACATCATCCGACTAAAAGGGTTAATATTTTGAATGAAGGTAGCCCAGCCTCAGCTATAAACCCCTCACAAAGGCAATTTGGGATTAGGCGTTGCATTTTTAAGTAACATTTTGTCTGTCTGCAGTGGTACTATTATATAATCCAGATCTGTCAGACTACAAGGAGGTTTTGATTTTTCTTATTTCCTTGCATTATTTGTGCTTTAGAGGTATGTAATGGCGATCATCATCCATTCCCTTGTTGTCTGTTTTTTCCTAAGGTGACTCTACACCAAGTGACCAGCCTAATGTTCCCCGTAACCCAAGAATCCATTCACAACATTGGGTGGTAACCATATAACCATGTAACGGAATGATGTAGTCCCTACTCTGGTGGCCTTGTTAACTGTTTGGAGAGACACAAATACGGCATCCATCCGGGAACAGAACTTTTACACTCTTCCCCGCTCCTTGCTTTGATGAGGCTCCCTCCACCACAAGAGAACATCGGTTCACTGCTCGGGATGTCCCTGTAGGAGCGACTGCATGTCTATAATTGATGGGTCTGCTAACCTAGACAAACCGGGGATATTCCGCTCCAGGATACTACTACTGCTAGTAGTAGTAGTAGTAGTAGTAGTAGTAGTAGCAACAGTAGTAGTAATGGACCACTACTACTACTACTACTACTATAATACTGATACACAGACAATACTGTATTTTTTAAAGAATACTGTGTGCCTGACTATGGGTCGTATTAATGGAATACGAAAAATATTGAAATGCAATATACTTAGAAGTTTCGAGTGTGGATATGCAAATGCTCTTAAAAGGATGTATAACGTACCTAGACGTACATGTACAATACCTCTCCATTCCATCCCTCCATCTCATCCTCGGTCTCCCCCCTCTCTCTCCCTCTCCACCTGACTCACACTCTCCTTCTAAGTCTCTCGTTCTCCATATATATATATATATATATATATATATATATATATATATATATATATATATATATATATATATACAGGTCTCCCTCACTATTCGATTCCTCACTATTCGATATTTCGCTTATACGATCGATATTTATTGATACCAATCCCTCATTAATCGATTGAGAACGCTCGATTATCCGATCGCTTAAATAAAAGTAAATGTACGCATCGTAAACAAACGCATTGCATCACGCGCTTGTTTTTCTGGCTGAGCGATCGTACCCAAGCCCGCTCATTCTCGCGCTCATTCCCGCCTTGTCCCGTCTAGGCTAAGCTCTGATGCCGCATTTCTTCCATCCACTTCTGCCACTGTGTCATCATCCATCACTGACATCCAGGATTCATCAAGCCCTGCCACTGTTGACGATGAGGAGCAAGTTTTCTTCCAGTGATTTAATGAAGACTAAAGAGTCTCTGAGTTGAGAGTGTACCGCAGCCATGAAAGGTACGTTACGTGCAGGACTTAGCCTAGCGCGTTTGTGATTTTGATTTTTCTGATCTTTCCAGTGGATATAGGCCTCCTGGGGAAACCACTGTATAAAAAAAAATAACGCGTCTATTACACTACCTCCTTGGGTGACGTGGAAAAGTGTTCTCCATCTCTTTATTGGTAAATATTAATGTAGCGGTCCGCATTAAATTAAATCCTATTAAACCTTAAGTTCGTTATTCGATCATTCACTATTCGATCTAGTTTTCAGGAACGTAACCCAATCGAATAGTGAGGGAGACCTATATATATATATATATATATATATATATATATATATATATATATATATATATATATATATATATATATATTTCAATCATCATCCAATCCTACATTGCCACATGAGGAGCGTAGGAGCGAGGGGCAAGGCAAGTTGGTCCTGACATTTAAGATGAGAGTGATCAGCCTCACTCATCCCTGAGTGGCATTATGTGAGCAATAAACCCCATCCACCCCTTGGATATAAACCTTCACCGGCTCAATCCGATTGGAGGGCCGTACTTAACAACTAAAACACCAGGCGCCATAATATGGTTATATGGTTACCACCCAGCGAAGTAAATGGTTCCTCGTGTACAGGAAACCATTTGGCTTGTCACTAAGTGCAGAGTCACCTACAGGTAGAAGGAAGAAGAAAGAATGAAGGAAAGAAAGACAGAAGGGGGAGTGTTAAGTCATCCGTAGGCAGAAGGACGAGGAAAGAGTGAAGCAAAGAAAGACAGACGAGGATGGAAGGAAAGAAAGATGGAGGAGAGGAAAGGGCACACACATCGTGTGAGTGGATGGTGTGCGCATATATATATATATATATATATATATATATATATATATATATATATATATATATATATATATATATATACCGTACAGAATATATCGCGAGACAAGAGATAAAGATTGATTAATTACTACCACTATTGCTAATATTGCTACTGCTGCTGTTGTTTTGGACGGAGTATTTAAGCTCAGTATATATATGCTAAAGGTATGGCAGAACCGTCTTCATAATGAGCTGGTTTTAACGATATTGCGGCTTCCAGTCACAGTGCGCCAATCGGTAAAGTAAATGGAATAAAACTGATGTTGTTATTGGTTTCAGTACTCTTCCATAAGGTCACGAATATGGAATAAAAAATCCGTACTATTGCCAACACACCATTCTCTACGAAAGCCCGGTAACAAAAAAGAAGAAAAAAAAAATGCAATGGACAAGCTGTACTCCTTCACATGCCGACCAATATGCGATAAAGCACCCATGTTATTGACAATAACCCGCAGTCTACGAGATACCCAATCAGAAAATAATGCACAGAACAGGTAGCAGTCTACAGGTTCTCGCAAGGAGAGCAGTCGGGTACAGCTTCCTGTTGCAACTGTGTACTGGTACGCAGCAAATCAAACCAGGCGGTCCCATAACACTGGGTCCAAAAGTTATGAAACGTCTGTCTGATTATATACCACCCAGTCTGTTTTGTCCCAACAGGAGCGTAGTGGTCCAAGGACAGGCTATTTAGGGCCGATAGCTATGCTGAGGTGACCAGTTCCTAACTACTTAGTAGCATTATATGAGCAATAAGCCCTATCCATTCCTTGGATGAAAAATATATTTATCTATCTATCTATTGCCAGACGCCTTAATCCCATACGGGGTGGCCACTAACAAATCGCCCCCACGTCACCCTGTCCCCCGCCATTTCACTGCCCTGCTCCCAATTCCCCCCCCCCCACTCCTCTCTCATATACCTCTCCACTCCATCCCTCCATCTCATCCTTGGCCTCCCCCTTTCTCTCCCCCTTTCCACCTCACGTACACTCTCCTCGTCAGTTTCTCACTCTCTATCCTCTCCACATGGCCAAACCACCTCAGTGTGTTTCTCCTAACGCTTCATATCACATCCACATCCACACCACAACGCTCTTTCACATCCTCATTTGTCAGTCTGTCTCTCCAATGTGACTCCACAGGCTCCTCTCAAATAACTCATTTCCACTGCTCTCACTCTTGACTTGTGTCCCTCCAACAACGTCCAAGCTTCACTTCCATACGTTAGAATTTGTATCACAATACTGTCATGTAATAACTTTTTCACTTCCATGCTCACTTCCGTTTCTTATCACTGCCTTCAAGGAACCAGCAACCTTTCTTCCTTGCTGTACCCTTTCAAGCACTTCACCCTCCAGACTTTCATCCTTACTCATCACACTACCCAAGTACTTAAACGTACTCACATTTTCCTCTTCCTCATCATCCAGCTGCATTGTACATTCACTGACTTCACCTCTATCGAAGACAATAACTTTACTCTTCCCTACATTGACCTTTAGATTCCTCTTTTTAAACACTCTCCCAAACTCATCCACCAAGCCTTGCAGCTCGCCTTCGTCTTCACTTAACAACACAGTATCATCTGCAAACAACAGTACAGGGAGTTTCCAAACACTGCCCTGTCTCATTAGGGACACTCCAACATCCACTGCCCTACCTTGCATCTCTTTTAAAACCCCACGCATATACAGATTGAACAACCATGGAGACATGACACATCCCTGTTTCAGCCCAACCTTCAAACAGAAAAACTTACTCAGTTCACTAACGTATAGGCTAAATCCAGTTCGAGCACTTTAACTCACCAGACGCCTGGTTGTCCGTTCGGTTACTGGTTATCACGCGACGTGGTTGCAGGAAACTATTTGGCTTGCCACAGCTATCTGAACGTGGCGCTACATCGAGTGAATGGATGTTGGGCACCCCCACCTACTACCACACGAACATAAAAAGAAATAATTAATCCTTCATGACAATAGGTCTTCTTCAGGAATTTTACATTAATATCGTTTGGCAGCAGCATGAGTAAAATATAAAAGCCACTGAAGAGTTGTAAGAGGAGCACCCTTAGTCTTCCACAATATACAACAACAATGAACATCTCTCCTTGACCCACGACGCCAGCTTGGCAAGCCAGTAAATCTCAGTAGCAGTTTACTCAAGAGACTGGGAAGAACTCGCACAACCCTCGCCAATTTCACCAACGTCTAGCGTGTCTTCCATATTTTAAGCATACAGTTTTTAGTGTCGATTTTTTACGTCGCACTGAATCTCACAGGAAAGATACGCGTCGCAAACTTTCAAAAGAAATTAAATCGGGAAGTTAGACCAGTTTGGAAGCAAACCCAAATAATTCACCCATTCATTGTGAAATGTCTCCCACCACTTCAGGTTCAGCAAAATCGTCTCGCAGTATCTAGAATAAATTCAAGGCATGTTATTGTGCTACAGGAATGGAGTTTAATGTTATCTCATCACTACACGAGGTCACTGCTCAGTTGAATAGTGTCGTCTGGTATCAAGAATTCATTGTACTGAAAGGATTAGGAAAAGGAACATCATTCTGACTTTATAAATTATTCCTCGTTTTGAACTACACTGAAATAATTTTTTAAAATATTATTTCATATCATATTATTCTATATTTATTCCGTTTGTGTATATTAAATCAAAATGAAACAGAATATAAGTTGCAAGAAAAAGAAATACAAAAGGTTCGAAAAGGAATCCCAATTGCTGGCATTATCCAGCTGAAGCTCAAGGGAAGATAAAGTTAGGAGTTCGCTATTCAAAATTTTTATTTTTTTTCTTGTGTCCCAACTAAAATCAGATAATCTTATCCAGCTTTTCTAAAGTATTATAATCCTGGGCATGTGTGTGTCTATGTCTGTGTATAAAGTAGCCAAAAATGGGCTTAATGAAACTTGGCAGGATTGTTGGAATTAGGTCAAACATGGACCCGTTTCAATTTCATGCCGACTGAAATTTTCTGAGGGGGTGTTTTGATCCCCAATAATTGTCCCCATTGGTGTTATATTACCTGTACGCGGAAAATGCGGCGGGGCATACATGCAGTTTCATGTCATCACAAGAGCAGGTGTGAAAAACTTGCTCCAAAGTGAAGAGCGGCTAAGAAATTGCCCTCATTTGGGCAAGTGCTGAGTGGCCAGACAGAGACGCGAAGCACTTGTGGGATACGTTTAAAACTAGTGGAATGAGATACAACTTACACAAATTTTCACAGCTTGGGTGCTACACTGGCAGGAAAGATAATCGTCTGGCAGCAGCAAAAATAAGACATCGTATTAAAGACAAATTACGAGGCAAGTAAGAAGAAAGCTACGAAACGGAATCATAAAGTTTCGTATTAATCTTTATCTTGTTGCTTTCACCAGACTATTTTATCCAATTCAACAAAAGATTACTTTGCTTTGAAAACTCTTCTAATTGGAATAAAAGCACATGGTGGTGGCAAGAAAAAATGTTAAGATACGGAATCAAAATAAGCACAGCAAATCAGCCCCACAACAGGAGAAACTTATGGGACCTGGAGTGAAACCAATGAATATAACCACAGCTTGTCCTGAAAGTATTCCATGACACTGTCCATGACACTGCTAGTTACAAATGGGTAACGGTATGGCCAGTCCTAAAAGTTTTCTGTGCCACTCCAGGTTGCTTTGGCTGCGGTTTATATTAGAACAACTTCCTCCTCCTCTTCCTCCTCCTGGAAATGGGCACGCCTTTTGCGATCCTCGTGTAAGCTGTAGAGTGGGGGGTGGGGAGAATCCAAACAAAGTGAAAGTATAAAGAAATGGAGCTCGTTTACCTCCTTCAATCGAAGGGCTTTAATTTTTTGTTTCTTTCAGTTTTGCCTTGCCACCTCCAGACGACATTATTCAGCTTATGATACTTATCAAACGAGATGAATTTAACAGATCCTTCATTTACTCCTGGAATGCGAGCGACTTTTCCAATGTAGTAAAATTGCCTTGGGCTAGCAATAATATAACAAAGACATTATTGTTCTGGCGATATAAAACACACACACACACACACACACACACACACACACACACACACACACACACACACACACACACAGAAGGTTTGAAAAACGATTGTCAAATCCAGCCAAAGTGCAGGGGACAAAAACTTCCGAACAGTTACATGCAGTATTAGAAAAAGCTCTCGCTGTGAACGGGTTAGTATACTGTACACTACATCTGACCCTTCCAGTTCGAACAGTCTCTCGTATGCGGAATGAGACACTCTGGTGAGAATGGATATATGAATGTCACCGAATCGTAAGGAGAAAAAATAAAATAAATGAATTAATAAACAAAAAATAAACAATAAAGGCTAAGATTTTGGTCTGGCTTAAATTCAAACACTAACGCCAGCACATACAAAAAGAAAATACTTTGTTTTATTCCCAGGAGGAAATCTTTGTCGGTGGAAAATTGTAGTTCGTTGCTCTTCATCTCTCTATTGCTTTTACGGTGAAGAGAGTTTGTCTCAATTTTCCTTAGCAGCCTTGAAGTTGTGCTTTTTCTAATAAATTTGGGGTATTATCACTTTTTCTATCATGTTTATTAACACTCCTATTTTTTACCCGAATATTTTTCTTTCTACTATATACCGTTTAATGATATTCTTATTAATACATATACATGCTTTTCACTCAGGCTTATCATGTGTCTCAAGTTTTTAAATTAATCGTTTGAGTAATTATTTACACAGTACACCAACTCGATTTTTCTCAGTTTACCACAGTAACTGTTTACAAAAGTCCTTTCAAAGTTAGAGAAAATAATCTTGTAGCCGGATAACAATATATGTCCTTGATAATACCTAAACTGGTAGAAAATACTCATCGAATGCGCTAATGGACATTGCTCCAGCCTACGATGGTTGTGGTGCTGGTGAGTTTGGCGTTGATAGTGCCGAATGTGACTGTAGAGTATGGTTGCGATGGGTGTGACAGTGGTGGTGGTGGTGGGTGTGGCGGTGGTGTTTGTGATGAGGAATGTGGTGGTGTGTGTGGCGCTGATGGTGGTGAATGTGGTTGTCAAGTGTGGTATTCATTGTGTTGAAAGTGGCTGTGAAGTATGGTGGTAGTGTGTTGGGTGTGGCGGTGGTATTGGTGGTGGGTGGTAACGGTGGTAGTGGTGAGTGTGGGGAATGTAGGTTTGATGGTGGTAGTAGCAATGGTGGGTGTAAGAAGATGGATATGGTAGTGGTGGTGATTTTGATGTTGCACTGGTAACTGCGGATCTAATGAAAATACAGGTCTACATAACTAGTCATTACAAATTGTTTTAATTGTGAGTATTTATATTTTATTACACTTATGAACACAATAATACATTTTAGAATGTTTCCATCACATCACATTTAAACGGAAAATTAAAAAAAGAAATTAAGATATAGCAAATCATAAATTTCAATCGATCTGTAAAATACAGTACTGTTCTAAATTAACTGAAAATGAAAATATTTTCTCAATGTAATTCGTTAAACACATACATAAGGGAAACAACACTATATATTCCATGACTCACATATAACTCCTCTAGTCACTGTAAATAAATAAACTACCTCCCCTACAGGTAACAAGGAATGCTGCCTCCCTTGCATTATTTTACAGATACTTTTATGGCAAAAGCTCTGACGAAGTTGCGTCCATAGTGCCACATCTACATGCCTTCCCTCGTGCTACACGGGCATCTGAGAGCGCTCATGACTGGAATGTCACACAGCCATATTGCTGAACTTCTGCTTATCAGAATTCTTTTATTCGCCGAACTGCATATTTCTGGAACTCGCTTTCCCGGAGTTGTTTCCCCCCAAACTTCAACCTACAGCTATTCAAGTCCAACTGTTACAGAATGAAGGACGCGAGTAATCTGGTGTATGTTCTGTATAAAAAAAAAAAAAAAAAAAAAAAAAAAAAAAAAAAAAAAAAAATTTTTTTGCTCCAAAACTTCGTTTGTGGCCAGTCGTTTGTACACTTTTTCTGGTGCGTCCCTATGAATCATCCAGCAGTAGTCCACCATCGTACTGACATCCCAACGTCCCTGGTACATTCTTTTCATGTCTTTGATACCCTGGTGGATTCTTTCACCCTGTTCTTCACTCTCCGCTCCAAGATTTTTGGGAAAAAACTCCAAATGCAAATCCAAGAAGTGAATTTTGAGCCATGTTGCAACCCAACTCCTTAAACTTGACCAACAAATTTCTCAGTTTCTTTGTAAATTGGATCGTTGTTGTTACCTACAAACTTACAAATTATTTCTCTGAATGATACCGAAGCCTCTCGTTCAAGGTCGTTCATCGTATCATCATACTATGCATCAGAAATTAGTTTTCTAATATCAGGTTCAGCAAACTCTTTCAATTTAGCCTCAGATAAATCAGGAAACTTTTGGCACAAACACATAAACCAGGTTCCATCTTTAGATTGGGCTTTGACAAACTGCTTCGTTCACCCAAGCTTAATATGAAGTGGTGGTAGCAGCACTTTCTCTGGATTCACCAAGCTAGGTCTGATGATGTTTTTGGCACTAAGCTGCAGATTTTTTCTTCTTGACCATTTCTTCAGAACCCAATGTAAATCCTTGGCTCTGCTGTCCCGCTCAGAGAAAACATGGGAAGTTTGAATACCCTGACTGCTGACCGAATAAGATACACATTACTTTCAGGTCCCCACATATGAAACAACGCTGTTCATTATAGCTGATTTTCTTGAGAAGATTCGCCAAATTCTGGTACCGGTACGTTTCTTTTAAATGCACGGAATGAGCAACAGGTATTGATGCATAATTATTACCATTATGAACGAGTACCCGTTTCAGGATTCTTTTAGATAAATCTATAAATAGTCTCCACTCTTCCGCATTACAATCTCTGCCAAGTTTCTGCACTGGGCCACTTATGTCAGTGTAATAAACCAAGGATCAGTGCAATAAACCACTGTTTTCAATAAATATCACTGCAATAAAAAAAACGAAACATTTCACTGAAAGTAATTTACAAGTGCCCTATTCAACTAACAGTCACAATGAGATATGTTTGCAGCACTCCAATACTAAAGTAGTATGACACATTGCTGTGTTGTGTTCCAGCCATATTCTGGCTTATTATCAATAAATGTTTTATTTTAAAAATGGATTTTAATATTAGAAACTACTACATTCAGACATATCATTGTAATAAAATATCCACTTGAAAACAATTATGTAGTGTGAAATGATAAAAAAAAAAAAATACTATAACTGAAAACTTAAAAAGGGGTTTTGTAAAGAAATGTTACATGATGGAGAAAAATGGTTTTCATTTTTTAATTCAGCACCCCAAAATTTATAAAAATCAAATGGAACTACAAAGCGCTCACAGAGCGCATACCTCCCACAATGCCATTGCAGAATTCGGATCTGGATCCGAATCCGCCCCAAAATTTAATCAATTCTTTCTTGGCCCACAAAATTTCATTGAAATTCAGAGAGAAATTTTGGAGATATCGTGTGGACAAACAAACAGACATAGGTGAATACATAAACTCCTGAAAATTCGTTGGTGGAGGTAATAATACAAAAAATCAGTGTGCTGTATACCTTTGTATTACGATTAGGAAAGAGTGGGTATCATTACAGGGAAGGATGCCATCACTACGGGATGTGCCACGATTGGTTGTAATTGATCTCACAATGACAGCCATCACAACTGACCATTTGAGAGTTTAAGACATGTAATAGGAAGCTGAAAATGTTAACACTGGTCATTTTAGTGGTATCAGCATAAATCACGGTAAAAATAGATAAATATCGTGTGAAAATAGCGTTGACATAATATTAAGCACATCCTGAACAACGGCATGCTTTGAGTTAGCCATAATAATGATAAATAATGAAACAAAAGCATTCGGGAGCCGGATGTTAACCGCCCACCAAAATATGTTGCTGACTATAATACAAGCTACCTACAAACCAGGTCTGAAGATGAGATACTTTGGCAACAGAAACACACACACACACACACACACACAACAACAAAAACTATATTGCCTCGCCTTGCTAAAAGCGGGCGAGAATAATTTGCAAACTCTATAGAATTCAGGCACTGCGTTTCACAAAAAGCCAATCCATATTAAAAAATAAATGGCCGCTGGCATTCGGTCGCCTTTGATCAAATCCTCACCAAATGTAATTGGCTTCTGCGCATTCACTTACTTGCTATTTCCTGAAAGTTTGGTGAAATATCGTCCATAACTTTAGAGATATTTTGGCAACACACACACACACACACACACACACACACACACACACACACACACACACACCGAAAAAGGAAATCTGCTTGCCTTGCTGAAGGCAGGCGATAATAAGAAATTTCTCAAATACTGAAATGGTGGATGGTCTCGATACTGAGTTTTCGTTATTTGCGGCAAAACCGAAACATAACATTGTACAGCAAATACTTGTTACTATGTCAAAGCTATTATCACACCATTTTTTTTTCGATTTCAAACGTGATTTGTCCTAATACTATGAAAATAATTATCAACGTCAATGTTTCCAACTTCCATGTAGCCAAAAACCTGAAAGCAATTAAACTTTCTGGCGTCTCTTTCTGCCCTTGCAAAAGAATGTATTCATTTAATATGTACGTAACTTGTGCAGAGATAACTTGTAATACAATAATGATAAGCTTGGTGAAGAGACCTTGTCAATAAACGCGAGGCCATATGATGGAGCTTTATGGTGTGCTGCTATTTCACCCAGCAACAATTTCCATACCTTTTTACGAAACTGTTAGCCTCTTCTTTAAACTTGATATTTCGTATTAATATTCCATACAAATCAAACATATGCTCACAAGTAAACTATGACTACTGATGCCTTTTGACACACAAATTAGCAAATAAATCAGATTCAATGACTCCAATTATATCTTTCATTATCGTCATCATCATCACTGTCCGTTCAACAATCAGTTCTTCCCTGTGAGTGGCTTACTGGCAGAATTCATTACAGGCGTACTGCTTTAAAAGTGCGTCTAGACTAGACAGGGAAACCGAAGGAACATGAACAAATGAAAATAAATCATTGGTAAAAGAATGGCGCTCCTTCTTGGTTCCACTAACACAGAGGTACAGGAGGGCAATGGATGGCCTGATAATCCATTCATAGCATCAAAACCATAATTTTCGTTCCTTCCATTATAGATTTCATTTATAGATTATCGTTGGTACTGCTCATGAAATCAAATCTGCTGTACAACACAGTAACGATCATTGCAAAGACAGTGTCACACTCAGACAACGCCAGCCAATTCATCCTGTGAAACCTTGCAGCCATCCAATAATTTTGCAAGCGAGCGAGCGCAGCGAGCGATACGATTTTTACTCTACATTCAGTTGAAAAATGAGCGGCCCGAGATGACACGGCCCGACCGCCATGGTTTTCACTGGCTAATAACTCTTCTACTACGTGAGTTGGAAAGGAGATTATATGAATTTTGTTTTTAGCTATATACTTACTCATGAGACCAAATAAACCCCTTGGAATCCCAGCTTTCCATGGGTATGTACCGAGGGCTTCAACTGACATGCTCCAATATGAAATCGAATTTAAAAAGATTTCCTATTGTAACACTATGTTTTCTTGCATGAATTAAAACAATTAAATATCGGGTATTATGCTCATAATTTACATAAACGTTTGTGTGTGTGTGTGTGTGTGTGTGTGTGTGTGTGTGTGTGTGTGTGTGTGTGTGTGTGTGTGTGTGTGTGTGAATAAGTCTGGGAGAGTGTGTAAGAAACGGAATCTAAAGGTGAATGTATGAAACAGTAAAAGAGAGAAATGAAGTCACTGAATGTACAGTGAGGTTGAATGAGGAGGAAATGGAAAATGTGAGTGCATTTAAGTACCTGGGTAATCTATGAGTATAGATGGATGTTTAGATGATGAAATCCTTGATAGGGTAGAACAAGGAAGAAAGGTTGCTGGTTCTTTGAAAGCAAGGATAAGAAACAGGGAAGTGAGCAAGGAAGTGAAAAAGTTAGTGCATGACAGTATTGTGATACCAGCTCTAATGTATGGAAATGAAGTTTGGACCTTGTTGGAGGGACACAAGAGTGAGGGAAGAGGAAATGAGTTATCTGAGAGGAACATGTGGAGTCACATGGAGAGACACACTGAGAAATAAGGAAGTGAAGGCGCCTTGTGGCGTGAATGTGGATGTGATAGGAAGCGTTGGGAGAATCACGCTGACGTTATTTGGCCATGTGGAGAGGATGGATAACGAAAGACTGAGGAGAAGAGTGTATGTGAGTGAGGTGGAGGGGGAGAAAGGGGGGAGGCCAAGGATGAGTTGGAAGGGAGAGGAGAGGTATATGAGAGAGGCGGGTGTAAGCCGGGAGCAAGGTAGTGAAATGGCAGGGGACAGGGCGACATGGAGACGATTTGTTTGTGGCTACCCCTAATGGGATTAAAGCGTCTGGCAATATACTGTTTACGTGTATAAATATATACAGAGTGAGTTTGTATATATATATATATATATATATATATATATATATATTCACTCTCCTCTTAAATGTCAGGACCCAATTGCCTAGACCCTGGCTTCTACGCTCCTCGTGGGGCAACGTGGAATTGGATGATGGATATATATATATATATATATATATATATATATATATATATATATATATATATATATATATATTATATAGATAGATAGATAGATAGATAGCTAAAACAGAACAGAGGAAGGAAAAACAAATGAAAAAAAAAATCCATACAAAATACTGGCGTTCTCCATTCATAAAGTATCTGTAACAGTTGGACTTGAGAGCTATAGGTTGAAGTCTGGTGGGAAGCAACGCTGGAGAAGCCATTTGTTACGAGTCGGGACTTAAGAAAAGGTTTAGCTTACAGTTTAAGTCTACCCAGATCCCAACAGGCAACAACAGAACAACAAACAAGGGCAATCGGACTAAAACGGTAGACAAAGGTGGTGAGTTTTTGTTTTGTTTAATAATCCTCTCAAGTGCATAGCTAATTAAACAAAATATTCAACTAAATATAATATACCCTCGACCATATGGTTACTTATACCCTTAACCGTTCCAAATCACTTCACACTTAACCTGTATATATATACGTATACCCTGTATACCTCAACCTATACATATAAAACTGCATGAATCTCTAAAGCTAGTGGAGGTGGGAGGTTATTCCATCCATCCATCATCCAATCCTACGTTGCCCCATGAGAAGCGTAGGAGCCCGGGGCTAGGCAGTTGGTCCTAACATTTAAGATGAGAGTGACCAGTCTCACTCATCCCTGAGTGGCATTGCGTGAACAATAAACCCCAACCACCCCTTGGATATAAACCTTCACCGGCTCAATCCGATTGGAGAGCAATAATTACCCACTAAACCACCGGGTGCCAAAACTTGGTTATATGGTTACCACCCAGCATAGTAAATAGTTTCCTGGTGTACAGGAAACCATTTGGCTTGTCACTCAGTGTAGAGTCACCCAATAGGCAGAAGAAAGAGGAAATAATGAAGGAAAGAAAGACAGAAGAGAGAGTGTAAAGTTACCCGTGGGCAGAAAGACGAGGAAAGAATGAAGGAAAGAAAGACAGAAGAAGATGAAAGGAAAGAAGGATGGAGAAGAGGACAGGGCTGACACCCGACAGCAACACTACATTGAGTGAGTGGATGGTGAGTGCCCCCACCTACCACACTGGGAGGTTATAGGAGCAGCATATTCAAGTGCGATGCTGAAGTGCTTGACGTGTGGTGTGGAAGGCTGAAGAGCAGGATGGTAGGTAGTCACTGTGCCGTAGGTATCCGGGATAGGCAATCCTAACGTGGTCACTTCCCACAGTGTACAAACCCCGACCGTGACAGAACCTATAAGTACCATTCTCCTTCCCCCTTGTTACCTCTTGTTAAGTACTAATTATTCCTCCCAGTCGCTTCTGTTCTCAATTACTTTACGGTGGTTTACAGTTTCCTTCATATGTGTGCATATGTTGGTATTATCGTACAGGATAGTGAGAGTGACAGATATAGGATATTAGGTTCCTAGTGTCATAAGACTAACCTGTTCTTTCATGTAGGCAGTCGTGTAGTTAGTCTTATCGAGTGTGGGGAAGAATCCGGATCTGTTTAATACCATAACCTCACTCCGGAGTAAGCTGTTCTATGATTTCATTAGTATGGTGCTAAGTGATATCTTGGGACACTTCGCTCTTCCAGGACCTCACAAAGCCCCAATTTTTGTTCTCAGTATCTTATTCGGGGTCAATAATCAAGTATCTCAAGGGTCATTTATGCGGATCTTGATCTTACTGCCGTAATGCGCCCTTCTTGTTTAAGGTATCTTTTCAAGTCCTTTTATCCTTCTCCAAGGATCTTATTAGAAGAACAATATTATACGTGTAGTTTCCCTAGGCATAACCAGGTTAGTTTCCGGGACTTTCTGGTTGTCCACTGCAGTGATATTTTCTAGGGTAATCCACTTTTTGAATCTTTGGAAGATTTTCGACATGCTGCACATGGAGCTTGTCACGTGCCACGTGCACCGCCTGGGTTTGATGAAACCTGTCAAAAACAAATCTTAAAGATTTGTCCCATCATAACAAATCGCGCAGAGATCAGCCTTGTGGTTGCTGAGATATAAGCTTCTCAAATGCGTTACGGTCGGGCCGAGTTGGGCCGGGCTGCGATTTTTTTTTTTTTTTTTTTTTTCCGAACAGGTTTGCAATGCGAGGGTGTTGGTGGGCGGGGCTTCGTGACACACAAGTACAGAAAACCACTTTTACGGGTAACTTGCATATTAAGTGGGCAGTTTAGAGAGAGATTGCACGCCGATTTCTGAGGGAGGAGGGAGAGAAGATTAGATCCAAGAACACATCTCATTATAGGACAATAGGCGTGTTGAATTACCCGGTAGTTCCTTTCGCGTTATTTCTTGTTAGTCTTGGTTATTTCTTATTAGTCTTTACGCTCAGTATTCCAGAGACAGTCTCTATGTAAACCTAGGAAGCAATATCGTATGTGTCAGTTAGAATAAAAGTTGGATTAGCTAAAATATTTTGCTGCTAGATAATCACTCCTAATTACTTACGTTTCTTATTATTATTATTATTATTATTATTATTGTTGTTGTTGTTTTATCATCATCATCATCATCATCATTATTCCTCTTTGTATAAGACGAAAAAATACTGATAAAAATATCAAGGAAAAAAAAAAAATAGCTATAATAGACGAAAAGAAAATTCCACTTTTGTTTGGAGGTGGGTCTGGACTCGGACTCTTTTCACTTAATTTCCACTTTTCCTCTTGTTTCCACTTTCTTGTGTGTCTTCGTGACCATTTCTTCTTCTTCTTGATTAGTATTTGTCTTTCGTGACTCTGCTTGATACCATCCCATTCTCTCACCCGACCTCCTACTAATCTCTCTCTCTCTCTCTCTCTCTCTCTCTCTCTCTCTCTCTCACTAAGCCTCTTTTTTTCTCATCTATAACTTCCTGCAAACTTTGGTAACCTCTGTTGTCTTTTTCTATTCCCTCCTTTCTTATTATAAATATTGTCCCACCTCCAAACTTAAATGGAATTTTCCTTTCGTCTATTATAGCCAGTATTTTTCGTCTTATACACAGAGGAATAATAATAATAATAATAATAATAATAATAATAACAATAATAATAATAAACGTAAGAATAAGTACTGAAGAGTGATTATCTAGCAGCAAAATATTTTTGCTATTCCTACTTTTATTCTGACACATACGCTATTGCTTCCTAGGTTTACATAGACGGACTGTAAATCTCTGGAATACTGAGCGTAAACAAGAAATAACCAAGACTAACAAGAAATAATGCAAAAGGAACTACCGGGTAATTCAACATGCCTACTATCTTATAATGAGATGTGTTTGTTCTTGGATCTGATCTTCTCTCCCTCCTCCCTCAGAAATAGGCATGCAATCTCTCTCTCTCTCTCTCTCTAAAAACAGCCCACTAAATATGCAAGTTACCCGTAGAAGTGGTTTTCTGTACTCGTGCGTCACGAAGCCCCGCCCACCAAAACAACCTGAAGTGCAAACCTGTTTGGGAAAAAAAAAAAAAAAAATCGCGGCCGGGCTGCTCATATGTGAGAAAATGCCATTACTTGACGAGAGACTCCCGTGGGCTTCGCCCTCGATCGTAACAAATGAATGTTTTGGTGTAGCATGCAAAAGTACAAAAGACAACCTATTTGCTGCAGAACTTTTCCTCAGGGATCAGGGATCAAAAAGGGCCAAAAAGGTTACTGTATAAATCTGACTTGCCATAATAATATAGACTTTAAGTATAAGAATCCTCAACTTGAGAATCTATAATAATATGACTTGAGTCTTATCTACAAGATAATCTCAATGCATTTAGAAAAATTTTCAACCTAAGAATCTTTGAGTATTACTCGCAAATTTTTCGTAGTTAGGACCACGGGTTGTTTAAATGTGGACCTTGAACTTAATTGGAGCTATAAAAGGCAACTATACAAATCTGGCGCAAATCATACTCGTAAAGAATTTTATAGTAGTTATAAAATTCATCAACCTAAGGCATTATAATAAAATGCACCCACCCCCATCCTTCCAACATTGCTACTACAGCCAAATTTACGATGTCAGTAATACAACAGCAGTTTTATTAATACCTGGCATGTTGTGTAGCTTTTTAATGTCGATATAATTTAGATAAATAATATATAAGTGATTATTACCAAGACATGTGCAAAAATAAATCAATAATAAAAGAGTATTTGGGAGCCTCCACATCAACGAAAACAGCCTAATATTGCTGATTTAGAGCTTCTGGCACCAGATCTAGTTATATTTCCTTATATATAATGGTATGTGTTGGTGATTTGTGGCAAGAAATTTTGGGGTAGTCACTTATTTAGGTCGGTAGCATCGCGATCACAGGAATTTTTTCTCTCTTTATTTAGTTTCATTCGCACTGTTTTTTATTTATTGACATTATATGGCATTTTTATTTGGCAAACTTAGTGATGCAAAAGGCGGTAGGGGGAACCAAGGAAGAAGGGGGATAAAGAGGTGCTCAGATAATACTGACGCGAGGACGAGCCGGTGGGTTAACGGTTTGCACATGCACCTTCCAACTGGAAAACCCTGAGCTCAACTGCTTGGCCTGTCAGACTGTTGGACAAAGTTTATTTTCCTTCAGACTGTTGGACAAAGTTTATTTTCCTTATGTCCTGTTCACCCAGATGTGCGATGTCGTGTTTTAGGGGATAATTGGAACTTAGCAAAAAAGATGTCTTAATAACCCTCTTGCAATGGATTAGCATTATTAAAGTGTCTCATCATGAGGCGTAATAATGGGCAGTGTTAAGGTGCGAATGGTGCAATCTGCCAACATCCGTGCCAGTGGAATATAACATACTCACTGCTTGCAACGCAGTGAGGGACTTGTTTAAGGTAATAATGGGAGGGGGGGTGGGTGACAAATAGGTGGGAGGATGGAGAAGCAGAGAGTGGCGCTTGGGACTGTGTGAGCCGGGCATACCAGCACTGATCGGGATCCCCATCACTAAGTGGAGGGGAGGGCGGGCTCGGAGGTTTTCCCCTGCCGGCAAAGGTCTACAACCAAGAAATATTTTTATTTTTTATTTTATTTTATTTTTTTGCGCCCCCAAACGCTCTTGATAGCCTGAAAACATGTGCAGTTAGAACTTCCTAGCTCTACGCCATTCTGGAGAAATACCCTGTCTCGCTCACTCTATGAAATGAGAACGAAATGCAGTAGTGAGTTTTACGCCAGGTACCCCTTTTTTGGATAAGGGCTAAGGCGTTGCCCCTGGGTAGGGGACTTTGGTTTGGAGCGTGTAGCATTTTATGACCGGATGCCCTTCCTGATGTCTACCAATGACCCTTGGGTGGATTCGATCCTCCGACCCTTCAGTCAGAGCGGAGCGCTCTAACCCACTGAGCCACGGCAATAGATGAAAGAAAAAATATGCAAGATGGAAAGATGAATGAAGAGGAAGTAAAAAATTAAATGGAAGAAAAGACAATGAGGACAGAAAAAAAAAAAACGAAAACAGAAGAGGGTAAGAGAAGGAGGAGGTATAAACAGAAGGGACAGACCAGGGAGGTAAAAGAGGAAGAAATAAGGCAAAAAAAAAAAAAAAAAGGCAGAAAAATTATACAGGATGATGAAGTAGCACCAAAGAAGTTCGGACATATATAAAAGGACGGGGGAAAAGAAGACAAATGAGAAAAGGGAGGAATGTAGAAGAGCAAGATGATACAGAAAGACGAAAAAGTATTTCATGGAAGAAAAGAAAGGAAAGAGACGAGGAATATGCATGACGAAGACCAGGGAGAGGCATGAAGTGAAATGGCATAAGGATGAGGACAAAGAGGAAATATAAAAACTGAAGAGCGCTGAAAGAAAAATGAAGAAATAGGGAGAGAAAATAAGAAGATGAAGAGGAAAGTAAACAAGAAGCAGCAGAGGAATGAAGAAAAACGAAGGGGAAAACAAAAAAATAATAATAATAATTTGAGGAATGAAGAAAACGAATATCAAAATCTAGGATGAAGAATGGGAAGATGGAGAGGAAGGATTTCAAAGCAAGAACACAAAGAAGCACTATGAAAAATAAGAGAATGAAGAGGGAAAAGAATAAAATGAAACCAGACACAGAAGCAGTGTATAGACATATGAAGGGGAGGAAGTGTAAAATGATGGAAAGGGAAGTGGAGGAAGAGTGAAATGAAGCTAAAGGAAGAGACTGAAGTGGAGAATGACGGAAAAGGGAGAGGACGAAGGGTAAGAACGACAAAAAACTAAATAAATGAGGGACCATCAGAGCCGTAATATGGGACGCCAGTAGAGTGTATGGGAGTGAAGCACCCTGAGCCCGAGAAACCTTAATGTGTAGCCGAAGGAATGAGCCCCTCTGAGAAATGTTCCCGTATCTAAGAAACGGTAGAGGACGAAAAGGAAAAATGAAATAGTTAAGGACGAAGGTAAAAAATGATAAGGACGAGGACGAAGGGCAAATAAATGAAAAGGACGTAGTACAAAAAGAAAAAATTACGAACAAGACTACAGTGAAAGGGAAACTGAAGGAAAAGGACGAAGGTGACGAAATGGAATAAATGAAGGAAAAACGACGACGAAGGGGAATATGAAG
The DNA here is from genome assembly GCF_032717465.1 of Coenobita brevimanus. Taxonomy (NCBI): domain Eukaryota; kingdom Metazoa; phylum Arthropoda; class Malacostraca; order Decapoda; family Coenobitidae; genus Coenobita; species Coenobita brevimanus. The sequence goes on from NC_136991.1 coordinate 41,169,612, forward strand.
GAAAAGGACGACGACGATGGGGAAAATGAAGGAAAGGAACGGTAACAAAGGGGATAATGATGGAAAACGACGACGATGATGGAGAAAAGTGAATGAAAAGGACGACGACAAATGGGAAAAATGAAAGATAAAGACGACGACAAGGGAAGAAAATGAAAGAGAAAAGAATACGAGGAGGGGAAAATGAAGGAAATGGACGACGATGACGAAGGAGGCATCAATAAAAGGACGACGGCGAAGGGGAATAGATAAGGAAAAGGACGATGACGGAGGAGAATAAGGAAAAGGAGGATGGCGAAGGGGAAAAGTAAATAAAAAAAAAGTCTAGAATAAAAATAAGAAAGACGACGACAAAGGGGTAAAAAGAAACCAGGAAGGGTAAAAAGTTAAGAAGCAGGGCATAAGTCAAAAGGGAATGCCAGAGAGAGGGAAGAGGAAAGAAAGAGAAATATAGTACAGGACGAAAAAGAATGAAAGAAAAGCATTCGGGAGCCGAATGCTAATCGCCCGCCAGAATATGCTGTTGACAAGCTACAAGCGCGGCCCCCCGGAGCGGCGACCCCTCGGGAGGGGGAGGGGGGCGGGGGCCTGCGTCCCCCTCGGAGGGAGGCGGAGGGCGCCACCGCTGCAGGTGGCGAGGGGGCTGGGGGGTGGAGAGGGGAGGAAGATTTTGGCCATATCTTGATACTCTGAAGGTTTCACGTTCATAGCTCAAGCCCTTCATGAATTATAATGGCGATAAAAATTAGTTGACCCCCTCGGAGGGAGGCGGGGGGCGCCACCGCTGCAGGTGGCAAGGGGGCTAGGGGGGGGAGAGGGGAGGAAGAATTTGGCCATATCTTGATACTCTGAAGGTTTCACGTTCATAGCTCAAGCCCTTCATGAATTATAATGGCGATAAAAATTAGTTGACCTTTGGGAGCCACTTTGGTGACCTCGACCTTGACCTCGACTGCCTATTTTCAATCTCGTCCAAGATTTTGGCCACATCTTGATACCCTGAAGTTTTTTTTTGTTGATAGCTCAAGCCGTTCACGAGAGATAATGGGACCACACACACACACACACACACACACACACACCACTCGCTGGCTCAGTGGTAACGTTCTCGCTTGCCATCTGGTAGAGGGGAGTTCGCGCCTCGCTCAGGTTGCGAAAAGTTTCACTGGCGAAGTGGGTGGTTACTGTCCTCCTGGAGCAAGGGGATGGATGTATGCGTGTGTGAAGGTCACAGCCTTGCCCTTAGATCGAGCTACATGAGCTCTCAGCTCCCTTCCGGGAGGGTAAAAGCTGACGATCACGACCATCAAGTGACCCTGACCGACCCGGTGAATTACACACACACACACACACACACACACACACACACACACACACACACACACACACACAGACGCGGGCAAAAACATTACCGTTCCATCTTGGTAAAGGCGGGAGATAAAAATGAAGTAAAAGAAAGGAAGATTAATATGAGGGACAGCAGGTAAAGGAAGAGTACAGTGTAGGTCACTACAAAAATGGAAGTACATTCGAAAAACAAGGAGGACAATAAATAATAAGGAAAAAAGAAAACAAAGTAAGAAAACGCTGAAGGAAACCAAGAGAAGACGGTACGAGAATTATTAAACCCTATCGGTCGCGTCTACACCTAATGCTTGCAGGTGCCGGCGAAAGTTTTGCATCATTGTAGCCAGTGCAAAAAGCCCCAATGGACACGGACGGGTGCAGGCGAGGACTTCCGTGGGTTACAATGATGCAAATCTCCAACCCGCACCAACGAGCATTTTGTGTGGAAGCAGGCACAGACGAGGTGGGGCTCGGAGTCGAATGAAATGGGTAGACGTTAGTCGAAATCAAATACGAGTACGCTTGTTGTTGTTGCTGCTGCTGTTGCTGTTGCAACTGCAACCCCAGGTTCATATGAATGTGAACCCAGTGAACAGCAGGCTTATGCTGTTCTCCAACGGCAGTCCACCATCTGCCTTTTCGAGGATACGGAAGAAATATAATAATTAACTCTTTCAGTTCCATGATGTATTCATCACTACATCCATGCCGGCACTTGACGGTATTGTTCAGCATTGACCTCTACTGTCACATGGCGCAGTTCAGTGTTGGAAATAGGCCAGTCATCACACTCAAAAGTGGCGGTCCTCCAAGTGGAAGGGAGGGGGTTAGGCGAGCGGTGCGAGCCTTTAACAGCTGGGTGTTAACCTTTTTATTTTGGTATGTTTCTCAGAGACGAATAAAGTTTGTAGAGCTTTGGGGGCATTACAACAAGGTTCATAACTGACCACTGTCTGTTTCGGGCTACAAGGAGGTTGAAATAATCAAAAGGGATAATCTCTGTAATATCAGCACAAACCCAGTTTAAATGAAATAAATTTTGTGTGAAAATAACTTTGACTTTAAATCAAATACTCGATGTTGTCATAAATATGTATCGTACTATCGAAGAACGCCCATCTTTTCAGTGTTTGAGAAATTGCTTATTTTACTTGTTTACAGCTAAATCAAGATATACTAATGTTCAAGAAGCACTTTCATGCAATGGTGATTTCACATGATATTTTTCTTTATGTTTATAACTCGACTTGTGCTAACAGTAGAAAAATTTTCAGTGTAGATATTCTGAACTTCCTTGTGGCCCAAAACTCGCCAATCGTCAGTTCTTCACCATAACGGAGGTCAGTTCGAGTATGAACCCCTGTTGCTCCGGAATGTTTCTCTGACCTGAAGAACATGGATAGGGATTAGCTGGAATGAAACATAGTGGCATTTTTTAAGGCCAAAAGCAGATCAAGATGGTTAACCAGTGTGATTTCGTGGGTTTCTCAGAGCCAAATAAAATCGGCAGACGTTTGCTGCAAGGTAATGTATTTCTTAATTCTCAGTTCAAAAAAAAGAAAAAGGAAAGCAATGATGGTTTAAACCGCTCTGCTGTGGTACATGTTACTTGAATAAATTGGCAAGAATTCTGAACCAAAACGTTGATAAAATCATTTTTGGTGTGTTTAATACGCTAGGATTCCCTGTGCATAATAAAATCAACTGACATTAGTATGATTAAAAAATAAAGCTTTGAATTCTGCGCTACAACGTTGGTCAGGATATTATAGCATTCCATATTTTCTTTAGTAGGTATCTCTGAACTCAATGAATTCGGCAGACATTTGTTGTAATAACATACAAGTTCGAAGCTCACGGCTAAAGGGCTGAAAATGCACGGAGCAGCCAGACATAAAAGCTGAAACCGGAAAGGGGTAGAAGATGAGAGAGAGAGAGAGAGAGAGAGAGAGAGAGAGAATGACAGGGCAATGGGAACTGAGAGACAGGGAGGAGAAAGAGGGAGAAAACAGTGGGGAGAAGAGAAAGAAAAACTATAGAGGTAGGAATAAAAAAAAAATGGGAAACTGAGAAAGAAAGAAGTAAAAATTCAGTAAGTGTGTAAGAATGGAAATGGATTCTAAGGAAATAATTTACAGGTCAAGAAGCAAGGGAAAAACTGGAATGAAAAAGAAATGGATAAATGGAAGGGAGGCACTGAGAACTGCGGATGAGAAAAACGGTTAAAGTGAAGACCAGGACAATAATAGGGACATAATTCTGATGAAGCTGAGAATATTCTGGAGAGAAGGAGGGAGCGAGAGGAAAGATGGGACTATGAGGACTGGGTGAAAATAACACTTACGCTCCTATGACTCACTCTCACCTGAATAAAATCGTGTGGTGTAAAGTAGAACACAATATCAGAGTTGTCCCGACATAAGAATACCACTGCTGCGTTTGGCAACACAGTACAAAAAAAGAAAAGGAAGAAACTGGGAGTAAGAGGGCGTCGATAAGTAGGCTAACGAAGGGAAAAAGATAAACGAGGGAGAAAAGAAAAGAAGAATCGGGCATAAAGACAGCAAGAAAGGAGAGGATGAGAAGAAAAAAAAAGAGCTATGGAAAAATATGTCGAAGTCGAATGAACAACAAAATAGGAAAAGTGAACATGAACAGGTAAAAGAGTATAGTGAAAGAGAATGAAATAAATAGGTAGACGAAATGGTTGAGAAAGAAGAGAAAGAAAATTTAAAAGTACGCTACAAGAGAAGAGAAAAGGAAAAAAGAGAGGATATAAGAACAAAAGGAAAAGATCAAGAAGAGAAAGACAGCATGAATTTAAAGGAAGAGAAAGTCGAGGGTAAGCCAAAAAAATATATACACACCGCAACGCTGTTGCAACTCACCATTTGACCAAGCACATACCTCCCCTTCTCACTGCACAACTAACCAAGCGAATAACGCCCCTTACCCCTCCCCCCTCTGTAAACACAGAGACATTAAAACTTAAAATTTTCGGTGGTTTATCCATCGTATTAATGAAGGCATGTGCAGATGTGATGAAATTATGACTTTTTTTTTTTTTTTATCATTTAGGCAGCAGCTTTTTAGGATTACATAAAAGGTGGAGTCATGAAACTTTATATACAATTATTCATATAATCATTTATCTAGTACAAGTTATGCCTCCTAGGAATATTAGTTGCAAAGTTGTAACAGAAAAATTAATTAAAATAATCAGTTATGTGTTTTTGCTGTTTCATAATATTATATAATTTCATAGCATTCTAACTACCAAAAGGCACAAGGAGGCATATTAACACATATTCCTGGAGAGTTTGAAGCCTGTACCTGTATTAGTTTCTGAGTTCCAGCCTGGAAACGATTTTTTTTTTTTTTTCATTAAAAAAGAAAGAAAATAACACAGCATCCTACCTATCAAAAGGCACCAGTTCACTATAAAACACATAACTATGTGAAATTTCAAAACTCTATAGTGAATACTTTCCGAGTTCTGGCCGGTAAACGAAATTTCTACTCCCGGCCAGCTGCCCTGCCACCCAACTCTACGGACGGACACCTATTGATCCCAGTGATAACAATACCCTCCCTTGAATTTGTCAGATGGAGGGTAAAAAGAATAACGACTAGAGAGAAGACAGAAAATGAGAAGAAAGTAGAGGAAGAAGAAAAGAATGGATAACTAAAGGAAGGTTAAATGAAAATAATATGAGGTAAAAATGAAAAGAAGGTGGAAAAGGACAGCAAAGTGAGATCGAAAAGAAAGGCCGGAAGGGGAGAGAAAACGAAGACAGAGAATGAAGGCGCGATAGGTGATTATCTGAACATGAAGGGGGATTAGAGACGAAATGATCCTTTGAGAGAGAGAGAGAGAGAGAGAGAGAGAGAGAGAGAGAGAGAGAGAGAGAATGCTTGTAAATAGAGGAGGAAACGAGGAAAAATAAAGACGAAGAAAAATAATGAAGAAAGAAAGATAAGAAAAATATACGCGGAAAATGGAAAATAAACAATTAGGAAGGAAGATAAGTAAAAAAAAAAAAAAAAAAGAGGGAGGAAGCAAACCAGGAAAATTACGAGGATGGATTAAAAATGAAGAAGAAACTAGCAAGGTGGAAAGAACAAAGAGGAAAATAATAAACGGTGAAAAACGTTTGGTGTGAAAATTATCTATAACTTGAAACTAAGAATTTTACAGAAAATGAGCGAGGACGAAGAAGGAAGGAGGAAAGGCAGATGAGGAAGGAGGAAGATAAGGGAGGGACATACAGGAGGAAAAACGAGGAAGATGGAACAATAGGAATGGGAATAATAAACAAAGAGGATGAAGGGAAACCAGGAAAAGTAAGAGGAAGCAAAGGTGGAAACTAACAAACGAATGGGAAGAAGGACAAAAGGAAATTTAGGAGGATGAAAATGAGGAAAATAATAAACGACGACCAAGACGGCTACGAGAAAATGATATATCGGTATAAAGAGAAAGAATAATGGAGGACAAACTGACAAGGTCCAAGAAGGAAAAAGAGGTACAATATGCGAGGAAAGAAGAAAAAAGAGGAACGATTACGAGAACAAAACGTGGAAGATGCAAGAAAAGGTGAAGAAATAAAAAACGAAGAGGAAGAAGGAAAAAAGAAAAGTTAGGAGGAAGACAGGAGGAAAATGGGAGAAATGGCATTCCCCCGAGCTAGACCCTGTATTGGATCATATAGCCCCGCTAGGTTACAGGAGCGCGCTACAACTCCCGGCACGGCAGTCCCGGGTGAGGCTCGAACTCGCAATCCCCCGATTACGAGTTTGATGCTCTACCACTGAGCCACCATGCCCACAGACAGGAGGAAAGACAAGCCAGAAGGACGAAAGAAAACCATGAAAACTGACGGGGAATTGAGACAGACGGAGGAGGACATGAAACGAAAGTTAAAGACAGACATGGAGGAATATTTGCAAAAAATTCCGAGTTCTGACAAAAGACGTCATCGTACGATGACGTCTTTTGTCATTACACTCGCTCTTGTGATCCAGAGCTGGTGGCATACACCCCAAGTCTACTGGAGTTCGGCACCCGACCCGGTTTAGGTTAAGGTAGGTTACCTTCCATCTCTATATGTACTTTTTGCCGGGAAATACACTGAGAACGGTCGGAAGAGAATCATGTGGTCAGATTGTGAGCTATGATCAGAGCTTCACCCGCGGCTCAGCGGCTTGCATAAGTGCTGAATAGCAATATGCAAGCTGATGTTATGGTTCGACTGATTTATGTGTGTGTGTATGTGTGTGTGTGTGTGTGTGTGTGTGTGTGTGTGTGTGTGTGTTTGTGTGTGTGTGTCTTCGCATCCTAGTGTTGCCTAATATCACAGGGGATCGCTTCCCCTTGGGAGGAGGGGGGGGGGCAGCCTCTGGAAGCTCCACACTTCCTAAGGCCTGGCCCAGGTGGAGGTCTAGCAGTGTGCGAATTTCCATGTTTCTAGGTTTTAAAAAATGGCGTTTGCCTCTCCTCTTTGGGAACAAGAATCCCAAACCGTATAAGACGTGGCCTAGGGGGAGGTCTGCCATCGTGTAAAACTTCGTTTTCCTTGGTAAAAAGTATATTTTAGAAAATAAATCCTGGTAATGCATACCAAAATCAACCGCCATCCCCGGGGTTCCACCACCAATAGGGAGAAGGAACCTGACGGTCCTCGTCTGACTAAAACCTGGTCCTGGTGAATGTCTACCACTACGCAGAAGTTCTGCTTCACAGGCGATTCCGAACGCTCCCGGTTGCCAGAAAACGTGTTCTCTTGTAATCACCTCCTCCTCCTCCTCCTCCTCCTCCTCTTTTTGCTTCTTCTCCTTCTCCTCCTCCTCCTCCTGAAGAAATACAGTGCCTGACGTGTCTCACTCTATCGATTGGGAGAAAAAAAAAATAATACTGTGAGAAAAATGAGAGAGAGAGAGAGAGAGAGAGAGAGAGAGAGAGAGAGAGAGAGAGAGAGAGAGAGAGAGAGAGAGAGAGAGTTAAAATGAAACACATGAAAATAAAAATGAGACAATACCAGAAATAATGGAAATATAAATAAGGTAGAAGGAGGCAAGAAAACGAAGAATAAACGAAATCATGAACTAAGCCTGAAGGAAAAGTCAAGTAAATAAACTGGATATATGTGAGGGGAAGAAATCATGCGAGGAAAGTTCAAGAAATACGACCCAGAGAATGGAGCGACGAAGACTGAAACATGGGAAGATGATGGAGGTACCAAATGAGAAAATAGAAAAAGCGATAAAGAGGAAGGAAACGGGATGGACAAAGGAAAGTGAAGAAAAGTGAATGAAGATTCGAGGAAGTGAAATAAAGGCAAGGGGTGTAGAGGAGAAATGAGGAAGAATATTTGATACTCATATGCAGATTATGATGGAGAGGCGACGACGACTAAAACAAAGAAAGAGAAAGGGGTTAAAAGAAGAAAATAAAGGAAGTCAAGGAGAGACGAATAATGAAGATGAAAGAGAAGGAACAGAGCTAGGTGGACGTCAAAGGAAATGAAAAATTATTTACTGAAAATGTGGTGAAAATACACATTAAACTGACACAGAATGAAACAAAGGAACCAGTCGTGAGTAAAGAGAAAGAATAGAGAGGACAATATGTGACGCAGATGGAGAGAAAAGAAAGACAGAAATTTGGAGGAAAGGGGAAAGGAAAATCAGCACTGGAAAACTAAAACTAGGTGTTAAATAATAAAAGGAAAGATTATTACCTATCTATCTATCTATCTATGGCCCGACGCCCTAATCCCGCAAAGGGTGGCCGCAGACAAAACGCCTCCAAGTCATTCTGTCACCCACCATTTGAGTACCCTCTCCCCAACTCACCCCCCCCCCTCCCTCATATACCTCTCAACTCCATCCCTCCACCTCATCCTCGGTCTACCCCTCCCTCTCCCTCCCTCCACCTCACCTACATACACCCTCTTAGTCAGTCAGTCATTCTCCATTCTCTCCACATGTCCAAACCACCTCAGTGTATTTCTCCTAATCTTCTCAACCACATCCACATCTACCCCACAACGTTCCTTCACTTCTTCATTCGTCAACCTGTCCCTCCATGTCACTCCACATGCTCCTCTCAAGTAACTCATTTCCACTGCTCTCACTCTTGACTTGTTCCCCTCTTGCAAGGTCCACGCCTCGCTTCCATACGTCAGAGTTGGGATCACAATACTATCATGCAGTGACTTCTTAACTTCCATACTCACCTCCCTATTTCTCGTCACTGCTTTCAGTGTACCAACAACCTTCCTTCCCTGCTGTACCCTTTCACGTACTTCATCCCCCAAAGTTCCATCCTTACTCATCACACTACCCAAGTATTTGAATGCACCATAACTTGACTTTTGTTTACATTAACTTTCAGCTTCCTCCTCCTACACACTGTCCCAAATTCATTCATCAAACCTTGCAACTCCCATTCATCTTCACTCAACAATACTGTATCATCAGCAAACAGCAACAACGGAAGCTTCCAAATCTCACCCTCATTCATTAGGGCCAGTCCCACATCCACTGCCCTACCTTGCACCTCCTTTACAACCCCATCCATATATATATATTAAACAGCCATGGAGACATCACACACCCCTGTTTCAGTCCCACATTGAGATCAAAGAACTCACTCAGCTCACCATCCACTCGCACCGTAGCCCTAGCTCCCTCGTACATACTCTTTACAGCACTCAACAATTTCCCCTCCACTCCATATATTCTTAATACCTTCCACATACCTTTCCTATATATTCTGTCATAAGCTTTCTCCAAGTCCATGAAGGCAGCATACACTTTCCTTCCCTTCTCTAGATACTTCTCCACTAAACATCTTAGAACAAATATCTGATCTACACACCCTTTTCCCTTCCTAAATCCCCCTTGTTCTTCTCCAACTAGCTCCTCTGTCATATGCCTAACCCTATCAATGAGTATTCTACCATATACTTTACCAGTCACACTAAGAAGGCAAATACCCCTATGGTTACCACATACTTCTCTCTCTCCTTTTCCTTTGTACAGAGGAACAATTATACCTGATTTCCAGTCCCCTGGAACCCTTCCCTCTTCCCAAGCCAATCTACACAACTTCCATATCCACTCCACAGCAATCTCACCCCCATACCTAAGCATTTCACCACACACTCCATCAATTCCTGGGGCCTTTCCCAGCTTAATCTTCTTCGTCGCTTCCACTACTTCCGCCCTACTGATCTCTTCCTCCCTCCTCTCATCTCTTCTTCTCCCAGCCATTCCCCAACCACTTATACTCACACTGCTCTCACTCTCTACATTCAACAAATCCTCAAAGTGCTCCTTCCATCTCCTCAATTTCTCTCTCTTCTCCACCAACAATCTATTATTCCTATCTTTCACTCCCCTATTATTTCCCCTTTCACACTGCCTTACTTTCTTTACCTCCTTCCAAAACAATTTCTTACTCTCCCTCCATTTCACACTCAGATTCCTCCCAAACTCTTCATCCACTTTCTTCTTACTCTCCTTCACCAGTCTCTTAACCTCCCTTCTCCTGCTCACATATACCTCTCTCTTCTCTCTCTCATCTTCTCCCCTACCTCTACTCGCCAACCATTCACCACATGCCTTCTTCTTTTGTTCCACAGCTCGTTTCACCTCATCATTCCACCATGCTGTCCCTTGCACACCCTTGCATCTCCTCCTCACTCCACAAATCGCCTCACACGCTGCGCCTATCTCTTCCGTGAATATCTTACATACGTCTTCCACCCCTTCCATCTGCTCTAGCTCATACCTTCCCAATCTTTCTTCCACTATGCTCTTATACTCTGTCATTTTCTCACTATCTTGCAATTTCTCCACTCTTCTTACAGGAGCTGCTTCCTCCTGTCTTCCCCTTCGCCTCCTCAACCACTTTCTTTGCATCTTTACCTTGGCCATCACTAAGTGATGGTCCGAGACTCCATTCCCCCACCCTCTCCACACCCTTGCATCCAACACTTGTCTTCTCATTCGCTCATCCACACACACGTAGTCTATCATTGCCTTTCGTTCAACAAGTTCACCATCCATCCTCCTCATCACTCTCCATGTATATCTTATGACGAAAGTAGGTGTTGGCTATTGCCAACCCCTTACAAGCACAGATGTCCACCAAAGCACTACCATTCCCATCTACTTCAGCTGGCACACCCCACTGACCAACCACTCCATCCACTCGTACATTCCCAACTTTGCCATTCATGTCTCCAATCAACAGCACTCTCTCGCTCCTCTCAAACTTGTCCATACATGCTTCTACTCTCGCCCAAAACTCATCTTTCACTCTTGCCACTCGATCCTCTGTTGGAGCATACACACATACAATCGCCCATGCTTGTATACCTACTTTCATCCTCACCCATACAATCCTTGCACCCACTGTTCCATACTCTCTTATATTTTCCTTCCACTTCTTGCTTATCATCAGACATACTCCCTCTCTTGCCCTCTCATTCTCACTGACTCCCGCACATATACCTACACCATATTCCCATTCTCTCACCCTTTCACCTTCCCATTTAGTTTCAGTCAATCCACATACATCCACTTTTGCATCCTCAAGCACCTGAACAATCTCTCTCTCTTTCACTTTATCATTCACTCCTCTTACATTCCATGTTCCCACCCAAAGAATGTCCTCTGTCCGTTCCTTAGTCGTCAACGTATGGTCCGTCCGGGTCCGAGGCGCCTTGTTCGCTTTTTTAGTTAGTTCTTTTTACGGGGTGGGGCACTAACCCACCACCAACCCTTTTAGTCGCCTCGTACGACAAGCAGGGATACTGGGGGAGTATTCTTGAAACCCCCCTACCCCCAGGGGGGGAGGAAGATTATTACCCAAACCAAAAAAAAAGAGGATAGAGGAACTAAATTAAGGTAAAAAAAAAAAACACACACACACACAGCAGGGAAGAGACAGAAGAGGAGGTGAGCACTGAGACTTGGAGGGAGGGTCGAGGAAAACTAGGTCGAAGGAAGAGAAGGAAGATACTACCGTACATAAATGGAACAAGAATGAGCCCTCGGAGAATGCAACACCTGCGCTCATGTTTGATACTGAAACATATTTTAACACCAAATATATTATGACAAGAGTTTTACGACACAAACCATATTAGTCAGTCATAGGACCGAACCTTCAACCATGCCATATGACTTTCACATGGCAGATTGTCTTCAAAATGCAATTACTTCATCCTTAATTGACCCTGAACCCTTCCACCAAAACTGGTCTAAAAAGGATCAAAGCTGGAGCTATTTGTTTGTCCTTGGCTTTTCAACTGTTATTGTCAAAAATGAGCCACTCCTTTACCTAACCCTCAACCCTTCCACCAAGTTTGGTCGAAATCGGATCAAAAGTTTGAACCATACTTCACACACACACACACACACACACACACACACAAATGCACGCATTCACGCAGACATACATACATACATACACACACACACACACACACACACACACACACACACACTGTACCAGAAACAACAAAACCGTATTGTCCCACACTACCGTGCGTGGGTATAATACAATTACCACAGAAAAAATTGTCGAGCCAGTACAGTAAACACTATCGACCTGTTCACTACAACAAGCAAAACATGCACAATTTTATTTATGGAAAAAGAAAAAAAGCAGAAACATTTCTACCTAACTTAGTCCAATTGACATTATTACTGGATTCATTCCGGCCCTGTGTTTCAGTACAGTTACAATACGTTTTCATATGCTGCCCAACGATTGTCAAAAAAAAAAAAAAAAGGAATATATATATATACTGTATATATATATATATATATATATATATATATGTGTGTGTGTGTGTGTGTGTGTGTGTGTGTGTGTGTGTGTGTGTGTGTGTGTGTGTGTGTGTGTGTGTGTGTGTGCACTGACAGCTATCTTCGCTCGTTTAAAGGTCGCTCACGATCATCCAAGTGTCCTTGCAATTCCACAGTTGTTCAGCCAGTAAAGAAGAAAGGTCATCACGGGACTATCCCTCCAACTGAAACTTTGTAGACTCCAAACATAATACAGGTGGAGGGAGAGAGAAAATCAGGAAAAAAAAGTCTAACAAAACACAGAAAAGAAATCGTTTTTTGTATAAGAACTCTTCTGTTAATTTTCCTTTTCACACCTCAAGTAGGTATGGGTATGCGAGCAATCACACATCTCACAACACTCTTCACTCATGAAAAAATACTTCATTAAAAAAAAAAAAAAAGATTTATAGCCATAGTCAGTCATAAGAAGAGGCTATATAATCCGACACTGGAAATTACCGTTTTTTTTTTTTTTTTTATCCCTATTTGTCTTTATATTACCAACATTTATCTTCCACCCATATATCATAATTATCGTCATTAAGTTCCAGATGGACGAAATGTGTGTTGTAATGGCCTTGGTTTGTGAGGGGTTCAACAATTGTGCAATGCAAGAAAAACTGGAAAATCAGAGGCTGTCATTAGGTAAGTGAAAAAGACTGCTAATGCACATTTTTCAAAATTCTCTGACAACATTCCAGGTCATATGAAGCTATGTTAAAAGTTACTGGTGGGATGAGATTGTACTAATGATCAAGTATATTCAGTCAATGCAAGTATTTTTTTTTTCATTCTAATGCTATATATATTATATTGCTTGTACTGTTTAGTCGACGATGTTTACTGTATTCACTCCATCATTTTTGCACTGATTTTATCGTCCGTAGCTAATTGACTTAATCCTGGAGTGGTTGGTGATGAACAAATTGCTTTCATGTTTCCCTGTCCTCCGCCATCAGAAAAAGCCCATTCTATCTCAGATCATTCTTACTCATATATCTTTCGATCTCGTCCTTCCACTACATCCTACGTCACCCTCGCCCCCTCTCTCCCTCCACGTCACCCGGATACACTCTCTAGGTCAGTCTCTTAATCTCTATTTGCTCCACATGGTCAAACCATCTCGATGCAACCCTTCTAACACTTTCTAACACGTTCACATCAACATAACACTCCTGAACATCTTCATTCGTCTGTTTTTACATGTAAACCTACATGCTGCTCTCAAGTAACACATTTCTAATTCTGACACTCTAGATTTATGTACTACCAACATTGTCGAAGTTTCACATGTACAGTATACCGGTACTCATACGTCAACATCGAAATCAAAAGTGTCATGCAATGGCTTCAGTACTTCTAAGCTCACATCCCAAAATCTTTGTAGCTTCCCGAAAATCCCTGCAACCCTCCATCTTGCTGTTCGCCCTTCGTTGTCTGAACTCCCAACAGTGCCCATCACACTACCGAAAACACTTGATAGGCTCTCACTTACTCCAGTTCCTAGCCATTCAGCCTCGTGGTGAACTCTGTTATTTAATTTCTTCCATAAACCAAGCCTTTTCTTTTACCTGAATTCACTTTTAAGTTTTGTTTTTTCCATACATTTCCACTTCACCAAAAGCTACAACTCCCACTCGTCTACACTTAACAGTAACATCACCAAACTATAGTACAGAGCTTCCACACCCTTCTCTGACACATAAGGGACAATACAACATCCATTGTCTTATATTGTATAAAAATAACACTAATAAACATTTTTAAAAATGTATTAGGGATGAAAAAGTACAGAAACAAGAAAAATAAGACAACATTTAGGATGGAAGAAGGTCCAGAGTTTTATACCCATTACTACATTCCACAAGCTACAAACGCTTTGTGAATTGCTCCTTTCAGTCCCTTACCCTTTTAAACCCCCAAACACCACTAAACATGCTGCGGACATTTCTTTTGCGGTCATCTCACTATCCACTTCCTCTTTCTCCTTCAACCTATATTTACCCAGTTTCCTTCCTGCCTTTTTGCTTATTCCCTCCCGTAGCAGTTTTTACTCTGTGCAACACCTGCTTTCTCCTGTTGTCCTCTACCTCTGATCGCTCTTTGTTTTTGCATCATTATCCTCAGCACCACACAGTGCTGGTCCAACAATCTCCATTCCACCAACCATTCTAATATCAAACACTGACCTCATATGACCGTGTGTTAAAACACACACACACACACACACACACACACACACACACACACACACACACACACACACACAGTTTTATATGCAGGTAGCTACTTTTCCCTTACTACATCTTACTAATATCTGAGGATCATTTTATGTCTGAAGTAGGTATTTGCCATCATTTAGCCTCGCCAGATACAAGTGTCAAACAAAACAATGCCATTTCTGTCCCACTGATGTCTCCAATCGAAACAATTCTCACATCGGATAAGCTTCTACATGTGTTCCTGAACATTTCTTCTTAAACTATGGTTGTATTCTAGACACTTGACCTTTCATTTGGGCAAACACGCATATATTCGCCCACATTTGTATTTCAGCTTTAACTTTTACCATTAATATCCAGAATCCAAATGACTCATACACCTACATATTACATGCACTGAAGCACAAACCCTCCTTAGTGTGCAAATTCTCATTCACTTCAGTACAAATGCAAAATCCATAATGGAAGGAGAAATAAAGCAGAAGATGGAAGAAAACCGAAGCTGGAAAATCGCTAGATGTAAAAAAAAAAAAAAAAAAAAAAAAAAAAAAAAAAAAAAAAATCAGTCAAGAAACTAAATTGGAAGCCAAACGGGAGAAAGAAATCGTATAGGGAACGAAGAAGATTGCAAGGAGGATGTTGAGACTTGCAGGAAAAGAGTTGAGGATAATTGAAACAAGGGAACAGGAAAGAGGGAATGGAAAAAAATGAAAAAGATAAAAGTGAAAATTGGGGGAGGAAGAGAGAACTGGATGAAACCAAGAAAAAAAAAAAAAAAACGAAAGAATCTGAACTGAACGTGAGAGAAAATTCGAGTAGCTGTATTAAAGTCAAAAGGGGAGAAAGAATCACATGAGGAACGAGAAAGACCTGGAGGAGGGTACACTAAGGAACCATGATAGGCAAAGAAGGATACACCAAGCCCTCGCTATTTCCTCTACTGATATTCTTTATTGCTGTTACGTCCACAGTAAATTACAGAAACATTCATTGCTACCTACAAAACTCGTATGTCATTTTTCCCCAACTCCATGCAAAACAGTGATATTCTGGAATACACTAACGATTTATAATACGACGCTTTGTATTACGATACACAAAAACAAAGATTACACTACGGAACTGAAAGGAAGAAAAAGAGGCAATAGGACAAAGGTAAAGAGAAAAGGGAAGGAAACTAAGGAAGGAAGCTGGATGGACGTAGGAAAATTAATAATGAATAATATTTAAAGCAATGTGAAGCAGAATTGGTGAACTAAATAAAGATATAAGAGACAAATCACACGAAAAAGGATGAAAACGATACTCACAGAAAGACGAAGGAGATAAAAGAATGAGAGAAATCAAGAAAAATAGGAAAAAACAGAAGGTACAGAAAGCGGAGAGGGAGATCAGAACAAACGGTGTGCAAGGAGGAAAAGGAGACAATGAGAAATACAGGAGAGGAGACAGGGAAAAACATACAAGGAGTAAGGAAGCTGAACATTATCTAAACCTGAACACTTCACCTCTTCACCAGCAGAGCTCTTTTCCGAGCAGGTGCTGTTTATTTTATTCCTACTGATACCAGACCATTCTATCCAGGTTAGGAGAGGCTTTTTAAGTAAAAGGTTACTGAAGACTGCATAATAATCCTCACAAGTTCAAAGTCTCTCCAAAACTGAATAAAAGCGTCTGGTTGTAATTGGAATACGAAGGAAAAAATACTTTCTGTGGATGTGGTTAAAATAGTTTGGCAACAGCAAGAAAGAAACATAAGAAAAGTCAGGGAACTGCAGGTTAGATATTTTTCCCCCAGTCCCTTCACACCAAGAGTCTCTCCTATGTTGAGTGAAATACTTCATGCCAGCAAGATGATGATAAGTCTTTAGGGATCTGACAAGACAAATACAAAATATTCCAAACACTCTTACTACTGGAGGTCTTTCCCAGGCTTCATCTAATACGTACTTTTATAGTATGTCTGCTGTCTGTCTGTCTGTCTGTCCACTCAAAATTAAGGGGAAACTATCTAAAGGGATCCACTGGGGTCCAAAAGGGGTAACTTTTGCGAGGAAGTTAATGGCATGGTTTAAATTTGTTAGAGTGGTGTCACTAGCGGCCAAAAGTAAAGCTACTCACGTCAGCATGGTGGAGCCTGGTGGACAACTACCGCAGTGGTTTTAGCTTTTTCTTACAATTATCTTAAAATCATAACTTAAAATACACTATCGGGTCAACTTGGTGGAGCTTGGTGGCCAGGTGGGTCGAGTAGGCGGGCGGATGGGTCAGGCAGGTGGGCTTTTGGCCGGGTGGGTCAGGTGGGTGGGCAGATGGGTCGGGTGGGTGAGCTGTTGATTGGAATGGGCAGGGTTGGGTGGGTGGGTGAGAAACAGGAAAATAGGTCCCTCAGGATTAGGTCCATGGAATGAATTGGTCTATGGCAGGAATAGATCAACGGGGAATATAATCCTGGAGAATTGAAATCATAGGCCGCGAATAAAATGGAACCCCTGGGGTCATCTACCACAGGGATAGCCAAACAGCTGTGAGGCAATGACAGTGTGCATGGTCATAGCTTTTTATATGAGCAACACCAGAAAACCTGCTTGTGATTCCATAAGACGGCAACAAAATGAAAGTAAATTGAAATTAATTTGAATCCATTTACTACGAGAGGTTTCTCTTCAGCTGAAAAAAACTGTCTGCTGGTCGTGCAGGAATAAAATACAATAATATTCACTGTACTGAAGAAATACATAGAGAATATTTATAGCACTTGCACGATCAGAGGTCTCTCTTTAGCTATATAAAGCAGGTGGTGGAACGAAGATTTAACGAGAAGGAGATTCTATCTAACTCCTTCACGATCAGCGTCTCTTAAATGGTAAACGTAAAGGTGGGGACATACTCTATGAGCCACTTAGTAATGGTGCCCATTCCTGTACCTTAGGTCTTTGAGCCTATGGTGGGTTATTAACCAACAATGTTGATATTCACGGCCGCAGCATCATCTCTCAAACTCAGTTACTTCCCTAGGTGTTCCTCCAGATGCTCATTTTACCTACCAAACTACCAACGAGTGGATGGACATGTGCATCGGATGGCGACAGCTCACCGCACCAGAATTAGAATTCTAGCACTAACAGCCTGTCAGCTTCCAAGAAAGCGATGCTAATTGTTCGTCTATCCGGTAGAAGCAAACTGAAAGTACACGAAGCTTCCAACTCATTCACAATGCCAGATCTCTAAGCTTAAAGAGCGACTTGAGTTTGATAACGTCTCCCTGCTTCACTCGTGCTATCTTTATACGATTTCATTCCGTACAGGCTTTTCGAACTGGAGGGATTAGGCACAGCCTTTGTTACCCCTTCAGTATTAGAGTTCTAAGTTTAATCAAATTGTGTGGTAGCAAAAAGAGTAAACTATAAATGAAACGCTGAGAACTCGGGTCCCGAGCTGTCGACACAGTGTTGCTCAGTATGCCTCCGCCAAGCCTTACGCACGGACTCGCCATACAACCTGCATGACAGTTCATTATGGGTTGAACTGAGACTAAAGATTAACTAAGTAGACCCTATATGACCTTAACCTTTGACCCCTTGACCTTGCTTATCTAATCAGTTCATCTTCCCTTCTTACTCTACCACTGACAAAAGTTTGGTCGAAATCAGTTGAGGAGTTTAGGAGATATCGCGCCCACATCCATACGACCCTGACCTTTGACCCCTTGACCTTGTTGACCTTATCAGTTCATTGTCCCTTCATACTATATAACTGACAAGTTTGGTTGAAATCCATGTGAAGGTTCAGGAGCTATCGCGCCCATACCCATATATCCATGACCATTGACCCCTTGACCTTGCTGACCTACTCAGTTCATTGTCCCTTCACACTATCACTGACAAAAGTGTGGTCAAAATCAGTCCAAGGGTTCAGGAGATATCGCGGGCATACCCTTATGACCTTGACCTTTGACCCCTTGACTTTGCAGACCTACCAGTTCATCATCTCATACCGCATCACTGACAAAAATCTGGTGGAAATCCTGCTACGGGTTCAGGAAATATCGATCCCAAAATAGTGCTACGTACGCGAGGACCTACACACATACGAACGAACGCACGCACGGACAGCCAATCTCCTACACCATACGTGGGAGGAGGCATAATCAAGGTTTTTGGTTGAAAATATTAAATCGTCTGGTAGCATGAATACCAAAAATTTAAAAGACGTCGCTGTACTAATTACCTAAGATGGAGCTTCAGGGACGTCTTTTTCGCTTTCGTTTTACTGCCACCTGACGATTTTGTTTTCCTTAGAGAGACTTTTTGAAGTCTAGGGGTTAGATATAGCCTTCCCCATCAATATCAGGTGGCTTTGCTGAAGTGACAAGGAAATGGTGTTTTGTAACCGAGGAAACCATTCACTACGCTGCGTGGGGACAATATAATCAAAGAGACACCTGACGATTACGTAAGTTCAGGCGCTCCAGTCCATAGGGTTTTCATCCAAGATGAGACTGGGGTTCATTTCTTAAAGGCGACTGATTACTCTCACCCTAAATGCCTGGACTAAGTATCTTAGCCATGGGACCCACCGCACCTGATGAAGCAATAAAGCATTGGATGGCAGATAGATAGTCGCGTCTAGGGGCAAAATGAAAACGATTGTCTAGCGAAATCACGAAAATGAGGTCCTGATACTTAATGTCACGTGGACGCATATTTTGTGTAAGTAATTGTTCCCCTTCGCGCCACGTGTATAACTAGCTAGTTAAGGTGTTACTAAATTAACGAACTGGCGACCCAATGAAGTTGTGGTAGGCCTGCATATAAGCCCAGGCGCAGAGGCTCGGAGCTCTCTCTCTCTCTCTCTCTCTCTCTCTCTCTGTTTCCCTGTCAGTGACGCCGGCTGGCTCTGGGTCGTCCAGGTTTAAGGTTTGTGTATGTCCTTGGCTAGGGATGTAGGATGGACTTTAGCAAGTTTATGCTCTTGTCCAGTAGGCAGGGTGATGTTTTGTGTTTTGTTTTCCCACTGTTGGTTGTAAGTTAAGGTAGTTTAATAGATTATGTTAATTTTGTACGTGGTGTTTTGACTCTCCTTAAATGTTCATATGCTAAAGTAACTCCAGATCTAAGTAGTACAATATGGTCTTGTCGTACACTCAATTATCATTTTATCGTGGTTTTACTCAGGCCGTGCACCCTGTCCACTTGGTGATTGGGTAGTTTGCGACAAATGGGGGCCTGTCCGGGATTGAATATGTATACTAGCCTGTATATTTAGCTACATTACATGTTCCTGTGTACTCCCTGTGCATTGCAATTCAGCCTTTAGCAACAACTGTTTCTCTCATATTTGAGTTTGCTTTATGAAACAAGTGTTCTCCCTGGTAGTCCTAATTGTGTGCACTAGTGTATATGCGTGTAGCTAATTCCTGCTCAGTTACCTCATTCAAGAGCTGTGTTCCGTTCACGAAACTGTTCCTAAAGTGTTGTTGCTTTACAACTCTTGTTTGTTCTACTCTGTTTGGGCATATGGGTCATGTATATTGTATGATCTGTATTATTTGATAGTGTGGTGTATAGTATTTTGTGGAGTGTTTTGTTGTCTTAGCTCCATACACACCACTATCGCTATATTTACTATACCAGTTGTTTTACTTGGATCTATTAGGAGATTATTACGTACCCACGTACAGCAGAGATTAGTACTCCCACTTTACTGGTGACATTGTATTCCCCACGTAATTTTTGTAGTGTGTGTGTGCGCGCGCTACGTTCCCGTGTGTGGTGGAAGGTTTATTGTCCCACTAGGTGAAGTGGTTTACTGATATTTGAGTGATTACACTATCTAGCTAGCTAGCTTATTTTCGTTGTCCTTCCCTTCTCGCCGCCATCATGTTTGTGTTGGAAGATTTTGTTTCTAATCCTACAGTGACTGCCCTTTCTAGGTTAACCAAGGTTCAGTGGGAAGTGCTGGCAGCTTATTATAAGATTGAGCTTCGTCCTAGGTTGAAGAAAGATGATATAAAGCAGTTAGTACTTACACACATGGTGAGGGAGGAAATTTTCAGTGAGGAAGAAGTGAACATGTTGGAACATCCTAGTGATTTGATGGCTTTGAGGAAAATTGAGCTGGAGGAAAAAAGGCTTGAGGTTGAGAGGATGAAAGCAGACAATGATAGAATCCGTCTCTCTCGTAGTCCCACATCGCCTGAGTGTGAGCCAGATTCCTTCAAAATTGCTGCAGCATTAAAGTTTGTTCCTAAATTTAATGAGGAGGATCCAGAAGATTTTTTCACCCATTTTGAGAAGTCGGCTGAGCTCCATTCTTGGCCCCAGGATAAGTGGGTGTTGCTAATACATAGCTCATTTACTGGTAGAGCTCAGGAAGTGTTTACCGCACTGGATGCTACTCAAATTGAAGATTATTATTTTGTAAAAAAAAACTGTATTGCATGCATACAAGAAAGTGCCCGAAGCTTATCGGCAACAGTTCCGCCGCTGCCGTAAGACAGAGGGACAGACTTATGTAGAATTTATCCGCCGCAAACAACGACTTTGTAAAAAATGGGTTGAGAGCGAGTTGACTAGTTTGACAGTTGAGGGCTTGCTGGAGTTGTTTGTGCTGGAGGAAGTGAAATCTTGCCTCCCAGCTAGAGTAAGGTCACATGTGGAGGAAAAAGGGTTATGTACGTTATCTGAGGCTGGCATTGCTGCCGATCATTTCTCCCTAACTAATAGTGATCCCTTCCACAAGTACAGGTTGACTGCTCCCCAGCATAAGCCAGCCAGCACTTCACAGAGTGAACGGCCCCTGAATAAGAAGCTGACGGAGTCCCAGGGACCTTCCTTTAAGCTTGATCCCACTGGTGAGTGCGCTGGTGAGGAGACTCGTGGAGTTACTAATCAAGACGTGAGGAGGTCTCTCTTCTGTAGGTACTGTAAGAAGCCTGGCCACATCATAAAAGACTGTAGGAAGTTGGCCAGTAAGTACAGCCCCACCCAGGGCAATGCAGTTCTCCATGCCAGTGCACTCACCCAACCAGTGGAGGTGAGCGACCCACAGGTTATTGATTTACTTGTTTCGGGGCCATGTGAACATTCAGGTGATTCCCTTGAAGTACCCCCATCATTTAAACCATTCTGCTCAAGAGGTGTAGTATCAAAACATGAGTCCAGTAGATTCTCGGCTCCTGTTGTTGTGTAGCGTGACACTGGATCTGATCTATCTTTCATTTTAAAGGAAGATGTTCCCAATTTTGATTGTTATACAGGTGAGACTGTACTAGTGTCTGGTCTGCCAGGAGAGGCTAGATATCCCCTTTGCTCAGTGTATCTTCGGTCTGTGTTTGTCACAGGTCCTCTAACACTAGCTGTAGTAGATCACCTCCCCGTTAGGAACATTTCAGTATTAATTGGCAATGATTTAGCTGGTTTCCAGGTTATTGCTAACCCCATCGTTTCAGACAAACCTACTGATATCAACAACACTACTGACCTAGAGCTGAAGCACCCTAATCTCTTCCCAACTTGTGCTGTTACTCGTAGTCAGAGCCAGAGGTTGTTGGATGCACATACCCCTGCTGTAGAGCCAGAGGAAAACACACCCGAGGGAGATGTTTCCCTTGCGGAATTGTTTGATGATACACTCAGTAAGTCTAGTTCTGGTCTCCTTGACTTTGGTAGCACCCCTATCACAAGGGAGAGATTAATTCAGGAACAGTCTAGTGACCCCGAATGTAAGTTGTTTCTTGCACAGCTTACTGAAGGTAATGAAATAGATGAGGTTCCACACTGTTTTTATCTCAATTTGGGGGTGTTGATGCGTAAATTCAGACCACCTAAGGCTCCTGCCAATCACACGTGGGAGACAGTCCATCAGATCGTCGTCCCAAAATCTCTACGTATTGAGATATTGAAGGTGGCACATGATGGGGTGGGTGGACACCTGGGAGTCCGTAAGACTTACCACAAGATTTTGTCTCATTTTTACTGGCCAAAGTTGATGAAAGATGTTAGTACCTATTGCCGTACCTGTCATGTGTGTCAGATTAGTGGCAAACCAGGCACTGAAGTCAATCCTGCACCCCTTCAGCCCATTCCTGTCATGGAGGAGCCCTTTAGTAAGGTAATTGTTGATTGTGTGGGCCCTCTCCCAAGGAGCAAACGCGGGAATCAGTATTTATTAACCATAATGGATGTTGCCACTCGTTACCCTGAGGCCATACCTCTCCGTAGTATCACTAGTAGGAATGTTGTCAGGGCCCTGATCAAGTTCTTCACACAGGTTGGGTTACCTGCCATCGTGCAGTCCGACCAAGGGTCTAACTTCACCTCCAGGCTGTTTCAGCAAGTGATGAGGGCCCTGGGAGTCCGTCAGTGTAAGTCAACCGCTTACCATCCCCAGAGTCAAGGAGCCCTGGAACGTTTCCATTCTACCATTAAGACTATGATACGTAGTTATTGTTTGGAAACGGGTCAGGATTGGGATGAGGCTATTGATCTTTTATTGTTTTCAATTAGAGATAGTGTAAATGAGAGTCTAGGCTTCACCCCGTTTCAACTCATTTATGAACACCAGGTCCGTGGTCCTCTCAAAGTCTTGAAAGAATGCTGGTTAAATGACGAGAGTACTGTAACGATTGCTGCATATGTAACTCAGTTCCGCTCCAACTTGCAGCGTGCATTAAAGTTTGCCCATTCTAATCTCAGTCATGCTCAAGTACGAATGAAATACAATTATGACAAAATTCACAAGGCACAATCCCGCATTTTTCATGTTGGTGATCAAGTTTTAGCTCTGCTACCAGTACCAAAGCAGCCTCTTCAGTCTCGGTACTCTGGGCCATATCATGTTTTGAAGCGGGTTGGAGACCTTAATTATATCATTGCTACGCCAGAGAGGCGGAAGAAAAGGCGAAGTGTCCATGTCAATTTGTTGAAAATGTATCACTCTCGTGACCAATCACAAGGAGGGGGAGTGGAACAGGTCACCTTAACAGGAACTAGAGTAGTGGAAAAGTCAGAGGAAAATGACCCTACACCATTCGTAGGCAGTAAGCTGTCAAATCTTGAAATTCTAACAAATCTTATGAGTAAATTAGAGCATCTGCCCCCCACCCAGGCAGGCGATATTGACTGTCTTCTACAGGAGCATCCAGACCTCTTTGGTGACACCCCTCGGCTCTGTACCCTGCTGACCTATGATGTGGATGTTCAAGGAGCCCCTCCGATCCGACAAGCTCCATACCGTCTCAGTGCCGAGAAGAGGGAATTCCTGCAGTCCGAGGTGCAGAGGCTAAAAGAGCAAGGTTTGATCCGTCCAAGTATGAGTCCCTGGGCCTCACCTGTAGTATTAGTCCCCAAGGCTGGAGGAAGTTACCACCTTTGTGTAGATTATAGGAAGGTCAATGCTGTTACCCTGCCCGACCCCTTTCCACTACCCAGAATGGATGACATTATTGATGACCTAGGAGCGGCCCGCTACGTCACTAAGCTTGATCTCCTCCAAGGGTATTACCAAGTGCCCTTGACAGAACAAGCCAAGTCAATCTCTGCCTTTGTCACTCCAAGCGGCCTTTGGGAATTTCTAGTTCTTCCCTCTGGCATGCGGAATGCCCAGGCCACATTCCAAAGACTAATGAACAGTTCGATTGCAGAGTTGCCTGGCGTCCGTGTGTACCTAGATGACTTAGTTGTCTGGAGTGACAATTGGGAGGAACACCTTGAGAGGCTGCGAAAGCTCTTTGATGTCCTGGAGGAGGCCAATCTCACAGTGAACTTCGCCAAGAGTGAGTTTGGGCACGCCCACGTCGTGTTCCTGGGGCATGTGGTCGGGCAGGGCCAGCTAGCCCCTGTTGATGCAAAGGTGGATGCCATTTTACAATACCCACCACCAGCTGACCGAAAGTCTACCATGAGGTTCCTTGGGATGGTGGGTTACTGTCGTCGTTTCTGCAGGAATTTTGGCCAGGTCACTGCTCCCCTTACGGATCAACTTAGCTCCAAGAAGACGTTCCATTGGACAAATGAATGTCAGCGGGCATTTGAGGGTTTGAAGGCCCTGCTGGCTTGTGCTCCTGTGCTCCGAACCCCGGACCCACATCGGCCCTTCATCATTAGAGTCGATGCAAGTGATGCAGGGGTGGGGGCAGTGCTCTTGCAAGAATATTGTGAAGTGTTACATCCCGTATGCTACTTTTCCCAAAAGTTTAAGGTTTATCAAAAGGCTTATGCCACCGTTGAAAAGGAGGCTCTTGGAATTGTCATGGCAATAGAAAAATTTGAAGTATATTTGTCCAGTAGCACATTCCCCATCACGGTGTTCACAGACCACAACCCCCTTGTGTTTATTGAAAAGGTCAAGTTTAAGAATGCTCCAGTGCTGAGATGGGCTCTAGCCTTGCAACCGTATAATATAAAACTGCAGCATATTCGTGGCAAGGACAATACCATTGCAGATGTATTGTCAAGAGTGTGAACAGAGTGTAGGTTCCCTATGATTTACCATGTTATTTACCCGTTCTATGTTTTTAGGTTTAAGGAATTTTTGTAATATTGAAGTAAACCTACTTTTGTACCTCTAATGTTTGTACATGTTAGAGTAACTTTTTCCGGCTTGGTAAAAAGTTCTTTTTTTTGGGGGGGAGGTGTCACGTGGACGCATATTTTGTGTAGGTAATTGTTCCCCTTCGCGCCACGTGTATAACTAGCTAGTTAAGGTGTTACTAAATTAACGAACTGGCGACCCAATGAAGTTGTGGTAGGCCTGCATATAAGCCCAGGCGCAGAGGCTCGGAGCTCTCTCTCTCTCTCTCTCTCTCTCTCTCTCTGTTTCCCTGTCAGTGACGCCGGCTGGCTCTGGGTCGTCCAGGTTTAAGGTTTGTGTATGTCCTTGGCTAGGGATGTAGGATGGACTTTAGCAAGTTTATGCTCTTGTCCAGTAGGCAGGGTGATGTTTTGTGTTTTGTTTTCCCACTGTTGGTTGTAAGTTAAGGTAGTTTAATAGATTATGTTAATTTTGTACGTGGTGTTTTGACTCTCCTTAAATGTTCATATGCTAAAGTAACTCCAGATCTAAGTAGTACAATATGGTCTTGTCGTACACTCAATTATCATTTTATCGTGGTTTTACTCAGGCCGTGCACCCTGTCCACTTGGTGATTGGGTAGTTTGCGACACTTAAGATGATGAGATTCAAGTCCAAAGGTGCCGGAAATACACATATACAGTATATCAGCATACAAATATTCAGACTTACAAATGAACATATACACAGAGGAAGGGTAACGTCTGAGATAAAATGGAAAGCGGAAGTCTTAAGCGAATGGAAGAAGAATAACAAATGTAAATAAAGCGTGAAAACTGCCTGACACTTACGACTGGGTTCCAAGAGTCTTTTGGGGGTAAATTTTCCTTTACAGCTAAAATAAAAAGGAAAATAAGAAAGCAAGAGGAAAAGGACGAGGTAAGTATGAGAGAGGACAACTGTAGTGAAATAATAAAATGGTAAAAAAAAATACCTGAACCCTCACGACGGCGGTTCAGAGACGTATATAGTTGGGAAACCTGGTATTTCTTCCCTTTCATCCGATGACGACTTATTATCTGTATCATTCTTGCTATCTTATATTATCTAATTAATCGCGGGGTATAATTATCGAACTACACGGTTAGTTATAACCTTCATTAATTTCCCCATTACTAGAGGGCCTTTTTTTAACTTCTTAAAATAATCAAGTTCTCACTGCACAAACGAATTACATATAAAAAGTAACCTCACTGAAGGACTTTCTCAAGCGAAAAGAAAAAGCGAAGAAGGGAAGCATAAAAGAAAAGAAGGCAAAGAAAAAAAAATGAAAACTGAATGAACACTCAAGACTTAAGGGTTAAGAGAGAGAAATGGTGCAGTAGTTTCTTTTTTAGACTTAAGCGGAACAAAGAAGCATGGAAGGAAAGAAAGGCACAAATAATGCTGAAGGACAAAGGGAAGGACCGGACTAAGTAAACAAAAAGTGAAATTTTCCTAAACACTCGAAAGGGGACTGAAAAACAGACATGGTGGAGTGTCTTCTTTACAGCTAAGAGGAGAAAGGGAAGTATAAAAGAAGACAACAAGGAAGAGAGGCGTAAATGGAATGAAAACATAAAAAGGAAAGAAAATATTTATAAGCAAAGAAATATCTACCTACCTACCTGTCTATTTGTCTATGTATCATCTGTCTGTCTTTCAGTCTATCAGAAACGTGGTATCCGGGCGGAGTGACTGCTTCCCTCCCCTGTGTAGTAATATGTGAACAATAAACCACAGCCAGCCCTTGGATGGAACTCGTGTGGATCACATCCAGTTGGAGCGCCTTAACCGACTAGACCACCAAACATCTATTTGGTTATATGGGTGTCACTCAGTAAAAAAATAAAAAATAAATAAAAAATCCTTCCTGAGCTACATGAAGCCATCTTCTTTGTCATTTAGCGTAAAATCAATGAAGAAAGCACTAATTCAACTGAATGGATGGTGGGTGACTCCACCTGTATTTTAACAAATACGAGCAATACAGAGTAAAAATTGTCCGAGTACCCAAGACGAAAGTTCAGAGACAGGTACGGTGGAGTAACTTCTCCTTTAAGTTTGCTACAGCTTCGCCTGCGAGGCCACCACGAATAACATTTACCGGGATTTTAAGGTGGGGAGAAAGAGAGCCCTTTCCTCATGGCGTCTCTGTTCTTGCACCAGCCACTCCTGTCGCTTTTTTGAACAGCTAATGATTTTCTTTTTTCTTCCCCTTCCTTGTATGCCTTCATCCCTCTTTCCCTTCCCACTGCTGCCTTTGTTTTCTTCTCCTGGAACAGCAGATGGTCGGATACCCGCGTGGCCAAAAATTTTTGGGGAACTGAGAGGGAATCTAGTTTTTGCTTTATCGTAAAACCAGAGGAACAGGGAGGATTGCCGTGTAGCAAGGACTATAAGTTTCAGGTGTTTGCTCTGAAAAACGTGTACGGAAATTTTTTACAGAAAGGGGGGATTTACAAGTAGCTGTTATGAACCTGCAGCATATGACATATCTGACAGTATTTGATAAAGTATGATGGTGTCACCTAAGCTAGTTTAGCAAAAGACATGGACCCTGAAGGCTTGGAATTAAGGAATGTTGAAATGGTCCTTTAGTTGGCGGCCTAAGCCTAAATGTCGGGCGAAATTACCTTGATGAGATATAAGTTACACAGTAAGAAAGATGTAAATTCGATGCAGTATGGCAGAAAGGGCTTAAAGGATGTGTTACAGTGATATGGACGTATGTAAAGAATAAATGAAGAGACTGAGAAATAAGATATACAGATGGCAGGTAGGTGGGGTGAGAAGAAGAGAAGCTGTGGGAAAGAAACAGGAAAGTGTAAGTTTGGGGAAATAAAATTCTGAACTGGGGGCCTGAGCATCCAGAAGAGTGAATGGTGTTTATGAAATGAAGTGGCATTTATAAAGGAAAGTTATTTGTCCTTAATTATGAAAAACAGTCGAGAGGTACTATTAATCAATTGTGTGAATCACAGCGCAATCAACGAGGCTACAATGTGGATGTTTCAAGCTTAAAAGGAGAACAAGGTTGGACTATACGAATC
The DNA here is from genome assembly GCF_032717465.1 of Coenobita brevimanus. NCBI lineage: Eukaryota > Metazoa > Arthropoda > Malacostraca > Decapoda > Coenobitidae > Coenobita > Coenobita brevimanus. The sequence goes on from NC_136991.1 coordinate 41,197,654, forward strand.
ATTAAGGCAAGCAAAGTCCCTTTGCTAAGTCCTAGTCTTCCCTGAGAAGATAACCGGCATTAGTCATTGTTATATCCAGGTCCCTAAGTATGCTGATGGGCGACAGAGGCAAAGAGGAGCCTGCTTTGGGTTAGATCGCTGTATACAGATGAGTGAATGACTGTATTCTTCGCCTTTACAGCACCATTCCGCCAATGCAGGTAGGTCAGCATGTAAAACTAGAGGGGCACTTAGTGGAGCATATCACTCTGACGAGGGCAATTTAATTTCCAAACCACTCTTCATAATGGGTTAGGTGTTCTCATCACCGATTAGGGTTTCGCAAAAAGCGTTTTCCGGATCCAGAATCTGTAATACGATCCGGATCGGTCACAAAAGTTATTCGATTGTTCCCTGGGACATGGGCTATCTACCCACCAGATTGGTCCAAATCTCTCTTTAAGTTTTTGAGTAATCCTGCTAACAGACAAACTAACAAAGAAACAGGGGTGAAAACATACTCTCCTTGTCGGAGAGAAAACTATCACTGACACCATTACATTGCCACACCACACACTGACACAAACACAAACACTGTTACAACACACCTTGCTGATACACACCAGTGCCACACCTTTCATATACTTCTGCACGTAGACTTTTCCAATACCATGTTAATATATTAAACATATACTAAGGTCTATAAACCTTACTACCTCACACCACACTTTTCCCATCGCAATCCCCAAATTCGACTTGGCAAAACCTGGCTCCTCTCAGAATCCTCGAGACGCAAATCCTTTTCTGGCCAACTTGTGAAGTCTGGTGCTCTGTGTGGCTCGTACCCTCGATAAGTTAGGATACTGCGTAATTACCTTTCCTCGGCGATTAATTCTGCACAATACACGTAACTTTCAGGCCTCACAAGTTCCCGGGGTATGAAAAATCATCTGGAGTTTGCCAGAGCAAATGAATTTTATTATTGATGCAAGTTACGGTGATATCAAAAGGATGTTAATAATATACAATATAGTATGTAAATAACATAAAAGATAATATAAAGGGCTAATACGTAAATGAATCTCTAATAAGATCCTACGAAACCTATGCCAACAGGTCTACTACGTAAATGAATCTCTAATAGGATCCTACGAAACCTATGCCAACAAGATAAAGCTCGGTGTGTCCTGGATTTGTCGGAGTTGCTAATAATTGGAATTCTGGGAACGGAGGCAAGGAGCTGGATTCTTAGAAAAGTCTAAAATGAGTCGTCTGTACCAACAGTGACAGTATCCATCAGTCTATTGTCTGATGCCGTATCCTGTGAGATGACTCTGACAAAAGGACCTACCGTTCTATCCCTATTCAGAAACGACTTCTCTTCCCATGACGCACCACTATCCCGTACATATTTTTGCATTTTTTCTTTCCATCTTCTTCTCTTGTCTTCCTCTCCTTTTCCTTACAGCCGCCTCTCGTTCATACACATTCCGAGTCAATCCCTCACTCTCCATTTGCTTCGTATGACCTAACCATGTCAGGGTGTTTCATTTTATTTTTCCCATATCATCATCCTCCACACTACATTCTTCAAGAAGTTTTTAATATACCCATCTATCCCTCCATGTCACTCCACACGCACTTCTGAGGTATGCTGTTTCAGCAGCTCTCTCTTTTTTTTTTTATGTCCCTCAAGCATTGTCCACGCTTCACTACTGAACGAGGAGCTAGAACTAAGCTATTGCCATGCCATGTTCTCGTCATTCCCGTTCTCTCACTTTCCTCTTTCTCGTCAATGCTCTTAAAACCCCTTCCAACCTTTATCCTTGCAGCAACCTTTCCTTCACTTTATCTTCTATCATCATACAACACTATTTAAGTACTTGTACACCTAGATATTTTCATGTGCTTGTTTTGGCCATGAGATTGGAAAAAGATGGTGCAACAGAGCAAGATACAGGTAGGTACATAGAATGATAGGTAGACAGACATAAACAGATAGAGTAAGACAGAAATAGATAAAGACAAGTAGATAAATAACAAATAATAAAAATGATAGTTTGCCATATATATAAACAGATAAACACACATCGTTATAGAGACAGCCAGATCTTTTCCATCGGTTGCTGTGGCCATGAAGCTGGTAAAAGGATGAGGTAATAAGAGAGCAATAAGCCGGCTGCCGATATTTGTTGTTGGCCGTCCTCCCTTACAATATTGTCCCCAGCCACGCCAATCTCATTCCACGCCGCCCCACCAATCCTCCACCCCAACTCACTGCACCCCACAGCGCACAACTCCACCACACTACGCCAGTCTCATCCCACCCCACAACACACCAAACCACCCCGCCCTAACCCACCACACCACACCACACCACACCCAACTCCATACACCTCCACTCAACCACATCCCCCTTCTCCACCACATCACACCCCACGTCACCCCACCCGTCATCCCCCACCCCTTCCCAGACCACCCTTCCAAGCTCATCACGCTCTGTTTCTCCCCACCCTACCTCACCACACACCTCTCCACCACACCACACCACGTTCTGTCTTTCTCTCTCCTCCTCTAATTGGACTGGTATAACAATAAACACAAAGGCACGAACGAACCTTGGGCGTTATGAAGCTGGCAATAATCGTGTAATATTCTGGCAATGAGTAGGAGTGCTAATGTCTGTGTATGTCTCGGATACATAGAAATATATCTAGCATGGACACTGTTTGGCATATTACAGCATGTAGCCATAATCCATTGTACCACTTTTGTGTCGTTTTCTTATTATAAAAAAAAAAAAAAAAAAAAAAAAAAAAAAAAAAAGGTAAAGCAGATTCCATTTTACCCTGAACAAGGTGTAGGGGTCCGAGGCTAGGGTATCGAAGTTCAGTGCATTTAAGGGTAGATGGCCAGGTTACTCCCCTTGGTGGCATTACATGATCGACAAACCTGCAAGCAATTCTCAGGAATCGAAACTACGCACTGCCGGCTTTCTGACTGAGGCTTTGTAACCACTAGACCGCCAACATATTTTGTTCTCCTAGAGGTAACCCAAAGCCTGATAAGGTTACAGTCTATTATTGTATTACAAATCTCACAGCATCGGCAACGACTGCTCAGAGAAAATACCAAAAATAAATAACCAGTAATATTCGAGTATAATCGGAAGTCTCGGGGTAGTCACTCAAAAATAGTTTGAGATGTGAGCATATTATCACGTCTAACCTCAGTCGTCTTTTATGAGACTATATTTCCACAATGCGTTAATTACTGGCTTAATAGGCATTTGTAATGATTCCCCTGTATTGGTTTTGTTTCATTCACGAGACGTATCTCATCCACTGAAAACTGATGGTAAACAATAAAGACTATCAATTTATATGGCTGGTTGATTATTGGGCCACGTATTATCAAAGATGTTCATTATCAGAGTATAACTGAAAAAGGGATCATAATAAACTTAGTGGTGCTTTGTAGTTTTCATGTTTTGTTATGCTTACCCAATATGTAATCTCGGCTTCATCAACTGATCAGCGGTATAATACTCACAGAAACTTGCAGAAGGTCCTTAGGGTAGACTATCCAGCCTGCTTCTCCACCACCAATTTCAAGTCATCTCTCACTTGCTCAAGGTGGTATTATTCTCACTATGGCTTTGAATTTACACTAGTTTTCCTACGATTCCTTACGCTATCTAAATTTCCCACAGTTGTGTAACTTTCAGAGTTAACAACATAATCTGGAAGACTGTTCCATACATTCACCAGTCTGTAGCTGAATATTGCCTGTTGTTCAGCTTTGGGCTTTTCTTACAGATTTTCCTGCCGCTACATCTTGTATTTTTTTTTTTTAATTCCTTGTCATAATTCTAAGCCATTCACTCAACACCAGTAGTGAACATCTGGGGTCCCTTTGTGCTGTGGTGACACCAGATAGTGCAGCGTATAAACAGCAGTCACACTGTATGTATTCCTAATAACTAAAAATATAATATGATTATGATTCAGAATACGACCGGTAAACAGGATAAGTTCGGGAACTTGTCACTCCTTGAACGTCTGTGGAACACTAACTCGTTTGAGTCTCACTTCTGAGTCACCCCCATCGGCTTCAGTGACTCGAGCACACGAGTAGAAGTCTGTTGGTTTAAGTGTTATGCTTCTGAAACTGCAACATACTTTTCATTAATCAAAGGGAACTAAAATAATATTCCCCGGAATAAGTTATTATTTTACACCTTGTATTAACAAAGAAGTATTAGCAATGACCTTGCTCATACACTCTCTCTGACCATTTCCAGTATGATGGGTGTGTAAGGGCACGTCCACACGTGTGCTCCAGTAAGTGCTGGCTACATGCAAGAAACGAACAAGCTGCAAGCATGTTCGAAACAGCTGCGTTCAGATCATGTTGGTAACATCATGATGAAGTCTCAGCTGTCTCGTACGGACAAACTTATCGCATCACCTCTGCTGCCAATAAGTTCGAAGCAACACTAAAGCATGTTTGTATATATCTGGCCAATACTGCTGCCTACATTCATCCAATTACAAACTTGTTGCGAGATGTCACAGATGTGTGTTGTCAACGCTTGTTCGAGGACACGTATGGACGCCACTAAGAGAGCGAAGTATGGACTTTGAAGAGGTCCGATTATTATTAAGTTACTGCATGAATTTTGTGCGGAGAAGTACAAGACAAGAGTTTAGAACTTCCTATTTAATTTAGTAGTTGAATTCATGATCAGGCAGGCATACGAGAAGAGCGCCTATAAAGAAAAAAAAAATGTGAAGACGGTTCGGCTAATGAGATGACGCCAGAATAATGTGGCTTGAATGACTGTGATCTATTCCTCACGGCTCGCTGTTGATAATTTTCATATTTTCCTATTCTGTCTCCTTTTTTCTGATTTCTACCTCTTCCAGTCTTTAAGTGATAGGGAAAAAGGTCATGATGATGAAATTTAAGATGATGGATGATGATGATTGGCTGATGATTGGCTGATGAGTGACTGATGATGATGACTGACTTTTTGATGAATGATTGATAATTGATTGATTGACTGATGATCGATGACATTATGACTGATTGATGACTGATGCTGACTGATGATGATGGCGATGACGATGAGGATTATTACAGTATATTCTCATACACAATAAGATCAAGTACTAAGTGCACAGGGTAGATACATGGGTCAAACTTTTTCACTGTGAGAGTTCTACAGTTGTTAAAAAAGTCTGCAGGTGGAAAGGATAATATGTTGTCACTCTAAAAGGGATTTGGTGAAACACAACAAATAATTCCTTCACTACCAGAGATCTTACCAAAGGCTACAGCAATTCTTCTGGCCTCGGCAATAGCACAACAGCATGTACAGAAATCCTGAATACGTGTGGGATCAAATGGGGCTTCGCTACAGTGAAGCACGAGATGGAGCTTCGTTAAAGAGAAGCACTTTGCGTGTGAAAATCCTTATAGAATTAAAGTGAAGCCCCCTATTGGACTACGCTACAGGGAAGCATCTTGCACGTGAAATTTCTTAGAGAGCTTAAGAAAAGCACTGTATAAGGATTCCCTAGTGAGGCACCTTCCGTATGAAAATCCATACGGTGTAACTGACTGACCGGGCCATCCCTGTAGATGCTTCCCTATATAAAAATGTCATCGAAATGCAGGAATTACTGATTACATTGCTTTAAGATTTTCTGATTTAATCTACATGTTATAAACTATCCGGGCCTTACTCCCGTCAGTAAAATGAATTATTTGTTGTTACTTTTGCTAACAATGCCAGATCACTCTTACTAAAGTACATAGTAACAAAATCCATTGGCCTCTGCCTTATTATGTCCTTTCATTTAACCCTTTTATTACGAGATGTTCTTGTTGAGCTAAATAAATGTTCTGGCGGTAGTAAAAAGATGAGGAATAAAGAGTGGGCCGTAAATAGCGCTCTGGGTATTTGATGTGTTGTAAGGACGGCTCAGTCTGTTGGCGTGGGCATGGGTGAGCCAATGGGAGTAGATTATTGGAACAGACACTGCATACGGTAAAAATCGTTGTGGGATGTAAAAATCAAGTACGTGATGCAGGGTAGACACTGATAACGCTAAGCCCTCCATCCAACACAAAAGATCACCTCGCAGTGTTATGTATTGGCCATCCTGTATGTGGCCATCGCAATGAAAGATCTGATATTTTTTTAATCTTTTCAGTTACAAAGGTCTTTCTTCAGCTAAATAAACTTGCTTGTAGAGCACCCAGAATATATTAAACATGACGTCCCCACGTTGAAGAGTTTAAGACTTGCTACAGCTATGGTTTTATTCAGCTTCGAGGAGACAATTCATAATAAAGGGCAGAAGGTAAGTTTTTTCCGACCCTCTTTGCCAGTTACATTAATAATAATATTAAAAATCCAGTGGTTAAAGTCTGGCTGGGTCTCTTTTCCGCATCACTGGCTATGAAAATCGGTTATCGAGAACCTATACAAGCCGCCAGGTCTATTACTTTTGTTGTTATTATACTATTTATGTCGTTTAGTGGAAACTACACCACTGGGCAGATTTCTCCCTTCCTGCAGCATTTCTTTAGAAATATTCCTTAAGAAGTCTGAGAATACACTGACCAGAAAAATAAAATAAGATAAGCTACCCCAAATTGAATGGTGTCACGGTTTGGGGGGTTTAGCTGGCTCTACACACACACACACACACACACACACACACACACACACACACACACACACACACACACATATATATATATATATATATATATATATATATATATATGGATGGATGGATGTGGTTTATGCCCAATCTTTTGCGATTTATCTTACATTTTCCCCTGTCCTGTGACAATATATTAAAAGTCTGCTTGTGCAAAATCAGAGTGGTAGGATAGCATATATCTGTCCCCGCATTATGATAAATCATTTTATATCAATTGTAATTGCCTATTGAACAGCACTGTACCATTCTGTTGCATAAATTATGAACATTTAGCGAAGAACTATATTGAGATTGTCCATAGCACTCTACTATTTTTGTTGTAAATAAACAAATATCTATTTTCTGAATTCATGGAAATATTTACTGAAAGCGTGTCTCCAAATATCTTCATAGTGTGTCACGTGCAGCTATAGGCCTCATTTCAAGTTTCACTACCAGTTTGCCTCAGGCTATTTAGTTTTCACAGGCAAATTCACGAGTTCTGAGAAGGTGAGTGGAATCCAACCATGGTAACACGAAACTACGATACAAGGGTTTATGTACTGAGTGAAAAGGCTTCCTCTTAACTCATGATCATCATCAAATCAAAGCTACCATCATGCAGAAAAGTATGTACAGCATTACAAATTTGCAGTATAGCATCAGGTCGACTAAGCACCTCTAAGAGCGACGCCTCGTAGCTACCTCGCCACTGACCTTTAACACATAAGAGGAGCACGTTTTATGATGTTTTCTTCTGGATTCCCATACCCCAAATCATTGCAGTTATTCTCTACTAACCACGGAAGTTTGTGAGACAGGACTCTTGGGAATTATTCAGTCTTCTCATTTTGAATAAGAGCATGTTATTCAGTGACAAGATTCCGAGTCTTATCTGTCTGCTTTGCAAATTGTACTGTAAGTGGTCTACAAGCTGCAAAAAACAGTGCAGAGATAGGAGTTACCTGCCTGCTTCTCAATAATTATAGAAGGTCACTAATAAAACACAGCAAGGGTTTGAAAATCACAGAAATGGGGTGTCTCACGACTACTCCTGGTACTGTACCTAAATTAAGCTTATATCAGCACGCATACGAGTATATTTTATTTTTTACAATATCTTATGTATGTGCTTAATATAGAACAAAATATATTACCCACTCAACAAAAATGTGTTATGTTCCTATGAAGATGGAAATTTCGTATTGGAGGCCAGAGTCGTCCGCTCGACTACCAAACAAAATCAGTTATGCTGAATGGAGACAGGTAAACATTGCCCTATCACCACGGTACTCTCCATTACCGCTATTATGGTCAAGACACTTGACAAAAAAAGTAATATGATTTGGAAAAAACAATAAATTTCAAGAAGCACCAGTCGTACCCTTTATTATATATATATATATATATATAGATATATATATATATATATATATATATATATATATATATAGTGATAAATAGATAGACAGATAGATATATATAGATATAGATATAGATAGATATAGCTAGATAGATAGATAGATAGATATAGATATAGATATAAATATAGATATAGATATATATATATATAGATATAGATATAGATATATATATATATCTATCTATCTATCTATCTATCTATATATCTATATCTATCTATCTATCTATCCATCTCTCTCTCTCTCTCTCTCTCTCTCTCTCTCTCTCTCTCTCTCTCTATATATATATATATATATATATATATATATATATTGAGAGGAGAGATTGTGACAGTTGGTAGAGGAGTTTGGAAGGGTGTGTGAAAGGAGGAAATTGAAAGTAAATGAGAATAAGAGTAAAGTGATGAAGTGTACGAGGTTGATAGATGGTAGGGGGATGAATATAGTTTTGAATGGTGAGTTGCTTGAGGAGGTAGATTGTTTTAAATATCTAGGGTCACATGTTGCTGTGGATGGAAGAATAGATGCAGAAGTGAAGTTTAGAATAAATGAAGTAGGAAATGTGCTGCGAGGAATGAAAAAAGTGTTTAAATGTCGTTCGCTTAGAATGGATGTAAAGAGAAGGCTGCATGAGGGTGTTGTGGTACCGACTGCATTATATGGGGCCGAAACATGGAATATGGGTGTAGCAGAGAGGAAAAGTTTGAATGTAATGGAGATGAGATGTCTGAGGAGTATGTGTGGAGTGACGCGTATGGATCGAGTGCGAAATGATGAAGTGCGAAGGAGAACTGGAGTTGTTCGGGAGATGGCTGGTAGAGCTGAGCAGAGGGTGTTGCAATGGTTTGGGCATATGGAGAGAATGGATAATGAGCGATTGGTGAAAAGATAACTAGATCTGATGTGAGAGGTGTAAGGCTGAGGGGAAGACCACGAATAGGATGGATGGACAGTGTGAAGAGAGCGCTGGATGCGAGAGGGATGTCTGTTGAGCAAGGAAGAGTGGCTGTGCGTGACAGAAATAAATGGAGAGAAATTGTGAATGAATAAGTGATGACGCAGCCCTGAGGGGATATTCTCCCGCATTTGGTCTGATCAGCTAGTCAGGTCAGGTGCGGGTAAGGGGATGGGTCTATTATGATGTGGCAGGGGTAAACCAGTTCTGCTGTCGGGCCCTGCTGCGGATGTCACTGATTGCATTGCGCAGTTGACCCTTGTGCGGTGTGGTGCAGTGAGGATCTGTCCGTTCTCCCCTTTGGGGCTAAGATGCGAATGAATGTGTTTGAATGGATGAGTAAATGGAGAGTGAATCGTCCTGTCTCGGCTACCTCCCTTTCCTTGGGGAAGCAGCCTAGGTATATATATATATATATATATATATATATATATATATATATTTATATATATATATATATATATATCATCATATATATATATATATATATATATCATCATCATCATCATCAGCCATTACAAGTCCACTGCTTATATATATATATATATATATATATATATATATATATATATATATATATATATATATATATCATCATTATCAGACATTACAAGTCCACTGCTGAACGAAGGCCTCCCTCAACCTTCTCCACGAATTCCTTGACTGAGTCAATCTTTGCCACGTTTTCCCTGAAAATTTCTCTATCTCATCCCTCCACCTCCTGTCTGGCTTTTTTCTGCTATGCTTACCATCTTTTGGTGTCCAGTCAGTGAACCTCTTGCTCCATCGATTATTCCTTATTCTTGCTACATGGCCAGCCCACCTCCATTTCTGTTCTTTTATAACTTCTATAATATACAGTGTATATATATATATATATATATATATATATATATATATATATATATATATATATATATATATATATTATACATACAAATTTTATCATATATAAAATTTAAAATTATTACGTATATTATTATATACTGTATATGGATAGATAGATAGTTCGATAGATAGATAGATAGATAGATATAAATATAGATGGACTGCAGAATATATATATATAAAATTTTGCAATCCGAGATTCGTGTCTGTCTTCTGTCTGTAATAGCCTACATCACGCAAAACCGGCAAGAGACATCAACATACTCGAAAAGTAGGACTGTTCATCCCTCTCTGGAGAATACAAGGAAAACAGAAAAAAGAAAATACTCAGAATCCATACCAGTTTGCCTTCTGGCTGTGTTTAAGTAACTGGGAATCACTTCACTGCATATGATAGGAAATTTTAATGTCCCTTGTAGTAATGATTCATGGATCCAGGAATTACGAATGGTGTCTTGGCAAAGGTGGGTGAAAGTAATTAAAAAAAAAAAGTTTTCTTTTGTTTATTATTGTTTTTTTTGGGGGGTAAACAAAAGGTAAGCCAAAAGCCTTTATTCACCGCGCAGTTTTGGGCGGCTCATCTAAATATTTTGTGTTTCCGATGTGCATATTTCTCCAGCATGACAAATAATATTAAGAAATACCAACACGCAATATTTCTTTTTCTCAAGTTCCCTACCGGTGTCCTAAGAAGTAAGAAGGGGAGTTTTTTAATCTGATCAACAACAGGTCGCTCAGAGATCAGAGGAACGTACGAGTATTGTTCAGCCATATTTTCTTGTTATTCTTGCCACGAGAGAGGAAAAGGAAGAACGACGTCAGGAGGAAGAAGATGGAACGGAGGTAAAGGACAGCCAAGGAGGAAGGGGAAGAGAAGGAAGACAATGGGAGAGACAAGCAGGATGATAAAATGAAAGATTACCAGCGGGGATAAGCGAGGAGAACACAGATGCGGAGGAGGAGGAAGACGGGCAGGGTGATGAGCGAGGAGGAAGATGATGATAAGTGGGTGACAGAAGAGGAGGTGGAGGAAGATGGTAAGGGTAAAAATAGAGGATGATGGGATAATGATGTGAAGATTGGTTGCCATGGTTACTGTAACTTTTACTATCATCACTTTACCAACAGTGTACAACTACCCACCAGCAACAGTACCATTACTACTTCCACCACCACCAGTGTTGCTACCACCATCACCACTACTACTACTTTTGTTGCTGCAGCTACTGCTATTGTTGCAGCTACTACTACTACTACTGTTACTATTGCTACTGCTGCAGTTACAGTGCAACTACTGTTACTACTGCTACTGCAGCTGTTGCTACTACTACTACTGCTACTACCAGTACTACTACTACTAATAATAATAAATTCTATCTATATACCTAGGCTGCTTCCCCCAAGGAAAGGGAGGTAATAAATAATAACGATAATAATGCTGCCAATGCCAGTGCCGTTGCTGCTACTGCTGCTTATATATCGTAACTAGCATTACCACCACAGTCACCATTTGGGGAACATCACCAGATGGAGTTTTACAGTTTAGTTATTTCTGTTTCCTGTTTTACCACATACATAACTAAAGTATAATTTAAGAACGGGTGATTGCTTGCTGGTACTACTAGTTCCAAACGATTCTAGAGTCCTACCAAATCCTGAACGAGGGTCTGCTGTCAATCAATCCAATGTTAGCCAAATAACCGTAAGGGTATCTAAGCTGAAGTGCGGCTGGGTTAGGTTAAATGTTAAGGTTAGGCTAGGTTCAGGTGGGTTGCAGTAGGACCCTTCCGGGCTTGTGCACGACAAAAAATAATAATAATGCATGAGAAAGAACCAGACTTTAAAAATATCAACAGGGCACAATCGTTGTATCGGGTAAACTAGAAACAAAAACAATCATGACAAAGAATTTCGCCGAAAACCTTTTTCTCGTCATAACCATAATACTATTTACTACTATTACAAACCATCGCTACCACTAGCACGAGTACTTTTGCTCTGCCATCTATCACTATTCCTCTTATGCTGTGATCACTACCATCCTTCTTAGTATCGCCACCACTCCTACTCCATTATTACGTTCCCATCACCATCTCCGCTACCACTATCACCACCTCCACCCATATTATTATCATCACCGTCATCACTCCAACTACCATCATGACATTCTTTTTTATTATTATTATTATTATTTCTTTAGAGGGGGAGGGAGGAGTGATTGGGGAAATACAGAGTTGGAAAGGATGAAGGAGAGAAGGAGCTGAAAGCTGGCGGACTGCCACCTTGCTATTGTGTGTGTGTGTGTGTGTGTGTGTGTGTGTTGAAGATGAGGGTAGTATGTGGTTGGCGGTGTGTGTAAGCAAGTTTGCTTTATTTATTTATTTTTTTTTTTAGTACAGAAGCCGTGGCATGATGCTTATAGGCTGCTGGAGAACTATGCATAAAATTTTAAGATGTTAATTAAAAGTGACTGTTCATTATGTACAGCAAAACAATTCCTGTGCTTAAAAGTTGAGTTCTATCTGTACTGGTTTTGTTTCAGTTCAACTATCCCTTGTGTATTACTGAGTATGGGTTATAAATGTAGGTGCTCTTGTTTGTATTTTTTGTAGTTTTTGAGCTGTGATCGGCTTTATGTGTATGTCGGGGAGGCTGCCACTACTATTACTGCTACACTGCTACTTACACTTCTATCACCACTCTTACGACAACCACTACTATCACTACCACAACCATCACTCATCCCACCACTGCTGTAACTTATATCCCTATAGACACTCTTACCATCACTTCTACTTTTACCCCTACCACCGCTCCAATCACCTCCACCACTACTACCACCACATCCACCACTACTACTGTTTCTGTTCCTACCACCACCACCACTGCTACCATTACTACATGTAACTCTACCATCATTCTTACTACAAAAACCACTAGTACCACGTGTACCCCTACCAATACTCCTTCTACGACCACCACCACTACCATCACCAGGCAAAATACCATTGACCACCACAACTACTACTTCCACTGTTCCTCTTACCACAGCCACTACCACCACCACACAACCACTGGCACTAATAACCTCAATGGGTCCCCAGTACCCAGGGAGAAAGGACAGTGTTTCATATCCTTGGGTAAATTGGCCGGGGGAGCACAGGGCCACCGAGGCAGGTCCCCGCTCTTCCTCCTGCTGCTCTTTTATGATTTTGTTGGGGAGACTTTTTTTATGCAGGGATTGTGTAATTTAGTAACCCGCTGGAACGATGGGTGTACTTGTTGCATATGTGTTCTGCGCTTGTGTTGTGTTGTGTTGTGTTGTGTTGTGTTGTGGTGTGTGTGTGTGTGTGTGTGTGTGTGTGTGTGTGTGTGTGTGTGTGTGTGTGTGTGTGTGTGTGTGTGTGTGTGGAGAGAGAGAGAGAGAGAGAGAGTATACGTTCTTTACTGCATTAATGGATAGTGTAAGTGGGCGGGATAGGCTGGGTTAGTGGCAGGCACACCGAGTGATATGCCGAGGGAAGTGTACTGTACACTGTGAAGGTAGGCTGGTAAGGTGCTAGGTCAAAGGTGGATGAGCAAATAGTACAGTAGATGGCGTTGGTGGAAGGAAGTGGGCAGAATGGGGTAAGTCGGTGTGGGTGTTGGAGTAGGGCGGGACAAGTAGACCCTGTGCAGATGGCCAGTGTTGCAATGGGAACGTGTAAGTTAAATGTTTATCATACATAGTCAGTGCGTGTCTGTGTGCGTGAGCGGGGAGAGGGAGAAAAGGGTGAAGTGGGTGGGAAGCAGTGGGTGGGAAGGGCTTGAATAGTGATGGGTGGACGGGGCGGGAGTAGTACACCCAGGCAAAATGTGCGTTGTAGATATGGGCGTGATGAGGGGTTTGATTCAACGTTGTCTCCGACACACTATTTACAATAGCATACACCGCTCCCGTGTACCTGATATCTTACAACGCAGATTAAGAAACTCATCATCTTATGAAAGGTTGAAGGTTTTTTATATTGTGGCTGCTCAGAAATGGCGACATTAATTGGAAGACTCCCTGGTGAAGGCCCTACAGAAAAAGAAGAAAATGAAGCCAACTGGCGAGAGTCCAGAGAATTAATCAGTAAGTCGATATATTGGAATCCAGGTCCTCTTAACATCTTTCCGATAGGGGATGGTCGGAACAAAAACACCATCGGTCACTTGATCTGTCTGACTCTCTCAGTGATTCTGATTCTCGCTCTTATATGATTCACTCTGTCTCTATCTTTGTCTGTGTCCATTCCCATTACTTAGTCCATTCTCTCGTCAGCTAAGGAGGCTTCGTAACACGTTTTCCTTTCCAATTTATTGCTTGATGCGGTAAACTTACTTATATTTATTGAAGTAAACTGTTTTTATTCTAAATACTTGAAAAACATGCAAGAGAATATTACGGTGCTACATAGAAATAGAGAGTCAAGAGAAGATGCTGAAAACTCCCAAGGCCAGCAGATTACGGGAGCTCAGTGCCCTAAGTGCTTCCCCTTTTTTCTTTATCTCTTTCGGTACTGCTTTTGTTACTTTTTTTTTTTTAGATATTCAATAGACGAGAGATTTTAACTCCTTTAGTCTAAGGACGTACCTATTAATTATACTTTTGTTACCTTCAGATTCCTGCATTCGACTAAGGAGAGATCTATTATACTGGAGGATTTAATGAAGGCAGTATCTAATCCCTCCAGCCAGAAAAGTCTCTCCCTAGCATAATAAAATCGTCTGAAAATAGAAAAAATATATGTATAATCGGAGGAAAGCAATTATCCAGTTCTTTAGCTGTCAAGAAATGATTTCGCCTCAATAAAATCGTCCTCTGGTAGCAAGAATAAAACACTTACGCTCGACCATCCCAGTGAATGATTTATAGAGAAAGCTTTGAACTCTTCCTACGACCTCCAGTCACTTGATCAGGGCATATCGACCAGCACTGATTTAGCTACTGGCTAGTTCATGTGACTCTCAACCTTTGTTTCTTCCCTCTTGCATTAATCAGCCTTTGTTTCCTTCTTCTGGCATAAAGGCATAAATTCTTCCATTTTATTTTCTATACTCCCAAATGGTTATATTTACCTCATGGGTCAGTTTTTGATATGGAGGTTAGCTGTCACAGTCATTAATTCGTGCACTAATATAAATATTTCCAAAGTTGAAAATGGCCGCTTGTAATATAAAAAAATATAATAAGACTATTTGCTTCCAGCAGCGGCATTTTCGAATACACGATCGATTCCTTGTCGTAACTTATGAAATGCATTTACATTAGAGAATAACAGACAAGGATTTTATGTACTGACCTTGTCCTCCCTAAAAATAATAATAATAATAATAATAATAATAATAATAATAATAATAAATAATAAATAAATATAAAAGATATGAGCTCTCGTAATATCAACTGCATTTTTACGAAGAACATGAGGCATAGGATGGGTCTGCATTGTTTTTGTCCTTCCTGCAGTAAAAAAATTGAGTTACGAGAGGGGATCGAACGTATATATGGCTGAGAATTCCACCCTGGCATCTTGAACTGAACGGATCTGGAAAATGCCACTTGTTTATTGATAAAAGGCTAATTTTACCGTCAATCAGAGTTTCGTTCCTTCATTTTTGCATTAATTCTCTGATTTGTGACGTACTTTTTTACTTACTGTGGCTGCTAGAAGAACGTTATTCAAACAGAGAAGGACTCTCGTATCGAAGGAGTTTATTAAGGCTCTATCTAACCCCTCCTGTCTGAAAGATCTATCCAACACTGAACAGCATTGTAAGGAGATGGCTGGGATATACTGAAGAAAAAAGATGTTCCTGGGCTCACTGGAAAGAGAAATGCCGTAAAAAAAAAAAAAAATGATAATAATACACTGAAGAAGGGCATCCAGCACAGAGGATGAATAAATCGCTTCGCTCCACATACATCATTTGCATTATAATCTTGCTGCCGCCAAAAGACTACATTCTTTTCAGCAAAGCGCTCTAGTAGTGAACAGGGGCGTACCTAGAAATTTGGGGGCCCGGGGGACTAGGTTCTTTGCGGGGCCCTCCTCCTGGAGGAAGGGCCCGGCAAAGAACCCAGCCCCCCTAAATCTCAAAACTTATCTAATATCTCAGCCGGGATTGTCGGGATGATAAATATATAAATTTTTAAAAATATTAATAAAAAAGTTTATAAATTTTTAAGGCTTTTGGGGGCCCCCTCAATTGGGGGCCCGGGGGGCAGTTTCAAACAGACCCCCCCTCCCCCCCTCAGGTACGCCACTAGTGAGGTAGGTAATGAGGAGTGTATATAACCTCTCCGGTTATAAAGTCTCTCATAAGCTGAGCAATGTCACCTGGAAATAATAGATAAATAAATAAATAAAATATATGACATGGGGGTCAATCTCCTCGGCGCCTTGTATTCGGAGAACGACAGTGATATTTCAGAACGTTGTCTTTCTGAATGTAGTACTCACACGCTTAAGATTAACTTCTTACCTGCGATCAGGTATTGTGCTTTATACTCCTGCTACCTTCAGACGAATTTATGCAGCTGAGGAGATTCTTTTCATGCTGAAGGGGTTAGATATAGCTTTCTTTAACCTCTTCACTATATAAAAAAAAAAAAAAATCACCAATGTGAAAAAAAAAAAATGTCTGTGAGCAACGACAATAAACCGAAAAAATATCTGAGTAAAGCATTTAATAATATGACAGCCAACGGTCAACATTTGGAGGGCCTGAGGCTATTAATATCGTCACCAATAAGTCCGCCACGTTAGGGACAAAGCTGAGAATGAGTCAGGGGAAGCCGAGAATGTTAATATAATCACCATAAATACTTGTACCGTTAACCATTCCATGGTTAGAACAATTTTAGCATTCTATGTCTGCTGACAGCGACTGATTTTACTGAGCTCAATGCGAGTCACAGGAACCTTTGATTGTTACGAATAACACCATTAATATTGGTGCACTTAATCGTCCCGTGGCCGAGACAGCTCAAGTATTGTATTCCGACTGAGGGACGACGATTTTTTTAGCTGACGGCGAGTCATAGGAACCTGGGCGTCTAGATGATTGTCACCAACACAGAATATTACTAAATAAAGGAGGTCTTTAGTGTGTATTGTAATCACACAAGAAGAATGTACGTGAAAATTCAGATTTATAAAAGCCGGACCTGACAACTCCCTCTCTGAATAAGTCATAGCTCTGGACAGACTTGACAGCCTGTTACCTAAGTATAGAATACTAGCAGGGTTCTCGGTGTTGCCACGGTATATATAAAAAAATATATATCTATGGTCATGCAGACTGGCACTGTCTGGGACCCTAAGATGCCACCCCACTGTGGGAAACAACACCCGTGGCTCCATATAACCCACTATATCTATACTCCCCCCTAAAGCTCATTCCCCAGGGATATATGTCACGAATCAAATTCGCGACATTTCCCTTTTGTGAGAAGCCACGAACTATTAGTGGAAACCTCACTGTGTATCGTTCAGTTAACCACTCATTCGGACAGAAGCTTTGTCAAATCAATTTTTCATTGTCATACGTGATCGTCTCTGTGTGAGACATTAGCGCTTCCGCTGAGCGATTTGTTTTGGGCGCGTTTCGCTCACTCGACCGTTTAAAAATGCGGCCTATCGCTCCCATTTCTTTCCCACGACTTAGTCAGTCCAGTGTTTGCTCTGACGGAGAGAGGTTCTGTGCTCCAGCAGTGTGAGAGGTCAACCCAAGCTCCACAAGACCACAGCTCCAAGGTCCCACCTTTGAATTGGGTAATACACAGCATTCATCGACCAGTATTTCTTTTCGTTTTCCTAGTCTTAAGAGTTTAATTAAGGTGTTTTTCCTAGGCGTAAGAATTTAGCTCGTGTGTGAGTGAGTGCGATCTCATTAATTTGATTTGAAATGTAACGTTAAATTCATTTTTGTAATCAAGAAATTTAACAGTTCTTTTTCTTGAGCTTAATGTAATGTAAACTCTTGTTTCATTTCTCCCCAATTAAGCTTATTTTCCATATAGCTCCTAGCTTGCATAAACGTTTTGCTATTCATAACTGGTACTTAGGCCAGTCTTGTATTAAACTTAAAATCCGTTGTGCCTCCTAGGAGTTAAGCACCAGCAAGAACCTGATACTATTATTAGTATTAGTTATTTATTGTCAGGGGTGAAGTAACTTTCTCCAGAGGCTAACAGTACTAAAAAACAGCAATTGAGTGATTAGACTCTGCTGTGTACTGTTGAGAATGTTTATAAATTCTCGTTCTTAGAGAATCGTGCGAAGCAGGCCAGCGTAAAGTAATCGTTGCTTGATTTAGCAAGACAATCATTGTCCCTGCTCTTCAATATTATTGAATATTATTATAAATTAAATAATATTTAGCATTTATTTTAAAAAAACCGTGATATTTTTAAAAAAACCCTGACAATTGGCGACCTCATTCCAGGATATTAACTCCTAGCTCTAAAGCTGTTCACGAGATAGTACTCACTCGTTCATATTTAGGTATTTATCATTAAAGTTTATAGGCACAAGTTTACTGGTGTTTACCGTTAATTTAGCAAGTGAATTTTTGCTTTATTAATCCATAGAGTACTTAGCTCTATTTAGTACTTTATTTTTGGTAACGCCAGACGATTTAATTCGCTCCTGGGTAGTCGCTGTACCCATTGTGTTTATTATTGAGTCTTCCCAGTCATTTACATTTTTTATTTATTCTTTGCCAGTTAACTAGATAAGACTGGTCACCACTAGCTTGTGTCTGTATTCTTTATTTGTGTTATTAGCATTCGTTTGTGAAGCAGTCAGTAGTCAGTTTCGTTTGCTTAATAAATTAGCGCCATGGCTACCACTGTATTTTTACAGGAAGCCAAAGAAATGGGTCTTTCGGACCCAACCGAAATTAAAGAGTATATACTCTCACGGCATAATCAGGAGCAGCAGCGCGAGAATGATGCCCGTGAAGAGCGTAAGATTCAGCGCAAATACGAGCGAGAACAGCATGAGGAACGCGAAAAGGAGCGCGAATACGAGCGAAAACAGCGCAAACACGAGCAGAAACAACGCGAGCTCGAGTTAGAAAAAGAGCGACAACAGCGCGAACACGAGCAAAAACAGCGCGAACTCGACTTGGAACATGAGCGAGAACAGCGTGAGGAACGAGAGAGAGAACGAGAACACGAACGTGGCGAGCAAGAAGCACGCGGAAAACATGAATATGAAATGCTGAAGCTCAAGCTAGATTCCCTGGCTTCAAATACATCTGGTGCAGTTGGTCAAAGCTCCACGAGCGTTCTCCCTGCACATGTCCTGGCGACCCCACGCATCAAGCTTCCTTCATATAAGGAAAGCGAGCAAATCGAGCAGTACATAGCTCGTTTTGAGGACATGGCAGACATGTATCAACTGGATGAGGCAGCTAAGCGGATCCAATTCCTTAGTTTATTTGAGGGCCCTGCCCTCGATATTCTCCACAGAATTCGTGGAGATAATCTCACGTACGAGATGATGAAAGCTGCACTCATTAAGGCGTATGGTCTCACAGTAGACGACGCCAAACTTCAGTTCATGCGAGCTCGTCTCCAAGACAAGGAGACAGCTGTTCAGTTCCTCGACCGTCTCACAGCTTACTTAAATGAGTGGATGGAGAAAGATGAAACTCCTTCCACGCGTGAGGGGATAATTGACCTTATGCTGCGTACACAGCTAGAGAGGTCGTAGCCTGCTGAGCTCATAGCACAGCTTAAGATCTGCCAGGTGAAAGATGCCAGCCAAATGGCAGAAAAGGCTGACGCATTCTTTACTGCATACGGGTATCAAACTCGTAAGCAAAACACCTGGAACAGAAAACCTGATAAATCTGGGAAATCGTCTCAGACTGAATCCCAGCACCAAGGCCGTTCTCAGAGAAATGGCCAAGGTCCAAAACCGCAGTGGAAGGACCAGGGGCAAAACACTCAGAAACCTGAGTGGAAGAGGTACAACAAGTACCCTAACCAGCAGCAGTATCAGCCATGCAACCGACCTTCGGGACAAACTTTTTCACCACCAGCTCAAAAGAGGCAGGAAGCGAACGCAGCCTTCATTCCTCAGCAGCAGCACGGTGGTCACGTCCCTACCAGTATGGGTACTCCCCCACAGTTCACTAGTCCCACAGTGACAGTGAACCCCCCTCCACAGATGGCCAATGTTCCATCTTCCCAATATAATTCACAAGGCACAATGTTTGCCGCATCAATTCAGCAGCCTCATGAATGGCTAGCTGCTCCCTCCACAGGCCCTCCCACAGGTGACAGTACGTTCCCTGTTCAGCCAGGGTTTGTGGGAGGCATTCCTGTGAAGGTCCTGAGAGATAATGGTTCCTCAGGTTGCTCTGTCAAGCAGAGTTTAGTTCGGCCTGAGCAGTATACAGGTCGACAGATCCATGCAAACCTTATTGATGGATCAGTGAGATTGTTCCCTGAGGCATGTATCCAGGTGGCATCTCCATTTTATACTGGTACGACACTTGCAGTTGTCATGCCAGAACCTTTATTTGACCTCATCACTGGCAATATTTATGGTGTCAAGGATAGTTGCACTGAACATGACGCTACTCAGACTTCGGCTGCTGCGGTAACACGAGCCATGGCTGAGGCTCCAGATTGTGTCACCCCAGTGATCATTGAATCACCGCAAGATCTGATGTGTAGTCAACTTGTTGTACAGGAACAACATTCCGACCTGACACTTGCTGCTGTGCGGAACAAACAAAAGGGTCGAGTGATTAACTATTCACGGGGAGGTCGAGCCAAGTTCCTTCTCAAACAAGGACGGTTCTACCATGAGTCACGAACACCTGAGGGCGAGGTTCGACTGCAGTTTGTCGTTCCCGCCAAGTACTGCCTAGCAGTGTTACAATGGGGTCATTGTTCAGCCTCAGGAGGTCACACGGGCAAAAGGAAGACCCAGGGCCGTATCCGAGCTGACTTTTTCTGGACAGGGATGGGACGAGACATAGACAGTTTTGTCCATACCTGCGGTGTGTGTCAAAGTAACACCACTAATCAGGGACATGTCCTTCCTGTGCCATTCATAACCACACCTGTAATCTCCGAGACAGTTGAGAGACAGGGTAGTGGTGAAGTGGGTGCAGACCTGACGTCTCACTCATTGGCCCCACAGGACACAGTATGTCCAGGGCCTGTACATACATATTATGTACCGTAGGTTAAGGGGAAAGTTCGAGAGAGAACTCCGCAGAGGCGACTCGAGGCTATGGAAGACCCGAGTTTGCACAAGGATTCTCAGCTCCCCGATACTAATATAAGTACTGTAGGTTAAGGGGGAAGTGAGAACTCCGCAGAGGCGACTCGAGGCTATGAAAGACCCGAGTTTGCACAAGGATTCTCAGCTCCCCGATATTAATATAAGTACTGTAGGTTAAGGCACAGGTTGAGGACCCGCGTGCAGTTCGAGGCTATGGAAGACCCGAGTTTGCACAAGGATTCTCAACTTGCTGACAGTAATCGTGTGCTATAATTAATGGCGACCTCGAATGTTCGAAGCTTAGGCTGTCACTTGTATTTTTCAGCCAGAGCGTACTTTTCGTAGCATGTACTGACTGCTAGGCAGAGAGAGTAATTGTAACTTAATAAGAATATTGTCTCATTGACACTTTTGATGCTCCATCTTAATTGGTTTTGCAGGTACAGCAATGGGTGTAGCAGTTTTGCTGTGCGGGGCAGCTGATCGTCTGCCGCACGCTGCCGCCTCTTCTCCTCTGCCTTCGTTGTCGCCATATTATTTACTGTCATTTTACACGTAGGTATAGTTACACTACAACTGTCACACTACACCGTGTATTACATACACCACGCTACACAACAATTAGTTGTCAGTGTAAATGTAGCGACTTTTCGCTCAGTTTGACCTTAGTACAGGATTTTCACCGTCGTCACGCAGTTTTTCCCTCAAGCTTGCTTCTATTAACGTAAATACGAGGTTTTTTCGCTCACTGGCGACTGCAACTTTCTCCTGTAGCAGGATAGCACACACACCACAGTGTGAATCTTGTGTGACTGAGTTAGGATGTGTACATATATATATATATATATATATATATATATATATATATATATCCACAAATTTTTTCCCATAAGGAAAAAATTTAATTTTGTAGGGGCGTAATGTCACGAATCAAATTCGCGATATTTCCCTTTTGTGAGAAGCCACGAACTATTAGTGGAAAACTCACTGTATCGTTCAGTTAACCGCTCATTCGGACGGAAGCTTTGTCAAATCAATTTTTCATTGTCATACGTGATCGTCTCTGTGTGAGACATTAGCGCTTCCGCTGAGCAATTTGTTTTGGGCGCGTTTCACTCACTCGACCGTTTAAAAATGCGGCCTATTGCTCACATTTCTTTCCCACGACTTAGTCAGTCCAGTGTTTGCTCTGACGGAGAGAGGTTCTGTGCTCCAGCAGTGTGAGAGGCCAACCCAAGCTCCACAAGACCACAGCTCCAAGCTCCCACCTTTGAATTGGGTGATACACAGCATTCATCGACCAGTATTTCTTTTCGTTTTCCTAGTCTTAAGAGTTTAATTAAGGTGTTTTTCCTAGGCGTAAGAATTTAGCTCGTCTGTGAGTGAGTGCGATCTCATTAATTTGATTTGAAATGTAACGTTAAATTCATTTTTGTAATCAATAAATTTAACAGCTCTTTTTCTTGAGCTTAATGTAATGTAAACTCTTGTTTCATTTCTCCCCAATTAAGCTTATTTTCCATATAGCTCCTAGCTTGCATAAACGTTTTGCTATTCATAACTGGTACTTAGGCCAATCTTGTATTAAACTTAAAATCCGTTGTGCCTCCTAGGAGTTAAGCACCAGCAAGAACCTGATACTATTATTAGTATTAGTTATTTATTGTCAGGGGTGAAGTAACTTTCTCCAGAGGCTAACAGTACTAAAAAACAGCAATTGAGTGATTAGTCTCTGCTGTGTACTGTTGAGAAAGTTTATAAATTCTCGTTCTTAGAGAATCGTGCGAAGCAGGCCAGCGTAAAGTAATCGTTGCTTGATTTAGCAAGACAATCATTGTCCCTGCTCTTCAATATTATTGAATATTATTATCAATTAAATAATATTTAGCATTTATTTTTAAAAAACCGTGATATTTTTAAAAAAAACCGTGACAATATATTCCCCATATTCTCCATGAACCTATTCCAGCCATGGACTCATCACACTGACCAAATCCCCATGGACTTATTTTCCCATTTCCTGCCCAGACACTCACTCATCCTTACTAACTTACCCTGCCCATTCACCCCACCCACACTGTCCACCCACCTCACCTATCCGCCTACAACTCTACCCATCCGGCCACCAAGCTCAACCACGTTGACAATACAGTGACTTTAAAGCTACCAGTATTGTATGGTTGTAGGAGGAAATTAAAAATTGTAAGGTAATTGGCCACCAAGATCAACCATGTCGACGTGAAACACATCATTTTGGCAATCAGGGGCGCCAAATTAGCAACTTTAAGCCGCACCTCTCTTAGATCCATTTCGAGACCTCTAGAAGGTTCCCTCCTAATTTCTTTGGCGGACAAGCAGACACGAAAACAGACAGACAGACAGACAGACACAGGCTTTTAAAATCTTCCATTGGAATTATTAAGACTGCCTCATTCAGGACTGATATATATTTATATACAGTAATGGTATTTAGTGGTGGCGTTTCTATGGTGGTTGGTGGGGGCGCCTATCATCCACTCAGTGTAGTGCTACTCTACTCCAGAGCGACTCTACATCGCGTGAAAAGCCAAAAGATTTTCTGTAGGCCAGGAAATCATTTATCACGCAGGGAAGTAACCTCATAACCAACCAATACGTGTTCCCTGCGTGTCAACAAGTGGGTTGGTGGAGAGTTAGTGCCTCTCCCTGGAAAACAACTAACTAAAAAGACAAAGAAAATACCTTGTGCCAGGAGTGACCAACAGGTGACGACCACGGACAATATAAAGGACATGGTGCAGATTTCAACATGGAATGTTGGGGGTGCGAATGATGAGGAGAGAGAAAGATTGTCCAGGTGCTTGAGGATACAAAAGCGGATGTATACGGACCGATTGAGACTAAATAGAGAATGTGAGAGAGCGAAAGTATGGATTGGGTTTATGTGTGGGAGTAGGTGCGAAAGAGACGGCAAAGGAAGGTGTATGCATTGCTGTGTGCAAGAGATGAAAGGAAAATATAAGAGAGTATGTATCAATTGGTTCAAAGACTGTGTGGGTAAGACTGAAAGTAGAAATACAAGCATGGGCGACTGCGTTTGTATAAGCGCCAACGGAAGACCGTGTGAACAGAGTGAAAGAAGAGTTCTGGGCAAATGTGGAAGTATGCATGGAAAAGTTTGAGAGAAGGGAGAGAAAGTTTTTGACTGGAAATATGATCAGAAAAATAGGGAATGTTAACATGGATGGAGTAGTTGGTGAGTGGGGTGTGCTTGCAGAAGTAGACGAGAATCGTAGTGCTCTAGTGGACATTCGTGCGGGAGGGGGGTTGGCGATAGCCAATACTCTCTTTAGGCACAAAATGATTCACAAGCATACATGACTAGTGATGAGAATGGTGGGTGGTGAACTGAATGAAAGGGAGGCAATGACTGATTATGTGTTAGTGGATAAGAATAAAAACGTATGTACCGAATGCAAGAGCATACGGTACAGAGGTTGGAGGAATAGACTTTCTGACCATTACTTTGTGATGCTGAAAATGAATGTGCAAATGCGATGGATAAATAGATGGTGAGAAAGGCAGGAGGAAGTAGCCCCTACAAAGAAGGTAGAAAGGTTGCAAGAGGATGAATATATGGCAGAATATAAAAGTCGAGAAGTAATTAGGTAACTATGATCTGGAGCAGATGGGGGAGGTGGAAGGTGTGTGCAACATATTCACATAAGAAATCTGTGCAGCATGTGAGGTGGTGTGTGGGATGAAGAGAAGACGAAAGGGGGTGCAAGGAACAGCGTGATGGAATGAAGAGGTAAGACAAGCTGTGGCGTAAAAGAAGAAATCATATAGTGAGTGGATGGAAAGGAGCGGTATGGAAGCTGAGAGACGGAATATAGAATTTTATGTAAAAATGAAGAGTGAGGTGAAAAGATCAGTAAGAGTGAGTAAGAAAAGAGTGGATGAGGAATTTGGAAGGAATCTGAGTGTAATGTGGAGGGAATTTATGAAAATGTTCTGAAAGGTGGCACAAAGAGTCAGACAGGGAGATAAAGAAGGTATTATGGGAGTGAAAGAAAAAAAATGGTAGATTGCTAGTGAAGGAAGAAAAAGTGAGCAAATGGAGAGAACACTTTGAGGAATTGTTAAACATAAAGAATGAACATGATACGAGTATAAGTGGCTGGGGAATGGCTAGGAGAAGGGAAGAGATGAGAATAGAGGAAGAGATCGGTATTATGGAAGTAGTGGAAGAAATAAGAAAGTCAAAATGGGGAAAGCCACAGGAATTGATGGAGTGTGTGGTGAAATGCTGAAGCACGGAGGGGAAAGAGTAGTAGAATGGATATGGAAGATGTGCAGATTGGCCTGGGAAGAAGGTTAGTTCCGGAGGATTGGAAGACAGGTATAATCATTCCCCTTTACAAAGGATATGGGGAAAAGAAGTGTTTGGTAATCACAGGGACATTTGTCTTTTTAGCGTAACAGACAAATATACGGGAGGATAACAGAGGA
Source organism: Coenobita brevimanus (assembly GCF_032717465.1). Classification (NCBI taxonomy): domain Eukaryota; kingdom Metazoa; phylum Arthropoda; class Malacostraca; order Decapoda; family Coenobitidae; genus Coenobita; species Coenobita brevimanus. The sequence goes on from NC_136991.1 coordinate 41,223,377, forward strand.
ATTAGTCGGAAGAACAGGGATGATTTAGGAAGGCAAGATGCTGTGTTGATCCTAAGGTCTGTAGTGGAAAAGTTTCTAGAGAAGAGACAAGATGTTGTATGTGGCCTTCATGGATTTGAAGAAAGCATATGGAAGAGTGGATAAACAAGGAATGTGGATAATTATTAAGAATGTATGGAGTAAATGGGAAACTGTTGAATGCCGTGAAGTGTATGCATGACGGCGCCAAGGCTGGTGGATGGTGAACTGAGTGAATTTTTCAGTCTAAATGTTGGATTCAAACAGGGATGTGTCATGTTTCCATGGCTGTTCAATTTGTATATGGATGGAGCAATAAAAGAGTCAAAGGTAGGGTAATGGATGTTGAAGCGACCCTAAAGAAAGAGGGCAACGTATGGAAACTTCCAGTTCTGTTGTTCGCAGATGATATTGTATTGTTAAGTGAACACGAAGGGGAACTGTAAGGCTTGGTGAATGAGTCTGGGAGTGTGTGTATGAAACGGAATCTAAAGGTGAATGTTGGGAAGAATAAAGTTATGGTCTTCGACAGAAATGAAGTCACTGAATGCACTGTGAGGTTGGACTGTGAGGAAATAGAAAATATGAGTGCATTAAAGTATTTGGGTAGTGTGATGAATAAGGATGGAAGTTTACAGGGTGAGCTGCTTGAAAGAGTACAGCAGAGAAGAAAGGTTGCTCGTTCATTTAAAGCAGTTATAAGAAAAAAGGAAGACAGCATGAAAGTAAAAAAAAAGTCGCTGCATGATATTATTGTGATACCAACTTTAACGTATGGAAGCGAAGCTTGGACCTTGTTGGAAGTACACAAGTCATGAGTGAGAACAGTGGATATGAGTTACCGGAGAGGAGCATGTAGAGTTACATGGGGAGACAGACTGAAAAATGAGGATGTGAAGGAGTGTTGTGGTGTGGATGTGGATGTGACAGAATGCGTTAAGAGAAATACACTGGGGTGGGTCGGCCAATTGGAGAGGATGGAGAGCGAGAGACTAACGAGGAGATTGTATGTAAGTGAGTGGAGGGGGGAAAGGGAGGGGAGACCGAAGATGAGATAGAGGAATGGAGTGGAGAGAGTGGTGTGTGAGCTGAGCTGGGGGAGACTGCTGCGAAATGGCAGGGGACAGGGCGACATAAAGGTGATCTGTTTGCGGCTACCCCTTACCGGATTAAGGTGTCTCTCTCTCTCTCTCTCTCTCTCTACCCATATATATATATATATATATATATATATATATATATAGCTTCTGTGGCACGTAGATGCCATTTTAATGAGTTAATCCTCAAACTGTTGCCTGTCCCACCCTCGGACCAAGTTCCCGGTGTTTCAGGGGGAAATCTCAGTCACTCCAGCGTTTAGCATTCAAATATCTGGATAAGATGGGACCATTAGAACACTGATATCGTCACCAATACTTCTTTCACCGTCACGGCAATTCCAGTAACATAGTCCAGACGATTTTATTTTGTTTAAAGCGAGACACAGGAACATGAGAGCGTTCATATGATCACAGTTAACACTGACTGGTATTGCTTAACCCCTCACGGTCGAAGGATTTATTTTTTTATTTTTTCACTCGATTGGCAGATGGCGATCAGCTTCTGCAATGGGATGATACCATATAGTAGTATACCCCTGCAACGACCAAAGGATTTTATGTTAATAAGGAGAGATCTCTAGTTGAAGTGTTTAAGCCATCCAGTTCGAAAATCACTCCAGAGCTAAAACCGTCTGGGGGTAGAAGGCGTAAAGTAAAAAAACATATCACTCTAGTGAACGAATTAAAACCAGCTGGAAGTGAGTCACAGGAAACTGAGAGTGTTAGTAAAGATCAGGCAGCACAGGGGATTAATAAACAATGGCTGTCTGTCGAGCGCACTGTACTCTAAGTAGAAAATGTCATTGACAATTCGGACAGCCTGGCCTGACCTCTGGGTAGGATTTCGCATTCTGATTTATTAACTAGTTCCCTGCCATGACACATTTCATATTTCATTTCTGATGCCAAAAAAGATGCTTGCTTTTTCCCATTAAAAAAGACGTTTGCTGGTGGAGGGATTAGACACCGACTGCATTAATCCCTTCTGCTGCGAGGAATTTCCCAAAATCGTATAAAATCGTCGGTGGTAGCACGAATGAACTGGAAACATGTCACAGGATTAAGGTGGTTAAAGTTGACGGCGTGAAGGGGTGGACAATCCCTTGAGTTCTGCAGCACCTAGACCTAAAGGCTCGCCAAAATACAATGTGTCCCTCACTGTGTTGTTCAATCATTCACTCCCTCGCTATTCCCCGTAACGCTCTGGAAGAAGGGAGAAGGATGTGATCCAGCCCTTATGGGTGTGTGTGTTTTGATGTGGAGGTATCAATGTACACATCCACGCATATGAGTACATACTTACATACATGAAGACAGAAATAAACATTACAAGAGCTGTAGTTGACCGCGTACCTTTGTCGTGCAAGAACAAACGTAAATATGACACAGAGGGACAGGTCAAAATATTATTTAAATAAATACGGTACTCATTGTACATACATACACAGAAATACACAATACAGAACTCTATAACAGTCAGCCGCATACCTGCGTTGTGCCAGTATAGCGCTAATATGATACAGAGGAGTAATGAGCAGTTAGATGTACTGGGGTGTCCTGTGAGGCAGAGGGATGTCATTTACGTGCTTCACCAGTAAACAATTATTTTATTCCTAGCTTAGAATGCTGCAGAGATGGGTGCGGCTACAAACTGTGTCTTTTACCATGTTTATAATTTCTTATGCATGATCATGATGATGATGATAAAGAAGACAGAACGTGTCTGACCCTTCTGTGTTGTTGCTGACTTCACTCTTGTGAGATGCAAGCTGGTCAAGCCTAACAACTGCAAGTGTTCCATAAATGACCCGATAAAAATGAGAAGCTTGCTTACACATTTATAATGTCACCGCTAATAATACGGCCGTACGATGCTGAATATTTCGGAACTCTCATTAATTCCAAGAGTGAGGATTCGATGATTCTGTATTCTGTTAGTTTAACTTGGCCTAAAGTTGCCATCTCTCCACCTAGAATGTTTGGTTGCAACAACAGATTATCCCTAGAATATGGTGCTAGTCACGAAGAAGTTCTGTGGAAAGGATGTAGACCCGTAGTCTAGTCAAATTCTGTCACTGACCTACATGAAAAAGCTGTAGCAGAAGTAAAATCTTGGCCATGGTAAAAATTAATGAATTTCAATAAGGAAGTAAGACTGATCACTAGGTCATCTATGTATCTATCAACTGCCTGACGATTAATCAGGTAAGGGGTGGCCACAAACAAATCACCTCAATGCCACCCTGTCCTCTACGATTTGGCTGCTCTCCCTTCAACTCACACACTCCTCTCATATATCTCTCCACTCCATCCCTCCATCTCATTCTTGGCCTCGCTCCCCTCCTCTCTCCCTCCACCTCACTCGCATACGCTGTTCAGTCTCTCAATATCCACCACTAAACTGACCTACACACTTCCTTCACGACTTCGGCTGCACCTGATGTTCTATTGACACAAATAAAACATTTGGAGTCAATATAGTTCAAGCTAACTATTTTGTGTTCGCAGTTATCGTTGTAAACTACCTAGTCTTAATTATCTGCGTTTTAATTGGAGTTGCTTTTGTAACACTTTTAGAACGAAAAATTCTAGGTTACATTCAAATTCGTAAAGGACCCAATATCGTAGGATTCCTGGGGCTAAAAATAAGACACATAGTTCTCCATTAATAAAGTAGGGAATAAAATGGGTTGTCTTTAATCTTCTTCCTGCCGCGGGTCTTCCTGGAAATGATACTCGTAAAATCATCTAGGGGTTGTTAGAAAAAAATAGTGTTCGTTAGGTCGTGGTGAAAGACACACACACACACACACACACACACACACACACACACACACACACACACACACACACACACACACACACACACACACTCTTATGTGCAATTAGATTACCATAATACACGAAATCAGGTACGTAATTACTAACATATCAAATTAACACATTTACATCCCTTCCTGTCAGCTCCCCTCCTCTCATCACACAGCTTCAAGAACCCCTGTCCTTCTTGTCACTCTCCTTGCTAGTTAATCCTCTTGTCTCCTCATTTCCAAGTGGATGTAATAATTAACGTTGCTTTCTCTACTCCCCTCTGAAAGTACTATCGCCGACACTTATAGCTGGTAGAGTCAGCGTTGTCAATCCTTTTTTTCCTTGGTGTGAATCCCGTGCAGCTCGACTCAGTTTCTCCGAATCATTTACTGGTAAGAGGGAGAATCGGCCGGAGATGTCTGACGCAAGTGTGGGGGTGGTGGTGTTGGGAGGTGGGATGGGGGTTGTGCGGGGGGGGGGGGGACGTGACTGAATAAATGCGGCACACGTGTAATACAGATATGTCACTAGCGTATTTGTTAAGAGCGTTGGTTTACAATGTGAATGAGCTAAAACAAGCTCTTATTAATGGTAACGACACTGATTAATGGATTCCACTTGTATCTCAGAATGCTACTACAATCCGTGTGTTGAGGTTAACATATACAGGAACTGTCATTTAACGACAGTGCTGGAAATCTGATAAATGCTGACAGTTGGGAGTGGTGGCATGTTACATAGATTTGACAGGGTAATAATCGGGGAAACTAATTACATTTTAAACAAACAAGCAGCAAATGGTATTGCAGTACTATCTGACTTTATAACAGATAACTCATAAAGTACAATTACAGTAAGTTTGCATTATAATTATGACCATACCCACAATAATATGAGTTTTTCAAGTGTGTTCGACATTGCTTAAGAAAGGCTGCAATTATTGAATCCATTATGATCCCTTAACTTTTGACCTAGATAATTATAATGTTTGCCATGAGATTAAGACTGACTCTTATTGTGCAGTATGCTATATTTACTTGTTCATGAATAACTGTTACATTGATCTTTTTATTGCTAGGGCATTTATAAGCGGACATGATTATTTATCTTTAGCCCAAATAGTATCAGATACGGCTCATACTTTAGATTTTTGTATCGTATCTCTGTAACCCCTACGGTGTTTGCAAGTATAGTATACCCTACGTCTTAGCAAACCTTGAAGGGCTAACCAGATGTTGAGGTTGGCAATCGCCAGATGCATGGTTTGGAGGTTGGCCCCTGCAGGCAGAGCTATTGGCAGTTGACACAAGGCCTAAAGAGTGCTGGAACGAGGAGCTGATGGTTCTGTCTCGGCCTAAATCGTTTGGTTTATACTTGATCTATGACTACGAAAGATTCGAACAAGACCCATATTCTCCGTGAGGTTATGGAATGGAGTATGGCTGAACATTTATATAGAATGAATATTACAAAATGTGTGTTATCGTTTCCATAATATTGTATGCGTTTACTTTGTTGTTTTAGTGCTACAAATTGCCAATTGTCACTCCGACAATAGTGAAAGACTCACATGGCGAAGATTACGTGAATACAAATAAGATAAAGGAAATGATATCTTATGATCTATGCTCATAACATGATAACTCCCTTAACAGTATAATTATCTGACTCGAAATTTATGGAACCATCAAGGAATCGATATCTGCCGTATTTCCTATGCACTGTGTAGTTTAACTTATATCGAACACTTGAAAAACTCATATTATTGTGGGTATGGTCATAAATTTATTATGCAAACTTACTGTAGTTGTACTTTATGAATTATCTATTATAAAGTCAGATGCTACTGCAAATACCTTTTGCTGCTTGTTCGTTAAAAATGTAATTAGTTTCCCCGATTATTACCGTGTCAAAACTATGTAACATGCCACCACTTCCAACTGTCAGCATTTATCAGACTTCCAGCACTGTCGTTAAATGACAGTTCCTGTATATGTTAACCTCAACACACGGATTGTAGTAACATTCTGAGATACAAGTGGAATCCATTAATCAGTGTCGTTACCATTAAGAGCTTGTTTTAGCTTATTCATATTGTAAACCAACGCTTTTAACAAATACGCTGGTGCCACATCTGTATTACACTTGTGCCGCATTTACTCAGTCACGTCCCCTCCCCCCCCCACGAAACTCCCGATATAATCTCTAAACTTTATACGTCAGTAGTTGGATCACACCTACAATACTGTGTACATTCCTGGTCCCCGAACCTTATTATGGACGAGGACACATTCCAGAGAGTATCCTTTTTATTTTTTATTTTTTGTACAAAGTCAACATCAGTTATGAAAATCTGTTCAAAATGCAGAACGATTCCGTGAATACATATGATGGGATAAAGCTGAAACGTCTATCGATCTATCTATTGCCAGACGCCACAATCCCGTAAGGGGTGGCCATTTGACTCTGAGTTATTTGTTTTACAGAGAGGGGCACTAACCCTCCACCAACCCACTTGTTGACACGTAGGGAGCACGTTTGGTTTGGTTATATGGTTACCACCCAGCGTTGTAAATGGTTTCTTGGCTTACAGGAAACCACTTGGCTTGTCACTCAGTGTAAAGCCACCTGTAATGGAAATAAAAGCAATAAGAAGTGACAGGAAAGATGGGAGAAATAGGAAGAGAGGAGGGCAGACACAGAAAAAGAATGATAAAGGCTAAGGAAGAAGTAGGCAGCACTACATCAAGTGAGTGGATGATGGTCGCCACCACCCACCACTAAGCTGAAACGTCTATCTATCTATCTATCTATAGCCCGACGCCCTAATCCCGCAAAGGGTGCCCTCAGACAAAACGCCTCCAAGTCGCTCTGTCACCCACCATTTGACTACCCTCCCCCAAACTCACCCCCCCTCTCTCATATACCTCTCAACTCCATCCCTTCACCTCATCCTCGGTCTACCCCTCCCTCCCCCTCCCTCCACCTCACCTACATACACCCTCTTAGTCAGTCAGTCATTCTCCATTCTCTCCACATGTCCAAACCACCTCAGTGTATTTCTCCTAATCTCAACCACATCCATATCCACCCCACAACGTTCCTTCACTTCTTCATTCGTCAACCTGTCCCTCCATGTCACTCCACATGCTCCTCTCAAGTAACTCATTTCCACTGCTCTCACTCTTGACTTGTTCCCCTCTTGCAAGGTCCTCGCCTCGCTTCCATACGCCAGGGTAGGGATCACAATACTATCATGCAGTGACTTCTTAACTTCCATACTCACCTCCCTATTTCTCATCACTGCTTAGTGAACCAACAACCTTCCTTCCCTGCTGTAACCTGTCACGCACTTCATCCCCCAAGGTTCCATCCTTACTCATCACACTACCCAAGTACTTGAATGCACTCACACTCTCCATATCCTCACGATCCAACCTCACTGTACATTCTGTGACTTCATTCCTCTCAAACACCATAACTTTACTTTTGTTTACATTAACTTTCAGCTTCCTCCTCCTACACACTGTCCCAAACTCATTCACCAAACCTTGCAACTCCCATTCATCTTCACTCAACAATACTGTATCATCAGCAAACAGCAACACCGGAATCTTCCAAATCTCACCCTCATTTATTAGAGCCACCCCCACATCCACTGCCCTACCCTGCACCTCCTTTACAACCCCATCCATGTACTCGTATATATTAAACAGCCATGGAGACATCACACAACCCTGTTTCAGTCCCACACTGAGATCAAAGAACTCACTCAGCTCACCATCCACTAGCACCGTAGCCCTAGCTCCTTCGTACATACAGTACTCTTCACAGCATTCAACAATTTCCCATCCACTCCATATACTCTTAATACCTTCCACATACCTTGCCTATCTATTCTGTCATAAGCTTTCTCCAAGTCCATGAAGGCAGCATACACTTTCTCTCCATTCTCTAGGATACTTCTCCACTAAACATCTTAGAACAAATATCTGATCTACACACCCTTTTCCCTTCCTAAATTCCCCTTGTTCCTCTCCAACTAGCTCCTCTGAAACGTAATCTTGGAAAATATTACTTTAAAATGTGCATAGTAAAGAAATGGAATAAGCTACCAGCAACAAGAGCTAGTGCCAAAAATTATACATAATTTTAAATTCGGACACATAAACATTTCGAAAATTTAGGCCACAGCTAACCCGGTGTTGTTTACTTCCGGACTGACATGTACGCTGAGGACAGAGACGACTGCTTCATTGTAAGAACATTCTACGAGTGTGCATCATTTTTTTAGTGTTGTTGAATACTAGTAGTGCATAACATATCTTCTTTTACCATTCTTGTAAAAATTCTTGGGTCTTCTATAGTTTTCCACGCTTGTTCTTTTTTTTTTTTTTTTTTTTTTGTGAAGCATGTGGTGGGGGAAGGGGAGAGGAGACTTCATCTTTTCTATCTTGTCTCACACATGATTGTTAGATTTTAGAAGAAAGTGTTTCTTTATCTTTTCATCTTTCTTTTATATTCTTCACCTGATAACTTTGTTGTGAGCCAACTGTCCTCCTATACTGTGTATTTCATATGTCATATATATCATAGTCCTCCTTACTCCCCACTAACCTTCATTCTCATCTCCATCCCACCCTCTGCTCTACTTAGCATCCCTCTCCTAACTTAATTACCCAGCTTAATGACCCAGCTTAGTTATTAGCCTGATGCACGAGTATACTGTATAAATCCGTCACCCAAAGGACTACCGACTGTCGCTTCACATTTTCAGCCACAATTGTGTGTCTTTGACTCTTTCCTAGCTAGACTTCTAATTGCAGTTTTAACTGTAATTCTGGCAGCAGTTTTGACTGAACTTTAAACTGTTCATTTGACTGTTTCCATGATTAAACTTACAGAAGTATTTCTAACCATAATTCTAACTTTCTCCTAATTACTGCTTCCTTCTCTAGCTTTTCAAGTGTGGGTCTGACGGTATTATTGCTGTTTCAGCGTCAGTTGGGTGTCGTCAGTTTTGATGTATTTCATACATACTTCATTTTCTACTTGAACTATTCTTAGTGACAGTTCCGTCACTAGTTAATTTTAAAACTCACATACTGTAGGCCTACTCTTGTAACTCACTCTTAGCTGAATAAAACCGCCAGCCGTTAGCAAAAAAAATACGAGAACAGACGCAACCATGAGACGGCTAATTGAGACAACTAAAGTAAAGGAAACTTCAAAATTTGCAAATCAGAGCCCCAGTTTTCAAAATCTGAAATAAAAAATAAACACAAGCATACACAGAAAGTGCTTACCTCTCCCACGGCCTTTCCATTTTAATCTCTTACCATCAGAATATAATTACTAGTTTTTCTGATGGTTCTAATTAGTGTTTCCAATTGCTGCGACTCTATCCAACTTTTTTTTCCATAATTTTAGCACACAGACAACCAAACAAACTGAGGCAAAATCAAAACGTCTTTTGGTGGAAGTGATAATATTCTTGGCTTTGTAAATGTGCTAGGGTCACGACCACAGAATTCCCTTGTTAGCAATGAATGATGTAGTTTGGTTAATACCCAAAATGACCCTTCGAACAGTATCAAAGCCTGGATTGAACAATGTCAAGGTTAAGATCGGAGAATGTGGCGTTCTCGGGTTAGTTAAATATGAAGATCTTGAAATTCAGTAATTGGTTTTGCCAAAATTTGATTTGGATTTATTGTTTTCATTAGCTTTTTAATGCATCATTCTCTCCCCCCCCCCTTTCGCCGTTTGTCTGATCTTAACGTCTCTCTCCTTCACTCTTTGAAAGGTCATGCTATGAAAAATATACAATCTGCGACGAAAAGAATATTGAACTGGAACAAACCGCATTAAAATCCCTCGAAAATACAGTACCTAGGTTTTATGCTCTCAGCGGATTGGGGATGAAAAGTTAAGTTTATTGTTCTGACTTGGTGGCCATATTGCTATATATTGATAAGGTTTCTCTTACACTTCGTCTGTGGTGATATATCTTCCTTCTTTCACCTCAACTCTTCCGCACGATGAGTTTATGAATTAAACCTGTCTTCTCTATCAGACATCTCAGACAGGCTGAGTAACATCGTCTGCGAGTAGTAAAAATAAAATCTCGAAAAATGCACACTTTGTATTATAATATATATTCCCAAGTAGTCTACATTGACAAGCTTATACAGCAACAGTGAAGTGGATGAATAATGGAAATGCTGAAATTATAATGCCTTCAGAACACACATCAGAAACTATTGACATGGGATGCGAAAGGAACGTAAAAGAGAAGCAGGCAGGCTTAACGAGAATTTTGTTGAAAGGATAATGGAAATTGCACACACACACACACACACACACACACACACACAGCTAACTACGATATTGCACTCAAGCAATCTTTAATGAAAGTATATGAGAGAGAGAGAGAGAGAGAGAGAGAGAGAGAGAGAGAGAGAGAGAGAGAGAGAGACAGAGAGAGAGATATGTGTGTGTGTGTATGTGTGTGTGTGTGTGTGTGTGTGTGTGTGTGTGTGTGTGTGTGTGTGTGTGTGTGTGTGTGTGTGTGTGTGTGTGTGTGTGTGTGTGTGTGTGTGTGTAAGTTCCCTTGAAACGGCATGTAATAAAGACTTATATCTCACCCCTGGAGAAATAAGTCATTGGCAATTCTGAACCAAGGCATCGCAGAGCAGTATCCGATCTGATTAAATGTTACCCAGCTTGCAGAGTTACATGGGAAGCTTGTTTCATTTTAATTATTTGATGATACGAAAAGCATCCATTAACTGGGTGAAAGGTATTTTCAGTTCTTAACATGGATCTGGGAACCAGGGAAAAATTGAAGCATTTCATTTACCTCATCCATACAAGATTCTTTTTTTTTCCTCAGTTTACTTTTGCTCACTGCAGAGTACTTTATTCAGCGTAGAGTACAATACTGAAGTACAAGCATTATATATGGCCTTAACTCCATTATTACAGGAGTTTCTTCAAAACTTGATCTGTCTGAAGGTAGACTGGAGAAAAAAAACAAAAAAAAAACAGAACAGCCCTGCTTTTTCCCTGCCGGTCCCTCAGGGGGACAATGCATAACTAACTGAAAACATATAATGTACTGTATACATGTCAGTGAGGAGAAGGAAGGAATGGGCAGAGGAGGATAAGAGCAGTGGAGTGCACCTGTGCTCCACTGCCGCCATAACCACATTGAGAGCCCCCCGCCTCCCAGGTTGCCCAGCACCATGGTCATCACCTGTGTGCCTTTTATTGTGACATGCATGCAATACAGATCTTATATATATATCATCATCATCATCAGCCGTTGAGGTCCACTGCAGGACCGGCCTATCCCTACCGAAGCAGGGACGATACAGCCAATGTATCTCTACCCAGTGGCTTAGGCTGTCTGGTAGAGACTGTATGTAAGTTGAGTAGTGCTTGTGAGTGTGATTGTAGTGTTGCAGTGGCTTTGGATGTGTGTGTAGTCTGTGAACCAAGTGTAATCGGCCCGCCTTAAGCCGATTGGGTGCAAGCATACTAGTATGCGACACTGGTTCAACCACAGCACCCCTTATGTCCGCTAAAGTAGCAAGTGGCTTGGTGAACGCTTCCCAAAGTTGTTACAACTCTGGCGGGAGGCAAACCCGCGCTCACAAGTATGTGAAACGCGCACTCTACCACTGTACCACAGAGGCACGAGAGAAGCTGCAAAAGGGATTTTTAAAATCATGAGGCTCACACGAGAGAGACCAAGTCCAGCTGTACAGCAACTGCAAGGCTGGAGTGGTGCTGGCCGCTGGCCTGGCTGATGTGATGCTGGCCGCTGGCCTGGCTGACGTACATTGAAGTTTATCGCTCAGTAACTCAGTGGCAAAGGCATTTCCAAGACCGGACCCCGGGAGGATTCAGCAAAAATCATTATAGTGAAGGGTTAATGTGACTCGGTATACCAGGTGGTCTAGGGGTGGTGCTCGTGGGACGGAGACGGCTGTGGCTTTCATGCTACAGTCCGAATCTAAGAGATAACCTCTATTTTTCAACGTACCGGTAGTATTATATCTCGATCATAGGTCGGTATCCTCCCCATAAATATTCTTGACTACTGTAGCTTTGCCTCGGGCTCCTATGTCCGAAAAGCGACAATTTGGGATTGTCTGTTAGAGTTTTTCAAGGGAGCCCTTCTTATCCCGTGTTCTGAGAGCAGGCCAAAAAGTGCATGTTAAAAATTAATTATTAAACCTTCATTACCATCAGCATTTTTCATCTCAAAAATGTATATTAGCCTACACTATATTATTCCCCTGGAAATTTTAAGGTTGGTATTATACGAAGACAGCGTTGCGAATAACTTTGCTAGAAACCAGTTTTTCACTACATTTCTTGTACGACAGATTTAAGAGCAAGACAAATAGGTTGTGTTGTGTCTACAAGAGGTTTATTTATTTATTTTTTTTTTTCCAGCGATCAGTACTCGTTAGGGCGAGGTAAACGAGAGCAATCAGTCTCTGATGGCATGGTCTGCTGTGAAACAATAACAAGCACAAAAGCTGACGCACTGTATGATGCTGGCGTGCTGACGATGGGCATATTACAAGATGATATTAATGGAAATGGTGAAACAAGACATCAATATCTTAAGCACTATTCTGCCGCTACAAGGGAAAGGCACTGCAAATTATATCGCCTCATAATACCTCAACAAATTTTGGCATCAATCAAATACGAGGATTGATGTCTCTACTTTGCTCACCAACGGATGGATAATGGAGCAATCAATATCGCCCAATCAGAAAACCTTGCAACCGTTCCTAGGACAACATGATCCTTCACTGAGGCAGAATGAACACAGACTTGTACATCCTCTCTAGGCAGAGGCACTGAATTATCGGAACAACAAGCTGTACATGTGGGATACAAAATTATCAGAAAACCAAAAGTTTCATGGATATCAAACACTCACATACAAGAAAAGTTGCGCGCGCACACACGCGCGCACACACACACACACACACACACACACACACACACACACACGCACGCACGCACGCACGCACGCACGCACGCACACACACACACACACACACACACACACACACACACACACACACACACACACACACACATCTGACTTCGAAGCGTCAAAATGAGTTCTGATGCTTCTGGGTCTTGATAGAAGGGTTGCAGAGATATATTATTAAACCTCGGATCACAAAAAGGAAAGCAAACATGCAGTTATTACCACCATTATTAAAACTCGTAACGGTAAGCTGAGGATTTACTTCGTTCCAAACTGCGTGGCATGAAGTGGAATGTAATCACACCATTTCCTTACATCACATGTGTTTAAATTTATTTTCATAAATCTGAGGCCTGGCCACACCATTCGGCAAGCAACTTTGATAACGTAGCCGGTAGTGTAAAACCTTTTATAGTGTCCAAAAGGCTTGATGAATCAGACGCTCGGTAGGATGCGTCTGTGTTGCATTGGCACAAGGCAAAGCTAATACCACAGACTGATGGGCAGAGAAACAGACAAATGGAAAAATAGAGAGTCGACCCATCCCTGCCGAAATATCCACAAAGTCCTTGGCTGGAATCTCTGCCAATCGAAACCTGCGTGGTGCGGAACGGTCATGATGTCTTCCAAACTTTTCATGTAACTTCCCATATTTATTCTTTTCATTTCATTCATAATTTCTTAATGCTTCACTCAAGTAAGTGAGATCAGGAGGTTAGGGAATGCTGAGGAGAAATAACTGGAAGGAAAGACTTGGATTAGAACGTGGGCCAAGAGGGAGATGGTTGAAAAATCAGGTAGGAAGGTAAAGGTCTGGATAAGAACGTGGGGTAAGAGGGAGATGGTTGGAATAATCAAGCAGGAAGGTGTGATGTACAGTATGAAGGTGGGGTGGGGCGGGATGGTGAAGGAATACAGTTAGGTGGGAGGAAAAATGTGGAAAAATATAAGAGAGAGAGAGAGAGAGAGAGAGATGGGAAAGAGATGGGAAAAAATACGGGATGGGTACAGGAAGAGGGGAATGGGATAAGGAAATAAAGTGGAGTTGGAGGAAAAGCGATGGAATAAAGGGGTGGGTGGGGAAAGAGTGGAAAATAAAATGGAATGTTAGTGGAAGGGGTAAAGAAGTTAGGGAATTCGGAATACAAATGGCGGAGAAATAAGGTAGGGTGGTAGGAGAGAAGAGGGAGAAAAAAAGGTAAGGTGGAGAAATAAGACGAGGTGGGAGGGGAAGGGGTGGGAGTGAGCCGCAGGCAAAGAGATAGGGCACGGAGAAAGATTTAATGATGCAAGGAGTGAGGGAGTGGAGATGGTCGGGGACTGGGGGAGAGGGGATGGTAAGAGGTGAATGACTGGAGTGGGGCTGAGTATGTAAGTGGGGGTAAGTAAGGGAGTGCATATGTGTGAGTTGGAATAGGTAGGGGATTGAGTATAAGTAGGGGAGTTAGTATATACTGTATATAGGAGTACTTGGAGGCGAATGAATGGTAAGTAGGTGGAGATGGGTTGGGGAATGGGTGTGAGGGAGTGGGAATATCTAGTAGAGTGGATAAGATGAATAATAAATGTGGGTCTGGTAGGTAAGCAGGTAGGTGAAGAATCTGTAGAACTTAAGTAAACAGTGAGAAAGAGGAAAAAAATGAAGTGAGGTAGGAGAGAAAGTGGGAGAGGACTCTTAAATTTGGTGAACGGAAATATGGTGAAGCAGTTCAAGAAATGATGCAAGGAAGAGTAAGATACCAGAAGTGGAGGAGAGGTGACGCGAGGTGAGAGGAGGTGCAGTGAGACGAGGTAGAGTAAGGAGGTGCGAGGAAGTGAGGGTCGGTTGAGATGTGTCATGTGAAGTGAAACAATGTGATGTGAGGTAAGAGAAGGTGATCAGAGGTAAAATGAGGGAATAAAAGGATAGGTAAGACAAAAGGAGAAGAAGTAAAGTGATGTGAGAAGAAAGAAGACATACTAACAGGTGAAAGGATAGAAGTTAAGTACAATGTGAGGAGGTGAAGTTTGGTAAGACGAGATGTAAGGTGAACTGAGGTAGGGGGTGGTGAGACAGGATGAACCGAGGCAAGAAGAAACGAGGTATGGTGAGAGGGAAAAAAAAATGATGTTAGGTGATGTGAAGCTAGAGAAAGAATAAAGTGAAGCAAGCAAAAGTGAAGTGAAGCAAGAGGGAGTGAATGAAAGGACGCGAAGCAAACCGACAGAAGATGCGGTGCAGTTAAATAAGGTAAGAGAGAGTGAGGTGAGGTGAACCGGGGCTAAAGAAAGTGGAGTGAAACGAGGTGAAGGACGAGAAAAGGAAGCGAAATAAAATGAGGTAGAAGGACGTTAAATAAGATAAGAAGTGAGACACGGCGAGAAAGGATGAAGTAGAGTGAGGTAAGTGAGGGAAAAGAAAAGTGGGGCAAACTGAAATAAGAAGTGGAATGAGAGGAGGTGAAGCGAAACTAATGGGGATGAGGTGAAGTGAGGCAAGAAAAGCTGAAGTGAGGCGAAGTGAAGCAAGAGAAAGCGAGATGACACTAAGTTTACTCCTGGGAGAGTGAAGTGAGACGGAGACTAAAAGAGGTGATGAAGTGAGCATAGGAAAGAGATGGTGAAATGAAGGCAGAGGAGAAGTGAAATGAAGTCAGACATGAGAAGGCAAGGTGAAGTGAAGCGGGGCAAGAAAAATGAAATGGAATGAAGTGAAACAACAGGAAGTGAAGTAGCTTGAGGAGACAGTGATGTAAGGTAAGATGAGGCAAAAGGAGGTGATGTGGTGAGTCAAGAGGAAGTAAAGTAACGAGACGCAAGAGGAAATGAAGTGAAGTGAGAAGAGAATAATGTTAAGTATGAGGAAGTGAAGTGAGGTGAGGCAAGAGGAAGTAAAGTGAGATTAGGCAACAGGAGCCGAAGCGAGAAGAGGCAAGAGAAGAAGTGAAGTGCGGAGAGCCAAGAGAAAGTGAGGTGAAGCAAGAATGGAGTGAGGTGACTAGAGAAGATGAGGAGAGGTGAAGTGTAATGAGGCAAGAGGGAGTGACCTGAGACAAACTGCAATAATATGAGACGAGGTAAGGTTTGAAAGACGAAGTGAGGCGAGGTGAGGTGGGAAAAGATGGAGTGAGGTGAAATCTGACTAGACGAGGTAAGGCAATATGTGATATAAGGTGAGGCAAGAGAGAGAGAGTGAGGTGAATGAGACAAGACTAAGGTGAGGCAAGGAGCGAAATGAAATGAGGCAAAACGAGGTGAGGCAGTAAGAGGTGAGGTAAGGCAAGAGGAAGTGAGGTAAAACGAGGTAAGTCGAAGTGAATGAAGAAGGTGTGAGGTGATGTGAGGCAAGAGGGAGTGAGATTAAATGAGGCAAGACGAGGTGAGGTAAGAGGTGAGATAAGGCAAGAGGGGGTGAGATTAAATGAGACAAGACGAAGTGAGTCAGGAGGTGAGGTGAGCTGAGACAAACGAGAATGAGTTGAAATGAGGTAAGACGAGGTGAGGTGAGGTGAGGTGAGGTGAGGTGGTAAGTCAAGGCAGCCGTAGCTCACAAGTTCCCTGGAGATGTCAGCTGGGGTGGCGAGTCTCCTGGGTCATGGCGATGGATGTTCCTCTTAGCCTTACCCTGTCACTCCTACTCCTCCCCTCTTACTCACTCTTACGATGTCACTCTTACTCTCTCTTACAATGTCACTCTTACTCTCTCTTACAGTGTCACTCTTACTGCTCTCCTCTTATTCACGCTTACTCTTACGATGTCATTCTTACTCCTCCCCTCTTATTCTCTCTTACTTTTACAATGTCACCCTTACTACTCCTCTGTTACTCTCTTTTACTCTTACAATGTCACTCTTCCTGCTCCCATCTTACTCTCTCTTACTCTTATGATGTCACTCTTACTGCTTCCCTATTACTCTTGCGTGTCCCTCTTCCACTCTTTTACGATGTCACTCTTACTGGTCCCCATTTACTCCTACGGTGTCCTTCTTACTATTACTGCTCTCCTCTTACTCTTACAATGCCACTCTTACTGCTCCCCTCTTCTTCTTACGGTGTCCCTCTTACTCTTACTGATCCCCTTTTACAGTATCCCTCTTACTTTTACTGCTCCCGTCTTACTCTTATGGTGTCACTCTTAAGCTTCATGCTCCCCTCTTACTCCTACGGTGTCACTCCCACTCTTACGGCTTCGCTCTTACATTCTCATACTCTTACTGCGTCACGCTTATTCTTACTGCTTCCGTCTTACTCTTATTGCTCCCCTCTTACTTTTACTGCTTTCCCCTGACTCCTCCTTATTCTCTAGACGTTCCTACTCTAAGTGTCCTGTTTACAATCAGTGCGCCTCTATTGATTTCAGTGTCCTTCTTACTTTTAGTGTTCCTCTTACGGCGCGTCCACACGTGTGGTGGAACATGTGCTGGCAACATGTATACAACGCAATAACGAACAAGTTGCAGACATGCTTGGAACACCTGCGTCAATATCATGTTGCGAACATCATGATGAAGTCTCAGCTGCCTCGTATGGACACACTTACAGCATCATCTCTACTGCCATTAAGTTTTAAGCTCCACTGAAATATGTTTGATACATCTGTCCAAATACTGCAGCATTCATGTATCCAAACTTGTTGCCAGCTGTGCTATCAACACTTGTTCCAGGACACGTGTGGACGCGCCCATACTTCCAACATGTTTCTCTTAATATCTTGGTGTCCCACGTACTCTCAAAGTGTCCGTCTCACTTTTACAGCGTCTTCCTTACATTTACGGTGTACCTCTTAATATCTTGTACATCTTATTCTCACAGTGTCTACCTTACTCTCAGTGTCACTCTTGCTTTCAATGCGCTTCTTATTCTTGGTGCCATTCTTACTCTCCCTCTTACTTTCACTACCTTACCCGTCAATCTATCAATCAATCATCCAACAATTAACTGGGATGGTCAACTATAGGGCAAAGACTTTCCCCGTCTCTCTCCACATTGAGCGATTGACTGTTGGATTGGCCTGTCTCATCCAGTCTCAGTAATTCTCCGAATTTAATACTATCCTATGGTTCTCTGTCTGCCTCATTCTCTTATGTTTTTTGTGGGCTGATCTGCGGTGCTACTCGGTTCCAAAATTATCCAGTTGCTACTTGCCCTACGAAGGAAGTGAAATGTCCATACCTCTCGTCTATTCCCTTATCCAGGAAGCTCTCTTCTTATGCTAACCCATACTATGCCCAACGTACATCATTTTCATCCTGAAGACTCCCAACGTTACGTTCCACGAATTTTCCTCGCCTTTAGACTTCCAGGCCATTTTTTTTTATCCTGATGGGCAATCTGGACATTTACCCACTTTTTCTAGTGCAGAGAAAACGCTGGATATCCCCAACACCCCCCGACCACCACCACCACTACCATTTTTCTAAGGCAGAGGCAAATTTCTGTTGTTACTTTGACTGTCAAAAACCACAATCTCATTTCCATTCTTCGCTTGATTTCGTTGTCATGAACCTGAACTGTCTGAACTGCCTTCCCAATGTGTACTCATTCTTCAAAACATTCTAGTTCCGCATCACCTAGTACTGTCAGAAGGTCAGCATATTTCCTTAGCAGAATTTTTGCTACCGTAATTACATGTATCTTGAAGCCTACTGCTCGACTCTTCCTGTTCAGATCAACTGTGATTTGCCGCAGTTCTTACTTTTAATAATTTACAGTAGAAGGACTGTGCTGTCAGCAAATCAAGCGAGCATTCTGTCACTCATATTCAATGGTAATGATAAGAATGAGGCACAGGCACAATAGACCGCTTAATTATTACTTCGATGAGATTAAAACCCTTTGTGAATCTTCTATTACGGCGCACCTTGGTATACACTTACCATGAAGACTCTACATACCTGACACCACTAGCAAGGACCAGAGCAGCACTGAACTCAGATAATTTTGATTCCACCATGCCACTGCAAGGAAGTCCTCACGATAGGTCGTGCACGTGTCCTCTATTAATTTTCTTCTTCTCCACCGTGTTCCTGACTATAAGGGTTGGTTGCTTGGATGTGTTCTTTCCCTTTCCCTTTGAACTCCGATGCCTGCCTCGTTAGGACATGTCCCTTTCCACTTCATCCTCCACCTCGACCTCTGCTCTTGTCTTGAGCTCTTATCAACTACTGGTTTCTTTCAGGTTTTCTTAATAGGGTCTATTTTTTCTCTCCGCACCAAATGGCCGCACCACCTCGGTCTAGCTTCCCTGGTCTTGTTACTGGACCATTCTTGCTCTCACATGCTACCCTCCTTATCTCCTCACTTATCAACCATTCTCTCTGTGTTGTTCCCATAATCCAGCTCAACATCCTTATTTCTCTCGAACACTTCCTCTTTTGTCAGCGCACATATTTTAGCTGCATATATCAACACTGATTTTACTGCTGCCTCACTTTTTTCAGCTTCTTTGGCATTTTCTAATCGTAGATTATGCCCGAAACTTATCTCCATTTCATCCCTCTGTTTTAACTCATTGAATGAAGTCTGCTTCATATTCTCTTTGTTCAGCATTTTACTGCTGCCAATTATTTACAATTTTCCACTTGTATCAGTTCATCTTCTCTATCTACAATATGGAGCTGGTTTCCTCCTTGCCTGCAGCTAATCATCACCTTCGTTTTACTTCCATTTTCTCTTAATTACCATCTCTCCAGATCCTTCTCCAATTCCCAGATTCTGTTCCGCAGTTCCCCTTTGTGTTTATGCTGTTATTTTCAAGATCGTCAGCAGTCTGTACTTCCCACTTCCCTTGTCATTTGATGCTCTAGTTAAGATCATCTATTTCCAGCACGAATACGGCTAAGTACTTACATTTCGTGCAGAATCAGTCTCACCTCAAACTGTTCACAGTCGTACCCAACACTGTGAGAGCTCATTCATAAGTTTTCCTCATTACCATCACGAGACTCACTGGTACTCAAATTTTTTCTTAAGCGTCAGTACACTTTTTGTCTTGGAATTCTGCCTTAGACCACTTCCTGATCTATAAATGCGTAATAAAATTTTTCCGCTTCCTTCTCTTTTATTGGTTTTACCTGATAATTAATATACCTTACATCGCTCCCTTACGTTTTACATAACCATACTATACGTCATCAACGTCTACGGTTCTTCTTAGTCTGTTATCTAGTACTTTTCCAATACCTTTCATAAAATGTTCTATCAACTTTATACTACCAGGTACGTATTTCCACATTCTAAAATATCTCCATCCATCCATCAATCATCCAATCCTACGTTGCCCCATGAGGAGCGTAGAAGCCCGGGGCTAGGCAAGCTGGTTCTGACATTTAAGATGAGAATGACCAGCCTCACTCATCCCTGAGTGCATTATGTGGGCAATAAACCCCAACCACTCCTTTGATATAAACCTTCACCGGCTCAATCTGATTGGAGCGCCGTAATTACCCACTAAACCACCAAGCGCCAAAATTTGGTTATATGGTTACCACTCAGCGTAGTAAATGGTTTCCTGGTGTACAGGAAACCTTTAGGCTTGTCACTCAGTGTAGAGGTACCCACAGGCAGAAGGAAGAGGAAAATATGAAGGAAAGAAAGATTGAAGAGGATGGAAGGATAGAAGGATGGAGTATCTGCATATACTGTATATCTGCACGAACGTAAAGGGTTCCAGTCCTCCGGCACTCTTTCGTCCACCCAAACTATTCTCAACAATTTGCAGACTCTCTACACCATCCCTCTCCACAGCTTTCACCAAATCTGACTGAAATCTCTGAAATCTTCGGATGCTTCAACTACATTTCCTCTTTTCATACTTTTATCACCTTTGCATGTGCGAGCTAAAAAAAAAAAAAAAAAAAAAAAAAAAATATCGCGTTCATTTTCAAAGCTGAAACAGAACCAATGGAGGTGAAACTAAGAAACGAAAAAAAGTTTGAACTCAACAATATTCACAAAGGTGACTTACGTGCATTTGTATTCTTCTTATATCAAGATTTTATTCAGGTTTGGGGGGACCTGTCGTAGTGAAGGATCAACAGGATACCTTTGAACTACTACTTATTTTCTCGCCAAAGCTTATTTAAATAAGCCTTATCAGAGCAAGAAATGTTCCCATATTTTATTCCTACCTTTGTACCATGAATATGAATACGTACCGTAAGTTTTAGTATAATCTTACATTTTGCAAATTATCTTATTCAGCTTTGGTGAGGCCTCTCGTACTGATGGGGTTAATGAAGTTGAAAAAGTCACCTCAAAACTGAATGATATAGTCTGACGGTTGCCAGGACAAAATATAAAGTGCGGTATTGGATTGAAAGTTTAACATACATATAATTCCGTGTCACACTGCAGAGAGCATGTACCCGTTTCCAATGTTTTAGGGTACTAAGCGTGACTCACTTATTAACTTAGGCTACTCACAGCTGCTGTTCACATGCCTGTAACACCGTCCCGGAAGCGATTCCGGGATTACACTGCCTATGACCCCCAGACACAGCAACAAAACTGACTCAGTAGCCTGACAGCTTCAACTCGGCGACGTATTTTTCCTTGTATTATATCTGCCTGCAGATGATTATAATCACCACAGAGAGACTTTTCGAACTGGAGGGGTTAGTTACAGACTCCCTTAACCCCCCTCAGTATGCGGGATCTACTCTAAGTTTAGTAAAATCGTCTGGAGATAGCAAGAATATGCACAATAAAAAGAAGTCTCTGGATTGAAGGAACTATAGAGTAAAACCTACTTTAACTCTTCTCCCGTCGACTTTTAAACTAACCAGAGATTGCCGTCCATATCATTAAACTGGAACCATGGAGGGAAGGTAGACCACACTTTTATTTTACATCATTAATGATGGACAATGCGTGAAGTGTCACCTTAGCTCGAAGGAACGCAACGAGATCATTCACAATCTTCACAGGTGTATTAAAACTTATCATAAATTTGGGCCTTAACTGTGGCTTCTCATAATCCGTTTTAAAAATACGCCTTTGTGTGTGTTTTAAGGCAAGTATACCATAGCACGATATTCTACAGACATGCATGTATTGTCCTCTTTAAAGTGCCATAGGACTCACAGTGAAAGATGATAATCAAGACGAGTGGGCTGATCCAGTGGGTAGCCTGTCACGCAGATGTGATGGTCTCATGTGAAACTCTCGCGTACCACAAATCACTGTGCAGGTTATTAGCCACTTCAGCCCAATTATGTCACCTGTATTTTATTCTGCACTTCTCAAACGATTGTGTTCAGATCTGGAGACATTTTTGGACTTGGAAGGGTTCGATATAGCCTTCATTAGCTTTTCTATATGAGGCCTCCCTTAAGCTGAATGGAATCGTCTGAAGAAAGCTAAAATAAAAAAAAAATAAAATAAAAAGTACGTCATTCGATATTGCCCCTTTTCCAACGCTAGGTCGGTATCGATAACCCCTTCAGGCCGGACACGTGTGCTGGCGATTTATTCTTGCTACATCTTGGTAATCCTAGTAAGTGATTAGGAATTTTTTTAGTGAAAGAGTTAATGAAATCCACGTATCCGATCGAAAAACCTCTCCAAAACTGAGTATAACTGCTTCGAGATAGCAAGAAAATAAAACTTGAGGCGAGAGAGAGAGAGAGAGAGAGAGAGAGAGAGAGAGAGAGAGAGAGAGAGAGAATTTAGTCGGACAGAAGGGGTTGAAACAGAGATCATGAAGAGCAAAGCAAAATCTCATTATTTTTGACAGTCATTTGTGAAAAGCCAAGATGGGGCAAACCGTATCTGTTCTTTCTGCCTCGTTGTTGGATGCGCCGTGTGACGTGGCATGCAGGCTAATTACACCTAACCCTCCCATCTGTTTCATAAATGGCTCTCGAAAATTAGGACCATGAACACTGGTGACCTCAGTTTTCACTCCCATGACGCATTTTTAAATTTTATTTTTCCCAATTTCAGATAGTTTTTCTAAGAGGATAAACAGAGGAATGAAGAAGAAATTAAATACAGAAGAAAATTCATACACTGGACTATAGGAATAATCCATTCATATACATATATATCTATATCTATCTATCTATCTATATATATATATATATATATATATATATATATATATATATATATATATATATATATATATATATATATATATATTGTTACGGAACAGAGAAAGATAATGTACACTTTAAGTGAGAATACGAAGAGTCACTACTGTCCCGTAAAGTTCCAGGTTCAAAACAAAAGAGTTAGGTAAAATTACAAGTTAAAATTTAATGCTTAAATTAACAACAAAACATTCAGGACTCATAAGGATAATGTAATGGCAAAAACAGGTTAAATATATGGTTAACTGCAATAGCCTCTATTAATACGAAATTAGCAAGAGTAAATTTATCTAAGTCAGCCCTGATAAAATAAGATACCAGATAATACTCAGTGAATGCCAGATAAATAATTACAGATACAAACTATTATCAAAAATGACTGACATAAAGATCCATACATGAATTACAAACTTCACTAGGCCTACAAATTAAACTTATGCTATACAGTACAAGAAAAAATGCAACAACAGTTATACTCAAATTACACACAGCTGCTAGATGTTTGGAGATTTCTTGAGCACTCACAATAATAATAATATCTGTACAGGGGAGGACAGAGATGTGAACAAAATGAGGAGCAGATCTAAGTGGCAATGATGCAGAGACTGAGCTCATTATATAGGGGCCGGCAGAGCCTGATACAACTTGTAAGAGGACGCGCAAATGAAAGCCATGGGGACATAGAGTTCACAATCCCGCTCTGGACAACAGAGAGAACGACTTACTCTACTATAACGGTAGAAAGGGGGGACTGAGGCAGAACACGCTCGTGATCAAACATGCAGCATACTGTGCGTTAAAATTACACAAAGGATGATGAAATCATAGGCTATGTAACACCTCCCCACAAAGAAAAAAGAAATTTACAAAGGAAATTTCTTATTACTCTAAAACAATCTGTACATGGCATTACAGAACATGCAAAAGTCCCTCCTAATTTCACAAAACATGAGATCTCCCTAGCACGTTCAGTCATAGGTACTTGCCAGTATCCCTTTAACAAATCAAACCCACTCATGCACCTAGCCCCTCCGATCTTGTCCATGCAATCTTCCACACGAGGGAGAGGGTAAGTGTCTGTTTTGGTTATCTGATTAACACGTCTGTAGTCGATGCAAAGCCTCTGTGACCCACCTGGCTTAGGGACTAGAGTGACAGGAGAACTCCACTCGCTCTGACAGGGCTCAATCATCTTGTGGTCCAACAGGTAGCCAAGCTCCTTCTGGATGAGAGGAACTTTCACTGGGTTCACACGGTAAGGAGGCAATTTAATTGGCTTTGCGTCTCCAACATCGACATCATGCATCAACACAGTGGTTCTTCCTGGAGTGGTACGGAACACTTGCGGGTACTCCTGCAGTAATGCCGAAAACTCCTGCCTTTCCTTGGGTGGTAGATGAGAAAGCTTAGTCTGGAGATCATTCATGATATCAGGATTCTTCCCCAAACTATCACTCAGGCTCATACTGCATGGGAGAGCTTCACTTGCAGACTCGGGTGGAACAGCTACAGTGCAGACTGGATTATTTTCGTCCCGCCTGTGATATAACTTTAGCATGTTGATGTGACATAGTTGCTTGCTCTTTCTACGATCTGGTGTGGCGATGACATAGTTGACATCACTGAGTTTCTTCTCCACGAAATAAGGGCCACTAAACTTGGCTTGAAGAGGTTGCCCATGAACTGATAGCAGAATCAAAACCTGATCTCCTGGCTGAAAGTGGCGTAACCTGGACTTCTTATCATACCAAGTCTTCATCTCCTGAGCAGCTCCTAAATTCTCTCTCGCCAGTTGTAAAGCAGTGGACAGCCGTTCTTTGAACTTCATCACATACTCCAGCAGGTTGACGTCATCTTCCTCCGACAGCCAGCATTCCTTGAGTAACTTAAGGGGTCCTCTTACTTCATGGCCAAACAGTAGTTCAAAAGGTGAGAAGCCCAATGATTCATTTGGAGATTCTCTTGCGGCAAACACAACGAATGGAAGACCTTTATCCCAGTCTTTCTGATGTTCCAAACAGTATTTCTTGAGCATCGATTTGAGTGTTTGATGGTATCTCTCCAACGCTCCTTGGGTCTGGGGATGGTAAGGTGAAGACGTGATCTGGGAGATGCCCAACTCTTTCAGAGACTGCTTGAAAACATTTGACATGAAATTACTTCCTCGGTCTGACTGTACCTCCTTGGGCAGACCAAACTTTGTGAAGAACCCTAGCATTTCCTTAACCACGTTCTTT
Organism: Coenobita brevimanus; assembly: GCF_032717465.1. Taxonomy (NCBI): domain Eukaryota; kingdom Metazoa; phylum Arthropoda; class Malacostraca; order Decapoda; family Coenobitidae; genus Coenobita; species Coenobita brevimanus. The sequence continues at coordinate 41,248,638 of NC_136991.1, forward strand.
GCTGAGATGTTTCTAAGTGGAATGGCTTCAGGATAACGAGTAGCCATATCAATCATGGTCAACACATAAGAAAATCCTGAAGAAGTCTTAGGAAGAGGGCCCACAATATCCACCATCACATGGGTGAAAGGCGCCTCAAAAGGAGGAATGGGAACTAGAGGTGCAACCTTTTCGGTCTGATTACACTTTCCCACAACTTGACAGGTGTGACAAGACTTACAATACCAGGAAACATCCCTGAAGATACCTGGCCAGTAGAAGTGTTTCAAAATGCGTGCCACAGTCTTCCTCACTCCAAGGTGTCCTGCCAAACTGGAATCATGAGCCACTCGAATGATATCCTGCCTACAAACACGAGGGATGACAACTTGATGTACAACCTCCCATTCACAGTCGGCTGATGCTGTTGGGGGTCTCCACTTCCTCATAAGTACTCCTGACTTTACATAATAACAAGTAGAAGCACCGGCTGACTCTTCTTCACTGTAAGCAGAGTTAGCTAGACCTTTCAACTCAGGGTCAGCAACCTGCAACTCAACCAACTCTTGACGAGACAAATTATCAACACTACGGGGTACTGCCTCATCTGGTGAGTGGTCCAAATTAGCAAGAAAAGTGTCAGCTAGGATAACATCATCATCATCATTATCCTCTAAATCACCAGTAACTTTAGACTTAGCCCTAGTGACAGCACATGCAGGGAACACATCAGGGACATCACAATCCCGGGACACAGCCACTGGCTCACTAGACAACTGAGGAGCTGGACACACTTGACATCCACCAATATCATTTCCAAGTAAGAAAGTTACACCTGACATTGGGAGTGTTTCAACCAACCCAACCATAACGGAACCATTAACAAAACCAGACTCTAAATTCACTCTGCACAGAGGGACAGAGAAGTAATTATTCCCTACACCTTGTAAGATTACAGTTTCATCAGAGGAATTAAAATTAGAGCCTAGAACACTGGTCAGCATAAGGGATTGGCAAGCACCTGTATCACGATATATTTGAACTGATTTCCTGTCATTACTGTCCAGAGGACTGACAAAACCATCAGACAGGAAATTAGCACATGAACTCTTGAGAGTGTCACCCACGTTACTGCTCAAAAGAGGAGCTCCATCATGAGAATTTAAGTTACCCCTCAAAGCAGGTTCAGTTAACTCAGTTAAAGAATTCTGGGAACTCTCAAGAGTGGACACTAGACCAATTGACTGAATATTTAAAGACTCCTTTTTGTTCACATCACGCTGTCTCCTGAAACATCTCTCCGTAGTATGACCAAGCTTACTACAATAAGTACATTTACTTTTCTGAAATCTAGAGGTGAAGCTGGTATTTACTTCCTGAGAAACATCATCTTTATTCTCTTTCCTGTTACCTGTACTCTGAGTAGAGGCAACGTACTTACTCTCAGCTTTCCCTTTTTCTCTAGAATATCTCTTGTGAGTGAGAACATACTCATCAGCTAAAACTGCAGCATCAGACAAATTATCTATTCTTTTCTCATCAAGATATAGGCTTACATCTTTATAAATACACCTTTTGAAGTCCTCCAGCAAAATCATCTGCTTAAATTTGTCAAAATCAGAATCCACATTCTTAGAATTTAACCACTGCTCCAACAAATCTTCTTTGATTTTTGCATACTCAACATGGGATTGCTTATCTTGCTTGTAAGTTGTCCTAAATTTTACTCTATAGGCTTCAGGAACAAGCTCATAGGCCTTAAGAATCAAGCTCTTAACTACATCATAATTATCAGACTGATCCTGAGGCAAAGATGCATAAGTTACTTGAGCTTTACCGGTGAGAACAGTTTGAAGGAGTACTGGCCAATACTCCTTAGGCCAATTAAAACCTGTAGCTACCCTCTCAAACAACTGAAAATACTTTGTTAAATCAGATTCATTAAAAGGAGGGACAAGTTTAACATTTTTAGCCACATCAAAATCATCAGAGCTAGATGATCCAGTTCCACATTGTTTACATGGTCTGCCTGAATCCTGGCAAGTTCAATTTGTGCCTGAGCCTGTACCTGTGCCTCTTCAATACGAGCATTTGCTTCCTTAACACGAGACTCCGCCTCCTTAGCCTTAGCCTCCTGCAAAGCTAGCTGTAACTTAGCTAATTCAATCTGCGTTTGCTCATTTGGAGGAGTTACATTAAACAAGCTTTTATTAATCATGCCAACAATTTGATCTTTAGAATGATGAGAGTGAACTGCAATTCCCAATTGTTGAGCAACAAGCTTATGTTCATTCTTTGTTCTGTTTTCTATATCACACACTGTTTGCACATTTGACAAAAAATCTTTGGCTTCATCAAGTGTAGAAATAGTAGCCATCATGAATATATCACAGTCACAAAATATCAAACAATATCCTTATGATAATATCCTGAATATCCTGATATGAGGTCGCCAAATTTATGTTACGGAACAGAGAAAGATAATGTACACTTTAAGTGAGAATACGAAGAGTCACTACTGTCCCGTAAAGTTGCAGGTTCAAAACAAAAGAGTTAGGTAAAATTACAAGTTAAAGTTTAATGCTTAAATTAACAACAAAACATTCAGGACTCATAAGGATAATGTAATGGCAAAAACAGGTTAAATATATGGTTAACTGCAATAGCCTCTATTAACACGAAATTAGCAAGAGTAAATTTATCTAAGTCAGCCCTGATAAAATAAGATACCAGATAATACTCAGTGAATGCCAGGTAAATAATTACAGATACAAACTATTATCAAAAATGACTGACATAAAGATCCATACATGAATTACAAACTTCACTAGGCCTACAAATTAAACTTATGCTATACAGTACAAGAAAAAATGCAACAACAGTTATACTCAAATTACACACAGCTGTTAGATGTTTGGAGATTTCTTGAGCACTCACAATAATAATAATATCTGTACAGGGGAGGACAGAGATGTGAACAAAATGAGGAGCAGATCTAAGTGGCAATGATGCAGAGACTGAGCTCATTATATAGGGGCCGGCAGAGCCTGATACAACTTGTAAGAGGGCGCGCAAATGAAAGCCATGGGGACATAGAGTTCACAATCCCGCTCTGGACAACAGAGAGAACGACTTACTCTACTATAACGGTAGAAGGGGGGGACTGAGGCAGAACACGCTCGTGATCAAACATGCAGCATACTGTGCGTTAAAATTACACAAAGGATGATGAAATCATAGGCTATGTAACAATATATATATATATATATATATATATATATATATATATATATATATATATATATATATATATGGGGCCTCTGTGGTACAGTGGTAGGCTGTGCGTTTCGTACACAGGTGAACCAGGGTTGCGCCCCGCCAGGGTAATAAACTTTGGGAGTGTTCACCCGGCCACGTACTGCATTGGCGGACACAAGGGGTGCTGTGGTTGAACCAGTGTCGCTTACTATAAAGTATGCTTCCACCCAGTTGGCTTGCGCGGGCCGATTACACTTGGGTCACAGACTACATACACATCCAAAGCCACTACAACACTACAAATACACTTACAAGCACTTCTCACCCTACATACAATCTCTACTAGACAGCCTAAGCCACTTGGTAGAGATACATTGGCTGTATCGTCCCGACTTCGGTCGAGATAGGCCGGTCCTGCAGTGGATACTCAAACGGCTGATGATGATTATATATATATATATATATATATATATATATATATATATATATATATATATATATATATATATATATATATATATATATATATATATATATATACACACACACAACAGTTGGATTTAAACTGTTGTGGGTTGAAGTTTGGAGGGAAACTAATCTGGGGACACGAATTTACTTGATTAGGGAAGACATTTCGAAATGTTGAGGTTACATCCATCCTTGATTTAACATTTCATTATCAAGGTGCTCTCCTAACCTGGATGAAATCTTCTGTAGGCTTCAAGAATAAACTAACAAACTACGTCACCAGATTAAATTTAATATTACTGGCCTTTATATGTTTAACATCAAAGGCCTTTCCACACAGGTAATTACGCTTCATGCTCAATTTTGAATAATTAATTTCACGGGACGACACAAACTGGTTTTCAATCTCGTCTCGTTGCTTTTAAAAATCAAACTAAGCTTTTCATACGAGAGAAGTTAACTTCAAATGGTGTGTATTTAAACCCTTCGAAACTGTCGCGTCTTTTACTGTATTCCATTTCTGCTACTACCTGACATTTTATTTGGCTTAGGAAAGTGCTACAGTAGTGGACGGATTAATGAAGGCTGTACTTAATCACTCAAATAAGAAAAATCTCCCCGAGGTTGTATATAACTCCCTGTAGTAAGAAAAAAAAAAAAAAAAGGAGAAAGGAAAAACTTTGAGGCTTCATGTAACCTCTCTACTTAAAAAAAAGAAAAACGACTTCGTTGAGACTGAAAGCAACTTCCTCTAGTTAAAAAAAAAAAAAATAGATAAATAAAATTTTTCCGAGGCTGCATGCAACCTCCTCTAGTAAAATAAATAAATAAATAAAAAAGACTTCTCCGAAGCTTTACCGATTCGCACAGATGCCAAAACGATCTTGTACAAGAACTATATTAAATTGCTCCGCCCCTTCAGCCCGACGATGTCTTCTATGCTTTCTTCCAGCTACCGGCAGACGGTCTGATGCAGCGTTGAAGAGATCTTTCATTGGAAGGAAGTTAATGGAAAGAGGTTATAATCCATTCAGTGCGAGGGGCCTTTTTACAGCTAAATAAAATCTGATACTAGAAAAAATGAATTGTAAAAAAAAAAAAAAATGATATAGTACATAAAAAGTCAGTGTGCTAACAGTGTTAACGTTTTCATTATACATTTTTTTTCTATTCATCCTTGCTATCACCAGACGGTGTTAATGGTGACTATACGAGTACATTCAAAGCGAGAACGTTTTAAGTTTCGTTTTTGCTATCACCAGATGATTTTTTTACTTTTTTATGAAAGGAAGAAGGAACCAAAGCCCAGGAGCCTGCAGACTGTTCCCTCTATGAAAAAAACAAAAAAAGTTAGCAGAGGGCCAGATTCAAGATCCGTTCATTTCGAGATGCCGGGACACACTGTGTTTGAAAGACTAGAGGTCATGGGCTATATGAAATACGGACAGAGGGAGATAGATCCAGAGTTGACCTGTCTCATACATGAAGGACTGGAAGTAACGGTTAACTCTTGCATTAGAAAGCTGGACAGAAAAGGGATGAGAGTTCGCTGCTACACGGGTGCTACGCGCCCGCCGTCGTGGTGAAGGGATGCAAGCAGACAGTTCCGAGAAGCAGTGACCACTGAGGTAGCGATAGAAAAGAGATACAGATGCAACAGTGCGGTGAAGAGACAAGGGCTGAAGGGAACCAGTAAGCGGAAGAGACTAGAGACAGAGGTTGAAGGGAGCCAGTAGGAGGATGAGAGTTAATGAGATGAAAAGCCTTTGACTTCACCTTGTTGAGAAGAGCTGTATGTGGGGAACCTCCCCACACATGAGAATTGTACTCAACACAGGTAAGTCAACAACTGCACAGGGTAAAGAAGACATGGAGTCGGCTTAGCACACCTAATCTCTTGGAAGCAGATTTTACAAGAGAGGCAATATGTTACTTCAAAGATAAATCCCGAGAGAATGAAACCCCAAGTATGTTTACAGATGATGCAGTACTGAGCAGGATATTGTTAAAAATTAGAGAGAACTCCTGTGGAAGATTTTGTCGGGTTGATAGATGTAAGAACTGAGTTTTTGATGCATTAAAAAAAACAAGATTATTTTAATCCCAATCAGAGATACGAGCCAAATCAGACATTAGGTGTGCCATAACCTCATCCTTTGTTTGTAGCAGTAACTGCTGAGACGGACGCTGCGGGATGCGAATGGAAAGGTGAAGGATGGAGTCATCAGTGTATGAGTGGATAGGGTTAGATGTACAGCTTAGAAGGTCATTGATGAATAAAAAGATAAGAGTTGGTGATAGGACAGAGCCCTGAAGAACATAACTATTGATAACTCTAGGAGAAGAACGGTGGCCGTCTACAACAGCAGCTATATAACGACCTGAAAGGAAACCAGAGATGAAGGTACAGATAGATGGATAGAAACCGTCTGAGGGCAGTTTGGAAATTAAAGATTTATGCCAGACTCGATCGAAAGCCTTTGAGATGTCAAGTGCAATGGCAAAGCTTTTGCCAAAGTCCCGAAAGGAGGATGACCAGGAGTCTGATAGGTAGGTGAGAAGATCGCCAGTGGAGAGTCCCTGGCGGAACCCATACTGATGATCAGAAAGAAGATTGTGATAGGAAAGATACTTTAAAACCTTTTTGTTAAGAACAGACTCGAAAACTTTTGAAACACATGATGTTAAGGCAATTGGGTGATAGGGGGATGGGAATGGCCACCCTTCTTTGGGACAGGCTGAATGAGAGCAGACTTCCACCAAGAAGGAAAGGTGTAGTTGAAAAACAAAGGCGAAAGAGTTTACCTAGGCAGGGTGTAAGAACCGTCAAGCTTTCACGGGGTGGCACCAATACAACTGGGCTGCCCTGCTGCCCGGTTATACAAGCGTCCCCTCAACCCTCTCTCACTTCCCGAAAGGAGAATGATGATTTGCAGGTGAAGAGGAGCGTGATCTTGTAGTTCACTGGATTCGCGTTTCAGAGGAACCTGGGGCAACAACAACAACTAAAACAACAAGGACGGCGACAATGACAACAAAACAACTAACGTTTCTGCTAACGGCACTCTCTTCGCATTTTATTTCGGCTGACGACTCACTGCAGTCAACTTAAAATCATCCGAGGATGGCCAGAATCAGATACTTGGTCCGACATTAGCAATCAGAGGGCTAATCAAGGTAGTTTTTAACCAGTGAGAATGGGACGTTTTTCACCTTATACTTGCTATGTCATAACGACTTGAGTTAGCTCAGGATAGACTTTTGGAACTATAGGTGTCAGATATAGCCTTAGTAACACCTTTGGTACAAAAGAGCTTTCTTGAAGTTGAATAAAATCTGGTTTCAACCCTTTCATTATGATGACATATCATGTTGATGTTTGGGAATGTGTGATGCATGTAAAAAGAGTGATTCGTTCACAAAGATGAGTCCAACCACTTGGGTCCGAAGATCTGACATCCATCGATCCTTTGGTGTTCGTTAGCGGCTACTCGTAAGTTATTTCCTCATTTCATCTGTCATTTTAACCAAACCGTACCCCAGCTATTTAACAAGAAACCAACCAGCTAAGGCTCTTTTAAGGTGTTGTTATTCATTAAAAGTGTGACTGAAAAGCTTAGACGGAAATGAGTGTTGCACACAACGGTATACGAACTGTCGCTGAGCCGTGACCTTTTCGGCATTATCACAAAATACATAAATTTACATTAATAAATTGAGTATTTTTTGGTAGGGGTTACGTAACTTACGGCTACGTAACACAAACGAGACAGCCTGGCAAAAAAATACGTTCAGTTTACTAATTATTCATATTCAATACCCACCAATAAGTGGTGAGAGAAAATAATTTGCATTAAATCATTATAGTGGAAGGACACTAATATACAAATCTTTCCCCGCCGCCTTGCGTTCGTTAGCAGGCAATCAGGTGATTTTATTTACAATCTACTGATGCACTTGGCAATGTGCAATCACTCCATCCCTTCCATATGTGTGCACATCTTGCCCACAGAATGCATGGTTTACTGTTTTTTTTTTTTTTTTTTTTTTTTTTTTTTTGATACCGAAAAAGGTCAGGGTTCACTGATAGCTCGTATACCTCCGCGGCAACACTCCAAGGCCGCGTTTTTTTTTCTTTGCCTTCTGTGTGTATTTTTCTTCTTTTTCTTCTCTCTCTCTCTCTCTCTCTCTCTCTCTCTCTCTCTCTCTCTCTCTCTCAGGACCAATTCGCGAATAAGCCCGGGACGTGGGTGTGTGCTCCTCGGAAGTTTGGGGCCGACTGTATATACATATATATTGGAAAAAGTGCTGGTGGTCTTTCGAAAGTAAAGAAGAGGAGGGTATGCGGGAGGTCGACCAGGCCATCCCATCCCCCGCTTCTCGTGAGACTCTCCTTAGCCCCAGCCCCAGCCGAAAAATGTGGTCGTGGCTCCTCGAGGGTCGAGACAAGCCTGATAGTGGAGGGCTACCTTACAGTTTTCAGCAAGCTTGAATACTGCTTCAACTAAGTGGGGCCATACTAGATGGGTCTATTAGTAGCAGTCAGACTAAAAACACTTGCCCTGCCACTGGGGGAGCAAGACAGCCAACGTAGGGTTGGTGTCAGGAAAAGCATCTAACTGTAAAACTGGCCAAAACCAAAATGGCAAATAAAACCAGGATAGTCTCAGAAAATGCTACTGTGTACCTTGTTAGCGACACGCAGGGGTCTCGCCTGACCCCTGCGGGAAATGGGCAGGGGCAACTGCATCGTGGGCGACTCCAGCTAAAGAAACTAGCCCGGGTGAGAGTGAGAAACCTAAGTGTGGGGACAACGAGTGAAAGGGGAAGGGAGCTGGCAGATTTGATGGAGAGGAGAAAAACTGGTGTATTGTGTGTGCAGGAAATTAGATGGAAGAAGAATAAGCCATGAGAGTTCAGAGGCGGATGCAAGTTGCTCACCTGTATACAGAGGAAGAGATGAGCGAAGGAGGAATGGCGTGTGAATAGTGATTCCCAAGGAACTTAAGGATAATCTAGTAAGCGCGAACAGGAAAGGTGATAGAGTGATGTGTCAAGCTAGGCCTGGATGGGAAGGTACAGTTTTTATCATATATGCATATGCTACCTATGTTGGTTGCGAAGAGGAAGAGGATGCGCTTTGGGTTCAGATTAATCAAAAGTTTAGGGCGACACAGAAGGAAGACAGGGTGATCCTAAGTGGAAACCTGAATAGGTATGTGGGGACGAGCAAAGAGGGGATGGGGGGGTACATGGTAGTTGGGGGGGGGAGATGGAATGTGGAGGATAGGAGAGTAGATCATCCATTGGCGTTTGATTTGGTGATTGTTAATACCTTTTTTGAGATTAAAGTGAACAAATTTTTTACCTACAGGAGTGAAGAAGGAGAAAGTCAAACTGACCTAATGTGCAGGAGATTCCATCAGCAAGAGGTTAATAATTGCAAGGTCATAAACGGGGAAAATGTGGCAGCACAACATAGACTGATAATGGAGGATTATGAGATGAGAGTGACAAGAGAGGGAAACCAGAACATGGGACACCTTGAATAATGTGGTTGAGGTTGAGGGAGGAGGATCTGAGTAGGCACTTTAGGGAGAAATTTTGGGTGAAGTTAGCCCACATGAGGGGGTGCACCAGTGGTGAGAGGAAAACAGCTGGATGATAATGAGAATAGAGAAGGAGGTTTTTGGATGTTTCGATTGGGAGGAGACCCCTGATAATAAGGAGATGTGGTGGTGGAACGAGGAAGTGCAAAAGTGATGAAGGCTACAAAGGATGCTAAGAAGAAGGATGAATCAAGGCGACAGGAAAATGAAGAAATCTACAGGTGGGCAAATAAAGAAGCAAAGATAGCAACGGTAATAGCAAAGATGCAGGCTTGGAACGAGGAGTATAAAGAATTTCAAAAAACGGAGGGACAGAGAAAGATCTATAGAAAAGCGATAACTTGAGACAAAACAACCAGGGACTTCACTCAGATCAAGCAGATAAAGGACAAGGGAGGAGTGTTTTTATGTGACCTGGATAGGTGGAAAGGGCGTTCTGAAACTTGCTAACTGACGAGAATCCGAGCGTAGTTTTTGAGGATGGAGTCCCATATGAAGGTTTAACGGCAGGTGTGAGCAGAGAATTAGTAATGAGGGTGCTGAACAGAATGAAGAACGGGAAGGCGATGGTGCTAGAAGGGATACCAATGGAAATTTGGTAGTGTTTGGGTGAAGAGGAGCTAGATTAGATGTGGGATTTGATACAGAAAATTTATGTAAGGGAGCAAATGCCGGATGAGTTGAGAGATAGTGCGATTTTACCCATAAACAAAAAGAAGGGAAACAACCAGGAGGGTAGTAATTATAGAGGGACAACGTTGATGCAGCATGGTTATATGCAGGGTAGAGGGACGACAAACGCAATTTTTGCACTGAGGCAAATGACAGAGAAACACAGGGATAAGCAGAGAGGGCTTAATCTGATATCTATTGACTTGGAGAAGGCCTACTCGTACGACAGGGTGCAACGTCCGGATGTATGGAGAGGTACGTGACGATTGTGCAGGTTGTGTATGAGGGAACAAGAACCCAGTTCAGAAACAGCGTAGGACTAACAAACAAAATTTTAGTTAAAACTGATTTACGTCAGGGATCTTCTTTAAGCCCTTAACTTTTTAATCTGATTACTGACGTGCTGATTCGTGGGGTAAAAAATCAGTCCCCCTGGCGCTTGCTCTTTGCTGATGACATCGTGGTATGCAATACTATAAGAGAGGGACGGACAGAAAATTAGAAAAATGGAGAGGGGCTATAGATGACAGAGGAATGATCATAAGGGAGAAAATCAAATGCCTGAGGTTCAACGGTGTTCAAAGTTCAGAGATTAGTTTGCAGGGAGACAGAATGAAAATATTGAGAAGCTTAAATATCTGGGATTGAAAGTTGCTGAGGATGGAGACTTGGATGCAAAAATATCCCACAGAATGTAGGAGGACTGGAGGAATTGGAAGAAGGTATCGGGAGTGCTGTGTGATAGAAGAATCAGTAATGCTTAATGCTAACATATATAAAAAGGTGGTGAGACCAGCTTTGATGTATGGGCCTGAGATGAGGGCAGTGAAGAAAGCGCAGGAGGAAAAGCTGGGTGTAGCAGAGAATCCTGACATGGACGTGTGGAGTAAAGAAACTACAGTACATAGGAATACAATGAGAGGAACAGAGGGAGATTGAAGGTAGGTGAGGCACAAAAAGAGGTGCAAGCAAATAAAGACTAAACTGGTAAAGGCACGTGATGAGAAGGGATGAAGATTATGTGAGGAGGAGAGTAATGGTAATGGGGGTACAAAGCAGGAGGCCGATGAGGAGGTGGATGGATTGTGTGAACGGAGATTTGAGATAGGAGCTGACGATGGAGGCGCAGGACCGAGCTGTATGGCGAAGAGTGGTTAAACTCATCGTGCCCCATAAAAACATGCATACTTAAACACACACACACACACACACACACACCGCTCGCTGGTGCAGTGGTAACGTTCCCGCTTGCCAACTGGTAGACGGGAGTTCGCGCCTCGCTCAGGTTGCGAAAAGTTTCACTGACGAAGTGGGTGGTTACTGTCCCCCTTGAGCAAGGGGACGGGTGTGTGCGTGTGTGAAGGTCACAGCCTTGCCCTTAGATCGGACTATATGAGCACTCAGCTCCCTTCCGGGAGGGTAAAAGCTGACGATCACGACCATCAAGTGATCCTGACCGACCCGGTGAATTACACACACACACACACACACACACAGCAAAACACTGCATCTCCCTCTTATCGCATGCGCTAGAGTAAATACGCCACTGCCTAGGTCCATACAACCGTGGTCCAGCAAAACTAAAATCCTTACTCAGATGGCGCAATGGGCGCTATATTCATTCCAGCGCTGATTCATTCTATCAACAAACAATTATACCTAGCACTGGGGACACCTCATGTGGTGAAACGGTAAGTTAAGTTAATGTCTACTTTCTCCAGGGCGATATATTACTGCTGAGCCACACACAGGCAAAGATGCTCGGTTGCAACCCACCACTTGACCAATCGCATACCCCTCACCTACCTGCACACCTAAATAAGCGCATAACGGCCCTCACACTCCCAGCCTTTCCTTTTAAAGGTGGGCGTGAGGAGAAAGCCTTGAGGAAACATAACCTGGGCCCTTCAGATTCCTTGTGCAGGTAGCACTGAAGTCTGTGGATTTATATTTTACTTTTTCATTACTTAAAAAGCTACCCAAGACACAGCATTGTACCTATCAAAAGGCACCAGTTCACTATAAAACACATAATTGTGAATTTTTATGACTCAATAGTGAATACTTTCTTAGTTCTGGCCCCGACACAAAATCTCCACGCCCGACCAGCCGCCCTGCCGCCCAGCTCTAAGGACAGACACCTGTTGATCCCAGTGATAACAACACTCATCTCTGATTGGTTGCGGGTAAAAATAATCGTCTGGTGGTAATAAAACAAAGAAATAAACAGGTCATGGAGGTAAAGGAAAGACAGAATGCAGTTATACGTCTCGGAAACTCAGGGAGAATATACGGTGACTGAGCCGGTATACATGAGGTTTATTATGCAGAGATGTGTGTTTCAGAGCTCTCCACATAGCATACATTACGGCACCGCTGACGATCGGAATAATCAGAGGCAGATTAGAGGCAGGGAGAAAAAGAGAGAGAGAGAGAGAGAGAGAGAGAGAGAGAGAGACAGACAGACAGACAGACAGAGACAGAGACAGAGACAGAGACAGACAGACAGACAGACTAAACTCCCAGTCATTCTATTCCCATTATATCCTTTTCATTTATCTAATATTTCATGTGGCGACGCTTTTCCTTACTTAAAGGCTGCTACCAACAAGCACTTTATTTCTACTTTGGACTTTAACCTCTCAAGATAAGAGGGTTTATGAGAGCAGTGTCTGATCTCCCCTGTTCGAAAATTGTCTCCTAAGGTGAATACAATCGCCAGATCGTAAGCAGAATAATGTAATAAAAACCTCACCATAATATTTGTTTTCACGTCTCTTCATTATCAGTCTTTTATTATTTCTCATTCTACAGTCTATTCGGAGAGCGTCATTTTATTTACTTTTTACTGATACTAGGCCATCGAGTTTTGCTGGGGACAGTACCTTAGTAATGAAGAAAAGAGGCAAGCCTGTCATTTCCTTATCCTTTATTTTAAAATATAAAAAAAGATTGGAGAGAAAAGAAAAACAAGAAAAATCGTCATCGTATCGAAAAGGTAATTCTCTCTGTCTGTCTGTCTGTCTGTCTCTGTATCTCTCTCTCTCTCTCTCTCTCTGTCTCTCTCTCTTTCTGTCTCTCTCTCTCTCTGTCTCTGTCTCTGTCTCTGTCTCTCTCTCTCTCTCTCTCTCCTATTGTGAAGTTCGAACTACCCGTGTTATTGTGTCCTGCCTCTTGACTTTTTGGGAGCAGGTGTGGAGTCATCTGTGGGGTAAACTATGTACTAAGTGCGGCAAGTATGGAGTGATGCAGGTTTGAGGGAAAGGCAGGTGTGGAGAAAGGCAGTTTTGAATTAAGGTAGGTGTTGATTGAAGCAGGTCTGGGGTAAGGTAGGTGTGGGGTAGGCATGTGTGGAGGAAGGCAGGCGGTGTATGAGGAAAGTGTGGATTGAGGCA
>NC_136991.1:41267018-41279518 GCF_032717465.1 Coenobita brevimanus
GATATGATTAGGCCACCTTTGTGATACTGAAGCTTGGAATGTATTGTGTACTGATTATGGTTAATAAAAAAAAAAAAAAATAGTTTATCCTCGAATGGCTGGAACGTTGAAAGGGACACCATATGAATTTGATTCTGAAGCCAAGGTGAAGCACTGAAAAATAAAAAATTGTGATAGAAACACATTCATTTGCAGAGAGAAAAAAAATGGAGAGAAAGAAAATTATAAGGACGTCTGATCATCATACCCTTTGCTGGAAATACTGAAGAGTTTCTGTCTGAATGACACGTCTACCTATTAAACCGAATGAGTTATAAGACGGAAATAGTTCATGAAGTCATGCATGGCTCACCAGTGATTATATATATATATATATATATATATATATATATATATATATATATATATATATATATATATATATATATATAAGCAAGGAAGAAGGAACCAAAAGCTACAAGCCCGCAAGATTATTCCCACCAGGAAAATAATAAAAACAAAATATAAGAGAGCCAAAGTCATGATCCGTTCATATCGAGATGTCTGGACATATTCCGTTTAAAGGTTATGGGCAGTAGGAAATACAGACAGGAGCAATTCCAGAATTGACCTGGTGCATACGTGTAGGATTGGGAGTAACGGTCACCTCTTGCATTAGAAAACTGGAGAGAAAAGAGATAAGAGTCTGCTGCAAGACGGGTGGTACGCGTATGTGGTAGTAATGGAGGGATGCAAGCAGTTCAGAGGAGCAGTGACCATTGAAGTAGCGATAGAAAAGAAATAGAGATGCAACAGTGTGGCGAAGAGACAGAGGTTGAAGGAAGCCAACAGAAAGAGGAAAGTTAATGAGACGAAAAACCTTTAACTCCGCTTTGATGAAAAGAGCTGTACGTGGGAAGCCTTCCCACACATAAGAGTTGTACTCGACACAGGGACGAATAAAACTCCTGTTTGAAGTCAACAACTGAGCGGGGGTGAAGAAGGCACGAAGTTGGCTTGGCACACCTGATCTCCTGGGAACAGATATTACAAGAGATGTAATATGACTTTCCAAGATTAATCACGAAGAATTTTACAACACAGATAATATAATCTTTCCAAGATAAATCATAGGGAATGAAACCAAAGTATGTCCAGAGATGATGCAGGATTAAGCTGGGTAATATTAAAAATTAGAGGATACTCCTGCAGAAGATTCTGACAGGTCGAAAGATGTACCAACTGTGTCTTTGACGCAGTAAAAGCAACATCATTACTTTTTCCCCAATCAGAGATAAGAACCAAATCAGACATTAGGTGTGCCATAGCTTCATCTCTTCTCTGTTGAAGTAACTTCTGAGATGGATGCTGTGAGAAGCACATGAAAAGGTGAAGGGTGGAATCATCAGCGTGTGAGTGGAAAGAGTCTGATGTGCAGTTTCCAAGGTCACTGTTGTGCAGGAGGAGGAGAGTTGGTGATAGGACAGAACCCTTAGGAACGCCACTACTGATAGCTCTAGAAAAAGAACAGTGACCGTCTACAACAGCAGCAATAGAACGGCCAGAATGGAAGCTAGAGATGAAGACACAGATACGGTACATGGATAGAGTCATAACAGAGCAGTTTGGAAATTGAAGGTTTATTCCAAACTCGATCAAAAGCCTTTGAAATATCAGTTGAAAAAGCGCTCAGTGAAGTCCTACAGTCCCAAAAGAATGAAAGGTGAGATTGTCAGTGGAGCGTCCCCGGCAGAACCAATATTCCCTATCACAAAGAATGTTGTGATTGGACAGGTGCTTTAATCTTATAAGCAGATTTAAAATATTAAGGGCTACAGGATGTAAAGGCAGTTGAGGGACAGTTAGAGGAATGGGAATGGTGACCTCTCCCTGGGACAGGTTGAGTGAGAGCAAATTTCCAGCAAGAAGGGAAGGTACAAGTTGACAGAGAAAGCTGCAAGAGTTTACCTGGCAGGGTGCATGAACAGAAGCACAGTTCTTGAGAACAGGAAGGTCCCCATCAGACCCATATGCCTTTGTTAGTTCTGAGGCCAGTGAAGGTAGAAAGTACATCAAATGATGAAATGTTAAAGTCGGTCATGAGAAAGTTAGTAGAAGAAACAGTTACAGATGCATCACACTGGAAAAGAGGAGGGAAGGAGGAGGATATAAAGTTGTTGGAAAGGTTTTTGGTAAGGGGCCAGAGGGAGCATGTAGAATTTGAGTTGAAGGGTTCAGAGGATTTAGTATGAATGAAATTTTTCATAGCAGAGTGGAGAACAGACTTAGACATAATAGAGATGTGATTCACAGGTAGGTTGGTTCTGGTACCTTTCGCAGGCCTTTTCCTTGTTTTGAACAATATAAGACCAAGCATGATTAAACCATCTTTTTTTTTTTTTCCTTAGTCACAGGATAAGAGAAAGTAATGTATGCTTCCATGTTTGTGAGAAGCTTTTGTAATGCACGAGGCAAAGTCGGATAGCTCTTGGCCATGGAAGCAATAACCATTCCAGGAAAAATCAAAGAAATACTGCATGAGGACCTCCCAATCGGCAGGTCCGAAGCATCACAGTCATTGCTTCTTGGGAAGGTCCTCATGCATTACTGAAGCAACAGGACAGGGTAATGTGATAAGGCTGTAACTGGAGGAGCCCGACGAAGAAAAAATATTAACAGAGTAAGCAGACGGATTAGTTTGAAGAGAGGGGTCAAGTATGTAGGAACTCTCTCCAAGGCAGAGTTAAGAATACGGTGCTGTATAAGTTGCTCCAGGTCATTTGTGATAGAAAAGATGTAGGCTTGTTCACCAAGTGGATCACTGAAAGGAGAGGAGAGCCAAAGGTGGTGATGAATATTGAAATCACCTAGAATGGAGATTTCAGAGAAAGAAGAAACTGATAGGATATGTTCCATCTCAGAAGTAAGATTGTCAAAGAATTTTTCATAATCAGTTAAATTACGGGATAAGTAGCCTACACAGCACAGACATACTCAGTAAGAGAAAGACAGGATAGCCGAAAAGCGTAGAGAATTCAAAAAATTCAAGTTCATGAGCACGACTGCAAGATGATTATGTTGTTGCACATAAAGCCTACACACAGCAGCCACCCTTGGCATTGAAAAAAGTATAGAGGGAGAAATTAGAGGAAAGACGACAAATGTTGCAGAAATGAACAAAGAGTGAGTCAGAAATGTCAGACAATGGTTCCATGCTTCACACTTGGTCGTCACTGGGCGAGGGGTGGATGGCGGGGGCTTTTTTGTCCCCCCCCCCCACATCCGAGGACACGAGGCTGGATGGTAAGATGCCATTCTTCTGAATCTGGAGTAGGAAGTGTGGTGCGTAATGCGCATGTAGTACGATGTTGACAGTTAGTGGAAAATGCATGGGAGAGTATGGTGACCTACTCTATGTGTTGCTGAAACACAGAAAAAGTTCAGCAAAGGGGGTGGTCGCCCATCCCCCCCGAGGGCTGATGAAATGGTAGATCCAGCTCACCCCGTCACCTGCTTTCCATCCACTCTTGGAATAATACCCTGTACTCCTGTACGTCTTTGACTGCATTTTCCTTTATGACTCAGGAAAGATAAAGGTAAGTGTAACTGCCTATGACACTGTACTATGAGTACCCGACATACCAAAGGTGACATGTTAGTTGACTCTGAGAATGACAACAATCATAGCTTCTTAAAAACAATACCTTTTAATTTTGTTCCTCCTACTACCATTCGATTTTAATGAATTTAGGAAATACTCCTTAATCTGAAAAAATTAACGAAGGCTGCACCTAAACCCTTCATTTCATGAACGCTTTCCTGTTCTTAATGCAGCTGAAAGTATTTTTTTAAAAATCTACGTTATTGGAAAGAAGTGGTTAAGACGACGAACGAAATATACCATTAGACAGAAACGTAGACAAGGGACATGCAGAGGACCAAATGATGAAACAGTAAATGAAGATGTTATTATCTTCACTGACAACGTAAACACAATCGAATGCATGCAGGAAAAAATGAAAAATAGTACTATACTCCATTCTTTTTATTGCGGCGAAGTTGCACTTGACAGGTTGTTGATAACTGGCTGAATACAATATGTCCAAAAAATATTTACTAACCCAAATTTCCCCCTCAGATATTTGTCAGTTAATAATGCTAGAACATCAAGTATTGTTGCATTCAGGCAATAATCACCAATCTGTCAAGTTCAACTTCGCCTCGATAAAAAAAACGGAGTATAGTTCCGATTTTGTTGATAACGATGCTATGGCCACTGGATTATCAGAAGATTAATTTGATGGGCCGCAGGCTGAAGTTGCCGTTTAACTTCAGTCAATTCTCCTCCTTTTGGAGGATAGGGAGGGAGTTAATGGACGCTTTTATAACCAGGCAATGAAATCACCTGGTTACGCCGATGTCACCGTGAAGGCGTCCATCTCCAGCGTCTGGGTCTAGGAAGTTCGTATTAGGATTAACATGCGTTGTATCGTATTATTATTATTACTGTTATAATAATAATAATAATAATAATAACAATAATAATAATAATAATAATAATAATAATAATAATAATAATAGTAACAATAATAATAATAATAATAATTATTATTATTATTATTATTTTTATTATTAATATTAAGAACTCCGCACTCTGTGAAGTTCTTATTGATTTTGGAGATATTAATTTCTGGGGGGGAGACAGAAGGTTGGCATTCCAAGACCGTTCGAGATAGCCTCGAAATTTTCAGGGATGATGTATCATGGTTGCAGGCTTCCTTTGGTACAATTTTTCTCCCCTCAGCACTGGCGCCCTCTATCTTATTTTTCAATTTTTGCTCTCCTGCGCAGCCAAAAGTTCTGAATCGATTGCTTGGCAAATGTTCCAGTATATAGTCGTCAACATACACTAGTGCACCTGGGTATTGATACTGAGATCCCACATAATACTTTGTGATACTGAGGAAACTCATAATGGCCGCCTCATGCCTGAAAGTGTTAAATCAGAATGTATCATGGCCGATCGGTGGATATGAACTGGGTCATGAGTGAACATGTTTTGCATAGTATGAATGACCTTGAATCTTAATACTGTGTATATTTCAAAGACTGTACACCAGACCTCATGTTCAAGGGTGGATTTTTTTACTTTTGTCATTCTAATCTGGAATGTGGCATTATCATCTGGAAGATGGAGCTCTCTGAATACTGCTTCAGCAATTCAGAATTCTAGTTCTTGTTGTTATTATTATATTATTATTATTATTATTATTATTATTATTATTATTATTATTATTATTACTCGCTAAGAGACTGCGTTCGGCGGCCTCCGCTCGATGTCAAGTCACTTACTATCTTCAAAAATGAGTCATAACTCGGGAACCAGTAGTCCGATTGGACTGAGAACTGTTGTATTCTTCAAGTTAGAGCATTTTAACAGTTCCTTGTTCTAACAAAACTCTGCGCCACATGCTCCGGTTTTGCTGTTTTATGGTAACAAACCAACAAACATACAAAAATCAGATCATTATAATACACATTATACTACTGTACAGTATACCATTATGCACTACAATTTTAGGAGTATACGGAGGGAGGAAGGAGGGGCGAGATAGTGATAATACTAGAAACATGTCACTCTTCTCTCTTGTATCATGCTGGTAATTTCAACGCTGGACCAAGGACGAATCCATCCACTGCACTACTAAAGTGGAAACAAAAGGCCGGAAATGAGTCATAACTTGGGAACAGATGGCCTGACTGGCCTGGAAATTGTTTAATTCTTCAAGTTAGAGCATTTTAACGGTTCCTTCCTAAAAAAAAAAAAAAAATGCGCTACATGGTCAGTTTTTGCTGTTGCGATGACAAACCAACAAACCAACAAACATACAGAAATCGGATAATTGTGATTATTATTATTATTATTATTATTATTATTATTAATTATTATTATTATTATTTTTTAGTAATCTGCAATGAAGAAAAATAGGTAAATAAATAGCAGAATGTCAATTTTAAGATCCGTTATTCTGAGATTCCTAGACATAATAAGTTTAAAAGACTGGAGGTCATGGGAAGAAGGAAATACAGACAGAAGATGACAGCCACATAACTGACCTGTTGCATACGTGAAGAGATGGGAATATCAGTTAACTCTTGGTTTAGAGAACTGGGCAGAAAATGGATGAGATTTTGCTATCAGACGGGTGCTACATACCCGCCATAATGGAGGGAGGGGTGCAAGTAAGCAGTTCAGAAGATCAATAACCACCAAAGTAGCGACAGAAAAGGGATGATGATGCATCAGTGTGGCGTATTAGGAATTAGCCCATGTTGTATCAATATCAGCAAGGAAAACCAGTTACTTAATCTGCTTAGCCTAATGCCATCCCGCCACATTAAAACACTTTCAATTAACCACTTGAAGTCAGGGACACATTCCGTTAGGTTATTCTTGCCACCCCTTGGCAACTTTACTATGTTTAGGAAGAAACTTTCCGAACTGGATGGATTATACATATGCGCCATTAACCCCTTTACTACTACTGTCCTTCCTAACTGAACCAAAGTGGCTGGCGACGGCCTATGGGGAAAAAAATGTAGCTTCGTAGTGAAGGGGTTAAATATCCAGGTCAGTTTGATTGTGATCTGTCAAGACAATATGAGTGTTGTCGTAAAATGTATCTACTCTTTTTTCATCAAAGCAATTAGCATCCATCACATGTAGTACACAACAGTTATTGGTCTCCTAAATAAGATCATCATCATCATCGTCATCATCTTCCTGCCTCTACACAATCACTCAGCACAGGGTTGGCCTTCTGAACTGGAAGGTTAGGGCACGTCCACACGTGTGTACTTGAACATATGTTGGCAACACAGCTGGCAACATGTTCGGGAACATGTTTGCAGCAGTATTTGGACAAATGTATGTAAACATGTTTCAGTGCAGCTTCGAACACTGGCAGCACAGGCGATGAGATAAGTGTGTCCATACCAGGCAGCTGAGACTTCATCATGGTGTTGCCAACATGATCTGGACGCTGCTGTTGCCAACATGTTTGCAGCGTGTTCGTTACTGTGTTGCTTACATGTTGCCAACACTTGTTTGAGCACACGTGTGGACGCGCACTTAGATGCAGCCTATATTAACCCCCTGAGCACTTAGGGGATCACTTAATCGGATATCGTCTATACCCCTTTTACTTTGCCTTAAATTGTCATCCCTCCGTCTATAATGTTGGGTTGTAACAATGGATTAACATTATAATACTTTACAGTACTTGACACGAATGTGTTCTATGGAAACGCTGTAGTGCCGTTGTATTGTCTTTTTCTGCCAATTAATTACGTGAAAATAATCCCCAAAGGACGAAAGCCTAAGCCATGTTAAAGAGAAAGCATTACAGCAGCAGAAGTAACATGCTAAAAACACGCCACCGTACTAAATGGGTGAAGAACAAATGTGGCCTACAGTCGACAGAAGCAGTCAATCTTCCCAGTATTGTTTGTTGAAGAATACCGGTATATATTGCCTGCCTCTCTCTATTTCCAAACGCCTTAATCCCGCAAGGGGCGTCCACAAACAAATCGCCTCCACGTCGCCCTATCCTCTGCCATATGACTGCCCTTGCTCCAGCTCACACCCCCTCTCTCATAATATATCACTCCACTCATCTCTCCAGCCGAAATATAATGTTAAGAACGTGTTCACAGTGGCATTGAGGACTTAGTAAGACATCTCCTTTCGATTTATTCAGTACATTACAAATCATCATCACCTTGTCTGATGTTAATATATGATTCTCTGTCTGTCTGTCTGTCTGTCTGTCTGTCTCTCTGAACTTCCCCCTGGTTTCCAATATTGGCTAATTATCAAACGCGCCGCAGCTGCTATTAACATGGAGGAAATTAGTCTGAAATCAACGGAGTTCATATTAAAGGCTGATTACATCCCTTACATCTAAAGCCCCACCACTGCTGAATAAAATCGTCCTTAGGTAGCCAGAATAATAGAGAAAATGATTGGTCTTGAGATGGTTTGGCCATGTGGAGAAGATGAAGAATGAGACTGACTAAAAGATTCTATGTGAGTGACGTAGATAGGTAGAGGACGGGGAGATCAAAGATGAGATGTGAGTTGGAGAAATGGAGTGGAGAAAGTTATAGGAGAGTTGGGGTATGAGTTGGAGGGAGGGTAGACAGAGAGCAGAGGACAGGGCGACGTCGAGGCGATTTGTTTGTGGCCAACCCTTGCGGGATAAAGAGCTCTGACAATGAACAGATAAATTATCCCTTTTGGTACACGCTTTCCCGATCACAATAAGATCGTCTGGAAGTAAGCAGAACGAAATACATTTCATAATCACATTGAATTACATATAAGAATGTTTCCAACCTTTCCAGTACCAGAGATCAATACTCAGCTGAATCAAAATCACCTCGAGAAAAGAAATATAAAACTACACTTATGTTTTGCAGTTTATTTCACGTAGCTCTGCATCATAAGAAAACCAACTCTACAGCTCTACATCCCACCCCTAGCACTTCTTCGAGACTAGCATCATATTTTAGTGTTAATCTCTTGCTATGAGTCAGCATTCCAGAGGCACTGACGAGAATTTAAAGCCAAGTTAGGGTAAAAGTATAGTACAGTAAGATGAGATCGGACTGATTAAATGAAACTAGTTCTAACTTTTTGAACAAGAGGTCTTTCATAACCCGAATGAAATCGTGTAGATAAAAAAAAAGAAAAAAGAAAACGATTCAAAACTGCATAACTGTACTGGAATGGCTACTGAGACTGCCTTTAACATTTATATTACGGTACCACAGGCCTTTAGTAAACAAATATAATCGTCTATTGGCACAACGAATGAGCTAATGAAAAATAATCATATTGTAAGGAATGTCCAAGTAATTCCTGGTATAATCCGAAGTCAAGGCAATTTCTCTTGGTTTTAGACTCCGTCACTACGATAATTCTCTCTCTCTCTCTCTCTCTCTCTCTCTAGCCATTTTATTCTTCCTTCTACCAAGCGATATCTCAACTTAAGGAGAGAAATCTCAAGGTGAAAGGGTTGGAAATATACTCCGTTTACCAAATCACATGGATAAAGTAATTTATTTCTTTTTTAATTCTAACTAAAGCCAGATGTTATTATTCAGCTTTGGGGAGACAGTGGGTTCAAATGGACTGACTTCACAAGGGCAGGTATAAAGGTCGTATCCAGGGGTGGGATTCTCAAACATATTTGCCATCAACTCCCTGCCGTAACTTAGATCCGTTTCTGCTGAATAAACTAGAGACACAGGTAGATTTTGCTCTCTGCTCTCCTCGATCTTCCTGAAGAAAATTTCCAACCTACAGTATGTTAATTTTCCTCTCGTAACATTTTTTTTTTTTGTAAGAACATGACAAGAGACATGGGAAAACTAGGCATTCTCCTTTCCTTGACTTTCCTACGATGGCAAATCATGGTTACGACAGGGAATCGATCGTAAATATGTTCGAGAATCCCACACCATTACTTACGATCGGGGAAGAATAGTCGCTTACGATTAACGAGACGGAGAATGGAGATCTAATGCTTGCCACGTATGGGAGCACAATTATTATTCTAGAAAGGGGGTTTAAAGCACAGGCCTAAGTCGTGTATAAGATTCTATGGAAACCTTTTTTAATCGCGGCATTTTCACCCATACAGCTACCAAACGCTTCAGAGCACACTAGATCCAATAACGTGATAAATGAGACAAAGCAAAGAGATTCACAGAAATATTTAGATGCGGTGGACTTGTTCAGCATAGAAACTGTCTACGATCTTTAGTGAATGCAGACCCTGACTCTCGCCTCAATAGGCATCTTAGACCACTACACCACCAGTTGTTCATGTATTAGCTCAGTGAACCTGGGGCAGACTTTTTTTTTTTTTTAATAACATTCTTGCCATCCCCCGACGATTTTATTCAGCTGAGGATACGCGTTCTCGACTTAATAAGCCTTCAGAACCAAAGGTCTTTCTTAAGTTGAATAAAATCGTCTAATAGCGACAAGATTATACTACAAATGACGCCACCCGAATTGTCTCGTATGGTCATTTGCTTAAACCTGAAATCGCAAAGTGGGATGCAGATCGCCAATTTTTTTATGGTTTTTGACGTACGTGACGACGATGGAACGTATCTGGCCTTCATATATGGCTGCTAACTGGATTCTGTAATATGGGATGCAGGCTGATCATACCTAATAACCACACGCGCTGCATAAATAACCTTCAGAAATTATGGGTTCGCATTCCAAGATCCGATTTAAGATTTCAGACATACGACCTTTAGCTTCAACACTAGAAAGGGCACCCGGCGTTGCCTGGGTAACACCCTATGATCGTGCATTACCTGAGACCCTGGATGGCCACTCCTTGTGGGAGAAGACCCTCTGATTCCCATTTTATCCTTGGGCCATTTCCCCAGGATTTTATTCTCCATGGGCCTTTTTCTACCATGGACCTATTTTCCCACTACCCACCCACCCACAAACCCTGCCCACCCATCCCACCAATCCACTTACCCATCCGACCCACTGTAGCTAATAACACAGTTACAGAGGATAAAAAAAAAAAAAAAAAAATCTACAGTGACTGGCTACCATCTTTCCATCATGTTGACCAGAGTATTTCTGATTAATTATAATCTGGGCCATCACTGGAGGCACTTTTGCTTATGTAATGTGCACGTTTAAAACGTTTAAATTCGTTGTAAGAAGTTACACCTGCCAGAGCTGTTAAAAGAGCTCTACTTGCATCACCTTTGATTTCCAAAGAGGACAGACAGACAGGCAGGCAAACTCTCTCTCTCTCTCTCTCTCTCTCTCTCTCTCTCTACAGAGACATGAAACTCCACGGTAATGCCCCGCTGCATTTACCACTAATATAAGATATGGACCTGTGTTAAAATTTTTTGTAACCGGAGGCCGATTGCACCTCCCCCCCCCTTTTTTTTTTTTTTTTTTTTAACGCATTCTTCAAGTTAGCGAACTTTAGGCACGTTGATTTAAAAACTGTTGCGCTGTAACGCACTGTTTCGGCTAATTTGAGGGTACACACAGGCAAACAGATAAGCAGAATGGGAATTTTTGCAGTACATAGTTGGATCGCTAACCAATAAGAATGAAGATCAACACTTATCGACTGTGCTAGGCAGCTATCCAGGAACATGATCTTTTATAAAGCTACATTAAATTACGAAGAGAAAAAAGTAATACAGAGTGGCCAATATGATTATAATCCTCTGCTTCCAATCCGTTGTGTGTGTTGTGGGGGTGGCCGAGTCGGTGCCACCTGCATCATTTATTCATTTCCTACTCTCACTGCCACTTCCACTCCGACAAGCAATTTCTTGTGTTCTTGGGGTAAGGCTCAGTCGGTGGTAATTGTATCTACCTGCATCACTTATTTATTTCCTACTCTCCCTGCCACACCCACACCCACACCAGCCGACTGAGCCGACCCCGCAGCACATTCGATACTGTTACATGAGTTTCCAGTGAAGTGCTATTCACGGGCCACCCTGTATATACCTAATAACTAACCCCTTCAGTACGATGACCACTCTCATTTTAGTCCTGCTGTTTCTAAAAATGCATGATTTTATACAACTCAGCATTGACTTTTCGTACAAGGAGGGGTTAGATGTAGTCTTAATGCATTCCCATGACTAAATGTTCTACTAATCTGGATAAAATCGTCTTGAAGCAGCAGGAATATACTAAATGCGTCATCGTACTGAAGGAATTATATTTAAACTACGTTCTTCACTGTGAACGGCTCTTACTAATCTAAGTAAAGTCGTCTGGTGATTACAGATATACAAGGTGACCCAATGTTCCACTTTCACTCCACCGGGGGATTTCTCGTGTGTTATAGGAACGCCTTAGTCAGTGTTACCCTGCATCAATTATATATGTCCTACAATTGCCACAACCCGGTCCAGGCTAGCCAACAGGGCCGTCCCTAAAACACATGAGATACTGTCGTGTGAGTTTCTAGTGTAGCTCTAATTGCGGGACAAATGCACATCATCATTATCTCCTCCTCCCACTTTACTTTCTTCAATTTCTCTCCTTCCTATTACTACTAATCTAACCACAGCTCTTTTAAACGCTGCTTGGATTCCTTCTCACAATTGCGAGCACGAAACAATCGTCTTGGTACTGAGGCTTAGCCTTTTTCTGTCCAGCTCTGATAGAAGAGCTTACCCGTATTCTGAGGCTTCCATGTATAGTATAGAACTGGTTAACTCGGGAACCATTTTGCCCTGTCTGCTTTTGCCTCTGCCTATGACCTTCAGTGTATTAAACGCAATGTACCCAGGCATCTCGAAATCAAAATATCTTGAGTATAGTTGTGTGTGTGTGTGTGTGTGTGTGTGTGTGTGTGTGTGTGTGTGTGTGTGTGTGTGTGTGTGTGTGTGTGTAAGGGCGAACCTTTGCATGTTCTAAGCATTTGTGTCTTTCTGGTTTT
>NC_136991.1:41282018-41447018 GCF_032717465.1 Coenobita brevimanus
GATACTGCTTACGTGTTAATGCAGCACAGAAAGACTCTCATAGTGACGGGTTTTAGAATCTCCATTAACGCCTTCAGTCAAGTTATATGTTTCCTATGTTTTGTCAGCAATTGGTAGACGATTATTCTGATATTTGAGTGGAGATTATCTAGTAGTAAATGGGTGAAAATGTAGCCTATAAATGTCTACTGTCGTCGTGAAAAGCACAAAAGTGTGATTATTAACAAAGTAAGTATTTTTGAAAGAAATGTCCATAAAGAACAAATGCTACAATCCTGCTTCAATGAATTTTTTAAATAATAATAATAAGTATAATTATCCAGAAAATAAGGATGAGGAATTTGGAAGGAATTTGAGTGTAAAGTGGAGGGAATGTAAGAAAATGTTCTGGAAAGAGGTAATGAGACTTAGACATGGTGGCAAAGAAGTTAGTCGGAGAGTGAAAGATAAGGATGGTAGATTATTAGTGGAGAAGGGAGAAAAAGTGAGCAGCTGGAGAGAACACTTTAAGGAATTGTTGAACATAGGGAATGAAAGTAATGCGAGTATAAGTGGCTGGGGAATGGCTGGGAGACGGAGGGATGTGCGAGGAGAGGAAAAAATCAGTAGAATGGAAGTTGTGGAAGCAATGAAGTAAGTCAAAATGTGGAAAGCCCCAGGAATTGATGGAGTGTGTGGTGAAATGCTAAAGCATGGGGGAGAAATACTTGTAGAATGGATGGGGAAGATGTGCAGATTGGCCTGGGAGGAAGGCAAAGTCCTGGAGGATTGAAAGTCAGGTATAATTATTACCCTGAACAAAGGGAAAGGGGAAAAAGAAGTGTGTGGTAATCACAGGGGCATTTGTCTTAGTGTAATAGGAAAAGTATACGGTAGGATACTTATTGGCAGAGTTTGGGAAGTAACAGAGGAATTAGTTGGAGAAGAACAGGGAAGTTTAAGAAAGGCAAGTGCTTGTGTAGATCTGATATTCATTCTTAGATCTTTAGTGGAAAAATGTCTATAGAAGGGAAAGAAGTTGTACGCGGCCTTCATGGAGTTGGAGAAAGCATATAACAGGGTGGATATACAAGGATTGTGGAGAGAATCAAGAATATATGGAGTAGATGGGAAGTTGTTGAATGCTGTGATGAGTATGTATGAAGGTTCTAAGGCTGCAGTGCGTGTGGATAGTGAACTGAGTAAAGTTTTCTACTTGTAGATTGGACTGAAACAAGGATGTGTCATGTCTCCATGGTTGTTCAATCTGTATTTGGATGGGGTTATAAAAGTGATATAAAGTAGGGCAGTGGATGTTGGAGCGGCCCTAATGAGACAGGGCAGTGTTTGGAAACTCCCTGTACTGTTGTTTGAAGATGATACTGTGTTGTTAAGTGAAGACGAAGGGGAGCTGCAAGGCTTGGTGGTTGAGTTTGGGAGAGTGTGTAAGAAACGGAATCTAAAGGTGAATGTAGGGAAGAGTAAAGTTATGGTCTTCGAGAGAGGTGAAGTCAGTGAATGTACAGTGAGGTTAGTTGAGGAGGGAATGGAAAATGTGAGTGCATTTAAGTACTTGGGTGGTGCGATGAGTAAGGTTGGAGGTTGAGGCTGATGTGCTCGAAAGGGTACAGCAAGGAAGAAATGTTGCTGGTTCCTTGAAAGAAGCAGAGAAGCGAGCATGGAAGTGAAAATGTTACTACATGACAGTATTGTGATACCAACTCTTACGTATGGAAGTGAAGCTTGGACCTTCTTGGAGGGACAGAAGTCAGGAGTGAAAGCGGTAGAAATGAGTAATTTTAGAGGAGCCTGTGGAGTCACATGGAGAGACAGACTGACAAATGAGGATGTGAAGGAGCGTTGTGGTGTGGATGTGGATGTGACAGGAAGCGTTAGGAGAAGCACACTAAGGTGGTTTGGCAATGTGGAGAGGATGGAGAGTGAGAGACTGACGAGGAGAGTGTACGAGTGAGGTGGAGGGGGGAAGGGAGAGGCCAAGGATGAGATGGAGGGCTGGAATGGAGAGGTACATGAGAGAGAGGGGTGTGAGCTAAGAGCAGAGCAGTGAAACGGCGGGGGACAGGGCGACATGGAGGCGATTTGTTTGTGGCTACCCCTTACTGTATTAAGGCGTCTGGCAATAGACAGATCGATAGATTTAGAAAATAGACATCCGTCAATATTATATATATATATATATATATATATATATATATATATATATATATATATATATATATATATATATATATATGCAAACTAACCACAGGAGAAATGACTGTCGCTCCTTTCATTTCTCCTGTGGTTAGTTTGCATACATATCTTCACGGTGAAGTCTCTGCATATATATATATATATAGGAAGAGAGGAGGACAGACACAGAAAAAGAATGATAAAGGCTAAGGAAGAAGTAGGTAGCACTACATCGAGTGGATGATGGTCGCCACCACCTACCTCAAATATATATATATATATATAGGAAGAGAGGAGGACAGACACAGAAAAAGAATGATAAAGGCTAAGGAAGAAGTAGGTAGCACTGCATCGAGTGGATGATGGTCGCCACCACCTACCTCATATATATATATATATATATATATATATATATATATATATATATATATATATATATATATATATATATATATATATATATATATGCCACCTTACCGCACGTATCGTTCTGAAACACGGACAAAGCATTGTGATATATAGGGTACCCTGTAATTATAAGTGCAAATACTGTCCTTGGTAATTATTGCGACTCGGAAACGCACAAATTGTCACATACTGGACGGCATATTTTTTGAGCCAATATATTAATAATTTAACGCGTCTGCAAAACTCCATCGTTTTCACAGCCATTCATCTCAGGTGTGCGGTACTTTTTTTATATCAGTACACTGGTGTCATGAAAGCAGAAATGTTATACTGCAGAAAGCTATCCTACATCCTGGCTTTGAAAATTCCTCTATTTCAGCACGTAAATATTGTTTCAACTGTTACCATAGACTCCAAAAGCCATATGATGTCAGAAAATGGGGAAAAAAGAAAATGGGGAAGAAAGTCAGGATGATGATGATAAAGATGATAGTGATGATGATGATGATAATAATGATGAAGATGGTGAAAATATTGCCTCACGGCTGACATAAAGAAGCCCACCAAAAGTCTAAGTATTCGGAAGGTAAATATCGCCGTAATGTATCTCCCAGGCTAACGACATAATCTCGTGCGTCCGCGCTTGTAAAGCCCTGGCTGCAGTCATTAATCTTCCTCCTAATGCCTAACACTGTGGTAGTCTCTTAATTATGTTGATGGCTAGTTTTAGTTATTTCTTGTTACCCTCGGACGATTTTACTCAGCTTGTGAAAAATTTATAATAATGTAGGAGAAACATCATAAGCCTCTCGGTATTTTATATATATATATATATATATATATATATATATATATATATATATATATATATATATATATATATATATTGTCCGGTGATGTCTAGGTTATCACTATGAGGCGCATCCATAGCCTATTTGTCTGTATATTACCAAAGCTTCCCACCGTGGTAAGCTTAAGGGGAAGGTGCCGTGCTCACCAAATGATTCCATGGTAAACATTGTAAAAAATATATTGTTATGGTTCGGTTGCAAGCCAGCATCACTGCCAAAGACGACTGTGGAAACGGAAACGGAAGAATGAAAAGTTTATTGCTTAGCGTCATAAGAGATGTCGACTCCAGGTGCGGCCACAGAGGACCAGACCACTGAGCTCTGTAATATGGAGGGGCTAGCTCATGGGTTGTGCTGTGTAGTTTGCTGGTCCGCCGCCACTCATGTAGTGGCAGCCATGTTGAAACATCCCGCCTGACACCCTCGCCATTTGAAATCAGCCAATGAATCCGGAAAATATAGTACCATGATCCATTGTGCAGTTTATGGATGCAAAAAGGCGAACAGGAATTCATCGAAGTGAGATGGCAGTACATTTCACACGGAAAATATATATCGTTGCTACTTCTATGAAATAACTGATAAACACAATACACTTCGTGCAACATGCAGGATACATTCGTGCAACATGCAGGATATTCACATCATATTAAAAAAAATCCAAGGTGCAAAAAAATAGGTGTTCAAACGCTTCGTCAAGAAGCACTGGTATCAGCATCTAATGGCAATAGTTTTTTGAGCACTTTTATTAACAAGAGAGACTGAGAAGGCTTCCTCAATACATGTAAGTGTAGTTAAAATCTGTCATGAAACTGAGAAATGCTTTAAATTTTGCAAAAGAACGAAAAGAAATTCTTAAAATATCAGCCAATGCCGCTAGCTATTTCTGCAGCTGTGTTGCACATTTCACACTGAATTACTATACAGAGAATATTTGACTGTCTAAAGAAATCACTCTTATGTTTAACGCTTCCATTGAGGACAATCAAGTTCTCAAATTAATAAAACTGGTACCACAGTGCAACAGTATTATTAGGGTACAACACATTACTAAAGATATCCAACATAGTCGAAGCTCTTGGTACTAGAGTAAGAAAGCAGCTGGGTAGGTTGACTGTGTTTAAAAATAAGCTGGAAATAATTATGGAAGTATGTTTATGTCCATTAAGATATGTGTAGGTAGTACTTTTAATAGCTGATAGATAATGACACTTTTTTATCGTATATTATGCGTTTTATTTATCATGGCTAAATATACATTATTTTCATAAAAGTGCTCTTTACATCGACCTCAATTTTTTCTTTGTTATCATAATTAAACAGATGGTAGGTTAAGGACGTAATAAAGCAAAAAGAAAAAAGAGAATGTTCTGCAGTGCAGCAACCTATGACGTTGTTTTTTTCATACCCATGACTAAATTTATCCCATATAATTCGTAGAGCTAGGCAAAAAAAAAAAAAAAAAAAAAAAAAAAAAAAAAATTGTTTCTGTTACAATACATACGTAAACATTACATAACACTGAGACAGAGAAAGTAAGCTAGGAACAGCGTTTCAATTGCATTACTATGGTAGAGGCGACTAGTGCGGGTGTTTCAGTATGATGACCGTGTCACACGCTCACTGGGCAGACAGCCCCTCTATATTACAGAGCTCAGTGGACCAAACCGGTAGCTGATTTCCGTTCTGTGTGCCATTTTTGCACTATTTCCTATCCAGGAAAGTCTAGGCTAGGTTACTGTAGGTTTGTTTTCTTAGTGTAAGGAGAGATTACTTTGTTATTCACTTGGGGTAATCTTTTGGGTTGGGTTAGGTTAGATTAGGATAGGTTAAAGGTTAGAATATTGAAAATATAAACCCTCGTAATGGAAGAATGATCATCCTGGGAAAATCAAACTTAGTGCGCAGTTCAAAAATGTTACACAGAACGGAAATCTGCAAGCATTTGTCCGATACAGTATTTAATTATTTAAATACAAATACCTACTTTGCGTTGCATGTTGGCTAACTTCGGACAACGTTATTGCTCAAGGGAAATACGAGCACTGAAAAAAAAAAAAAAAAAAAAAAAGAGAGAAATCATGACTAAAGTTTTTGCGGAGAGTAAAGAACTTCATAATATATTCCAGCTTACGACAGACAATTAAATACAGTTCACAGAAACTCTCTGCAGTCCAAAGGTATATATTCCTTGCACGTCTAAGCTTGGTGTAAAAACCCTAACGGTCCTGCAGATCTTAGGGTAAATATTTCTCCAATGTCTTTCTCCTCCAGTAATTTATCATCCCGGTAATGAGTAAACTGATGGCGCGCTAATGACATTATTAACTTCATTACAACCGTAATCTTCCTCCCTGCTTGATTTTACCCTGTCTTACTAACGCTGCCATCCACATCCTTCCATTCACCATCTTTCTTTAGCCCTTCCTTCTCTCCACATTTTCTCTCCCCTCCACCCTCGCAAGCTCTGCCTTTTCCTTAATTTTTATGCAGGGAAGAAGGAAGCAAAGGCCAGAAGCCCGCAAGATTGTTTCCTCCAATAAAGATACAAAAACAAGATAACAAAGGCCAAATTCTAGATCCCCTCATTTCGAGATGCCTGGACACACATTTAAAAATCTGATGGTCATTGGCAGTAAGAAATATAGATAAAGGAAGACAATTCCAGAGTAGACCTGTTGCATACATGAAGAACTGGGAGTAACAGCTAACTCTTGCATTACAGAGACAGAAAAAAAAGATGAGAGTTTGATGCTAGATGGATGCCACGCGCCGACCGTAGTGGTGGAGGGATGCAAGCAAACAGCTCAGAGGAGCAGTGGCCATTGAAGCAACGATAGAAAAGAGATAAAGATGCAGCAGTGCGAGGAAGAGATAGGACTGATGGGGGCCAGTGAAAAGAGAAGAGATAATGAGTTCACCTTGTTGAGAAGAGTTGTAAGTAGGCAGCCTCCTCACACATGAGTCGTACTCTACACAGGGGTACATAAAACCCCTGCATAAAGTCTATAACTGTGCATGGCTAAAGAAGGCATGGAGTCGACTTAGCACACGTAATCCCTTGGAAGAGCATTTTACGAGGGGTAATACGGTATCTTTCCAAGATAAAACCCGAAAGAATGAACCTCAGGTATGTTCAAAGATGACGGAGGATTGAGTCAGGTAATGTTAAAAATTAGAGAATACTCCCGTAGAAGATTTTTACATGTTAAAAAATGTAAGAATTGAGTTTTTGATGCATTACAACAATAAGAATACTTTTACCTCAAACAGAGATATGAGCCAAGTCAGACATCTCGATGCCATAGCCTCATCCCTTGTTTGTTGAAATAACTGTTGAAGGGTGTGCTGTGAGGTGCGAATGGAAAGTGATGGGTGGAGTCACCACCGTACGAGTAGATAGGGTTAGATGTACAGCTTAGGTTACTGATAAATAAAATGAATAGTTGGTGATAGGACAGTGCCCTGAGGAATATCACTATTAATAACTTTAGAACAATGGCCATAAACAACAGCAGGTACAGAATGATCAGAAAGGAAACTAAAGATGTACGCATAGATAGAAACAAAGAAACTGTGAGAGGGCAGTCTGAAAATTAAAGATTAAAGATTTATGCCTTTGAGATGTCAAGTACAATGGCAAATGGCAAAGCTATCACCAAAGTCACGAAAAAATGATGACCGGGAGTCTGAATGGAAGGTGAGAAGATCGATCCCTGACGGAATCCACAGTGGTGAAAGTAAAGATGGTTATGGCAGGAAATGTGCTTTAAACTTTTTTATAGATTACATTTAAATTCTTTAGAAATACAGGATGTTAAAGCAATTGAGCGATAGTTAGAGGATTGGGAATGGTCACCCTTCTATGGGACAGGCTGAATGAGAGTCTACTTCCAGCAAAAAGGAAAGTTACAAGTCGACAAATGCTGAAAAGTTTACCTGGGCAGTGTGTAAGCACAGAAGCACAGTTCTTAAGGACAACAGGAGGAACTCCATCAGGCCCATATGCCCTGTTGACATTGAGGTCAGTGAGGGTAGAAAGCAGCCTACATCAATTGTAAAAATATTAATGTCAGTCATGAAGAAGTCAGATGTGGACAGTAATGAAGGAACAGCACCGAAACAGTCTAAAGTGGACTTGGAGGCGATGCTCTGGGCAAAGACTTCTGCTTTTCAGCAAAAGAAACGGCTACAGCGCCATCAAAGTAGGAATGAGTAGGGAAATATGATGAAGTAAAGTTGTTGGAGAGGTTTTTGGCGAGGTGCCAGAAAGAACAGGAAGAATCTCAACTGGAGAGAGCAGAGCATTTAATATGAATCAAATTATTCTTAGGAGAGTAAAAAACAGACGTAACATGGCTCCAGGCAGATATATTAAACATATGAGTTCAGAGTTTGATTGGATCTAGCAACTTTTGTAAGCCTTCTCCTTGTAGTGGACAGCATCAGAACAAGCTTGATTTAACAATTCTTTTTTCTTCATTAGTCACACGAAAACAGAAATGCAATATATGCTTCCATGCTAGAGAGAATAATCTCTGTATTGCACGAGGCACACTCGGCTGGCTCTCCGCCTTGAAAGCAATAGTCATTCCAGGGAAAATCAGAGAAGTACTGCCTGAGGGCCTCCCAGTCAGCAGTTCCAAAGTGTCACATCCAGTGCTTCTTGGGAGGGTATATAGGCCTTACTAGAGCAACAGGACAGGTTAAGGTGATAAAGTTCTGATTGGAGGAGCCCAACGGAGAGAAAAGAACAGAGTATGCAGGAGAATTAATTGTCAGGAAGAGGTCAAGTATGTTGAAATTCTCTCCAGGTCGGTCAGGAATACATGTAAGGTGATGTACAAGCTGCTCTAAGTCATTATGGAGAAAAAAGATGTAGGCTTGTTCACCAGGTGGATCAGTGAAAGGAGAGGAGAGCTCAAGGTGGTGGTGAACAATGAAATCACCTCTAATGGAGATTGCTGGAATGCCTTTATCTTAGACGTAAGACAGCCACAGATTTTTTTTCATAGTCAGTAGAACTAGAGGAAAAGTACACAGAACAGATATATTTCGTCAGAGGATAACAGGATAACCGATGCGAGAGAGCAGAGAACTCAGATGTTTCAAGTTCAGGAACACAAGAGAAAGATATGTTGTTGTGTACTTATACACAAAAGCCACCTGTGGCTTTGAGATGAGTACTGAGAAAGTAGGAGGATACACAGAAGGGTTTGTCACAGACAGCTGAGTCTCAAAAAGGAGGAGAAGGTGAGGTTAAGAGGAAGAGAGGCTGTGTTCAACGGAGAGAAATTAGAAGAAAGGCCACGAAAGTTGCAGAAATGAACAAGGAATGAGTCAGACCGTGGTTCCATGCGTTTCACTTGGCCTTCACCGAGAGAGGGGTGGATGTTGGGGGGTTTTTATGGTCTCCCCTCCCCCCTCTGGGAACTCCGAGGCTTGGTGCTGAGACGCCATTTTTTTTTCTTTTTTTTTTTTCTGCACTTAGAATAGGAAGTTTGGTGTGTAATGTGCATGTAGTTTGATGCTGAAAGTTAAAGAAAAGTGTATAGAACTGTATGCTAGCCTAAGTTCAGCAAAGTGGGATGGTCAGAAGCTAGTCCCGAGGGCTGATGAAACGGGAGCTCCAGCTCTCCCTGTCATAAGCTTTCTATCCACCTTGAGAGTACCGCCCTTTCCGACTGGTGCTACGATCAACTCCCCACAAAGCCCGTCACGTTATTGCTATCGCTAATCCTAGATCCCTTCCTGCCGATCAACCCTGACATTCTTCATTTATACTAACCCTACATTCTTCTACCCACCTTCGTCCTTCCACGCCAGTCTCTGCCCATACCTTGTCACCTCTCCTGCCGTCTCCCCTACTCCACAAACCCTGCTTTTGCCCTTCTAACTCCGTGATTCCTTAAACTAGCCTTGCATTCTACCTACCCATCATCTTTTCTTAAAAATTCTTCCCTGCACATCTCCTTTCATACCCTTCCTTTTCACCCTGCCAATCCCTCATACTATTAACCTTATTTCCTCCCTACCTAGTACCTACCTTCTTACGCAATATCCCCTTCATACTCTCCTTGCCGCCCCCTCCCGTCCTGACCCATGCCTTCTCCACTTGCACAAACTCTGTCATTTTCCCGGCTATCTCCCTGGCTTACAAACTCTATCTCCTACCTTTCAAGTGACCCTGTCATTCTTCAAACTAGCAATGCATTTTCTCTACTTATCCTCCTACACCTACTTTCCCAGATTTGTCTTCTTCCAGTCCCCTCCCCTGCCTCTTCCCTTTGTTCTACAAACTCTGTGTCACACCACTGGGTCTCCCAATGCCTACAACCCCTCCTCCCCCCCCCCCTCAAGTGATTGCAATTTTTTCATATCAGCCTTACATTTTCCCAACCCACCATCTTCCCTTGTCAACCCTCCCTTTTCCCCCTGCTCTTTCACTCCCATGACCTTCTTCTTCAATGTACTACTCCCTCTTAATACTCTCCTTGCCTGCTTCCTAGCCACCTTTTTTTCCCTACTCCTCCTGTTTCCTCCTCCAGCAACTCCATTCGCTGTAAACCCTACCTTCTCTGCTACAAGTCCTACCACTCCCCTCACATTCTCATACAAATCCTATCTCCACCCTTCCAGTTCCGTGCCACTTTTCATATCTCCTGAACTCCACACCACCAAACTCGCCCGTAGTGCCACATCCTCTTAGCCACCACCCGAGCCATGGAAGGTCAGTATAAAATTTACGAAAAAAATATCAATACACCACGTGATAGAAATCACCATTTTATCAACAGAAACAAGTTTACTTTAGCCAACCAGAGGAGACTTAGTGGGTCTGAATCTTATCCTTTTTTTTTTTTTTTTTTTTTTTTTTTTACCACGGGTTTAGTAGGCTGAGAAACAAGAGGCTGTACAGTGAGCAAGTCCAGTGGGGTGAAAAAGAACTATAGCGGTATAATATAGGTGTCTGGTGTGAGTTAATTACCTCCGCCAAGGAGGTTATGTTTTACCCAGCGTTGGTTTGTTTGTCTGTCTGTCTGCTTGTTAGCAAGATTATTTAAAAGTTATGAACGAATTTTGATGAAATTTTGTGGAAGGGTAGGCCATGGGCCAAGGAAGAAATTATTAAATTTTGGGTCGGATCCAGATCCGGATCCGAAGCATCCCGCACAATATTTCCAAAGTTCTCAATTAATTTCAATGAAATTTTGTGGAAAGATGCGCCAATGACCAAAAAAAGAATTGGTTAAATTTGAGGGCGGATCCCGATCCGGATCCTCCATCCACGGATCCGGATCCGGGATTACTCAAAAAGTTATGAATGGATTTTTATGATTTTCTGTGGAAGGGTGGGCCATGGGCCAAGGAAGAAATGATTAAATTTGGCGGCGGATCTAGGTCCGGATCCGGAGTATCCCGCACAGTATCTCCAAAAGTTCTCAATGAATTTAAATGAAATTTTTATAGAAAGGTGGACCATGGACCAAGAAAGAATTGATTAAATTTTGGGGTGGATCCGGATCCTTGTTAACCCATTAGCACTCAAGTGTCCTCAATATAGGACGCAACTGGGAATTTTCAAAATTTAATAAAGAAGGGAACCCTGGAGTAAGGACCTATGAGCTTCGCGACTATGAACCGATAAGCGGAGGGAGGTACGCCTAGCACCCTTCCAGCAAAATCCCTCGCACAGGAACTCTGAGGGCTAATGAGTTACTGGCAATGGCATTGGCGGAGGTATGCACAGTCTGGGCGTTTTCTAGTTGTATTTGTTTTGTGTAAAGTTAGAGACAAGTTCTTCCCCTCAAGCCCTTCTTCCTTCCCTATTAATCCCTCGGCAATTCCATTCCTCCTTACTCTGACACCCCTTCTCATGGTGAAGTTACTTACTCTTTAGCCTAACCATGTTCTTCCCTTTCTCACCCTGTTACCTAACCCTCCAGCTCCCTCCCCCGCAAATCCTGCATCCACCCATGTTTAAGCCATGGCAACTCCCCGGCCATCCTCTTCTCCTATTCCTGGCTCTCATATCTTACGCTACATTCTTCCTGTCCACCCTTTTTCCCTGAAAAACCCTTTCTTCTTCCCCGTCAGTCACTTTATACCTTTCCTCCTGCCCCGCCACTTTCTTACAATACTAACCTTACCTCTTTTTACCAGCCGCCTTCTTCCTCTACCCCCACCCCCCGTTTCTTTCCTTTCCTACTCCTCTCTCTTGGGAATCCTGCCTCTTTCCTTTCTTCTGCAAACCCTGCCGCCTCCCTTCCCATCTCATCTTGCTTGCAAACCATGTTTCCTCTAACTAACTCAGCCAGTTGTCATTCATACTAAACCTACATTTTCCCTACCCATTTTCTTCTTCCTCTAACCCTTCCGCCTCCCCTGTCAATCCTCTTCCTTATCCTTCCCCTTTCCTCACAAAACTAACATAATTTTTTCCTACCCACCCTCTTCCCTTACTCTCTCTGTTTCCTCTTCTGTCAGCTTCGTCTCTAGCCCCGGCCTCCTTCCCTACGACAAGCTTTGCCACATCCCCTGCCAACCCCTTACCTGCAATCCATGTCTCCTCCTCTCCCCTCCCCTGCCCTCTTCCCTTCTTATCCCCTCTTCTTCCTTCTCTCCTACTCTGTCTCCCCTCCCCTCCCCTCCCCTCTTTTACCCTACCCTGCCTCCTTCCTTTCCTCATCATACCTCTTCATTTCCTCTCCTCTATCCAAACCTCGCCTATTTTGCCTTCTCTCCTCTTTCCCCTTCCTTGCCCATTTTCCTCTCCTCCCCCTTCCCTACCTACCGTTTCCTCTCCTCCCCTCTCTTTTCTCCTCGTCCTACCTCCTCCCTTTCCAACGCTTACCCTGCCTCCTCCCCTACCCTCCCATCCCCTTACCATGTCGCCACCCTACCCAGCTGCCACCCTCCCCAGCTGCCACCCTACCCAGCTGCCACCCTCCCCATCTATCTTTCCTTCTTAGACACTTTCCCATGCCCTTCTCTGTCTCCCCCCATGCCATCCCTTTGAATCGCTCATCCCTTATTTTCCCTTCTATCTCCTTTTCTCCATTCCCTCCTTTTCCATTACCAGATTTTACCCTGCACAAGCTCCTTCCCCTTCTCTGTCCTGCCTACTTCCTCTTTCCCCTCTCACATTATACCGTGCCCCCTTACTCTGCTCCCCTGCCCTCCTGTGCTCAGCCCTGGCCTGTCTTCCCTTGCCTCATAAACTAGCCAAGGCGAGGACAACAATTTCCGTGTCAATAAACGTCATCCCCCACCGCCATCAGAGTGAGTGAGGCTTCCCGATGGACCTACCATCCTCACACTCCTCCAACTGCTCCTTTCTACGCCTCTTCCTCCTCTTCCTCTAACTGCTACTCCTTTCTATGCCTCCTCCTCCTGCTCCTACTGCTGCCCCTTTCTGTGACTCCAACTCAATTCTATGCCTGCGAATCCTAAACCTTTCTTTTCTTCCCTCTTTTCATTTTGCTATGCCTCCTCCTCCTCCTCCTACTCGTTTCTCTGTCTCTTCCACTTGCATTTATATATAACTCTTTCTCATACTCATTTCCATGCCTACTTTTAATTCTTTCTAAGACTCCTCCTACTCCACTCCATGCCTCTTTCTCATTCAATTTCCTCCTCCTACACCTCCTACACCTCCTCCTCCTCCTCCTCCTTATCTTCCCGGACCAGTTTTCCATCTCAAGCTGTCGTTTCACTGTCTGTGTGTTTGTCTTTCTACTAGCCTTCCGTCTCAAGTTATTGTTTCCTTCTCCATGTCTGCCTACATTCCAGCCTTCCAGCTGACCCACGTTTTCCCTGTATTTCTATGTGTGTGTCTGTCTGCCTGTCTTCCATATCAAGCAATTATTTCCTGTCTGTTTATCTATCAGGCTTGTATTTCAGTCCCATATAATGATGTTTATGTCCTTGTTTGTCCCCCATCCCTCTCTCTCAGCCTATTGTTCCTCTGTCTGTCTACCTATCTATCTGCCTGCCGACCTTCTGTCTCAGTCTTTTATTTCCCTGTTTATCTATCTGTCTATCATCCTTCCATCTCATTCTTCTGTTTCCCTCTTTGTTTATCTATTTGTCTGTTGTCAACCTTCTGTCTAAGACGAAGGGTTCCCTGCCTACAGTATTTTTAAGACTGTCTGCCTATCGCTGTTCTTTTTCAAGCTGTTGTTTCCTCTCTCTCTCTCTGTCTTTTTATCTTTTTATCGCCCTACATCTGCCTCTAATTTTCGCCTCCCTGTATATCAACCCTCTCTCAAGCTGTTGTTACCTATGTATCTATGTTTGCCTTCTTTCCCAATGCCTCAGTGTTGCAGGTCAGTTTTGTTTTAATCGGATATTTATTGTTCTATCCTGATGCAGCAGCTTTTCATGCCTTTACTTGTATATCTATGTGTCGGGTCATATACGTGGATCTTTCTCTTATTAGTCTACCTTGTTTATGGCTGCCTAGACTTATTTCTCTGTGGGGTTATCGTTTTAGCCCGTTGAAAACAATCTCTCTCTCTCTCTCTCTACTGCCCCTAACCGCCTTCACACACAGACGTATATATGGTATGATCAAAGTGGACGGCTGTCATGTTTCTCCCCTTTGTCCATCTCCTCGTTCCTCCTCCTCTTACCATTCTCTCTCTCTCTCTCTCTCTCTCTCTCTCTCTCTCTCTCTCTCTCTCTCTCTCTCTCTCTCTCTCTCTCTCTCTCTCTCTCTCGATCAGTGTATAAATGAATAAATAAATGAGTTAGTTAATAAAAGAATATACATATGTGTCGTATATATGAAACAGAAACACTCAAGAAGGAGGATCAATTGATCCGAGAATCAACATCTGACCTGTTTCTGTGACCTAGACCTTTGACTGAATGATCTAAAAATCGAATCCCGTCATCCTTGTAATACCCTGAACACTCCCATATTGTCACTCCCATATTGTCTAAATCGGAATGAATCTGTTGAGGCTAACCTTGCCACGTGACACTGACCTTTGAATTTCACTCAAAGTTCAAAGGTCAAGGTCAATTCGTTTGTTAGCGTCTTACTCTGAACTCTTCCTCAAACTATGGATCATCTTAGAACTAAATGTACTTTGCCATGTGACTTGACCTTTGATCTCTTGCTCTTAAAAGCTACAGGTCAATCCCTTGGGTGAGCATTAAGTTTGAGTCAACCTGGATTCAGCTAAGTTATTTTCTTCACACACAGACACATGGGCCGAACTTCGACCTTATCGTGTAATCTTGACCTCTGACTAACTTCCTTTGCCCTGATCCAGATCGTTCTTGTCTTGCCTTCAACCCACCTACCAAGTTTGAAATAGGACTGAAACTGCTAAAGGTGAAAGTTTAACCTAGCCCCGTGACCTAGGTGTATCAGACAAACTTTTTTGAGTTATTAACACACACACACACACACACACACACACACACACACACACACACACACACACACACACACACACACACACATAATCGCGCGCGCGCGCGCCAATGAAAAAAACAATATCGCTAAACGCTTTGCGAGTCAGGGTATATAACCCATATGAACGAACAAAATAAGAGGCATGTAATAAGTAAGGTAAGTGGAATACAGACGGATACAGATATTGACTGATAGATATATGTACAGTAGGCATATAGGAAGATATGTAAAAAATATATATATAAAATATAATTATACAGTTATACTGTATTATATGTATCACTTACACAGATATATGAATGAACAAATTAACAAGTAATAAGAGGTAACTGGAATATATATATATATATATATATATATATATATATATATATATATATATATATATATATATATATATATATATATATATATATATATATATATATTATAGATAGATAGATATAGATAGATAGATACATATAGGTAATGAGACAGGTAGACGGTAAAAATAATATGTATTATATATATAGATACACAGTTACCCAAATGATGATTCATTACTCAATGATTTATTGTTGGCAATTATTTACAGTTGTTTGGACAGCTGGGTACATGAGACACTCGTGCTTAATAGTGGCTGATATATACTCTCGGATCTTTAAGGCGGGATAGGTTAGGTTATGTTGGATTAAGCCAGGTGAAGCTAGATTAAGTTAAATTAGGTTAGGTCAGGTCACGCAAGGTCAGGTCATGCCACGTCAGGTCATACCAAGCAGGGCTGGGGTCAATTATGAATTGAATTGGAATAGAATTGGAATTGATTAAAATGAACTGTGAATTGGAACTGAATTGGAATTGAAAAAATTATTTATTTTTAAAATAGAATTAATTGAACTGGAATTGATATCACTGAACTAACATGAACTGATGACTGAATTGATAATATAATATTTTATACTGTAATATGCGAATTCATTATTGTACAATAATTATCTTACAGTACACTCAAATAAACAGTAAAAAAAATATACAGTTTGGTATAAAAAAAAAAAAAAGTAATTTGAAACCTCATTTTTAATTCTTTCCGTTAGATTAATGGTAAAGGGTAAATTAAAACTGATTCTGAACTGAAAACATTTTAACTGAGTGAAATATCGACCATAATGAATGGAACTGAATTGGAAGTGAAGATTTCTTTTTTAAGAATGAATTGAATTGAATTGGAATTGATTAATTCAAATTTTACTCTGAATAGGAATTGAACTGAATTGACAAAAATGAACTGACCCCAGCCCTGCAGGTCAGGTCATGCCATTTCAGTGTAGGTTCGGTTTGTTTAGGTTAGGTTAGGTAACTTTACGTTAGGATAAGATGGGACAGATTAGGTTAGGTTAACATAGCCAGGCTTTGGTTATGCAACCAGTTACATCAGCGTGTCGTAGATAACGTCACCCTCTTAGGACTTGATAGTTTGTTAGCAGGAATACTACAGGGATTAGTTGTAAGGCTTCTCCTTCCCTTCCCCCCTCCCCTCAGTATCTCAGCCATCCTCCCTCCTCACCATCTCCCTCCTTACACCGTTACCATCTCGCACCCTCTTCCCTTCCTTTCACCCCATCTCTTTCCCTCTCTACCTTCCCTTCCCCCCCCCCACTCTCTCTCTCTCTCTCTCTCTCTTTACCTCTTCCTCCTTCAGTGTTTACCTTTACTATTCACCCTTTTCCTTCCCGTGCTCCTCTGTCATGCTGTATTTCTTTATTTTCTCTCCCTGACTCACTCATTCTCTCCCCTGTTCTTCCCTCATCGTCTCTACTTATTCCTTTTCTTCTCATCCACTTCCTATCCCTTTTCCTCCCTAATCATCTCTCCCCCTCCTCCTTCCCCCCCCCTCACCCTCTGTCTCCCTATTCTTTATTCACCCACTCTCTTCCTCCTCCCTAGACTCTCATCAACTCCCTCTCCCTCTTCCTCCTTTCCCGTCTCTCTACCATACTCATTCCCTCTCCCCCATCTTCCCATACTGCCTATCTCCCTCTTTTCTCCCCTGCTTCATCTTTTCTTTCCCTGGTTTCCTCCGTTAGCCTTCTTCCATCCTTTTCTTAACCGTCTTACTCTTCATCCTTCATCGCTCCTATTCCTTATCCCTCTCTCCCTCCACACTCGTTTCCCCTCCTTGCTTCTCTCTGTCCCTGTTTCTCGTCCTCTTCCCTCGCCCTCTGCACCTTTTCATTCTCTCTCCCCTATCCTTCCTTCCTTCCTCATTCCCTCCCTCGTCCCCTCCCCCCCCTTCTACACTACCCTCTCATTCTCTCACTCTTTCCTTTTATATCGCGTACTGTACTGATATTTGAATTACAAATTATGGTCTTTGGTCACATTCTATTTCTGCCGTACCGGTACCTACATAAGCGGCGCAACCCAGCGTGTGTGTCCCTAACTGTGTCACTCACCCACTCACTGGATCATTGTACCGATATGTAGTATGGAATCAGCAAGTTACAGCCGAAGACCTTTACGAACGTATGGGAGGGTGCTGATGGATGAGCGTTATTGGTAGAGTGTCTGGTGTGCGTCTGGGGTATGTCTGGGATGTGTCATAGGTGTATGTGGTGTGTATCTGAAGTGTATCAGCAGTGTGTCAGGGTGTGTTTGAGAGGTGTGTCCATCTGAGGTTTCATTTGAGGTGTGTCTGGGGTGTGTCAGGGTGTGTTTGGGAGGTGTGTCCATCTGAGGTATTCATTTGAGGTGTGTCTGGGGTGTGTCAGGGTGTGTTTGGGAGGTGTGTCCATCTGAGGTTTCATTTGAGGTGTGTCTGGGGTGTGTCAGGGTGTGTTTGAGAGGTGTGTCCATCTGAGGTTTCATTTGAGGTGTGTCTGGGGTGTGTCAGGGTGTGTTTGAGAGGTGTGTCCATCTGAGGTATTCATTTGAGGTGTGTCTGGGGTGTGTCAGGGTGTGTTTGGGAGGTGTGTCCATCTGGGGTTTCATTTGAGGTGTGTCTGGGGTGTGTCAGGGTGTGTTTGAGAGGTGTGTCCATCTGGGGTGTGTCTGGGGTGTGCCTGCATTGCGTCTAGGGTGTGTCTGCAGCGTGTGTGCGGTGTGCCTGCAGCGTGTCTAGGGTGTGCCTGCAGTGTGTTTGGTGTGTCTGTAGTGTGTCTGCAGTATGTCTGGGATGTGCCTCCAGTGTGTCTACAGTGTGTCCGCAGTGTGTCTGGCGTGTGCCTGCAGTGTGTCTGGGGTGTTTATAGTGTGTCTGGAGATTGTCCGGGATGTGTCTGGGGTGTGTCAGCAGTGTATCTGTGGTGTGTCTGCAGTGTCTGGTCCGTGTCTGCAGTGTTTTTGAACCGTGTCTGTAGTGTGTCTGATGTGTGTCTGGTGTGTGTCTGTAGTGTGTCTGGTGTGTGTCTGCAGTGTCTGGTGTGTGTCTGTATTATGTCTGGTGTGTGTCTGGTGTGTGTCTGGTGTGTGTCTGCAGTGTGTCTGGTGTGTGTCTGTAGTGTGTCTGGTGTGTGTCTGTAATGTGTCTGGTGTGTGTGTGTAGTGTGTTTGGTGTGTGTGTGTAGTGTGTCAGGTGTGTCTGCAGTATGTCAAGGGAGTGTTTGCAATGTTTC
The DNA here is from genome assembly GCF_032717465.1 of Coenobita brevimanus. Lineage (NCBI taxonomy): Eukaryota > Metazoa > Arthropoda > Malacostraca > Decapoda > Coenobitidae > Coenobita > Coenobita brevimanus. Next base: position 41,300,468 of record NC_136991.1, read on the forward strand.
TGGAGTATGTCTGGTGTGTGTCTGGGATATTTGTAGTGTGTCTGCAGTATGTCTGCGGTGTCTACAGTGTGTCTGGGGCGTGTTTGCAGTGTGTCGGGTGTTTTTGAGAGGCAAATGACACCTTTTGGGATGTGTTGGGGAGGTGGACACAGCTGGGAAGGAACGGCCATCAAAGGTGTTTTTTATCTTGTTTTTAAAGTATAGCATGAACTCTCAAACAAGTTATTTCACCGTCCGCTTCCTTTAATACTATTTTAATTGAATGCAGTCGGCTTTGATGTTAGTTTTCATTCGTTTGTGCAGCAGTCTTTACTCCTGCTATTTTTGTTCCTATTGTTACAAGAGAAAGGGAATTTTGAACTTCTGTATCTACTACAGTACGAGTACTGTGGCACAGTAAAATTATTACTTCTCGGAAAATGCTGATATACAGTACAGTAAGTGAGGACAAAATATTACGGCCAAGCGATGCGATCAAACGTAGCGAAGCGACGTCTACTCTACAGTACGTTCAGCCCAGAAATGGGCGACCGACACCACCCGATGTCTACTGCTATTCAGCACTCGGAGAAATTAGAACCGATCAGATCGCGCAGTGATTGCCGGGGTGTTGGGGGGGAGGTTCTTGTCAGCGTCATAGAGTAGGCTCCCAGGCTCTGGGTCTAGTTAGCTATTCCCGCTCTTCTAATGAAAACTAGTTTAACGGGTAACTTGCTCCTTTTGTGGGCAGATATAGTAGGTTAGGTTAGTGACTAGTCACAAACCTAACCTAACCTACAGTATCTGCCCACAAAAAGAGCAAGTTAATCGTTAAATTAGCTTTCTTTACTTGAGCTGGGATAGCTGACTAGCCCCCCCCCCCCACTCTACATCCCCACACTCACTGCGTGCGCTGATTTGTTTCAAAATCTACGCGTGCCGAATAGCAATAGACATCGGGAATATACGACCCGGCCCGGCCCGACACGACATGGTCCAATCGCGATGGTTTTGAGGCTAATAACTTTTCTACTATGTAAGAGAGAAAGAACATTCTTTCAGCAGGTAGTAGATACATTATATAAATTTTGTTTTTAGCTATGTATTTTCTCATGAGACCAAAGAAACCCCTTGAAATCCCAGCTTTCCAAGGGAATGTACCGAAGGCTTCGTTTGACATGCTCCACTATGATGTCGATTTAATGCACTATGAAAGTGACACATGCGAGGTGTGAGTTGTTTTTCACTTTCGTATGTTGAATGCTCGCGTGTGTGTGTGTGTGTGTGTGTGTGTGTGTGTGTGTGTGTGTGTGTGTGTGTGTGTGTGTGTGTGTGTGTGTGTGTGAAAACGAGAGAAAGTAAATATTTTAGTTCAATTATTCTTCTGTTATTGATCAACTACCCCACCAGAAATGTTGAAAATTTACACTAATATGAAATTATGATGATTTATGATGATAGGCATAAGTAGAAATGCTCGCTCGCTCGTCACACGCTCACAAAGTGCATTTTACGGGTATACGAATACGTGCAAATTTTCCTTTCCATTCAGATATTTTACTACACTTCTCTAACTAGAAAGCACTCAGAGAGCGCATTATTCCGTCAATGCCGGATCCGGATCCGCCTCCAAGTTCAGTCAATTATTTCTTGTCCATGGCCCACCCTTCCACAAATTTCATTGAAATTCATTGAGAACTTTTGTAGATATTGTGCGGTAGGATCCGGATCAGGATCCATCCCAAAATTTAATCAATTTTTTTCCCTGGCGCATGGCCTACCCTTCCACAAACTTTCACTGAGATTCACTGAGATCTTTTGAAAAAATTGTCTGAACAAACAAACTGAAAAACGTAGGTGAGTACATAACCTTCTCTAACTTCGTTGTCGGAGGTAATTATGGGAAATATGCTTTACAGTACCAGCAACGATTACAAGAAAACTGTAATTAATTATCTGCTGAATAGGCAACAAATGTTTATTTTTATCACTATTTTCATTAGTCAGTATTAATATTAGCATCACTATCATCAACCATCACTCCTCAACCCAATTTCCAGTTAAAACAAGGGCTCGGAAGGATGCAGGCTTAACAGCGCGCATACACAAGCACACATGCACACTCGTGCGCACAGGAACGTGTGTTCGCACGCACACGTCAACATATGCACGCGCGCGTGCACTCATGCAAGCACGCACGCACACATGTGCGCTCATGCACACACACACACACACACAACAGCTTCACACTACCTGAGGTATGAGATAAAGTTCATTCCAGTGATCTAATTTCTTTCACAAAGAACAAATAAATATAAGTAAACATCGGTAAATAAATAACCTACTTTCTTCTGTGGCGTGCTTTATCTGAATGTGGGTGGGGTGATAAAGGAGACTAATGATAATAATCTTGGCTGAGTTCATGAGGAAAAAAAATGAGGAAAAAAGCAAAAAGACATACTGTTCAGGGACAAGGCTTATACAGAAAAATAAAGTTGCTTCTCACCTGTAATCTGATCAGCAATTTATCAACAAATCATGAGAAAAAGCTGAACTACAGCAAATAAGAAATGTCATTAACTTATTAGCTTATCCGAAGAAATTTAATGTTAACATCCAGTTTTTCGAAGAAAAAAGTCACAGAGTAGTACCAAACTTAAGAGTTGTCTTTGTAATGGAGGGGTTACTGGAGAATGCTTTTAGCTTTTGCACGACGAAGATATTTCCTAAACTGAATATGAATACTTGGTAGTAACATGAATGTATTATAAAAAAAAAAAAAAAAAAAAAAAACGGGGGGAGGGGGATCATACTGGAATGTTTAACCCTTTAACTAAGCTTTCTGACACGGTTAGGCAGTGTTCCGTCACAGAAGTTACTAAGACAGACCCTTCCTAAATTAAACAGTCGTGTGTGCATGGCAGATATACAACAAATGTGATCATCGTAAAGAAAGGGATACTGAAAGTTAAATGATTAATCAAAGGAAACTACGGCAGACATAACATTCTCAGGCTCAGATAACTTACCCGCAAATGAATGAAATCGTTTGCTGCCTGGCATTAGCTGCAATAAAATACGAAAGAAAACACGACCACAAGTAGGTAAACAAACTGCTCTTACTGATGTTCTCAACGGTGATCAGACGTTTTGTATAACCTGGTACATGATTCCTATACGAGCTGGAGAGGTTACAAACAGTCTTCATAAACCCTTCACTGCCAGACAGCTCCCCTAAACCCAATAAAACTTTCCGGAGTAACAAGAATAAGCTGCAAATGATGCATTCGGAGTTGTCCTGACAACTGTTTTTTTGGTTGCCGGAGTTCGCCATGGAGCGGTGTAGATGGTGTGATAGTATTACTTTAACTCTTTTGATGCCATGGACGAAACTACTTATTTTATCCAGGCTAAATCCAGAATCTTTGTTCAGGTGAAGGAAATTCGCGGACTACAAAAAGTTGACAGAGTTCGTTGTAAGCCTCCGACTACTGAATCTTTCGTCATTTGAACAACATCGTCATTTACTCACTTCGTTTACGAAAAGGGGCTGATACTTATCAAGAAACAGTCGCCAAGAGGGAGATGCCAGGGAAAATTTGCCAGAAAAACAATTCTCGTGGCACAATTTCACCTTTTGCCTGCTAGGAGCTCTTTCGAAAGAACAAAATTGCTTGTTTTCATCCTAACTGAAAATCTGAAGTGTCGGTTACCACTAGCAGAGAAAACTTTGAATATTTTCAGAGGTGTCTTCCCAACCGAACAAAAAAAAAAAAATCGAATTAACCTGAATAAAATCCCGGACTTCACTATCAGCAAAAAATAAAATACTCTCATGACTGAATTGCCCTGGAAGAGGTACCACCCTTTACTCTTCAAAGGTCATCATTACACCTGCTTTCGTAGAGGGAGTGTATGTTATTTTTTGGAAAGTAAGTGAATGAGTGTATCTATGTATGTATGTATGTACGTGTATGTGTTTGTGTGCTTGTTGTGAGTGTATGTATGTGTGCCTCTATGTAATAGTATATGTGCGTGTGTGCTCATGTGTGCATTCTGTGCGTATGTGCTTGTTCGCATGTACGTATGTGTGCTGGTGGATGTGCGTATGCGTGCATGCGCATGTGCGTATGCGTGCATGCGCATGTGCGTATGTGTGCATATGCGTATGTGCAGGTGCAGGTTCGTATGTGTACAGGTGCAGGTTCGTATGTCAGCAGGTGCATATGCAGGTCATGTGTATGTGTGTTCAGGTGCAGATGCAGGTCATGTGCGTATGTGTGCATGTGTGTATATTTACAAGCACAAGTGCGTATATATGAGTGTGCGAATGTGCATGTGCATGCGCATGTGTGCGTGCGCATGTGCATACGCGTGTATGGGCACGAGCGTATGCGTGCACGCCCATGTGCGTATCCGGGCATGCTTATGTGCGTATGCGGCAGTGTTAATCAGTTCAGGACAGATATCTAGTACTGAGGAGTTCAGAAGCAAACTTCATGAATGTATTTATTACAATGACGTTTTATTCTGGTTTATTCTTACTAACCCTAACTCAGAAAAGACCTCTCGTACTGAGTGGAGTAATGAAGGCAATTCATGGCTAATTCATCTAATTCGAAAAATCTCTTCGACGCTGAATAATATCATCTGCAGAGAGCAAAAATTTTATAAAAACAACAGTGAAATACTTCATCCCTTTGCTTCTGCTTAGTTAAGTAAATCGTCCGGCGGCAGCGAGAATCAAGTAAAGAAAGCACTATCGTACTGAAAAAGTTACAATGACTCTCTTAAAACCAATTTCTAAATGATCCCATCACATTATTTTTAGCGTTTCGTAATCACCATCAGACGCCCGGTAAATTGGGAATTAATTTCCCCTTGTCGCCGCCTTCCCTAATAAAGAATGATTAAACCTAAAACTTCGGTTATACTTTTACTTTGTCATATTTTCCCCAACCATAATTCTGAGTCACTTATGATACTCAGTACTTCTATTATTTTTCTGTAAGATCTAAAAGAGTGAAGGTGTGACTTAAAAAAAAAAAAAAGATTCTTTATTGAGTCTTGATTTCTCGTACATGAAGTGGAACGAAGTTGGCCCGAAACTGTTATGTACGCAAAATAATAATAATAATAATAACGATAATAATGATGAATAATGAATGATGCTGCATGATGATGAATGGTGAATGATGCTGATGGATGCTGAAGGACGATACATGATGATGATGAAGATCAACAATGATGAATAATGATGATGGATGATGAACGACGATAAACAATGCTGGAGATGATGAATAATGATGAATGATGGTGAAAAAAGAATGATGAATGATGATAATAAAAGACGATGAATGATGGTGAAAGGTGAATGATGGATGATGATGATGAATGATGAAGCTGCTGCTGCTGCTGCTGCTGCTGCTGATGATGATGATGATGGAGATGGTGAATGATGATGATGATGATGATCATGATCATGATGGTGGTGGTGATGATACTGATGGAAACGGTGATGCTGATGATGACTATGATGACAAATTTTCGCCCATTTGAATCGTTGTTGCTATTTTCATTATAACTGTGCCAAGTCTTAAACCCATAATAAAAAAGTCAATAGACCAAAATATAAAAACGATCACGCAAAGGGGGAAGCTCGACCAAAAAAAACGAGAGGTGAGAAAAAGTAATATTCCGGCGTTGCAGGTCTTGGTTCTTAACTTAGCATAGGTTTTTGTCCTTCTGCGAGTCATTGGTTATTATGATACTTTAACTTCGGCCTGATATCGATTTCTTTCCATTTCCTCACCATGCTGAGATGTGTCTGGAAAGTACACATCTCAGCATTGAGGAAATGGAAATAATCTACAGCCGAAGTAGTATCATATTCTCCTAATGAATCGCAGAAGGACAAAAACCTATGCTAAGTTAAGCTGCAATTGTGCCTCTTCTGACTAAAACTGGTCCATCTTGTATAATGGATAGGATGTTGAAAGAAATCCCATTTCACTGGGCCACGTTAAATGCCAGACTAATTTTGGTGACAAGAAACGAAATGCCCAGCATGTGAATCAGGGATGTGGAGTGTTCTTAAAACATTAACATTCTACGCTACACGATCGGACTGTTTGCGTCAGAAAATCGGCCATATTACTTTACCTTTGGCCTAAAATTGCCGTCTCTCCATCTTTCATAGTGAGCTGCAACAATAGATTAACACAAGAATATGGTGCTAGTCATGAATAAGTAATTTGGAAAGACTGGAGAGCTATGGAAAATCAGCAGCAAAATGACGACAATCTGATATAAGTTAAAATGAAATAAACTGCAGCACTCTCGGGCTCCTGTATTCACTCTCAGAGGAATAAAGTCGTCGGACGGTAGCTGGAACAGAATACTGGCGTTGTCCCGACAATGACGTAATGGTTTCATCATTATCGCTCTTAGGCTCCGAAATCACTCTCACCTGAATTAGAGTACGCTGTGTAATTAATGATGATATTAATTCTTTAAGTACAGTGAGGCTTTATTTCGAAGTTTTCTTCAACAAGACAAGTTTGGGTGCTCTCTGTGGCCTTCGTCTTAAATACGTTCTCGGGTTGACGGCCTCTCCTAAACTGAATAAAGGCAATTGGAGGTAAAAAGAAAAATTTAAACAAGTCCTGGGTTGAAGGGATAGCATCCTACTTTGTATGACTTACAATATCCCTTCCTGCCATAGGTATATATAAAAAACAGTATTAATGTGTCATTTGCAAACCTATACTGCTACGAAAGAGCGCTCGGCAGCCTCCTAAACAAACCAGTGTGTGACATTCAAATAGCTGATTATTTATATGTTATTTACCTGCTTCTTTATTAATTCTGAACCTTGGATCGTTTTTTCGTGTGTGTAGGAAACTCTCAATCATCCATTCGTTACCAGTTTATTTCTGCTTAAAATGCACTTTCTTGCACTATATTCCTGGCGTCCCTATCAGTGTTCAGAACCGAAAATAACACAGAAGAGAAAACAGCATTGCAACATGCATAATAAATCGCTGAGGGAATGGTATAAAAGCCTCCTGAGAAGACTAAGACCCTTGTTATAATAGTATCTTTACAAACCTACACACAAATATACTGTACATAATATTATATAGATAGATAGACAGATAGACAGCTGGATAGACAGACAGACAGATAGACAGCTGGATAGACAGACAGACAGACAGATAGATAGATAGATAGATAGTAGGCTGGGAAGGGCAACAATAACCATCTTGGCTGGACTTTACTCTTGCTAGAGACGATTCTCCAGTTTTCTTGGCATCATCAGGCTAAAGAATATACAGTACGGTGTCCATTACTGAACACAATGAACTGAAACCATACAAGTAAATATTACAAATCATCAAAAACAACTTCCTAAACACTTGGCATATTAACCTTTGTTGATCAAGATCTCACCCTTAGGTTCACGGAACATAAGGGCGTATCCTTTCGTACTGGCAGACATCTTACTTCCATATTCTGCAGTTCGTCCTCATCCACTTGAATCTGATCATCCCTTCACTAAGAAAGATTTTAAAATAATAAAAAAGTCAAATTCACCCAAAGACACTAAATAATTTGACGCCATATTAGGCAACTCCCCCCGACATTAAATAATCAAATCACATCCTGTTGTTTAAACATTGTGAAACGAACCAATAACCCATGTCCATAAACCTTTCTTTCCTTTGTTGAGAGTAACATCCAAGTCATTCTTTTAGTATCCGTCATGAGATATGCGCACAGACAGATTCGTACAGACTAGGTACAAATGCTTATAACTGTATAACTTTATAGGTAAATTTCTCGTGTGACACATTGTAGTTTTGAAGAAATACCTATCTTGATCTGCAAGGGTTAACATGCCAAGTGTTGAGGAAGTTATTTTTTGTAATTTCAATAGTGTTTTTTTTTTTTATTCAATGTGTTCAATAATATATATATTCTGTAACCTGATGATGCCAAGAGAATTGGCGAAACGTCGCCAGCAAGAAAAAAGTCCAGCCAAAAAGATGCTTACTGTTACCCTTTCCAGCCTACTGTGTATAATTACGGTTTTATATAAATAAAGAGAGAGAGAGAGAGAGAGAGAGAGAGAGAGAGAGAGAGAGAGAGAGAGCAGCACGATGTCTTAAAAAAAAAAAAAAAAAAAAAACTAACCACCGCCACGTTTTCATCCCTGTTGGTCTGTGTGTGTCTGTCTGACAGTTCGTTTACTGAGTTACGGAAAGTCTAATAATAATAACAGGAACTTGACAGAAATTTATGAGGGAGTTCTCACTGACCAGAGGATAATTCAGATTAATTATGGTAAAATTACCTCAACCGACAGGGACCCAGAGGAGATTTTAATTACATACCAGCTATGCACGACGTGGCGAGGGTGCGTATCCAGTCATTTATCCAACGTTACATGAGACTGGTACCTGAAAAAGAAATAAACGTTAAAGCTAAAATTAGTATCATAAAAAGATTTTTAAAGTTTATTTTCATACCATTATTTTGAATAGTTAATACTTCAAAAGAATTATGAATCTATATTTCATTCTTTTGTGCATCTACATGAGCGTGCACGCTGGTTAACAGTAATGTGAGTACGGACAAGCTAAACCATACCTTGAGGCAAAATCTTGTAAGTCAGATGATGTTTCTAATAATTTGAAAAACATCGTTAACGCTGACAGAACATTTTCACATAGTATATCCCAAGCACATTTTTGTATGATAATCCAACGAAACAGAGAACAAAAAATTAATAAATAAGCACAGCGCGAGTCTCGAAGAGAGAGGACGACCTAACATCTACTATTAAAGGGGAAGGCCCGCGAGGGAAAGGCTTTGTGGTGGCAGGAAGTTTATGTTAGGGGAGAAGGGGGAACTGTCGCCCCCTGGAAATTTATGAAGCCTTGAACAACTGTTTTTTTTCTTATTCCTGCACCCAGTCACTTTGATCTGGAGTGTAAAACTGTCTTCGCTGTGATAAACCCCATCACTACTCTCTCGTAAGCTGAATAAAATCGTTTGGCGTTAGCACCAATTATTTGTAAAGGTTGCTAGGTCAATCAAGAGGTTGAGTGAGGCTGTGTTTACCCGCATCGTTTCGGTGGGTGAAGCCTCCAGCAGCCGGGTTGGTACACTCGCAGTCCAGCTCCCGTCCCGTCGACACCTCCACTCCAGTCCGTGGCGGGACCAGCCCTCCTTTCGGAGGGCGACGGCGTAGAACCTGCCCGCCAGGAGGTCGAGACTCATTTTCTCCCTCCGCCCACCTGGACCAGGGCCTGCCCTCCATGCGACCGTGTCCGGGCCTCCCTCCTCGGTCTCCATTTGCTGCGGGGCTGGGCGAGTGCTTTCGGCCCTTTTCCACCAAGGGCAAGGGGGTTGAGGGCAGCGGAGGGGCGTTTTCCACCTGCAGTTCTTCGTCGGCGCCTTCCACTCGGCGTCGCGCCTCAGCCCACCTCTGCACGTCCCGCCCTGCCCTCCACGAGCATCAGCTGTGCTTGCCTGCCCTCCTCACGGCCCTTCCCCGCCTTTGCTGCCTTTCCCTGCCTGCCATCGTCGGCCCAGCTATGTTCTCTTTTGGAGGGCTTTTCCTGCCTTTTTCCCTGACAGGCTCTCTTGTTTGCCCGTTCCCCACCAGAGCTGTGGGGAAAATATTTCAACAACAACAACAACGAATTGGTTGCGGGTCGTCTACCAATCCTCCTGACTTGAGTTCAGTCTCATCACAGGGCAGAAATTGAAGTGTGCAGTTGTGTGCCATATTTCATGTGTTCACACATATTTGTGCCCCGTTAAGGTTCCCTCGAAACATATACAGACTCTCTGCCACAAACACAGCCACTCTCGCAACACATATTTCCACACGCACCTTTCACCATACTCTTAAAAGCCTGCCCGCAGGTGAAACAGTGGACGAGGACGGGTCATTTCTCCAGTGACAGAGGGTGGTGTTTCCATCTTTAAGAATCAGCTTCCTTTCGGGGCCCGTGAAACAAGGTTGAATGTGTATCGTTGTGTCTAGGTAAGGTGTATATAATCTAGGCGCTACAAAATATTGTATACACTGAGGTGTCTCTATGCTGAATCAAACTGTTTCACGGTAACATGAATCTTATATGAATGCCGTCATCATGGCATAGAGATTAACAAACGGTTTAACCTTTTCGGTACGGTAATGCCAGTTTTATTTTTAGTTAGCGTCCGTTCGGTTTTAATTAGTTTAGCAGACATCTCCGGTGCAAAAAGGATAACAAATTTGCCAATAACACTTCCAGTAAGACAACATTTTAAGGAGTTTTCTGGTGACCAACGGACGAAATATTCAGACCTTCCATGCAGAACGGGTTAGTCTCTTCACTACAATTTTTTTTTCTAAAATTTCATCAGGTTAACAGCAGATGACTACATTAGCATGAGAGAGGATGTCTACTGGTGAAGAGATTCATTAATGCTGTATCTAAACCCTCCAGCTCGAAAAGTCCTCTCCCCCCAAACTGAATAAAATCGTGTGGAGTGGAAAGAAAAACAAGAAGGAGCACCCAAAGAGTGCCACACCTGGGCCCACCAATTAGCGTATCGGCCGAACATCTGACCTCGCTCTGTCGTCTTGACCTTCAACAAACTGCTCTTGAGACTGAATCATTTCACCCTTCCCTGGCCCTTATTTCTTTCAGCAACTTTGATCTAAAACGAATCAAAACTGTAGTTGATCTTGTCCTGTGACTTCGTCTTTGACTTAGTGCTCTCAAAATTTTACTGTATCTTCATCCTTGGCGCACCTTCAGTTTTTTTTCTTTTTACTTTCCACTAAGTTTAATTAATTAATTCATTCATTCATTGCCAGACGCCATGTATCCCAAACGGGGTGGACAAGGGCTTAGAGTTAACTGTTATACAGGGAGGGGCAATAATCCTCCACCAACCCCACTTGACACGTGATGAAAACTGTTCAAGTTATAGTCCTCAATATTTGACCTTGCCCGTGACCTTTACCTTTTACAGATTACTCTCAGAACTGACCTGCATCCCTGCTTTACCCTGAACCCTCCCACACAACTTGGTCTAAATTGGATCGAAACCGAAATTTGACCTTGACATGTGAGCCTGATTTTCCATTCTTCCTCTGTGACCTTCACATTTCATTTTTTGTTTCCAAAATTGAATTTCCTTATTTTCGCCTGATCCTGAGCATTTCCGCAAAGTTTGATCTTAACTGGATAAAAACTGTTTATGTTGACTTTGTCATGTGACCTTGACTTTTGACCTATTGTTTCCAAAAATTTATAGGTCAACCCCTCGGCTGACCCTCACTCCTTTCACCAAGTTTGGTTCAAATCAGATCACATGTCTTAGCTACTTTGTTCACACACAGGCTCATGGGTCGAAATGGATCATTCCTTGTGGTTCCAACCCTCCACTAATTATTTTTAAAATTTACTCCTCTATATCTTGCCTTACCGTCAACCCCCTCACCAAGTTTGATCTCAGTCAGATAAAAACTAAGTTGATTTTGCCCGGTTAAATTCTGACCTATCCCTGTGACCTTGATCTTTGACCTTTGTTTTTTAAAAATAAATATAGGTTTCCTCCTTGGGTGATGCTCAGACCTTCCACCAAATTTCACTAAAATCGGATGAAATATGGAGTTATTTTGTCAGCATACCCACACACATGGACAGATACAGGCCGACAAAAAACAATATCCTGCTCTCACTTAGCAACTGCAGTGTAATGAAAACACGTGTTAGAGCTGAATAGGGTAATACAGCGCTCCGCAACCAGTATGCCGCCAAAAGCTTTCTGGTTTGCCGTAGTGTATTACCCTCCTCCTCCTCCTCTTTAAAACAATTGCGGGAATATATTATTATTAACCCTGTATATAAATAAACATAACAGTTATACGTTACTGTTGGAAATATGTAAAGGGATGTATTAAAGTTCACTTCATTTTCATATATTCCTGTAATACAAGTACGCTACTTTGCCACCGCCAGAACTCTCATTCGGACATGGGTAATCATTTAGGAGAGTATGAGAGAGTTATTCAGTGTGATGAGCCATGGTTCGCGAGTCTCGCACATGTAAGGGCATTGGCTGCTGGTGTTTTAGTGCTGTTATTATAAGTCATTCATTCAGAAGTAATATAGTAGAAGAAAACTCTTGTCAGAGAGAATAATCGTACTGACTCGGTACGTGATTCTTTTCCCTTTAACGGTTAAAATATTAGTTGGTAGAGAATACTCGTACTCTGACTCGGTACGTGATTCTTTCCTTCAACGGTTGAAATATCAGTTGGTTATCTCTGTCTGAAGGCACGAGAGGAACTTGTGGACATTATGAATCATTCTAACCCCATACTAAAATTTAGTTAAGTACCCAAGACATATTTTGGGTTGTGCTAAGAAGACAGTACAAAGCTATCCCCGAGTGTGCTACTGAGGTATGGTTATCATTTGTAATTACATATTTGTGTTAACTAAGCGTTTCAACATTAACAGTACAAAGAACAAAAAGGATTAAGTCTCAAGCCACCAGATGAGGAACCTCGCGTGAGGCTTTCTATAACAGAACCAGACATTAAGAACCTGTGTTCTTTAAAACATGCACATGTTTCTCATTAATGTTGAGTGAGAAAATCATAACATTTTTAGTTTCTGGGAAAAACATTTTGACTATTATTAGAGAATGTATTTGTGAAAATTTTCATTTTATTTGGCCCTGGAAATATAATTTTAGTATATGTTCGGTCAATACATGTCTCGATAAAACTGCCTGAGTTTATCCTCTGAGAAAGATATTATTTTGGAGAAATAACCGCATGTGAAAGTAAGCATATGCATAATACTGCAGGCACTCAAAAAATCTGTATTTAAATTCATGGTACTGTACACCAAACAATTATCGTTCCCTTTCATTATTTGTTGGCAAAAGTATATATAATATGCATTGTTGACACTTATCATGACAAATATTTATTAAGCGTGCCGCAAGAGTTCGACAAACTGAATATTGTGCCGAGAAGTAATAGTAGTTGCGAAGCACTAAGTCAAAACACTTGTAGCAGTATATTCTATCTTCTTATTGTGATTACTGATACAGAAGTGACACAAAGTCCATCTCCCAGCGTCTGTACTGCATGCATCCCCATAGTTTTATCATCCCAGGTCTTTGGGAGACTGTACAGTTGTAAACAAAATTATCGTTTCACTTTTTAATGTAACTACCTAATCTCTTAATTACCTTTTTTTAAATGTTAGTTAGTAATACTGGGTTGAAAAAAACACAATTTACCATCTCGTTGACTGTCATTATAAAGTGAATTAAAATTGGTATTACTATTCGAAACTGTACCTGAGAAATCGTTCCTCCTCTGGTTAAAGTGGGATGGGATTTTTTCATACCATCCTTCCTACCTCTAGACGGTGATAAGGACTACAACACCTTCTACTTTTCATCATCCTTCTCCTCCTCCTTCTCCTCTTCTTCATCCTCTTCCTTCCATTTCTTCCTCTTCATCTTTTTCATGCACCTGCATCCTTCTTCTCCATCACACACCCTCGTAGTCAATCTCTCACAGTTATTTTCTCCACATGGCCCAACCACTTAAGGTAATTCGGTATGATTTCCACCCCATCAGCCCCCACAAAGCGTCCCACATTAATAATACCACAGGAGAAAGTTACAATATCAAATAAAATAGAAAAAAAATTAGGCATTTTTCCGCTAGGGCTCTACACACTTGTGATAAATATCTCTCAAATTCATTACATAGATAGATAGATGGATAGATTGACAGACAGATGTACAGTCTATATATATATATATATATATATAGAGAGAGAGAGAGAGAGAGAGAGAGAGAGAGGGGATATAACTTTGGAAGAGGTAGCAAAATCTATAAAGGAGTTAAAGAATTTTAAGGCCTCAGGAGAGGATGGAATATTCCCTGAAACGCTTAAGGTGGAAAAGGACGAGTTGATGAATGCGCTTTTGAAACTTTTTAATGTGGGTTGGGATAATGGTGAAATTCCAGAACAGTGGAAAAATGGAGTGATTATAAAAATACCAAAAAAGGGAGATTTAAGTGTGTGTGGCAATTGGAGGGGGATAACTTTGACACCTGTAGTTGCAAAAGTCTTTTCCAAAATCTTGTTGAATAGAATAGGGCCAGTAATTGATAAAATTTTAAGAGAAGAACAAGCGGGATTTAGAAAGGGTCGAGGTTGTAATGATCAGATTTTTATTGTAAGGCATCTAATGCAACAAGCTAATGAGATGAAAATGCCACTTAGTATGTGTTTTGTGGATTTTGAAAAGGCGTTTGATAGTGTTTCACGTGGAGCTATGTTGAAAATTATGAGATTCTATGGTATACCAGAAAAGTTTGTAAATATTATTAGAAGCCCGCATGAAGGTACTTTTTGTAAGGTAATGGTGGATGGTTCTTTGAGTGATCCATTTCAAGTTAGGTCAGGAGTGATTCAAGGAGGAGTTCTTTCGCCATTGTTGTTTGTTTTGGTTATGGATTATGTTATGAAAAAGGTTGTAAGGAGAACAGGTGCAGGAATTAACTGGAAAGAAAATAAGAAGCTGATGGATTTGGACTATGCTGATGATATTGTACTGATTTGCGGAAGTATTTACGAGATGCTGAGGGTGCTAGATTGTCTGGTGGAGGAAGGAGAAAAAGTGGGATTGGCAATAAATTGTGGAAAGACTGAAATTACTAATATGAACGTGGAGAATCAAATCGATTGTGTAATTGGGAATAATGTGGTGAAGAATGTAGAAAACTTTAAATATCTGGTAACGATTGTATCATGTAATGGATCATTAAACAATGAAATTGAGGAGAGGATTAGACAGGCTTGGCGAGCTGTTGGAATGTTGAAATCTGTTTGGAATATTATGTTTTCGGTACATACTAAAGTGAAAATTTACAAGTCCATGGTTAGACCAATTTTAATTTACGGGCATGAGTCATGGTACAGTACAATTGCAACAGATCAGAAAGTATTAAGATTTGAAAATAAAATACTGAGAAGGATTCTTGGGGTAAAGTGGCAAGACAGAGTTACAAATGCAAGAGTAAGGGATAATACGAGAGTGGAACCAGTTAATGAATATGTGAGACTGTCTCGCTGGAAGTGGTTGGGGCACATAAACAGAAAAGAAGGTAGTTTAATACAGGATGTGCCAGAGTGGACTGCTAGAGGAAGAAGAAGTAGAGATAGGCCGAGGGAAACCTGGTTGAGGACAATGAAAAAAGAAGCAGGAGAGGAGTGTTGGTGGGACCTGAAGGAGATGGCAAGAGACAAATATTGGTGGAGAGAGTTCATTGAGGCCCTATGCATCCCGTGGGGTGCCACAGGAAATGATTAATTGATTGATTGATTGATTGATTGATGTGTGTGTGTGTGTGTGTGTGTGTGTGTGTGTGTGTGTGTGTGTGTGTGTGTGTGTGTGTGTGTGTGTGTGTACATAATATATATATATAATATATATAATATTATGTAATATATATACGTTATATACACTGGGTGGTAACCATATAACCAAATTTTGGCGCCTGGAGGTTTAGTTGGTACTTACGGCGCTCCAATCCGATAGAGCCGATAAAGGTTTATATCCAACGGGTGGTTGGGGTTTATTGCTCAAGTAATGCCACTCAGGGATAAGTGAGGCTGGTCACTTTCATCTTAAATGTCAGGAAGAACTTTCCTAGCCCCGGGCTCCTACGCTCCTCATGAGGCAACGTAGGATTAGATCTACGCTCCTCATGGGGCAACGTAGGATTGGGTGATGGATAGATGGATATACAGTATATATATATATATATATATATATATATATATATATATAGTATACTCTCTCTCCGTGTATATATATATATATATATATATATATATATATATATATATCTCCGTGTATATATATATATATATATATATATATATATATATATATATATATATATATATATATATATATATACTCTCCGTGTATATATATATATATATATATATATATATATATATATATATATATATATATATATATATAGTATACTCTCTCTCTCTCTCTCTCTCTCTCTCTCTCTCTATATATATATATATATATATATATATATATATATATATATATATATATATATATATATATATATATATATATATATATATATATATATATATATATATATATATCATCTCATCAGCCGTTTGTGTGTCCACTGCAGGACCGGCCTATCCCGACCGAAGTGGGGACGATACAGCCAATGTATCTCAACAAAGTGGCTTAGGCTGTCTAGTAGAGATTGTACGTACGGTGAGAAGTGCTTGTAAGTGTAATTGTAGTGTTGGAGTGGCTTTGGATGTGTGTGTAGTAATCGGACAGCGCAAGCTAACTGGGTGCAAGCATACTTTATAGTATGCGACACTGGTTCAACCACAGCATCCCTTGTGTCCGCTAATGCAGTACGTGGCCAGAAGAACGCTCCCAAAGTTTATTATCCTGGCGGGGCGCGAACCCTCTTTCTTCAGTGTACGAAAATGCACACTTTACCACTGTCCCACAGATGCTCCACTATATATATATATATATATATATATATATATATATATATATATATATATATGTGTGTGTGTGTGTGTGTGTGTGTGTGTGTGTGTGTGTGTATGTATATTCTGGTGCTGGTAAAGAGGACTATTTGAGCGTTTTTCCTAACTGGGAACTCAAATTATCCTTTTTCTTCCCCCCCCCCTACATTCGACTGATCTATAGGTGACGCCTAAGAACCGAACAAAGGACATGAAACGGACTGCGACGTGGAATGTAAGGGGTGCAAATGATGGCAGTGAAAGAAAGAGAGATGGTCCAGGTGCTTGAGGGTGCGAAAGTGAATGTATGTAAATTAACTGAAACTAAATGCAGATGGTGAGAATATGAGAGAATGGGAGTATGGATGGGGTATATGTGCGGGAGTAGGTGAGAATGAGAGGGCAAAAGAAAGAGTGTGTACTATTGTGAGTAACAAATGGAAGGAGAATATAGGAGAGTATGGATCAGTTGGCTTAAGGATTGTGTGGATAAGATTGAAAGTTAGACTACAAATCTGGGCGACTGTGTGTGTGTCTGTATGCCCCAATGCAAGATCATGCAAGCAGAGTGAGAAGATTTCTGAACAAATGTGGAAGCGTGCATGGAAAAATTGAAACGAATGAGAGTGTTTTTGACTGGCCAATATGAATCGTAAAATAGAGAATGTGAAGGTGGATGGAGTAGTTGGTGAGTGGGGTGTGCCTGCTGAGACAGATGAGAATGGCAGTGCTTTTGTGAACATTTGTGCCGGGAGGGGGTTGGTGATAGCCAATACCCTCTTCAGGCAGAAAATGATCCATAGGTATACATGGCGAGTGATGAGAAGGGTGGGTGATGAACTGAATGAATGGAAGGCAATGATTGGTTATGAGTGTGTGTATGAAAGGATGCGAAGGTGTGTAATGGACGCAAGAGCTTACAGAGGTTTGGGGAGTTGACTTTCTGACCACCACATGGTGGTGGTCAGTATCAAGGTCCAAGTGAAATGGAGAAATAGAAGAAGGGAAGGACAGGATGAAGTAGTATATGCAAGGAGGGTGGAAAGTTACAAGTGGATGAGAAAACGGAAGAATGTAAGAGAGAACTGGAGGAGCGATTGGGAAAATATGGATTGGAGCAGATGAGGGACGTGGAAGGTGTGTGCAAGATATTCACAAAAGAAATCTGTGCAGCATGTGAGGTGGTGTGTGGGGTGAAGAGAAGACGAAAGGAGCAGCAACGAACAGCTTGGTGGAATGAGGAGATGAGACAGGATGTGACACAAAAGAAGAAAGCATAAAGTGGGTGGATGAGAAACAGGGGCGTGGAAGAAGTTTAGAGACAGAAGAGAGAGTTATATGTAGAGAGTGAGAAAGAGGTGAAAAGATTAGTAGGAGAGTAAGAAAAGAGTGGATGGGGAATTTGGAAGGAATTTGAGTGTAAAGTGGAGGGAATGTAAAAAAATGTTCTGGAAAGAGGAAAAGAGAGTTAGGGTGGCAAAGAAGTTAGTCAAGGAGTGAAAGATAAAAACGGTATTTTATTAGTGGAGAAGGGAGAAAAAGTGAGCAGATGGAGAAGACATAGAGAATGAAAGTAATGCAAGTATAAGTGGCTGAAGAATGGCTGGGAGACGGAGGGATGTGAGAAGAAGAGAGGAAGAAATCAGTAGGATGAAAGTTGTGGAAGCAATGAAGAAAGTCCAAATGGAGAAAACCCCAGGAATTGACGGAGTGTGTGGTGAAATCCTGAAGCATGGGGGAGAGATAGTAGAATGGATGTGGAAGATGTGCAGATTGGCCTGGGAGGAAGGTAGAGTCCCGGAGGATTGGAAGTCAGGCAAAATTATTCCCTTGTACAAAAGGAAAAGGCGAAAAAGAAGTGTGTGGTAATCATAGAGGCATTTGTCTTCTTTGTGTAATAAGAAAAGTATATGGTAGGATACTTACTGACAGAGTTAGGGAAATAATACAGGAATTAGTTGGAGAAGAACAGGGAGGTTTTAGGAAGGGAAGAGGTTGTGCAGATCATATATTAATTCTTAATTATTTAGTGGAAAAATTTTTATAGAGAAGGGAAAGAAGCTGTATGCGGCCTTCATGGATTTAGAGAATGCATATGACAGGGTCGATAGACAAGGAGTGTGGAAAGTATTAAGAATACATGGAGTAGATGGGAAGTTGTTGAATGCTGTGAAGTGTATGTATGAGGGTGCTAAGGCTGCAGCGTGTGTGGATAGTGAACTGAGTGAATTTTTCTACTTGAAGGTTGGATTGAAAAGGGGATGTGTCATGTCTCCATGGTTGTTCAGTCTGTATATGGAAGGGATTATAAAAAGAGATACAAGATAGAACGTTGGAGTGGCCCTAATGAGATAGGGCAGTGTTTGGAAACTCCCTGCACTGCTGTTTGCAGATGATACTGTGTTGTTAAATGAAGACGAAAGGGAGCTGCAAGGCTTTGTGGAGGAGTCTGGGAGAGTGTGCAAGAAACGAAATCTAAAGGTGAATGTAGGGAAGAGCAAAGTTATGGAGAAGTGAAGCCAGTGAGTGTACAGTGAGGTTGAATGAGGAGGAAATGGAATATGTGAGTGCATTTAAGTGCTAGGTAGTGTGATGAGTAAGGATGGAAGTTTGGAGGGCGAAGTGCTTGAAAGGGTACAACAAGGAAGAAAGGTTCTTTGAATGTAGTGATAAGGAACAGGGAAGTAAGCACGGATGTAAAAAAGTTACTACATGACAGTATTGTGATACCAACTCTAACGTACGGAAGTGAAGCTTGGACCTTGTTGGAGGGACAGAAGTCAATAGTGAGAGCAATGGAAATGGATTACTTGAGAGGAGCCTGTGGAGTCACATGGAGAGACAGACTGACAAACGAGGATGTGATGGAGTGTTATGGTGTGGATGTGGACGTGATAGGAAGCGTTAGGAGAAACACACTGAGGTGGTTTGGCCATGTGGAGAGGATGGAGTGAGAAACTGACAAGGAGAGTGTATGTGAGGTGGAGGGGGGGAGAGAGAGGGGGAGGCCAAGGATGAGATGGAGGGATGGAGTGGATTGGTATATGAGAGAGGGGTGTGTGACCTGGGAGCAGGGTAGTGAAGTGGAGGGGGACAGAGCGACATGAAGGAGATTTGTTTGTGGCCACCCCTTACGGGAGTAAGGCGTCTGGCAATAGATAGATAGACAGATTCGACTCCACGCACAGACTAAACTTTCTGTTCCCTTAGGCTACTTAATATACCTACCAAGCTAATGTAATTAACCCAACCTAACTTACACATCTAACTTTGCCAGTACAACTTGGGTTGCTACCAATGACGCTGCCATAGCTGGAGTATACTCGTACCTGCCACCAGATTACTGAAGAAGCAGGCATTTATGATGTAGGCTGTGGGAAGTGATTGGAGAGGTGAAGGGTGTGAAGTGAACTGAAAAGTGAAAGATGGAAAGTAAACATAAAAATGAAGGGTGGGAAATGAGTTGAAAAGTGAAAGATGGAAATTGATTGGAAAGGTGAAGGGTGAGAAGCGAATGGAACTGTGAAGGATGGGGAGTGAATGGAAAGGTGAAGAGTGGGAAGTGAATGGAAAAGTGAATAATGGGATATGAATAAGAAAGTGAAGGGTGGGATGTGCATGAAAAAAATGAAGGGTGGGGTGTGAATGAAAAAGTGAAGGGTGGGATATGCATGAAAAAGTAAAGGGTGGGATGTGCACGAAAAAGTAAAGGGTGGGATGTGCATGAAAAAGTAAAGGGTGGGATGTGCATGAAAGAGTGAATGGTGGAATGTGAATGAATAAGTGAAGGGTGGGATGTGAAGGGTGGGATCATAGAGATGTTAGTGAATATCAGTAGATGCACAGGTACTCATACAAATTTATGGTGTGTAAGAGTGGGAGGAGGGGGGTTGTCGACGTGAGTGAGAGTTAATCCAGTCCTAACCCATTTTATATGGCAGGTCTGCGTATTGCTGCGTTACACATAAAACACAACAAAACTGTGTGTGCGTTGTTACAAGGAAAGATACCCGTTGTCCAAAAAGAAGTAAGGATTGGTTTCGCCAGCTCTCTCTCTCTCTCTCTCTCTCTCTCTCTCTCTCTCTCTCTCTCTCACACGTTAATTTTTGTGAATGACATTATAACTCAGGTCACTGATAAACATTAAGATGTAAGTCGGCGACGGGCTGAAATTTGAGGAACACCTTTTTATTAGCTTAAGCAGACCAGCTATCAACCAGAACAGACATTTGGAATGAAGACACAGATGGATGAAAAGAAATGTTTGCATCAACACAGGTTAGATTCCTGCGAGGTGAGGTGGCTTTGTGGTTAGTGTTCTCAACCACGTTAAATGACAGGTCCAAGTCGTGCCGGATATTTAAAGATGCCGTTTATAAAGTCTTTTCATATCCATGCATATGCTCTACCGATATATACAGGGCGACTTACACATCATAGTCAATACACACGCTTCATGTAGACATCCCTTCCTTATTTGTACTTTGACATCATCACCCTGACTTGGAGGAGAGGATATGTAATATGGACTGATACAAACACCTAATGTTCTACTTCAGCCTCAGATCGAATAGGCCCAAATTCGGAGCCCATACTGTCGATCAGATAGATTATGGGTGGGGGCACATATTATTTTACCGCAGTGTTGCTGGAAACAAGCGAATACAGCAATTACAAGAGTATGAAGGAAAGAAACACTTCCCTTTTTCCTCGAAATGGTAGGTTTTACGTGAAGCTTTCATAATTTATAGAGAAAGGTTGCTATGCTATGATTTTATTTACTGTGACTGCCGAAATATCCCATGAACAACACAACCTTACACTGGCATTCCCCATCAGAGCAACAGGACAGTGCGTCACCTAAACATAAAACAGAATATGAATAACATATTTTTGCACCGTCAACCTAATATGTTCAGTTTTCTTCGGTTCCTCTTCCCACATAAACAGATAAAGTGATAATGTCCGAAAGAATAACACAGAAAACTAGATCAATGAAATCTTGCAGTTCTTACCAGTGGTTTGATTGTAGTATAGAGAACACAGTGAAAGCGTTCATCTTTACTTCTCAGCAGGACATTATGAAACATACCGGTACAAGCTCACAGCAAATGCAGTTAATACCACAGGTAGACTTAAAACTTTTTTTTTTTTTTTTAAATCTAGGTTCTTTATTTACCATTCACTACAAGCCCCAGCACTCTGGGGAACATTGCTCCTGAAGGTCAAGCGTGAGAGCAAAGGCTAACATTGACACATATATGGGGTGTCCAGGAAGGAAGGGTCAAAACTTATGGGACGTGACAGATCAGGGAATTCTAAGTAAAAAATGTTATATGAACACTTGTCCAAATCTCAACCGTTACAGAGCTACAGTTACTAATAACCTTATAGGAGAAAATAGTCTCCTTTATAATTTGTCCATAAGGTCATCAGTAACTGCAGCTCCGTAATGGTTGAGATTTGGACACGTTCATATAACACTTTTTGCTTAGAATTCCCTAATCTGTTAATTCCCAAAGTTTTGACCCTTCCTCCAGGGACACACCGTATGGCATAAAAGGTACAGAATTATCATTACAAGCACAGTAAAGAACGAAGAGACAGAATGGCACATACATGGTACAAAGTTGTTGCAGTAATTAAAATTACAAGTGTAGGAATGAGCCAAGGGATACACTGACGCAGACACGAACATACCTATGCAGAGAGAGGCACACACACACACACACACACACACACACACACACACATATATATATATATATATATATATATATATATATATATATATATATATATATATATATATATATTGTTACATAGCCTATGATTTCATCATCCTTTGTGTAATTTTAACGCACAGTTGCTGCATGTTTGATCACGAGCGTGTTCTGCCTCAGTCCCCCCCTTCTACCGTTATAGTAGAGTAAGTCGTTCTCTCTGTTATTCAGAGCGGGATTTTCAGCTTTTTGTCCCCATGGCTTCATTTGCGCGTCCTTCTTACAAGTTGTATCAAGCTCTCCTGGCCCCTATATAATGAGCTCAGTCTCTGCATCATGGCCACTTAGATCTGCTCCTCATTTTGTTCACATCTCTGTCTTCCCCTGTACAGTTATTATTATTGTGAGTGCTCAAGAAATCTCCAAACATCTAGCAGCTGTGTGTAATTTGAGTATAAGTGTTATTGCATTTTTTCTTGTACTGTGTAGCATAAGGTTAATTCTTGGGCCTGGTGAGGTTTTTTGATTAATGTTGGGTTATGTCAGTCATTTTTGATAATAGTTTGTATCTGTAATAATTTATCTGGCATTCACTGAGTATTATCTGGTATCTCATTTTATCAGGGCTGACTTAGATAAATGTACTCTTGCTAATTTCGTGTTAATAGAGGCTATTGCAGTTAACCATATATTTAACCTGTTTATTTGCCATTACATTATCCTTATGAGTCCTGAATGTTTTGTTGTTAGTTTGAGCATTAAACTTTAACTTGTAATTTTACCTAACTCTTTTGTTTTGAACCTGGAACTTTACGGGACAGTAGTGACTCTTCGTATTCTCACTTAAAGTGTACATTATCTTTCTCTGTTCCGTAATAATATATATATATATATATATATATATATATATATATATATATATATATATATATATATATATATATATATATATATATAACAGTATATATTAACGCACATGTAGCCATAGACATACTGTACTGAATGTACTGGATGGGTACTGATGTATAAAGATATGGGTATGTGTACAGACGTGCATACATACTGTATACATATGCTACATATACATACGTACGATATATATTCATATAAACATATACAGGGACACACACACACACACACACACACACAGGCATATATATATATATATATATATATATATATATATATATATATATATATATATATATATCAGCAGCAGCAGCAGCCGTTTGAGTATCCACTGCAGGACCGGCCTATCCCGACCAAAGTAGGGACGATGCAGCCAATGTATCTCTACCAAGTGGCTTAGGCTGTTTAGTAGAGATTGTATGTTGGGTGAGAAGTGCTTGTAAGTGTGATTGTAGTGTTGTAGTGGCTTTGGATGTGTGTGTAGTCTGTGAACCAAGTGTAATCGGCCCACGCAAGCCGACTGGGTGCTAACATACTTTACAGTATGTGACACTGGTTCAACCACAGCACCCCTGGTGTCCGCCAAGGCAGTACATGGCCGGGAGAACGCTTCCAAAGTTTATTAACCTGGTGGGGCGCGAACCCTTGCTCTCCAGTGTACAAAAACGCACACTTTACCACTGTACCACAGAGGCTCCATATATATATATATATATATATATATATATATATATATATATATATATACAACAAAATGTTCCACCACTGTCCGAGCGCCAGGGCATTACAGTGAAAGGAAGTCAGGGTGAAGGGTGAGAATGTCTTCGAGTACATCAAGATTTGTAATGAATTGGGTAAACAAAGCAGAAAACAATAATCCAGGTGGTCTGAAGGGGGCAGTAACTGGGTAGTTAACGATGTGATGGAATAATGCTTCATCCATGGGATTGTGACAGAGTTTACATGGCCTGTTGGTGGCCGGTCACCCTGTGACCTCCCCTGAGGAGTGATACCCCTGGCGAATGCGGGTGACGGCCACATCACAGCAGCATGTGAGGGTGGGGTGCTTGCCATACTGTAGGTGTGTCTCATGCAACGGTAGTTTTCGTAGTGCTGGATGGTGACGCTGGCGGGACATTCAGCATTGGTACACAGGGCTAGGTCCTCCCTGGACTCCTTGGGAAGGACAAAGGGAGGCGGATGGCAACTAGGGGCAGGTTACAGGCAGCTCGGGCCAGGTGATCTGCCTGGTCATGGCAGGTGTGACCAACATGGGCTGGCCCTGAGACCAAGAGCATGAGCCTGATGGAAACGGGAGTAGATGGAGGTGAAGAGAGGGGAGGGAAGTCGAGGGGGTTGTGAATTAGGGTAAGGGCAGCTTGGGAATCGCTAATGATGAGACCTGGTAGGTGTTGAGAGAGAAGGAAGTCAAGGGCAGGGAGTATTGCAGATAGTTCACACTGGGTACCGCTGGCCAGTTGAGAAGGCAGTGGGAAGTGGAGAAAATGGGGGAAGTATAATTAGTAAAGGCAATGCCAGCAGCTCCCATCCCGCCGTTAGCAAAGGCAGACCCGTCAGTGTAGACGTGAACAGGATGGGAAGGGTAGGTGCAGGCTACGGAGTTAAAGGTTTCAGTGATGATGATCTGTGAAGGGATTGGTAAACGGTCAGAAGCAGTGGCAGAAGATGTGTAGCACACACCAGGAGTCGTACGTGTCCAGGTAGGGTGAATGGGTCAGTAGGGATGGAACAGACAAGATTAGCACAGATACTGGCGGGATCTCAGTTAGATAGCTGGAGAGGACAGTTGGGTGCCGAACGAATTCTTTTTAGCCTGGATATCAGACCTGGCACGTGAGTGTGCCAATGCGGTCGAAATGAGTGGTATCTGAGAGTATATTAACCAGTCAGGAGGAAAAGGATGAAGCAGGAGACGGAAATGTGGTCAGACACTGTGTGGCAAAGCAGCCTCCGTGCATACGAATACGATCGGTAATGGTCCACGGATTGAGTTCATGGAACATGTTGACCACTCTGGCAGACCTGGGACAGCAAAAACTGAGACACATCGGCCGATTTTATACCACTGCAAGTGGTGGAAGCTGTGCTGGGGGTACAAGATAGGGATAGCATGATAATCAAGAAGAAAGCGAATATATAACAGGTAAAATGATCGAGAGATGGGGAAGCTAACCCCGAGTCACAAGTGAGCATGCCAAGGAGTTTAAGTCTGCAGTGGAGGCGGGTGCAGATAATGGAGATAGAGAGGTTAAAGAGAGAAGAGAGAGCGATTCCGAGATGTGTATTATTCTGCACTAACCCAAAATTAGAGCCAAGGTGGGTTATGGTTGTGCAAGCAAGTCTATGAGCGAGTGATCGAGTAAAC
This sequence comes from Coenobita brevimanus, assembly GCF_032717465.1. Classification (NCBI taxonomy): domain Eukaryota; kingdom Metazoa; phylum Arthropoda; class Malacostraca; order Decapoda; family Coenobitidae; genus Coenobita; species Coenobita brevimanus. Next base: position 41,326,099 of record NC_136991.1, read on the forward strand.
AGTTTGGTTTTGGCAGTGCTGATAATTTCAACCCACAAGCAGATGCAGCCGGGCTAAACTTAACCAAAAGACGTTGAAGAGTAACAGGGGAAGGGAAGTGGATACAGATATCATCAGCATAGGTTAGAATCAGAGAGGAGCAAGGGATAGGACCTAAAAGACAGAGGAGTCTATTCAGGAGATGATTGAAGAGAAAGGAGCTAAGTATCCTACCCTGAGGGATGCCAAGATTGAAGGGTCGGTAATCACTGACCATCCCACAAAACAAATCCCGATTGTGGCGATGGGAATGGTAGCTTTCCACCCAGCAGAAGAGGCTTAGCAATAGCACAGTTATCCTTAAAACAGTTTCTGTCCAGTTGCTAGATAACACTTTACGCTAGAACCCTCCTTCTCCACCTCCTAGAAATGTGCCAAGCCCACCCACGCCTGGCTGAGGAGTAGGAAAAAAGACTTCCTAATTACAACAGGACAATCTGGTCCTACAGTGCTGACGTTCACTACAGTGCTGACGTTCATAGGAGTTACATTATATATACCCGTAACACAAATGCATACGCCACCTCCTCATCAATTATCCGTCCCCGCCCCGGAGGGACTCGGGGACGGGTATTATTTTCACTTGGTTTGTCTGTCTGTCTGTTTGTTTGTTTGTTTGTTTGTCAGTTAGTTTGTTTGTGTCTCTCTGTCTGTTAACAACTTTACGCGAAAACTGCTGGTGCAATTTTGGCTAAAATTACAGGGATGATAGGCTATGACCTTCTGATCATCTGGTTAAATTCTGGGCCAAACTGGGCTAAGGCCCAAGCTATACGCCCCAAAACGTAAAATGTAAAAATCGTTTTTCCTCCATAACTCCTTTCAAATTCGTCATATCGACATGAAACTAAAACCTAAAGGTGCATCTTTCAAATCTGCATCTTGTAACATAGCTCGTTACATCAAGGGGGTCACTCCCCTATCTAACGGTAGGGGGGGTCAATGTCAGGTGGGCCGGGCCTAAAATTTCAAATGGCCATAAAATCGCCCATTTTCACCTGATTTACCCCAAATCTGGCATGTGACATCTCTGAGGGGATATCCTGTTGAGATTATACATCATCATTAAAATGGCTGCCGGGGACGGGTTTGCTATGCCTTGGCACCGCTTCTTGTTAAGTCATGTTTCACTTACACCCAGTATATCGGTTTTGCTTTCATTAATTAAAAAATCTATTTCACTGTTGTTAACCAAAAGACTTTCAGCATTAATATGCTCACCTAAAAGATTCCATTTGCTAATGATAGGTCCTGCGGTCCACCTTCTTCGCCAGGTTCCTATGGGCTGTAATAGCGACTTAGCCGTTGTTTGTGTCCTAGCTGGTGGCAGAGTTCACATTTCATTTGATAATCAGTCCTAAAGTTAGCCTGGCGATGGTTATTTTCTCCATAGTTATGGCAACTGCGCTAAAGTGAAAGAGCCAAAGCCAGTACGGAAGACGAGAGAACACTGGGGTTAAGGAATGAGAGGATAGGGGAAGAAGGAGAGGAGAGAGAAGGAGAGGGGAGGAGAGAGGGGCAGGGGAAGGGGAGGGGGAAGGGAGGAGAGGGAGAGCAAGGGAGAAGGAAGTGGGCGTTGCAAGAACGGGAAACAAAGAGTGGAGTGATAGGAAGACGAGGAGAGAGAGAGAGAGAGAGAGAGAGAGAGAGAGAGAGAGAGAGAGAGGCCCGAATTGGTAGTAGGAGGAGGACAAAGGGAAGTCTTTTTATCCCCTGGGTCATTCTTTTAACCTCAGAGCTCGGCCTTTGCTTCCCCCACCAACAAGCATTTCGCAAATTGGTCTTACTTTTTTTCGTCTAACGGAGCGACTGGAAACGATGCCCTAGTAAAAACTGTGAGCTGGCAAATACCCGAAGTGTGTTTTTTGTAGCTGGGCTCATGTCTGTCTTTTCTTTTGTTTCCTAGCTGCCGGTCTGTCTACCTGTCTCTTTATCGCTGTCATTTCTTCTTCTCTCTCTCTCTCTCTCTCTCTCTCTCTCTCTCTCTCTCTCTCTCTCTCTCTCAACAAATCATATATATATGTTCCTGTCAATCAATCGTTCATTTATCAACAGTATTCAACACAAGCATACAGTAGGCACACCCCTATCACACTTAACGATGTACCTATGTTACATACCCCGCCCACCAGGATCCTTTATGACACTGGACACACTTTCAAGGACCACATACAAAACATTAGTAGGCGTTGCACCCCAATACCAAATGCACTTAAAGCACTTACAGCGACAGACTCTGGACAACAAAAAGAAACACTCTCACTATTATACAAACGTTATATCGCGGCAGTGATGTCCTATTTTACCAGGCATGGGCTCCCAGACGATCTAACACCCACTAGAACACCATGCAGACCATACAGAACAACGCTTTATCATCATCACTGGCTACCCCCATAGCTTACTTACACTCTGAAACTAGTCCTCTACATCTGAGAATTTTTAACATGAGAGGCACACAGTTCTACATGAAAGTCTGTGCTAACACACGACAGCCATGTCATTATGTGACAGACCCACACAATAGACCTAGACACCAACAAAAATAAATCACTATACACACATTTCCACCCCATTCAACGTCATCCCACCTCTGTACATTCCTACACTAACAATGAAGAAACACTTACACACTACTTCACGCGCAGGGCAATACAACCCGTCGATCAGTCGCTATACTACAAGCCCCCCTTTTTGACGTTCACCTATTAGAGGTGTCCTTAAAGATGACCGAGTTCACATAGCCAGGCTTAGATTAGGATATCAGCTAGCCCTCCTAAGTTATCAGCTTAGATTCAGACTGGGGGGAATCACAGATGACACGTGTCTCTCTTGTAGAATAGGCTCACACATAACACACATAATGAAGCACTGCATAGCACACGCTACACCTAGAGCTGATACGTCAACGGTGTAGGGAACCTATGCGAACGATGGATCTGCTTGGTCATAAGGACCATGTTTAAGAAACTACAACACCTACAACAACACGGTCAAACCACTCACTACCACAACTCCCTCACTAACCTCCACACCCTCCTCCCTCTCTCCACTCCACTATATAATCAGTCTCTAAATATTTACATTTGGTGCCGGGCCTTGTAAGAAGTGGCCTCGACAGAAAAAAAAAAAATTGTCAGGCACTCTGACCCAACTCAGTAACGAACTCCCTTCCCTCGACACACCACCCTCCCTCCATTACTACTCTAACACCACAAAAGCCAACACCATCACCAGCACCACAAAAGCCAACACCATCACCAACGCCAACGCTAACGTCAATGGCGCCGCCGCCAACACCACCACCACCACCACCACTTCCATCTTCTCCTCCCTCTCCCCCTCCTTTTCAGATATTACCAATGGAGTAAACACGGTGTGACGTCACCAAAGTCAGACTCCCAATGGGATTAGAAAGAGAGAGAGAGAGAGAGAGAGAGAGAGAGTGTGTGTGTGTGTGTGTGTGTGTGTGTGTGTGTGTGTGTGTGTGTGTGTGTGTGTGTGTGTGTGTGTGTGTGTGTGTGTGTGTGTGTGTGTGTGTGTGTGTGTGCGCGCGCGCCTTTAATACTGCACGCACAGACTTAAATACGGTGGTGTCAAGTAGGGAGACACGGTACATCATGAAGAGTGACCAGTCTTGTCATACTCTACGATCGGTGTTCCAAGGTCTAGCGTAGGCCTATGTACTTGTGAATATGTATTCATGTATGTATGTTTGCATATATATGTGTGGTTATCCAATTGTCTCTACGCACGTAACTGCATCTATGTATGTGCGTATGTGCAATAAGTGTACACCAGGTAAGTAATTGGGTGTTGGCTGGCCTATGCACCTGTGTTCCGGGCCGGTAAATCAGTATAATGAGCCGCATGCAAGTGACGGCCACTCAAGGAGGCCAGAGGAGGGCCACTTCCTTTATAGTTCTGTTCCAGGAGTAAAGTATCACCTAGAAGGCATGAATGAGTTTGTGATGGCAGGAATAAAAAAAAAGACTATACCGCAATCAAGTGGCTAACCACTTCAGTAAAATTACGTTTTTATTGATCTGTTTTAATTTCCCAGAGATTGTTTTATTTAGCTTAACTAAGATTAAACTCTCTCTCTCTCTCTCTCTCTCTCTCTCTCTCTCTCTCTCTCTCTCTCTCTCAAGTTCAGCCATCGCCATACTCGTACACACAAGTTCTCAGTTTTCTTGATTACTATTACAAACTTCACAACTACCAATACCCACGCCCAACCTACCTCTTTCATTCAGACCGGCCTCTCTTTCACCTCCTTCGTGTTCTTACTATACTCAGAGCTTAACGTTTCCGCTCTCTCTCTCTCTCTCTCTCTCTCTCTCTCTCTCTCTCTCTCTCACACACACACACACACACACACACACACACACACACAACGTCCCAAACTCATTTATTCCCACGTTCGCCCACACACTCCACTCCCCCTTCTCTTTTTCTATCGCAGACCCTGTATTTAGTCTCCCTGACCTTGACCTCCCTCCTCTTGACCCTGTTCCTGACACTGCTCCTGTTCCTCTTCCTGACCCTGTTCACGTTCCTCTCCATGTGTCTGTCTTTGTTTCATTTTCTTTTCTTGCCTCTCTTAATGTCCTTGTTCTTGTTTCTGTCTCTACCCTGTCCCTGTCTCTTCCTTTCCCTGCTACTGTTCGTCTCTGTCCCTATGTCCTTGTCTCTGTCTGTCTCTGTCTATCTTTGTAAGTCTGTCCCTGTCCCTGTTTATCTGTCTTCGCCTGTCTCCCCCTCCCATTCCTTCTCCCAGTCTGGCTCTATCCATTATCTTGACTGCCCCTCTCTGTCTGTCCCTGTCCCGTTTACTGTCCCTGTTAATGTTATCGTCTTGGTCTGCCTCTTCAGGGCCTAGTCTTTGAGTCCTGGTCTCCGTTCTCTTTTACACTCGCACAATCACTCACCTACTCACCCACTCACTCACCCACCCACCCACCCACTTACTCACTACCTCACTCACCCACTTACTCACTACCTCACTCACCCACTCACGTACACATCCATTCTTCCACTATCTCACCCACTCACGCACACATCCATTCTTTCACTACCTCACCCACTCACGCACACATCCATTCTTCCACTACCTCATCCACTCACTCAGCCATGCAATCACCCACCCACATTTACTCACCTACCCACACTCACTCACCTTCCCACACTCTCTCACTCACCTACCCTCCCACCCATGCACTCAAATCACTCACTCACCTTCCAACACTCACTCAACCACCCTCCCACCCACCCACCCACTCACTCACCCAACCACCCACTCACTCACCCATTCATCTACTCAATCACTCATTCACCCACTCTCACCCACTCATCTACCCTTCCACTCACCCACTCAACCGCACACTCACTCAACCACCCACTCACCCACCCACCTGCCCACTCACTCACCCCCATCCACCTAGCCACTCATTCGCTCACATACCGACCCACTCACCAGTTCACTCACCCATTCACCCACCCACCCATTCATCCATTCACCCACTCACGTACCCCCCTCATCACACATACACAAGCTGCCTCAGGGCAAATCACACGTCATTACAGTGCCCCAACGTGTGGCAGCGGCTCATAACTTAACTCGCGTCGGGTTAGGTATGGTTTCTTTACACGAACTTGTAGAGGGCTGGTTAACCCCTTTCATCCGATGATATTTTACGCAATTTTTTTTCTTTTTACTTCTAGACGATTTCATGGATCTTGGGAAGGACATCAGTTAGTAAAACGGTTAATAAAGAACATATTTTTAAAATGTATCAACACAATCGAAGGCTGAATGCCTGAAAAACTTATCTTTCTTAAGAAAACTGAACAGTAGCAAATCTAAACTAACATCCGTTCATTGTGAGATGAAACTACATTTAAATGACTGAAGATCACAGTCAGTTAAAAAGACTGAATGTAGAATACAGTTATGAATTTAATTAGTGGCATACAGGCTAAGAGACTGACAGTACGCCTACCGGTAAACTTATACATTAGTGAGTTGGGCAGAAAAGATGTGAAAGTTTAACTTGACAGGTCCTTAATGCCCGCTGTAAAGGGAGATGAATCTAAGCACAGAGTTCAGGAGGACAATGACCTGAGAGTAGTAATAAACACACACACACACACACACACACACACACACACACACACACACGAGAGAGAGAGAGAGAGAGAGAGAGAGAGAGAGAGAGAGAGAGAGAACAAATGAAATGATACACCTCTGGCTTAACCCTGTTTGGGGAAGGCGGTGGCTGAATTGGTAAAGAGGCAGCCTGCAGTCCTAATGGACCCAGGATCGAATCCCGGCTGGGGCAAGGAACAGTTTCAGGATTTGAATTTCCTAAAAAACAGACTTTCCTGATCTGCCAGATGACCCGCCGACATGTTGTGAAAATATCCCCGCTAATACCAATACACCAGTCCTGTATGAGACAGCCCTAGCATGTATTCAATATGGATAGTGGGTGTTAGCGCCGAAGTGGTGACATGTGGAGGTGTAGGAGGACTACTGGGCCTTGGGATAGGTCACTGCCCCTAAGAAATAGGCCTTGAAGCCTTTGCCCAGAGTCGGACACGTAAAAAAAAAAAATGCTGCACGTGGCAAGTCCCCTCTCCCTCTCCCACTTCACATAGCTGTACACGAGGGCACATAAGTCTTCTATACAATGTCAGGAACAGAGTAAGGCTACAGAATGCAAGGGTTAATTCGGCACACCTAACCCATGCAAAGTTGTATTCACAAGATGTGGCATATATCGTTCCATGACACATCTTTGAGAATAAATAAAACATCAAGAGTATCATGGGATGATGAAGGACTGAGAAAATTGTTGCTGAAGGAAAGAGAGTGTCATCTGGAAGACTTTGCCGAGTTACGGGACGAAGGAAAGGTTTTTAACGCATTAAAACAAGTAACATGCTTGTTTTGCTCCAAGTAGAAATAAAAGTAATCTTGGAAAACAGGCAAGTCACTCACCCACTTGCCATGACTTGTGATGGACACAATGAGAAAAGGTGAAGGTTGAGTCATCAATGCATGAATGGCAAGAACTAAATGTATGGTCTGCCAAGTTTCCAAGTACTTAGCGTTGCCAATCCTCTTTTATACTAGATGTAAACCGCGGGAGATTCGATGCAAAGATTCGAACCAGTCACAAGTGAAGAGGAAGAGAGGTGCTGGAGGATATCCGGGGCTGATGGGTGGTTGGTGCGGTGCAGGGGTTTAGCGGGGCTGAGTGATCGGATACGAAGATTGGAAGGTCACGCAAGAGTTACTTTTGGAGATAAAACACAAAAATTATTAATTGAGGCAATAAGCATTTAGAACTGTAATATCACACAGTAGAGTTGCACTGCAAGCGTGTAACACATGTCTGAACCATTCTGTTATTATTATTAAAAGTACTGATTTGATAAGAATTTTCACAACAGCGGCAGCGCTTCTATACCTCACCCCTCACTTCCACATAATCAACCACCGTCCAATTCATAGATACGTATACTTCCTCCCTGAACATGGCAAAATGGTGTGAAATGAACAAAGTAAATTATTCATGTTAAGTACCACCAAACGATTTTATTCAGCTGAGAGCAAGTCGTAGCAGTTTGAGAACATACGTGTCATGTTTCTTGGCATTCAGGTGAAAACTTTCTTCTCGAAACAAAATGGTGTTGGGAGGCGCCTTCGCACGGTGGCACTGATATAACTGGGTGGTTCATCTACCTGGCAATGAAAACGACCCCAAGCTCTCTTCCTATCGCCCGATAGAGGGATAGTGGACTTCAGGAAGGGTGCAACTTCAGCCTGCAGTGTACAAGGTTCACATTTCAGATGTTCTCTGTGTTGCAACAACTATTTCTTCTTGAAATAAATGAAATCAAATGTCCAGAGCAAGAATAAAGTTCAAAATGTGGAAAAGAAAAGACGTCAGTGTAGGAGTATTCGGGGCGCTTGTTCGTCGCCAGTGCTAAAGCTTTTCCTCGCGCTGAATAAATCGGGAAAGTTAAGTTGTGGAGAGTTTTAAAAGCCTCGGCACGTAATGCAAGACACGCTGTCTCTACAGACGGACAGGGAGAGAATGGTAAGAAAAGGAACACAGGACTACAGTGCTTTATTTTATAAAAGGTGAATAATAATAATAATAATAATACAATATATATATATATATATATATATATATATATATATATATATATATATATATATATATATATATATATATATATATATATATATATATATATATATATATGTAATTACGGTGTACTTCATATATATATATATATATATATATATATATATATATATATATATATATATATATATATATGTAATTACGGTGTACTTCATATATATATATATATATATATATATACACGAGGTGTGACAAAAAAAAAAACGAGACTTTGGCTGCTAATGACACAATTCATCAGCCACACAGTAATGAAGTATATCACAGTGTTGTCCAACATCTCAGCACTGTATGAGAAAAGTAGCACTTCAATTAACCTATTATCATTCTTTTCACAGGTGGTTTTGTAGCTCCTGTCAAGTGCCCTCTGTCACAGAATGAGCCTTGAGCAAAGGATTAACATCAGGTTCTTGGCTAATATGGGAAAAACTCCTGCAGAAACCCTTGCCATGCTGAAGGATGTGTACCGAGAGGAAACAGTGTCCCGTACATGTGTCTATGAGTGGTACAAGAGGCTCAGGATGGGGCGGGGTGACATGAAGGATGACCCAAATCCAGGATGTCCCTCAACAACATGAAATGATGCCAACATCCAGAATGTCAAGGAATTGGTGCAGAGTGATCGCAGACTGACGATCAGAATAATGGCTGAGCAACAGGGATTAAATAAGGAGTCAATGAGGTCCATCTTATTGAAAGATTTGGCCATGCAGAAGATTTGTGCAAAGTTGGTGCCCAAACTGCACTCCGAGGACCAAAAGATCCGTCATGTGGATGTGTCAGGGACATTTTGGAGCATCACCCCTCCCCATCCTGAACCTCTTGTGCCACTCATAGACACGTGTGCAGGACACTGTTTTCTGTCCCCACACATCCTTCAGCATGGCAAGGGTTTCTGCAGGAGTTTTAACAAGTTAGCCAAGAACTTGACATTAATCCTTTGCTCAAGGCTCATTCTGTGACAGAGGGCACTTGACAGGAGCTACAAAATCACCTGTGAAATGAATGATAATAGGTTAATTGAAGTGCTGCTTTTCTCATACAGTGCTGAGATGTTGGGCAACACTGTGATATACTTCATTACTGTGTGGCTGATGAATTGTGTCATTAGCAGCCAAAGTCTCGTTTCTTTTTTGTCACACCTCGTATATATATATGTAATTACGGTGTACTTCATATATATATATATATATATATATATATATATATATATATATATATATATATATAGGAAAAAATGAAGCATGTGATCACCCTAAGGGGGTAATAATTATGTGTTTTTTCTAAGAGCAGAAATATGTAACAATCGAGTGTTTTATTTGATTTATAAAAAAGGACGGGGGGGGGGGGAGGAAACAAGACAAAGACTCCTCTGACAGCTGCATCCACCCCTGCAACATTGCAAAGGGAACGGAGTATCTATTAACTGGGAGGCGGAGGAGAGAACCCCTGGGATCTCACCCTCAATCAGTGTCGGTAAACACTCTATGAGGAGATATCATCGACGAGCCTATATACTTAAACAACTATAATCCTTCGTAACTCCCAAACATAGAGGTGTAGATTTTAATTAAGCATCATTTTTTAATCCTCAAACTTGTCTATACTACATCTCCTGAAACAACTAAAACATGAAAACATTAGCATTTGGGGGCCGAAAGCTAATCGTCCGCCAATTTGAATACAGCAGTGACCCTTTATATCTTCTCTGCACATCTACATAGTCGTTACTTTCTGAAGGTTTGGAGAAAATTTGTCCACAACTTGTTATGATATTATAAATACCTATATGGATGATAATATAGGCTTCGAGGGAAAAGGGAGAGAAAGTCGCGATCTTTCGTGATTTCACGAATTTTGCAAATATTTCATATTCGCCAAAATATGGTGTTGGCTGAGGTACAAGCTACCTGCAGACCAAATCTGAAGAAAATGTCTATCCGTTGCAGAGATATTTTTGCCGACACGCAATTTGATATTTGGCGGCGCCATAAAAAACAAGCTACAAAAATTCCCGCTTCTTCTTCTTTTCTTCCTCTTTCCTAGAGTGGTTTCATTCTCCACTGGGATGGAAGAAAGGTAGCTTTGTCCCCTCCCCCCAAAAAAGCCAAAGGTAATAGATCGAGAATTAGGCAGCTTTAACAATTTTGGTCCAGTTTAAACAAAATTTGGTAGAAGAATAGGGAGTAAGTTAAGGGCGACGTAATTAAATTTTGAAAATAATGTCAACATTTATGGACAGAGGGCAGCGGCAAACTTTCCGGCCTTTAACTCAAAAAATTATTTTTCAATTTGGACTAAATGTGATGAAACGACAGATATGGGTACAATTTTTGGAGAATCTCACTTCCAGAGGGAACAATATAATGAGGCCCGAAATAAAGATCATCTGTACTGTCAGACGGTTTGACATCACATTTAATCTTCAGAGACCTAAAATGAAATAATGGCATACTAGTATACAGTCAAATTATGTCATGTATAATATTTATATATAATAAGTTAACATGATAAAATGTCCACTAAAAGCTGCTTATTTATGCAAATTTATGCAAAGCATATATACAAAAACCACATACATATACATATGAGAGAGATTATATACCCTAAATATTACCCTAAAGTTTTTTCTGAAAGAAATGTATGTGTATATTTATGTGTGTTTATGTATATAAACACAGAAGTGAATGTTACCTGGCCACGTAAAAAAAAAATAACTGGCGAGGAAGAGGTGCTTGGGAGCTTTTATAAACCAAGAGAATGCGCCGTAAGTATTATAAGAGGCTTGTGTGATGGTCAAGCAGGGAGAAGTTTGCGTAAGCAGTGTCATGTAAGTTTAAGTGGATGCTACGTAATGTGGTAAGTAGAGGTAGTATGTTTCTTGTCAAGTCCTCATACAACTCCTTTACTGTAACGACGTCGTTTATTTTAGTCTTGATCTTTTCAGACGATCTGATTCAGCTTAGGAATTGCTCCCTAGTAGGGATCAATGAAGGCAATATTTAACCCCTCCTTTTGGAATAATCATTCCTACTATGAATAACAACGTTTTAAAAGGCAACAACATATTTCAAAGTACCTGCTCGTGGTGAAGTGACTAGCGGATAGGGAAAGCGGTGTTGGTGTGGGTATAGCAGTGGATTGGCGAACTTAGAGTCCTGGATGTTGCAAGCAAAATTTTCAGGATTTGAATTCGGTACCATTGTACTCATGCCAGGTAGTCTAGTGCTCTGAAGATGCCAGTCAGGGTGATAATCACGTGTTAGGCACTGGTTCGAAGGAGGTTGTTTGTAATTCCCATCTAAAAAGAATCTAAGAAAATTATACTTTTCTGTCATTTGGGAAATCAGTTTTCAAGATATCATCACACTGAAGGGATTAATGGATTTGATATACGGATGTGTTGTGTGTTGTGTCTATATGTTGATTTCCATTTTGAGTTAGAGCAGTCTTCCGCTTTTTTTTTCTTTTTTTTTATCATTCTCATTTTCAGGCTCGTATGACCCACTCAGCTGAATAATACTGTCTGGCATTAACTGGAACAGAATAGTAAAGCTGTTCCAATTACGACATGGTTAATGGTACCAACATTAGTTCACAGGCTCCAACGACTAGCTCTCAAGCAATATATTGTCTAGCTTTTGAAGGAACAGAATACCAGAACAAGACAATCTGAGACTGCAAACCTCCGCCAAGACAGAATGTGTGGTAGATCTTATGGAGATGTTATCTTGTAATTTTTGTGCAAGCATTGTTGGCATTATTTATCAAGCTAGAAGCAATAATGTCGAAACTGCCACTATCCCGCAATGTTAGAGAATCGTTAAAAAAAACTCCTGGATCCGGATGATGATCCGGTTCACCACCAAAATCTAATGGACTGTTCCTTGGGCCATACCCAACTCCTCCCAAAAATTTTAAGCAAAATCCGGTCATAACTTCTTGAGTAATCCTGCTAACAGGCAAACAAAGAAACAAACCAACACCGGTAAAAACAACCTCCTTGGCGGAGGTAATTATCCCGACCACGAATTATTTTTTGCCCACTTCTCGCCACACCCATGCCTTTTATTCACTTCCTACAGAAAAAAAGTTCTTGTATTTTGAGTGGTTCACTTCCTACCAAAAAAAGTTCCTGTTTTTTGAGTGGTTTCCATTCAAGGCCCTTCCAAACAATTTTTTTTTTTCTTCTTTACTGATCTTTTCACATATCTCTTGGGGCAGTAAGATTCTAAACTTTCTTCCGACATCTCTTCTTTACCAGCCAATTTCTTCAGCATTATGGCAGATTACTATTCCTTTGTATGCAATGTACGATGAGGATGATTTCTAAAGAAAGTAACCAAGACAAGAGATGCATTCTAAGTGACTTCGGGTTCTTTCGCAACACCATCTTCATAACGATTTATTTTGCACAGCGCACCTCACTATCCTCCTATATATTATTCTTATAAACTATGCTGATTCTAAAGAGGTGTACAGTATATAACATAAACCAAAAGCCAAGGGAAAACCGACTAAATCAATCTCCAAGCAAGAGGTAACACAAAGCCTTCCATGCCATTTAGAATACGTCTCATACTACCTGGCTTCACTACATCGCTGCTGACTGTATTATGTACTGTAATGTGTCAACTCATTTAGAGTTGCACAAATGACCTTCAAAAAAAGTTTCACTTGCCTTCCACTACGCGATAAAAAGTATTAAGAAAAAGGCCGTTAGCTCTGCACATACAGTGTAAGAAAAGAGGGCGAAGCGTTTCCCCTTTCATCACACAAACTGTACACTCCAAGAGAAAAACTAGTTAGTTCTGAACGTCATGAATATATTCCCTTTGCCAAGAAAGAGGTGATACAATCTGGACAAAAGCTGGCATCCATAGGCCGATGAGTTAACCATAGATGGAAAAAATCGTCCTCCAGTAGTCAGAAGACATTGAAAATATAAGCAACGCTACGCTGTTGCAACCCTCCATCTGACCAAGCACATACCCACCACCTCCTTGCACACCTACCCAAGCGCATAACTGCCATCACCTCCCTCCCCAATCTTTTCTTTTAAAGGTTACCATAAGGAAAACGCCTTGAGGACACAAAACCTGGGTCCTTCAGATTCCTTGCACAGGTTGCATTGAAATCTCTGGATTTTTTTTTTTTTTACTTTTTCATTACTAAAAAAAAAAAAAAAATACATAAGTCACAGCATTCTACTTATCAACAGGCACCAGTTCACTATAAGACACATAACTATGTGAAATTATATGACTCTATAGTGAACACTTTCTGAGTCCTGGCCCGGAAACGAAATCTCTATGCCCGGCCAGGCGTCCTGCCGCCCAACTCTACGGACGGACACCTGTTGATCTCAGTGATAACAAAACCCTCCCCTGACTTTGTCGGGTGGAGGGTAGAAAACGACCTTACCAGGGAGAATTAATGATGAAGACAGGCACTGGACTGAGAGAGAGAGAGAGAGAGAGAGAGAGAGAGAGAGAGAGTCACATAGCCAAACACACTCCCCCTAAAGATCTACACAGTGACAAACAAACGGATAAACGAAGTCGCCCAGATGCTAAAATAGAAGCAAAAGAGAAAGCAGCGGGCGAGGCAACAAATATACACAAAGAGTTTTCCAATACTAATAAATGGCTTGACTGGGTACAAGTGCGCCAGTATTATAAGAGTAAGACAGCAAAGACGAGGAGGGGCTGATGCAAACTGGAAGATAACTGCAGTTGCAAGCAGTGCAGAAAACTGAGGATTAGCCGAGTGCTTCTCCAAGGAATTATAGAGCCACCTCGAGGGGAACGGGATGGGGTGGTAATGCAAACGGGAGGGAAAGTGGTGATGAAGGGAGAGGAGGCAAAGGTGTAAAGGGAGGAAAGTTGATGGTTGTAGTGATGAAGAGACTGTTGATTGATTGATTGACGAAAACAGGACTTGAAAAAAAAAATGGGGCGGTGGTGGTCCTAGTGATGATGGGAAAGGATGGGAAAGAGATGAAGCAAGCAGGGTGGATGGTCAGAAGGGGAAAGGAAGGAAGGATGGGTGGACAGTAATGGTAGCTGGTGGTGATGATTATGAGAACACATTTCACTGACTGAATGAAAACAGCCTTGGACGCCAGAACAGCACGGGTGGTGGTTTTGGCGAGAGCTATGATGGAAGAATATGGAAAAGGGATGATGAAGGGACAGGAAGGGGTGCTGGTGATTAAAAGAAAAATCCAAAAATTACAAGATTAACCAAGTGCTCATCCAAAGAATTTAGACCACCTTAAGCGTATTCCGGGAGCGAACAGGATGGGATGGGGATGTGGAAAATAGAAGATGAAGGGAGATGGAGAGAAAGCGGATGATGACGTAGGGAAGATGATGAAGCAGAGAGAGAGAGAGAGAGAGAGAGAGAGAGAGTTAGGCGATGATAAGGCAGGGAGGTGATGATGAAGCGAGAGGGAAAGGGGGTAATACGGGAGAGAATGTGATGATGAAAGGAATGGGGGAGAAAGGAAGTGATGAAGCAATGATGATGATGAAGGGTAAGTGGAAGAAAGGGATACGCTGAACTATAAATTAAACAGCACTCTGAGAGCACATACCTCCGTCAACGCAAATACCAGACAACTAATATCACCACTAACATTTCATCAACTCTTTCGTGACCCATGACCCACATAACCACAAGTAAAAAAATTATTGAAACCCACAAATATCTTTTTAAAATATCTTGCGGACAATCAAACAAAAGGCAGCCCTGAACCGGGACTCGAACTCAGGTCACCAACAAAATTTTTATGTACCCTTCCCTGCCCCACGACCCAGGCATCCACAAAATACCACTGAAACCCATAAGAAATTTTTGATATATATTATGAACAACAAACATACAGATAAGCAGAGGTGAATACATAATCTCCCCTCACTTTCGTTGGCGTGGGAAAAGATAGCGATGAAGGGAGAGGGACAGAAAGAGGGTGATGAAGTAAAAAAAAAAAAAATGGTGATGAAGAGAGGGAGAGTGGGAGGGATGATGATGTGTGGAAAGGTGATGATGAAGGGAGAATGAAAGAGGATACTGATATAGGAAAGGTATGAAAGGAGAGAGAGAGAGAGAGAGAGAGAGAGTAACCAAGTGGACTGAAGAGAGAGAGGGAGAGAACGGGAATGAAAAAGTACGGAAGGTGGTGATGAAAGGTGAGGGAGAAAGTGGTTGATGACGTAAGAAATGCGGTGAAGGGCGAGTGAATGGAGGTGATGAAATTGGGAAAGTGGGGATGAAGGGAGAGGGAGAGGGAGTGAAAGGTGATGATGAAGTACTGAAGGCGGTGATGAAGGGAGAGAGAAAGGATGTGATGAAGTAGGGAAGGTGATGACGAAGAGAGAAGTGGTTGCTGTGAGGATGAGGGAAGGTTAATTGACTGACTGCTAAAAATAGACCTGGAAGAATGGACAGATGGTGGTGGTGGTGGTGGTGGTGGTGGCGGGGAAGAGGAAAAGAATGTGGTGTGTGTGTGGGGGGGGGGGTAGGCAAAACAAGGCTATGAGAAGATGAAAGGACAGGATTGGAAGTCAACGATGTTGGAAGCAATTCAGAGCACGAAGAATTAGCCAAACGATCTTTTACGACATTTACAATCACCCTGTCGTCAGGAGGGAAACTGAACGAGGTTGTTGTTGTTGTTGAGTGGCCTGGTCTGTCTGGCCGAGCAGACCTATCAACTGCAGGCAAACAACCGCCTTTGCATGTCCCTCCCGTGTAATGAACTATTGTTTTTTTGTTGTTGTTTGTTAGAGCGAGGAATGGGGAAAAGACTGTAGGTTTGGTTTCCGGATGGACGCCCCATCTGCGTCTCTCCACCCAGTTAACAGGGCCACCATAATACGTTCCACATCACCACGTGCTTTGATTCTGTTGTTACCACTCAGCACTGTAAACGATTTCCTGGATTGCAGGACACCATTTGGTTTGTCACAGCGTAGAATCACCTGATGTGGAAAAAAGAGAAATAAAATGACAGGAAGGATGGAAGAAATACAGTCGGAAAAGAGGAGGGCAGACACAGACGACGAAGAATAAGGGTGAAGGAAAAAGTGGGAAGCATTTCATCAAGTGAGTGGATGATGGTCCCTACCACCTAGGGTGGTAAGGCGGTGATGGACTGAGAGAGAGAGAGAGAGAGAGAGAGACAGACAGACAGACAGACAGACAGACAGACGGGGGAGGGATAAGGGGGAAGAAATTGGTGGCTGTAGAAATGAAAGGGTTGGTGGTGATGACGTGTACTTGAAAGCGGACATGAAGAGAGAGAGGGGGAAGTGGGTGATGATGAAAAGAAAAGGGTGGCTGGCGGCTATGGGTTTAAACGGACAATTGAATATACAGTATATAGTGATCAATGAAAATGCACCTCCATGACGGGACATAAGGGTTAGCAATGGTAGCATAATGATGAAGTAGAAGGGGAAGGTGGTGGTGATTGTGGTGATAATGGAGCGAATAATAATTAAAGAGAATAAGCTAGCAGCACTGGGTGGTCCCAGTATTTTCATCAGTTCTTTTTGTTGAGCTTCTTAATGGTTGTATAATCAGTGGCACTGTTTTGTTATTGCAATTGTTGCTAGCAATATTCCCTCCAAATACTTTTAATATCTACATATCTACTGACTTACTACCGGTGCCACATCATGCAAATGGTGCGTTCGACCATATTACAGCTATACAATTCTCTTTATCTATACCACACATTAACCTCTCAACTGTGGCAGCTATACTCTAATTTCTCATAAACGTCAGATGGTATCATTCCGTACTTAAAAGATTATAAACAACCTCTACAACGTATCCACTGAAATTATTATGTTTTACATTTTGGATCTCCCTCTCTCTCTCTCTCTCTCTCTCTCTCTCTCTCTCTCTCTCTCTCAAGACTGCGTTCCTTGTGCAAGTCTGCTGGAAGGTGATTGAAGGTGATTGAAGGTGACGGTTGAAGCGCGGCTCTCATCCATCGTCCTTTCCTGCGCTCACTCTTTTCTTAACCCTTCTCCTTTTCTCATACTGCCTCTATTCCTCCCACTCCTCTTTTCCTATTCCCCCTTTTTCTTCAGAACCTTCCTATCCCTTGTTGTTCTACACTTTCTCACTTTCTATTCCTTCCCACTTCCTCTCCCCCGCACTTCCCTCCCCCATTACTACCTACATCTGTCTTCCTATCTCTCCTATCTCCTTCCCACTCCTTTCTACCTATCCCTCGCCTCCTCCTGTCCATCCTCTCTTTCCCCTTCTCTCTATCTATCCATTCTCTCTATCGATCCCTCGCCTTCTCCCGTCCATTCTCTCTCTTTCCCCCTTCTCTCTTCCTATCCCTCGTTTCTTCCCATCCCACATTTCTTCCATTTTCTCGTGTCTCACCATTTCTTCTCACTTCCCCTCCCGCCTTCAACTGTCCTTCTTCTCTCCCTTCTCTTCCTATCCAGCTCTCCCTTCTTTCCTCCTATCCTCCATTCTCCTACGGTCTCTTTTCTCCTCCTGTCCCTCCTTTTCTACTTTTCTATCTCACGTTTTTCTCTCTTCATATGCCTTCCCTTCTCACATATCAGCTCTTTTCCAATTCCGTCCCTCAGTTCTATCCTTTCTCTTCTATGCCATCTCTTTTGACACTCGCCCTTTATTCTTACGCCTCCTCCTTTCCTAGCCTGCTTTCCAGCATCGTCCATTCCACCTCTCTCCTATCCCTCCATAGTTTCCATGGCTCCTTTTTGCACATCACTCCTCTTCATATTCCTATCCTATACCTATCCATCCTTTACTTCATAACCCCTACGCTTCCTTTCACTCTTTGTCTTTCTTCTGTCTTTTTTTTATCTCTCTGTCCCTCTTCTTTTCCTCTTTCTGCTCTTTTGCTACCCCTCCTCTTTTCCTGTTCCTAATATTCCCCCTCTTTTCGTAGCCGCCTTCTTTTGCTATGCTCTTTCTCATCGTTCTGCCCTCCCTCACCATGTCTGTTCTTATTCCTTCTCCTTCCCTGTTCTTTTCTTCTCCTCCTCCCTCCCCCCCCTCCACATTTCCTATTCTCTCCTAGCCTTCCTCGCACCCTTCCTCCTCATTCTCTCAATCTTTCCCTCCCACTTCTTTTCTCTCATTCTCTCCCTCCCCCTCCTCCTCTCCCAGTCAATCCCTCCCCTTCTCTCCTCTCCTCTTCATCATCCGTGGTCAGTTAGTGGAATTTTGCGGCATGGCAACCTCTATACGAAAGCGCCATTGTATTCAAGCTGCAGGAGTATATGACGCAACGGAAACCGTATATGCCGTTTTTGAGAACGCAACAACTAATAGCCTTGTTATTATTCATACAGGTACCAATGATGTCGTACGAACCCGATCAGAGGAGCAGGTTGAACCGGCGCCACAAAGAGAAAGCTAACACTTTAATTTCAGTCATACTCCTAAGGATCGATGAAGGAAATGACTTTTCTCAGTGATTCTTTCGGTATAAATAGCCAAGTGAAATCACTTTGCTTACAGGAAGGTGTGGAGTTCATTGGCACATGGAACCACTTCTATGAGCAACTATCATTATTTTCTATCGAATGGCATTGATTCCGCCCGTCTCTGTCGTTTTCTTACTGACGCAGTACTTTTTTTTTTTTTTTTTTTTTTTTAGAATAAACGATCATCATGGAAAGTGAATGCTCCAGCCAATGTAGATATCATACAGCCTGATAAAACTATTGGTAATGTAAGCTTCCCACATCAGAAACGAAAATACATTAAAGCTCTTCTTGTCAATGCGCACAGGTCTGTGTAATAAATTTTCTGGTTTAGAGGCTCATGTCTATACTGAAGACTGTGATGTGATTGGTATACCAAAATCGTGGCTAAATACTGAGCAAAGAGATTTCCTAGAGGAGTTTAATTTACCAGGCTTTCACATTTTCAGAAGTGAAAGGAAGGATACAGCAGGGGGCAGTGTTTTGCTGTATGTTAAAGCAGGATTCCGTGCAGTCATATGTACCAAGCCGTCGATTGAAAACATCGACAGTATATTTCTTCATCTTACAATAAAATTTTATCAAAAACCCAAATTTGATTTAATTTACCACGCATCCAGTCACTGAACATCAATAAATATTTCTACAATCAGATCGCCGAAATCTCTTGTATGCAGTGCACTGCAATATTTGATTTAATTTGCCAGTTCAGAAATGAGAAGGCCTATCCCCACACACAGGGTAAGACATATATACAGACTTGCAGAAAAAAATCATTGTATCAGTTTATACGTTTTCCAAGATGCAGAGTTAACATCTTAGATACTGTCATTGACACATCAAAAATTCTGTAACATTATTGTAGGTGAAGAATTTAGTAAACAATAATTGCATTTTTTTTTTCTTTTATGCGAGGAAGAAGGAACCAAAGGCCATGAGCCCGCAGTAACAGTTCCCTCCAAGAGAAAAACAAAATACAACAGAGAGCCAAATTCAAGATCCGATCATTTTGAGATGCCTGGACACACTGCGTTTGAAAGACTGGAGATCATAGGCAGCAGGAAATACAGACAGAGGGAGACAGTTCCAGAGTTGACCTGTAGCATAAATGAAAGACTGGGAGTAACGGTTAACTCTTGCATTAGAGAGTTGGACAGAAAAGGGATGAGAGTTTGCTGCCAGACGGGTGCTAGGCGCCCGTCGTAGAGGTGGAGGAATACAAGCAGACAGTTCAGAGGAGCAATAACCATTAAAGTAGCGATAAAAAGAGATAAAGATGCAACAGTGCGGCGAAGGGACAGAGGTTGAAGGGAGTCAGTAAGAGGAGGAGAGTTAGTGAGACGAAAAGCCACCCTATTGAGAGGAGCTGTATGTGGGGAGCCTCCCCACACATGAGAGTTGTACTCCACACAGGGGCGGATAAAACCCCTGTATAGAGTCAACAATTGTGCAGGGGTAAAGAAAGAGCGGAGTCGGCTAAGCACACCCAATCTCTTGGAAGCAGATTTTACAAGAGATGTAATATGATCTTTCCAAGATAAGTCCCGAGTAAATGAAACCCCAAGCATGTTCAAGGATGATGCAGGATTAAGCTGAATATTATTAAACATTAGTGGGTATACCTGTGGAAGATTTTGTCGGGTTGATAGGTGTAAGAACTGAGTCTTAGATGCATTAAAAACAACCACATTATTTTTACCCCAGTCAGAGATACGAGCCACGTCAGACATTAGGTGTGCCATAGCCTCATCCCTTGTTTGTTGAAGTAACTGTTGAGATGGGCGTTGCAGGAGCCGAATGGAAAGGTGAAGGGTGGAGTCATCAGCGAATGAGTGGATAGGGTTAGATGTACAGCTTAGAAGATCATTGATGAATAAAAGGAAGAGAGTTGGTGATAGGACAGAGCCCTGAGGAACACCACTGTTGATAGATCTAGGAGAAGAACGATGACCGTCTACATCAGTGGCTATAGAACGACTAGAAAGGAAGCTAGCGATGAAGGCACAGATAGAAGGATAGAAACCGTAGGAAGGCAGTTTGGAAATTAAAGATTTATGCCAGACTCGATCGAAAGCCTTTGAGATGTCAAGTGCAATGGCAAAGCTTTCGCGAAAGTCCCGAAAGGAGGATGACCAGGTGTCTGAAACGTAGGTGAGAAGATCGCCAGTGGAGCGTCCCTGACGGAACCCGTACTGACGATCGGAAAGAAGGTTGAGATAGGAAAGATGCCTTAAAATTTTTCTATTGAGAATTGACTCGAAAACTTTTGAAATACAGGACGTTAAAGCAATTGGACGATAGTTGGAGTGTTGGGAGTGGTCACCCTGCTTTGGGACTGGCTGAATGAGAGCAAACTTCCAGCAAGAAGGGAAGGTACAAGTTGACAGACAAAGGCGAAAGAGTTTACCTAGGCAGGGTGTAAGCACAGAAGCACAGTTCTTGAGAACAACAGGAGGGACCCCATCAGGCCCATATGCCTTGTTAGTACTGAGGCCAGTGATGGCAGAAAATACATCAGCTGAAGAAATTTTAATGTCATCCATGAGGAAGTCAGAGGGGGGAAGTGATGGAGGAACAGCACCGGAATCGTCTAAGGTGGAATTGTAGGAGAAAGTCTGTGCGAAGAGATCTGCTTTATCGGTAGAAGAAATAGCTACAAAACCATCAGAGTAGAAAAGAGGAGGGAAGGATGATGAGGTAAAGTTGTTAGAAAGGTTTTTGGCAAGGTGCCAGAAGGACCGGGAAGAATTCGAGTTGGAGAGTTGAGAGCATTTAGTTCGGATGAAATTATTTTTAGCAGAGCGAAGAACAGACTTAGCACGATTCCGGGCAGAAAAGTAAAGATGATGTGATTCAGGGGGGGGTTGGCTCCAATACCTTTTGTAGGCCCTCTCCTTGTTGAGGACAGCATTAGAACAAGCGTGATTAAACCAAGGCTTTCTTGCGTTAGTCAAAGGATATGAGAAAGAAATGTATGCTTCCATGCCTGAGAGAATAACCTCCATAATGCCCAAGGCACACTCAGATGGTTCACTGCCATGGGAGCAATAATCATTCCAGGGAAAATCAAAGAAGCACTGGCTGAGGGCCTCCCAGTCCGCGGCTCCAAAATGCCACAGACGACGTTTCCCTGGAGGGTCCACAGGCCGTACTGGAGTGATAGGACAGGTTAAGGTGATAAGGTTGTGATCACAGGAGCCCAACGGAGAGAAAAGATTAACAGAGTAAGCAGAAGGATTAGTTGTGAGGAAGAGGTCAAGTATGTTGGAGCTCTCTCCAAGGCGGTCAGGGATACGGGTAGGGTGCTGTACAAGCTGCTCTAGGTTATTAAGGATAGAAAAGATGTAGGATTGTTCACCAGGTGGATCAGTGAAAGGAGAGGAGAGCCAAAGGTGGTGGTGAACATTGAAATCTCCTAGAATGGAAATTCTGAGAAAGGAGAAATGGATAGAATATGTTCCATCGCAGAAGTAAGATAGTCGAAGAATTTTTGATAGTCAGTAGAATTAGGGGATAAGTAAACAGCACAGATATATTTAGTCAGAGAATGACAGGAAAGCCGAAGCCAGAGTGTACAGAAGAATCGAGTTCAGGAACACGAGAGCAAGATAAGTGGTTGCGTATATATACACAACAGCCACCTTTGGCTTTTAAATGAGTATAGAGAAAGTAGG
This sequence comes from Coenobita brevimanus, assembly GCF_032717465.1. Taxonomy (NCBI): domain Eukaryota; kingdom Metazoa; phylum Arthropoda; class Malacostraca; order Decapoda; family Coenobitidae; genus Coenobita; species Coenobita brevimanus. The sequence continues at coordinate 41,348,518 of NC_136991.1, forward strand.
AGGATACAGAAAAGGGTTTGCTGTCAGTTGCCTCAGACAGCTGAGTCTCAGTTAGAAAAAGAAGGTGAGGTTTAGAGGAGGAGAGGTGGTGCTCAACAGAGCAAAAGTTAGAGGAAAGGCCGCAAATGTTGCAGAAATGAAGAAGAAGTGAGTCAGACAGTGGTTCCAGGCACTTCGAGTCGTCATCGGGAGAGGGGCAGATGGTGGGGGCATTTATGGTCCCCCCCCTCCTGGGGACTCCGAGGCTTGGTGAAGAGACGCCATAATTTTTTACAATTTGGAAAGGGAAGTGTAGTGTGTACTGTGCATGTAGTTTGGTGTAGACAGTTAGAGAAATTTATACTGGAGAGCATGCTGGCCTACTCTCTGTGTAACTGAGACACTGAAAAAGTTCAGCAAAGGGGGATGGTCAGGAACTAGTCCTGAGGGCTGATGAAACGGGAGCTCCAGCACTCCCTGTCATCAGCTTTCCATCCACCTCGGGAGTACTGCCCTGCTCGACTGGTGCTACAGTCTACTCCTCACAAATTCAGTGGTCAATATCAAGACCAGTTATGAGGAAGTGCCCATCTATAAAACGGCTAATTTTAATAAATTAAAGGCATTTGTATGTGCCAGTGACTGGCATCCTGTTTTCAAAACGTAAGTTATCAATGATGCGTGGAAATGTTTAACAAAAATCTCAACAATGCAATCAAATTAAGTATTCCAATGCACAACAAAAGGCCTGCCAAAAATTCTAAACCCAAATGATGGAACTCTAATATCAAACAGTCTGTTTGCAAGAAAAAAAAAATCTTGCACACAAAAATTATAAGGACACTAGGAATCAAAGCGATAAAAAACAAATTTGATGCTCCTGGACAGAAAGCACCCCCCAGAAAGAATACTTCAGGTACATATTGCCAGTATCAGTATATCAAATCTCAAAGAATTTTTCAGTTACATCAGAAGCAGAATGGTATTAACTCCAACAATCGGTCCCCTAATCACAGAAAACAGAAAGGTTACTGAGGATGAGACTAAGATGGCGAGAATTCTTAATACTTTCTTTGGGTCAGTATTTATAATATTAAATACACATAAGATTTCTGCAATTTCCCATGTTCCTACAGATGAAGGTAACATAATCAGCGATATTAGTTAGCAAAAGTGGTGTACAACTTGCAGTCGGTATACTGAAGGAGAATAAAATGCTAAGGCTGGGCAAAATATCTCCAAGCATATTAAAGGAACTACAGAATGAACTAGAGGGACACTTAGTGGAGTGTATCTCTCCGACAAGGGCAACGTAATTTTCATATCACTCTTCATAATGGGTTTGGTTTTGTCATCACTGATTAAGGTTTCACAAAAATATGTTATCCGGATTCAGAATCTACAGGTATAATACAAGCCGGATTGGTTAATCGATTGTTCCCTGGGACACGGGCTATTCAGCCACCAAATTTGGTCTAAATCTCTCTTTTAGTTTTGAGTAATCCTGCTAACAGACAGACAAACAAACAAACAAACAGGTGTGAAAACATACTCTCCTTTTCGGAGAGAATATCAAAATATTTATCTAAACTTTTTAACATATCGCTAAGGAGCAGAAAGGTTCCACAAGAGTGGATGCTTGCAAACATAACCCTGATATTCAACATGGGAAACAACGCACAACCAAAGAACTACTGCCCGTTTAACATCATTGGTTTGTAAGTTGCTTGAAACTGTTATTAGGCGCAAGTTTGTGAAACACTTAGAAACAATAATCTCACCAAAGTTATCCAACACAGTGTTCATAATAATCGCTCATGCCTGACGAATCTGTTGGACTTTTTCAATGATATATATAACATGTGCCATCGGCTCCAGGAATCGTGTTACTCCCTGCCACGCCGCTCTCGCTCATGTGGCAACGGCAGACTACTTGTGTTGGTAGGAGGCAGACAGTAGAGATTTTTCTTATATTCTGATACAGTAAATCGACATATTAACATGCCGTTGAATGATCCACAGAGGACATAATTTTATATGGAATCTCTGTGAGGGTATGTGATGTTGCATGCAGTATGGGAAGGGAGAATGGAGAGAAGTCGGGAGAATGGGAATGCCTAAGTGAGAATGAAGCAGCAAAACAACTTATGAACTGGAAGGATACCAACATCCATTAGTTTATGACTACTGAGGACTTTCGAAATTTTAGGGCCTGGATGTCCCCATAAGTTCCTATTCTTCTCTCCCTGGAGGCATGTAAGACAACGACCGAAGGGAGATGGAATAACATCACTATTACCCATAACAACCCAGCTGAAAGGTGGGACAGCTTCATCCCCTTTCCCCTCCTCCTTTCCTCTCCCACTCACGGTGCTTTAGTGCTTCACCACCTCCTCCTTCCTGTTCTCTGGACTTTCTCCCCTACCCTCTCTCCCTTGCGGTACCTCATCCACTCCATCGCCCTGCTTCTTCCACTCTGCCACCAATTTCTTCTTAAAGGCAATATTACATACTGAAATCACCACATACCCTCACAGAGATTCCATATAATATTATATCCTCTGTGGATCATTCAACCGCATGTTAATATGATGATTTACTGTATCAAACAAAAGAAAAATCTCTGCTGTCTGTCTCCTACCCACACGAGTAGTGAGCCATTGCCACATGAGCGAGAGTGGGGTGGAAGGTGGTAATACGACTAGAGCCGACAGTACAACAAGACTAAATCTGTTGATTCTGCTTATCGCGATATCCAAAAGGCTTTTGACAAAGTTCCACATAAAAGACTCCTTCAGAAGCTAAAGGTGCATGGTTTCAATGGCAATGTGCCTGGGTGGGTCAATAATTGGCTCACTGGACGAACGCAAGGAGCTCTAATAAACGGAGAAGAATCAGAGGCATTACAAGTGGAGTGCCAAAAGGTTCACTGCTAGGCCTTATTCTTTTTTATCCTCCACATGAAGGCTGGAGGAGGGTGTTGTTATCACTGAGATCAATAGGTGTCCGTCCGTAGAACTGGACGGCAGGGCGGCTGGCTGGGCATAGAGATTTCATTTCCGGAACAGAACTCAGAAAATATTCACTGTAGTCATGATATTTAACACAGTTACGTGTCTTACAGCGAACTGATGCCTTTCACTAGACAGAATGATGTCTTAAGTAGTTTTCTTTAATGACTGAAAATTGAAAAAAATATTTTTTCGTGTCCGAGCTCGGACTCAGAAACTAATACAGGGACAGGCTTCAAACTCTCCAGGAATATGTGTTACTATGCCTCCTGGTGTCTTTTGGTAGTTTGAATGCCATGAGATTATATAATGTTATGAAATTGCAAAAATATGTAACACTAATTTCATGCCTTTCTCTATTAAAACATTGCAACTATTACATCAAGGAGGCACAAACTGTACATGATACATGATTATTTGAATATCTAATTATGTATGAAGCTTGATGACTGTACCTATTATGTAATCATAAAAACATTGCCGCCTAAATGAAAAAAAGCACGAGATATAATTCCATCAAATCTGCTCATAACTTCATTACCATGGATAAGCTACTGAATGTTTTATGTCTTAATGGCTTTGCCTCATACGGGGGGAGAAGGGGGGAGCGCCATTATGCGTTTGGTTAGATGTGCAGGGAGGTGGGGGGTATGTGTTTGGTCTGTCCGATGGAAGGATTATTTTGTAATAGTTCTAAATTTGCTGATGCTACTAATATTTGTAAAAAAGCAGACACGGCACTGCGGCGGCAGGCAGTTCATAGAGATCTTGATCGACTGCTTAACTGGGTCAAAAGATGGCAAATGGTCTTATTTATTAATAAATGAAAAGTGCTAAACACTGGATGTAAAAATGTAAAGGCCAGTTTTAACATGAATAACATTCAACTTGATAGTGTAAACCATGAAACAGACTTAGGAGATATTATAACAAATTATCTGAAACTATGCCAACAGTGTACTGCTAAAAAAAAACAGGAAAATGACCGGGTTTATAGGTACAGCTTGCAAATATATATCCGAAAATATCGTCCTCATTTTGTATCATTCCTTAGCACTCCCACACATGGAGTACTGCATCCAGTTCTGGCCACTGTATTATAAAAAAGTCATGAAGAAACTTGAGAGAATGCAATGATGGGTGACAAAAATGATACCTAGATTCTGAAATAAACCGTATGAGGAACGATTAGAAGAGGTGCAATTATTTACATTACGAAGCACTAGGAGAATTTAATTAATGTATACAAAATCTTCAGAGGGCATGACAATACACCTGTCATAAAGCACTTCACAGTAGAACAGCCAAATGATACTAGAAGCAGTGGACATAAAATCACTGGCAAGCATTACTACTCACATGAAGCTAAGCAGTTCTTCAAGAGGGTTGTAAGTATACGGAACAAGTTACTGCCTGGATAAGTATTTGTCTTTTAATCCCCAACTAAGCATGTTCACTCTGAATAATACATTTATTAAAAATTCTTGCAAAGGCTAACATGGAGGTTGTACCAGTAACCATAGAACATCAATAACGTGTTTCTTAAGATGATATGTTTCTCATGTAGGTTACAGAATATGGATTCTTTTTATCCTTTCTTATGAAATGCCCATGACAGTTTTTCTATGCTGCATGGAGTTCCTGCTTACTATTTCCTGTCGGCTTCGCCTGAAGGGTTTGGTGGCTTGGGGGAGCCTTGCTGCTTTCGTATTCTTGTCTTTGACAGATAAAATAGTTACGTTAGTTATAACTTATCCTTTAATAAACAGCCTCGAAAGGATCCATAGGTCTGTTGCTGTTGCTTCTCTTTGTACTTCATTGTATTCCCCCTCTCACCTCTCCCATTCTCTCCCTCCCCCTCCGTCCTCTCTCATTTTCTTCCCCTCTCCCCCCCCTCCTCTCTCATTCTCTCTCGTCTCTCATTTTCTCCCTCCCCCTCACTTCTATCCCATTCTCTCCCTCTCCCTTTCTCCTTTCTCAATCTGTCCCTCCTACTTTCTTCTCTCCCATTCTCTCCCTCCTCCTCTCTCCTTTCTAATTCTCCCCTCCCCTCTCTCTCCTCTCCCATTCTCTCTCGTCTCTCATTTTCTCCCTCCCCCTCACTTCTATCCCATTCTCTTCCTCTCTCTTTCTCCTTTCTCAATCTATCCCTCCTACTCTCTTCTCTCCCATTCTCTCCCTCCTCCTCTCTCCTTTCTAATTCTCCCCTCCCCTCTCACTCCTCTCCCATTCTCTCCCCTCTCCTCCTCTCCCATTCTTTACTCCCCCCTCTCTCCCTCCCCCTCTTCCTTTTCCATTTTCTCCGTCTCCCTCCTCTCTCATTATTCTCCCTTCCCCTCCTCCTCTCCCTCCCTGCCTGATTCCCGTATTTATTCAGGTATCTCCTTCCTGAGGTGTCTGCGGGAGAAAGGCAGGGCGAAGGTGACTGAGAGGGTAGGCGTACAGAGGAGAGTGAGTGCATGAGAGTGGGTGCATAAGCGTGAGTCCATGATAGAGTTCATGAAAGTGAGTGCATAAGTGAGTGTAAGGCCGTGAGTCCATGAGAGTGGGTGCATGAATGAGTGCATGAGTAGGTACATGAGCAAGTCCATGAGAGTGGGTGCATGATTGAGTGTGTGAGTGAGTCCATGAAAGTGGGTGCATGAGTGAGTGTACGAGCGTGAGTTCATGAGAGTGGGTGCATGAGCAAGTATATGAGTGAGTGTATGAAATTAACTCCATGAGAGTGAGTGTATGAAATAAAGTCCATGAGAGTGAGAGCATGAGTGAGGGCATGAGCTTGAGTCGACGAGTAAGAGCATGAGTCGACGAGTGAGTGCATGAGAGTGGATGCATGTGAAGAACATGGGTGAGTGCACAGGAGTTAGTGCATGAGTGAATGTATGAGATAGAGTGCAACAAGGTTACTATGAAATTGGCGTGGGTGTCCGAGGGTGGACTGGCTCAACAGACAGTTCGCGAGAAAATGAATGTTGAAGAGTGAGCGATGGAAAGTATGTGCAAAGGAAAAGTGAGTGTATGACGCGATGTACGAATATGAGGCTGTAAAAGGACAGCTCGGGGGTATGAATATTAGGTGCATGAAAGAGCATGTAAGAGTGCTGTCAAGTGGGTGTATGAGAAAGGGTGTATGAGAGAGTGTATCAGAGTGAGTGTATGAGAATGGATGTATGAGAGTTAATTTATGAGAGTACGTGTATAAAAGAGTGAGTTTATAAGAGAGTGGATGTATGAGTGGGTGTATGAGAATGCGGGTAAAAGGGTGTGGGTGTATTAGTGGGTGTATAAGTGAGTGGAGGTTTGAGAGTGGGTATATGAGAGTGGATGTAGAAGAGAGTGGAGGTTTGAAAGTGGGTGTATGAGAAACGGTGTAAGAGTGGGTGTATGTGATTGGGTGTATGAGAGGGTGTATAAGAGTGGGTGCATGAGAGTGGGTGTATGACAGTGGGTGTATGAATGCGTATATATGAGTGGGACTATAAGTGGGTGTATGAGGTTGGGTGTGTGACAGCGGCTGCATAAGTGAGTGGGTGTATGAAAATTGGTGCTTGAGAGTGAGTGATGGTTGACAGCGGGTGTATGAAAGGATGAGAACATTAAAGTGTATATATAGGAGCGTGGGTGAAAATGTCAATACATGAAAGTGCATGACTGATTGTAACTGCATTAAGGTGAGTGCATGAGACTGTGAATAACTGACAGTAGTAATGGGCTTAGGAGGGTGGCTTGGTATATGAAGGTGTCGGAGAGTGGCTCGACCGGAGAAGGGTGGCTTGGGTGTGTAAATCTGGCTTGGGTGTATGAAGGTGGTTTTGGTGTATGAGGGTGTGTATCGGTGGTCTGGGTGTATGAAAGTGGCTGGCATGTACGAGAGTGGCTTGGATGTACGAAAATGGCTTGAGAATATCATAAAGATATATTTTATTATATTTTATCACTTTTTTAAATATCAATATATTCGCATTCATTTATCTACTGTATTAAGGACTATGTTTGTGTATTATCTATGTCAGAGTGAAAGAATCCCCACCCTCATTCATATACAAAATTAGAATCTCTCTGAAGGGAAGAATACTCCCTCGGGCTAGACCTTGATAGATTATATAGCACAGCTAGGGTGACGGGAGAGCTCTACCCCTCCCAGGAAGGCAGCTACCCGGTCGGGGCGCGAACTCTTGACCGCCTGGTGTAGAGTCAAGCGCTCCACCACTGTGCCACCCTGCTCCCCATACCTCTCTGAAGCCTATTTTTCAGTTTGTTCACAAATAACAAGGACACTTGGAAAGCCTGTCACACAGCTCTAGCTCACTCCATTATCCTTCCGTAACACACGAGCTGTAACCACACAATGCATATCACAGGCATCATACACCCACTGATCATTAGCATACACACCACCCAATTATACGTTTTATAAACGCCATATAAAGTAGTTAATACGACAACAACTGCCACTAACTATACACCAATCACCTATGTACAAACCACCGGCATGGCCAGGTGGTATAGAAGTGTGGCATACAGAAACATTTAGGTAGGGAATCTTACACACATCCTAGATGACACTGCAATGTACGAGTAAACATATACACACAGACACACACTCACTGACGGTTTTTAAATTATCATAAAACATATTTTACATAAAATCTCATCATACATTTACAGCCATGCCCAGTAGATAAATCAATAATAAAATAATAAATAGCTTAGTAATAAATAGAACGTTAACTTTAATATATTATTAATATGTATAACTTTATTAAAATAAATTTAATCATAGTAAACTAGTTTTAAATACACTCTTATTATTAAACACAGTAATCATCACTATCATCATCACCTGTACCTCCTTTCCCACCCTACGGCAGGGTAAGGAGCGGCAACGTCCAGACAGCCCAAGTTTGCCCAGTTCAATGGGCCACGCTTTCATTCACTCATCATTGAAGCCCCCGGAATCCTGACTCTATCTGAAACACCAAAAACATTCACCACATTCTGGAGCATCATATAAACATACCCGAGAGAGTCAATCTGGACGCTGTCACGTTCAAAAGGGGTGCCAAATCCCTGGTCATGCACTTCTCACAACATTTATCCAGCCAGCTCGATCTCTTGTCAGTCCCCTAGCCTCACCGACTTCCATACCCTTCTTCCTCACACACTCATCGACCATATCCCTCCATCTTCTCCTTGGCCTACCTCGCCTCCTTCAAATTCCCACAGATATACCTTTTTCACCACTTTATTGTTATCCACTCTCACCACATGACCATACCATGTTAGTACATTCTCTCTCATTCTGGTGTCCAAAGACTTCCTCATTCCACATCTTTCACGAATCACATTATTTCGTATCCTATCCACTCTCTGTACTCCACATACATTCCTCAGCAGTCCCATCTCCACTGCTCTCACTCTTGACTTTTCATTTTCATGCCACACCACATACAGTAGTAATAAGGGTAATATTAATATAATTTCAATATGAAAGGCCAATGCAAACTCAATAATATTACAAACTAGAACTACTTACTCAACCCTCACAAAATTTCTATCACTATCTCGTAATAAAAACCAATACTAAATAAACCCTGTTAGGCCAATATGCCTTAATAAATAAAGGTGCCTTTACCTTACCACCCCAACACACCACAACCACACATCACACATCACACATCACCTGCTGCAACACCAACACACACACTGTCCCAACACCACACACCTCACCACTCTCACCCCTACACCATAACGTCTTAAGGCCCAATATCACTAACAACGCCAACACACACACACACACACACACACACACACACACACCTCTTTCACCCCTACACCGTAACGCCTGAAGACCCAGAACCACTAAACAAGGCTCCACAATACTGCACCACACCCATTGGCCACCTATTTAACTCTTAAACAAAGAAGCGTTGTTTTCCATCGTTTCAGTCTTTAAATACATAGTAGTATCAGCTCAGTTAATTATTAGTAAAAGATAAACTAATCATATATTAAATGATATGCAAAAATAAAGAAAAACGATCAAACTGCTTCATAACATCGTCATATTATATGCAGAAACAGAAGTAAAACATGCAATTTTTTCCATTTCCATCAAATTTTAATTTATATATCAAATAGTAAGACAGTAGCTCTAGTAACATCAGATAATTTCCATTTAAAGCTACTACAAAAGCCAGATTAATTATTATCCCAGCTATAGGGTGGAAAAGGAGGTCCTGATGATGATGATGATGATGATAATGATGATGAGTACTACACCGCAGTATAAAGACTTTATGAACACCATGGCCATGCCACAGTATTGTTGCCAGTGTTCCAGTAGGCAGCATAAGTGTATCAGGTGTTCACGTGCAACAAACAGGTCGCCGTATAAATACTGTAGACTGGGACCTTTCTGTATGAATGTGTTAGGGAATTACAGCCCACCAGAAGCGGCGCTTGACCGCTTCCAACATGGCAGGCCACCGAATGATGACGTGGAAATTAATGAGGCGGTCACTGACAATATACACGATCACACTGACATGCGTGGTGGTGAAAGATCCCACGGTGAAACGAAGGATAGGGATAGACGCCAAGATGCGAGAGATATGGAAGTACTGTATGGGATGGGCTAAATCACCATAGGGAAGTGAATAGTAGTGAAGGTGGGAATGAAGAACGTTATGAAGTTTATGACAGAAATGAAGCTCAGGATGAAGACCATCATGGAGGAGTGCATGAAAGAGGGAATCACCCTGGTATTATGTTCCCAAAACGATCATGACAGAACAGCTTCACAGGCCTGGGCGAGGTCATCCCACATCATGGACAGGCAAATTCAGAGAAAATGCAGCAACCTGGGTGAACACAACATGCAATGAAATTGTTGGATGGCTCTCAAGCAACATTTTTGAACCTCCCAAATGCAGTGCTACAATTGGCACGATCAAGAAAATCACTTGCCTAATAGCAAACTACAAAAATATCTCACCCACTGCCTCAGTCTCCCTTAAGGTCCTTGCACTGATACCACATCTTTTCCATAACATGACCCGCCCAAGAGCAAACACTGCAGAAAATATTAAGGCCATTCAAAGGCGGGTCGAAACATGGAAAAAGAGGTAAAACTGATAATCTACTTGAGGATGCAAGGGCCTTGCAGATTGTCACGGGGTTTTTAAACAAATGCAGTTATTGAAGGATAATGTTCAATAATATTGAAGAGCAGGGACAATGATTGTCTTGCTAAATCAAGCACTGATTACTTTATACCGGCTTGCTTCGCCGATTTTCTCAGAACGAGAATTTATAAACTTTCTCAACAGTACACAGCAGAGACTAATTACTCACAAATGCTGATTATTAGTACTGTTAGCCTCTGGAGAAAGTTACTTCACCCATGACAATAAATAACTAATACTATTAATAATATCAGGTTCTTGCTGATGCGTAACTCCTAGAAGGCACAACGGATTTTAAGCTTAATACAACAAGACTGGCCTAAGTACCAGTTATGAATAGCAAAACGTTTATGCAAGCTAGGAGCTATAAGGAAAATAAGCTTAATTGTGGAGAAATGAAACACGAGTTTACATTACATTAAGCTCAAGAAAAGAACTGCTAAATTTATTGATTACAAAGAAATAAATTTTACGTTACATTTCAAATGAATTCAAATGAAGAGATCGCACTCACTCACTCACTCAAAAGCTAAATTCTTACGCCTAGGAAAAGCACCTTAACTAAACTCTTAAGTCTAGGAAAACGAAAAGGAAATACTGGTCAATGAATGCAGTGTATCACCAACGAAGGGTGGGAGCCTGGAGAACTGTAGTCTAGTGGAGTCTGGGTGCTAGCTGACCTCTCACTGCTGGAGCACAGAACCTCACTCTGTCACGACAGACACTTGACTGACTAACTCGTGGGAAAGAAAGAAGCGCTATGGCCGCATTTTTTTAACGGCTAGAGTGAGCGAAATGCGCCCAAAACAAATCGCTCAGCGGAAGCGCTAATGTCTCACACAAAGACGATCACGTATGACAATGAAAAATTGATTTGAAAAGACTCCCGACCGAATGAGCGGTTAACTGAACGATAAACTGGGATTCCACTTGAGTTCGTGGTTCCCACAAAAGCCAATGTCACTAGCCGACTCGTGACATTACGCCCCATGAAAATCAAATCTTTTTTTCTTCAGAAAAAAGATTTCAATATGCATACATATAAATCCTAACTCAGTCACATAAGATTCACACTGTGGTGTGTGTGCTATCCTGCTACAGGAGAAAATCACTATCGCCAATGAGCGTAAAAACCTCATATTTACGTTAATAGAGGCAAGCTTGAGGGAAAAAACTCTGTGACGACGGTGAAAATCCTGTACTCAGGTCAAATTGAGCAAAAGTTCGCTACATTTACATTAACAACTAATTGATATGTAGCGTAATCTATGTAATGCATGGTGTAGGTGTGACAGTTGTGGTGTAACTGTACCTACGTGTAAAATCACATAATACAAATTTATAGTAAATAATGATGACGAGGCAGAAGAGAAGGGGCGGCAGCATGCGACAGGAATGACCAGCTGATCTGCACAGCAATGCTGCACCCGCCAGGTACACCTGCGAAAGGAATTAAGGTGGAGCATCAAAACTGTTATTTCTCTCTCTCTCTCTTTCTGCCTAGCAATCAGTACTTATGTCATTATTAACCAGGAAACGTAATTCTTGAATTCACAAATTGCTTAGAACCCTTATAGCTTACTGGTTAACGCTTATTAACTAGGAAATGTGCCAGTTCTTGAATTACTCAAATCTCTTAGAACGGGCAGTTTACTAGTTAACCTAACATTATTAACCAGGAAACGTGCCAGTTCTTGAATTCACAAATTGCTTAGAACAGGCAGTTTACTGGTTAACCTAACTCTACACTTATGACTAATACAGGAAGCTGAGAATCGCTACGCAATCTCGGGCAGGTCACGTTTTAACACCCACCGTGGGTGTGAACACTCATGTGGGTAATGTGCATTCTCCGGGAATCCTCAGAGAGGCCCACAGCTCGAGACGTTCCACAAGGTAATTCATACACAGCCTCGGACTGTCTCTGCAGAGTTCTCAAACTTCCACCTTAACCTATGGTATATAAGTATGTACAGGCCCTGGACATACTGTGTCCTGTGGGGCCAACAAGTGAGACGTCAGGTCTACACTTTTAACTGGGAACCAGGCTGGTTCTTGGATTACTCAAATCTCTGAGGCCGCCTATGTTACGGAACCCAGCATACAACAGTTGCTAGTTAGTAAGCAGTTAGTAGGTGAGACATTAGGTCTACACCCACATTACCACTGCCCTATCTCTCAACTGACTCAGAGATTACAGGTGTGGTTTCAAATGGCACAGGAAGGACATGTCCCTGATTAGTGGTGTTACTTTGACACACACTGCAGGAACGCACAAAAATATCTATGTCTCGTCCCATCCCTGGCCAGAAAAAGTCAGCTCGGATACGGCCCTGGGTCTTCCTTTTGCCCATGTGACCTCCTGAGGCTTAACAATGACCCCATTGTAACACTGCTAGGCGGTACTTGGCGGGAACAACAAACTGCTGTCGAACCTCGCCCTCGGGTGTTCGTGCCTCACGGTAGAGCCGTCCTTGTTTGCAAAGGAACTTGGCTTGACCTCCCCATGAATACTTTATCACTCTACCCTTTTGTTTGTTCTGCACGGCAGCAAGTGTCGGGTCAGAATGTTGTTCTTGAACAAGTTGGCTACACATCAGATCTTGCGGCGATTCAATGGTCACTGGGGTGACACAATCTGGAGCCTCAGTCATGGCTCGTGTTACTGTAGCCGAAGTCTGAGTAGCGTCATGCTCGGTGCAACTATCCTTGACACTGGGAATGTTGCCTATAATAAGGTCAAATAAGGATTCTGGCATGACAACTGCGAGTGTCGTACCAGTATAAAATGGAGATGCCACCTGGATACATGCCTCAGGGAACAATCTCACTGATCCATCAATACGGTTTGCATGGATCTGTCGACCTGTGTACTGCTCAGGCCGAACTAAACTCTGTTTGACAGAGCAACCTGAGGATCCATTATCTCTCAGGACCTTCACTGGAATGCCTCCCACAAACCCTGGCTGAACAAGGAAGGTACTGTCACCTGTGGGAGGGCCTGTGGAGGAAGCAGCTAGCCACTCATGAGGCTGCTGAATTGATGCGGCAAACATGGTGCCTTGAGACTTAGAAACTTGAGGGGTCGTACTCACTGCCTGTGGAGATGGAACACTGGCCATCTGTGGAGGGGGGTTCACTGTCACTGTGGGACTAGTGAACTGTGGGGGAATACCCATACTGGTAGGGACGTGACCACCATGCTGCTGCTGAGGAATGAAGGCAGCGTTTGCTTCCTGCCTCTTTTGAGCTGGTGGTGAAAAAGTTTGTCCCGACGGTCGGTTGCGTGGCTGATACTGCTGCTGGTTAGGGTACTTGTTGTACCTCTTCCACGCAGGTTTCTGAGTGTTTTGCCCCTGGTCCTTCCACTGTTTGCTTGGACCTGGGCCATTACTCTGAGAATGGCCTTGGTGCTGGGATTCAATCTGAGACAGCTTCCCAGATTTGGCAGTATCTTTTCTGCTGTTCCAGGTGTTTTGCTTACGAGTTTGATACCCGTATGCAGTGAAGTACGCATCAGCCTTTTCTACCATTTGGCTGGCATCTTTCACCTGGCAGATCTTAAGCTGTGCTATGAGCTCAGCAGGCCACGACCTCTCTAGCTGTGTACGCAGCATAAGGTCAATTATCCCCTCACGCATGGAAGGAGTTTCATCTTTCTCCATCCACTCACCTAAGTAAGCAGTGAGACGGTCGAGGAACTGAACAGCTGTCTCCTTGTCTTGGAGACGAGCTCGCATGAACTGAACTTTGGCGTCGTCTACTGTGAGACCATACGCCTTAATGAGTGCAGCTTTCATCATCTCATATGTGAGATTGTCTCCACGAATTCTGTGAACATCGAAGGCAGGGCCCTCAAATAAACTAAGAAATTGGATCCGCTTAGCTGCATCATCCAGTTGATACATGTCTGCCATGTCCTCAAAACGAGCTATGTACGGCTCGATTCGCTCGCCTTCCTTGTATGAAGGAAGCTTGATGTGTGGGGTCGCCAGGACATGTGCAGGGAGAGCGCTAGTGGAGCTTGGGTTAACTGCACCAGATGTGTCAGAAGCCAAGGAATCTCGCTTGAGCTTCAGCACTTCAAGTTCATGTTTTTCGCGTGCTTCTCGCTTGGCACGTTCGTGTTCTCGTTCTCTCTCTCGTTCCTCACGCTGTTCTCACTCGTGTTCTAAGTCGAGTTCGCATTGTTTCTGCTCGTGTTCGCGTTGTTCTCGTTCGTATTCGCGCTGTTCTCGCTCGTGTTCGCGTTGGATTCTATGCTCGTCAAGAGCATCTTTCTCACGTTCCTGCTCGATATTAAACCGTGAGAGGACGTAGGTTTGAATTTTCTCTGGGTCTGTGAGGCCCATATCTTTAGCTTCCTGTACATAGACACTGGCTGCCATGATGCTAGCTCAATCTAAATAACTAGCGGCTCAGTACTGACTGCGGCTTCGCAAACGAATGCTAATAACACAAGTAAAGAATACAGACACAAGCTAGTGGTGACCAGTCTTAACTAGTTAACTGGCAAGGAATAAAGCAAAAATGCAATGACTGGGAAGACTCAATAATTAACACAATCGGTACGGCGACTTCCCAGGAGCGAATAAAATCGTCTGGCGTTACCAAGAATAAAGTACTAGAGTTAAGTACTATATGGATTAATAAAGCAGAATTCACTTGCTAAACTAACGGTAAACACCAGTAAGCTTGTGCCTATAAACTTTAATGATAAATACGTAAATATGAACGAGTGAGTATTATCTTGTGAATAGCTTTAGAGCTAGGAGTTAATATCCTGGAATGAGGTCGCCAATTGTCACGGGGTTTTTAAATAAATGCAATTATTAAAAGATAATGTTCAATAATATTGAAGAGCAGGTACAATGATTGTCTTGCTAAATCAAGCACTGATTACTTTATACCGGCTTGCTTTGCCGATTTTCTCAGAACGAGAATTTATAAACTTTCTCAACAGTACACAGCAGAGACTAATTACTAACAAATGCTGATTATTAGTACTGTTAGCCTCTGGAGAAAGTTACTTCACCCATGACAATAAAAAACTAATACTATTAATAATATCAGGTTCTTGCTGATGCGTAACTCCTAGAAGGCACAACAGATTTTAAGCTTAATACAACAAGACTGGCCTAAGTACCAGTTATGAATAGCAAAACGTTTATGCAAGCTAGGAGCTATAAGGGAAATAAGCTTAATTGTGGAGAAACGAAACACGAGTTTATATTACATTAAGCTCAAGAAAAGAACTGCTTAATTTATTGATTACAAAGAAATAAATTTTACGTTACATTTCAAATGAATTCAAATAAAGAGATCGCACTCACTCACTCACTCAAAAGCTAAATTCTTACGCCTAGGAAAAGCACATCTTAAGTCTAGGAAAACGAAAAGGAAATACTGGTCAATGAATGCAGTGTATCACCAACGACGGGTGGGAGCCTGGAGAACTGTAGTCTAGTGGAGTCTGGGTGCTAGCTGACCTCTCACTGCTGGAGCACAGAACCTCACTCTGTCACGACAGACACTTGACTGACTAACTCGTGGGAAAGAAAGAAGCGCTATGGCTGCATTTTTTTAACGGCTAGAGTGAGCGAAACGCGCCCAAAACAAATCGCTCTGCGGAAGCACTAATGTCTCACACAAAGACAATCACGTATGACAATGAAAAATTGATTTGAAAAGACTCCCGACCGAATGAGCGGTTAACTGAACGATAAACTGGGATTCCACTTGAGTTCATGGTTTCCCACAAAAGCCAATGTCACTAGCCGACTCGTGACACAGATGAGAATAAGCAACTCAGGCAGAAGAAACCAGAACACCAACAATGTGGCAGGGATTTTTGGCTGCAAGATGAGACAGGGGAAGGTCTCGATGGTGACAAGATCCCTGCCAGCTGAATCATCAGAGTACTTGACTTGACAGAAGAAACAATGCAACAAGCAAAGGTAAAACACCCAACTGCACGACAAGCAAGTGCCCAATCCCATCATATATGACAGGATAACTGGAGATATGGTATGGGGGAAGACATTGCACACATAAGTACGGGCAGGACCGTCAGGCTTGGATGCAAAATCTTGGCAAGTAATCCTCAGTAGCATCAAGTTATGGAAGGCAGCAACAGGACTGTGTAACAACATTGCCTCACTGGGGAAGAAGCGGGCTTCAAGTCAGTGCAACAACACTGAAGCACTGACGGCTTGCAGACTAATCCCCCCTAATAAGAATCCAGGATGTAGGCTCATCAGTGGGTGAAGTCGTAAAACGGATTATAAGAAAATGCATCATACGGGTGATGAAAGATGATGTTAAGCAGGCGGATGGCAACCTCCAAGTGTGTGCAGGCCAGCAGGCAGGAGGTGAGGCAGCAGTTCATTCCGTGAGGAAAATATAAGGAAAAGGACTGTCAGGCAATCTTACTGGCTGATGCCTCAAATGCATTTAATTCCATCAACCGAGGGGCAAAGCTGCACAACATCAATGTTAAATGCCCTTCAATTGCCCACTATGTGGAAAGCACCTACAAAGAACCAGCAGACTTCTACATTGTGGGTAAGACAGCTGCTCACGATGTGGGTGTAATCCAGTCCTGGAGGAGTAGACTGTAGCACCAGTCGAGCAGGGCAGTACTCCCGAGGTGGACAGAAAGCTGATGACAGGGAGTGCTGGAGCTTTCATCAGCCCTCTGGACTAGTTCCTGACCATCCCCTTTTGCTGAACTGTTTCAGTGTCTCAGTTACACAGAGAGTATGCCAGCATGATCTCCAGTACAAATTTCTCTAACTATCTACACCAAACTACATGCACAGTACACACTACACTTCCTTTTCCTAAATGCAAAAAATTATGGCGTCTCATCACCAAGCCTCAGAGTCCCCAGGGGAGGGGAACCATAAATGCCCCCACCATCCGCCCCTTTCCCGGTGACAACTCGAGGTGCCTGGAACCACTGTCTGACTCACTTCTTTTTCATTTCTGCAACATTCGCGGCCTTTCCTCTAACTTTTGCTCTGTTGAGCACCACCTCTCCTCCTCTAAACCTCACCTTCTTTTTCTAACTGCGACTTAGCTGTCTGAGGCAACTGACAGCAAACCCTTTTCTGTATCCTCCTACTTTCTCTATACTCATTTCAATGCCAAAGGTGGCTGTTGTGTATACATATGCAACGACTTACATTCCTCTCGTGTTCCTGAACTCGATTCTTCTGAATTCTCTACACTCTGGCTTCGGCTTTCCTGTCATTCTCTGACTAAATATATCTGTGCTGTTTACTTATCCCCTAATTCTACTGACTATCAAAAATTCATTGACTGTCTTACTTCTGCGATGGAACACATTCTATCCATCTCTCCTTTCTCTGAAATCTCCATTCTTGGAGATTTCAATGTTCACCACCACCTTTGGCTCTCCTCCCCTTTCACTGATCCACCTGGTGAACAAGCCTACATCTTTCCTATCCTTAATGACCTAGAGCAGCTTGTACAGCACCCTACCTGTATCCCTGACCGCCTTGGAGAGAGCTCCAACATACTTGACCTTTTCCTCACAACTAATCCTTCTGCTTACTCTGTTAATCTTTTCTTTCCGTTGGGCTCCTCCAATCACAACCTTATCACCTTAACCTGTCCTATCACTCCGGTACGGCCTGTGGACCCTCCAGGGAAACGTCGTCTGTGGCATTTTGGAGCCGCGGACTGGGAGGCCCTCAGGCAGTACTTCTTTGATTTTCCCTGGAATGATTATTGCTTCCATGGCCGTGAACCATCTGAGTGTGCCTTGCGCATTACCGAGGTTATTCTCTCGGGCATGAAAGCATACATTCCTTTCTCGTATCCTTTGACTAACGCAAGAAAGCCTTGGTTTAATCACGCTTGTTCTAATGCTGTCCTCAACAAGGAGAGGGCCTACAAAAGCTACCGGAGCCAACCCACCCCTGAATCACATCATCTTTACGTTTCTGCCCGGAATCGTGCTAAGTCTGTTCTTCGCTCTGTTAAAAATAATTTCATCCGTACTAAATGCTCTCAACTCTCCAACTTGAATTCTTCCCGCTCCTTCTGGAACCTTGCCAAAAACCTTTCTAACAACTTTACCTCATCATCCTTCCCTCCTTTTTTCTACTCTGATGGTTCTGTAGCTGTTTCTTCTACTGATAAAGCAGATCTCTTCGCACAGACTTTCTCCTCCAATTCCACCTGAGACGATTCCGGTGCTGTTCCTCCATCACTTCCCCCCTCTGACTTCCTCATGGATGACATTAAAATTTCTTCAGCTGATGTATTTTCTGCCATCACTGGCCTCAGTACTAACAAGGCATATGGGCCAGATGGGGTCCCTCCTGTTGTTCTCAAGAACTGTGCTTCTGTGCTTACACCCTGCCTAGGCAAACTCTTTTGCCTTTGTCTGTCAACTTGTACCTTTCCTTCTTGCTGGAAGTTTGCTCTCATTCAGTCATTCCCAAAGAAGGGTGACCACTCCCAACCCTCCAACTATCGTCCAATTGCTTTAACGTCCTGTATTTCAAAAGTTTTCGAGTAAATTCTCGATACAAACATTTTAAGGCATCTTTCCTATCACAACCTTCTTTCCGATCGTCAGTACGGGTTCCGTCAGGGACGCTCCACTGGCGATCTTCTCACCTACCTTTCAGACTCCTGTTCATCCTCCTTTCGGGACTTTGGCGAAAGCTTTGCCATTGCACTTGACGTCTCAAAGGCTTTCGATCGAGTCTGGCATAAATCTTTAATTTTCAAACTGCCCTCCTACGGTTTCTATCTTTCTATCTGTGCCTTCATCGCTAGCTTCCTTTCTGGTCATTCTATAGCCGCTGTTGTAGACGGCCATCGTTCTTCTCCTAGATCTATCAACAGTGGCGTTCCTCAGGGCTCTGTCCTCTCACCAACTCTCTTCCTTTTATTCATCAATGATCTAAGCTGTACCTCTAACCCTATCCACTCATACGCTGATGACTCCACCCTTCACCTTTCCATTCGGTTCCCGCAACGCCCATCTCAACAGTTACTTCAACAAACAAGGGATGAGGCTATGACCTAATGTCTGACTTGGCTCGTATCTCTGACTGGGGTAAAAATAATATGGTTGTTTTTAATGCATCTAAGACTCAGTTCTTACACCTATCAACCCGACAAAATCTTCCACAGGTATACCCATTAATGTTTAATATTATTCAGCTTAATCCTGCATCATCCTTGAACATGCTTGGGATTTCATTTACTCGGGACTTATCTTGGAAAGATCATATTACATCTCTTGTAAAATCTGCTTCCAAGAGATTGGGTGTGCTAAGTCGACTCCGCTCTTTCTTTACCCCTGCACAATTGTTGACTCTATACAGGGGTTTTATCCGCCCCTGTGTGGAGTAAAACTCTCATGTGTGGGACTCCCCACATACAGCTCTTCTCAATAGGGTGGAGTCAAAGGCTTTTCGTCACATTAACTCTCCTCCTATTACTGACTCCCTTTAACCTCGGTCTCTTCACCGCACTGTTGCATCTTTATCTCTTTTCTATCACTACTTTAATGGTCATTGCTCCTCTGAACTGTCTGCTTGCATTTCTCCACCTCAACAATGGGCGCATAGCACCCATCTGGCAGCAAACTCTCATCCCTTTTCTGTCCAACTCTCTAATGCAAGAGTTAACCGTTACTCCCAGTCCTTCATTTATGCAACAACTCAACTCTGGAACTGTCTCCCTCTGTCTGTATTTCCTGCTGCCTTTGATCTCCAGTCTTTCAAACGCAGTGTGTCCAGGCATCTCAAAATGATCGGATCTTGAATTTGGCTCCCTATTGTATTTTGTTTTTCTCTTGGAGGGAACTGTTACTGCGGGCTCATGGCCTTTGGTTCCTTCTTCCTCGCTTAAAAAAAAAAAAAGTCCACAGAAGGAACTACCCAGGGGGACCCCGTTGCCATGGCTATGTACGCCCTGGCTATGACAGCGGTGCAACAGCAGATCAAATACGAGGCCACCAATGTAAAACAAGTAGCCTATGCAGATAATCTCACAGATACTGGGAAGGGGGAAGATGTGAGGAAATGGTGGGACTTTATAACATCTTATGGCCCTGAAATTGATTATTACCCTAATGCACGTCAGTCCATCTTGATCGTGAAACCAGCTTGCTATCAAGATGCACACGAGGGCTTTAGAGATACAAAAGTGATAGGGACTAAAGAATGCCAGAGGCATCTAGGTGCTGTGATTGAAATCAGTGAGTTCCAAGAACATTATGTGAGTGATAAAGACATGGGTGGAAAAAATACTTGTACTATCCAGCCATGCAATAACAGAATCCCAGCAGCATACAGTGCATTTACGTATGGTGTAAAGCAAAGATGGACCTTCGTGATGCGTACAATTTCCGACATCGAGTTGCTGCTACAACCACTGGAGGATGCTATCTGAGAACCACTTCTCCCATCACTGACCAATGACCATATTCTCACACCAGAAGAGAGGGATCTTCTAGCACAACCATCCAGGATGGGAGGCCTTGGCATTGTAAATCCAGCAACCATGGCAAGCTACGTACACAGAAATTCACTTAGGTACACCGAATCCCTATCACAGAAGATTTGCGCCCAGGCTGAGACGTGTGAAATCGACTACCAAAGGCAAAAAGACATAAAGACACAGATACGCAATGAGCGAGAAACAAGACGATAGGACCAGCTGCAGCACATAACCGAACATCTGACACCAGACCAGTTCTGAAGAGTTGAAATGGCACAGTAGGTTGGGCCATCAAACTGGCTGACAACCCTGCCTCTAAGGGCAAACAGCTTCCACTTCAACAAACAAGAATTTACTGACGCCACAGCCTTGAGAAATGGGTGGCCAATTGAGAACCTATCTCAACACTGTGCCTGTGGCACTTTCTTCGATGGAATCCATGCAATGCTTTGCAAGAATGAGGCTTTGTTTGCATACATGATGAAGTGCGCGACCTCACGGCGAAAATGCTACAGGAAATATGCAATGATGTCACCATAGGGCCAGCTCTGCTACCTCTACTGGGCGGGCACTTCATCCACAGAACAGCAAATACATCATATGATGCAAGAGTGGACGTCAGTGCTCGAGGTTTCTGGACACGTGGGCAAAGGTCTTTCTTCGACATTAGGATATTTGATCCAATGGCATCATGCCATCATGAACTGTATCTCGAGGCTGCACACAATAAGAATGAACAAGAATAAAAATGAAACTACCAAAAAAGACTCCAACATGTGGATCACGGTCGATTCACGCCCCTTGTGTTTACAACATCAGGTGAGGTGGGTCCAGAGGCGGAGAGATTCTACTCAAGACTGGCAGAGGTTCTTTCTGAGAAGAAGCGTCAACCCCAGAGTTCTGTTACGGCCTGAATGAGATGTCGACTGTCATTCTCCCTCGTGAGGTCTGCACTCCTATGCCTCAGGGGCACAAGATAATCAGCCCTCAGGCCTGTCTCTTTGGCAGGCATGGATTACGATGCTACTGTGGTCGAGTCGCACAAACCACCGACTCCAATAGAAAATGTCTTTATTAACACAGTAATGTTAATAAATAAATATAAAGCAATAAAAGTAGTAGTAGATGGTTGGTAACCACAGCCGTTGGCGTGCTTGGGGCCAACGGACAGTAATATTAGGGTTAGTGTTAACCTTAACATTACAACTCCAAATGGTGAATGGATTTCGGTGGTTCACAATATAATCCCAAAAGGTTGGAGGTGATACGGTATACAAAAAAAGAAACAGCAGCAACAGCGGCGGCTGCGGCGGCATCATCATCATCATCATCATTATTGGCAGTAGTAGTCGTATTACTATTGTTCGGGCTATTATTATTGCTATTATTATTATCATCATCATCATCATCATCATCATCATTATTATTATTATTATTATTATTATTATTATTATTATTATTACTGCTAATATTATTATTACTATTACTATTATTAACTCTGACACTACGACAGATCCTTCCTAATTCACTAACATCGTCTGGGGGAAGAAAGATTAAATTGACGTCCCCTAAGTAACGAGGTAAGGTGTGTGTGTGTGTGTGTGTGTGTGTGTGTGTGTGTGTGTGTGTGTGTGTGTGTGTGTGTGTGTGTGTGTGTGTGTGTGTGTGTGTGCGTGCGTGCGTGCGTGCGTGCGTGCGTGCGTGCGTGCGTGCGTGCGTGCGTGCGTGCGTGCGTGCGTGCGTGTGTGTGTGTGTGTGTGTGTGTGTGTGTGTGTGTGTGTGTGTGTGTGTGTGAATTAAATATTATAACCGGGCATAGTGTCAGTTTACATGGAAGGGAGAGGGACGCAGGAAGGGAGAGAAGATGGATGAATGGCAGTAGAGAGGGAGTGAGAGGATAAACTATGGATGGAACAGGAAAGATAAGGGAAGGGAGAAAAAAAATGTTGAAAAAGGTAGGTCACTCACATTTTCAAAGTCGTGGTATTTCTGATAATGTATTCCAGCTAGCGCCAGACAGTTTCTTTCACCTGTGAGAGTCATACTATTCCAGCTGGCACTAGATGATTTTATTCTGCGAAGAGTGACCTTCACCGTAATGACATCATGTTTATTGTATTGTTACTTCCATACGAGGTGGTGGGTGGTGGGGACCATCATCCACTCACTTGATATAGTGCTGTTCTTCTTCCATCATCTTTTATCATTCTGCCCTTTTCTTTCTTTCTTTTTTTTTCTTCCAACCGTCCTGTCACTTTCTATTCCCGTGCTTTTCACTTCAGGTGGCTCTACCCTCTGTTTTTCACAACAGGTGACTTTACACTGAGTGACAAGCCAATGAAACCATTTACATTCCTGGGTGGTAACCATATGGCCAATTAACGGAGTGATGTGGAGTCTACTATGGTGTCACTGTTAAAGAGATTGAGAGACGCAAATGCAGCATCCATCCAGGAACCAAAAGTCCACAGTTCTCCTCGCGCCTCGCTGTAGCACGGCACTGCCGGCCTCAAGGAAACACTGGTTCATTGCAAGGGACGCGCCTGCGGGAGTAGTTGTTTGCCTGTAGTTGATGAGTCTGCTCCAACAGACAGACCGGGCAACCGTACGATAATCACTTACTTAAGTTAGGAAAGACTTCTTGTGTTGAAGGGGTTACTGAAGTCGGTATTTAACTTTTGCAGTGCTATGTTCCTCCTGTGATTAAGAAAAAAAAAGAAAAAAAAACACGTTCTCGAGAGGAAACGATTAAGGAGGGAAATGCAA
This sequence comes from Coenobita brevimanus, assembly GCF_032717465.1. Classification (NCBI taxonomy): domain Eukaryota; kingdom Metazoa; phylum Arthropoda; class Malacostraca; order Decapoda; family Coenobitidae; genus Coenobita; species Coenobita brevimanus. The sequence continues at coordinate 41,371,949 of NC_136991.1, forward strand.
GAACAATATAAAAGGTAAAATGAAAAATGAAGAAAATGAGAGAGGAGCGCGCGGGAACTGAGACTGCAAACTGCAAATTGACCCAGAAATTACGTTAGGAGAAAAACATTAAGTATAATAATAAGGAAATTACAAGCGAAAGATGACGAAAAGGAGGGGGAGAAATGATTAACACTTTCAGTACTGCAGTATCTGGTTTTCTTTTTTCTAGTTTATTTTTACTGCACCAGGCTATTTCATTTACTTTAAGTCAACTGTCAATGAAGGGGTAAACGAATCCTCGTTATAACCCCTCTTGTTCGAAATCTTCCTAATCTGAATAATGCCGTCTGAAGAAAAGAAAAAATACATTTGTAATATGTCATCAGAATGAACAATTTGTTCATGAAGGAAACAGGAAGGAAAGAAAATGAAAGGCATGACATGAAAACAGGGATAAGTGAAGGATGAAAAGAAAAAACACACCTAAGATTAATGAAGGCCGAAAAAGGGAAGAAAAGATAAGAGTTGACAGGGGTGAAAAATGAAGGCAGGGATGAAGGAAGAGAGTGTAAAAGGTCGATAAAATATTAATTCTTATACAGGAATTAACGGAAGAAGCATAAAACAATAAAGGAGGACGACACAAGGACATCATTACCCAAACGGAAACTTGCAAATTGGAGCATCTGTCGAATTAAACTGCCGAATATTTAACTTCAGCCTTAACTCCCTGCACTGCAGTTAAAAATTTATTATTCTATTAGTTCCACTTCCAGACGATTTCATTTAGCGATGGAGATATCCCTCGGAGGGGAGTTTCGCAAGAGTTTCCACTAAATTTTGAGTGATCATGTTATTTTTATATCCTGAAAGAAACTGCAATGCAGTCTTGATTCTTGCTACATAGTGCGGATGATACTACAATACTTCGCACTAGCACATCTCACACCGCAGCACCTCAAACTAGCACACCTCACACTGTCACGCCTCACACCATCACACCTCACACTACTCGCTCCTCGCATTGCAACAACCCATTCTACCATATCACACCATCACTGTCGCACCTCATACTACCATACATCATACAGCCACACCGTACACTGCCACATCACATATTGCAACGCCTCACACAGTCTCACCTTAAACTGACACACAGCACGCTACCCTACTTCGCACCGCCACGCCTCACGATGTTACACTTCACACTGCCACACCTCACATTCTTAAACATACTACTGAGTCGTTTTACACCGTCACACTCGGTACTGCCACATCACATCCTGCTACATTTATCACTGCCGCGCCACACACCGGCACGCCACACTACACACTTCTATATCTCACACAACCAAACCTCACACTAACACACTATAGTCGGAAGCACATATTACCCAAAAGAACTTCTGATCAATAATCAGGGTATCGAAAGTGTAAAAGTTAAGTTGAACAGATTTTGTCTCAGTAATTCTTTAGGTAGTCACGTCTTCCTAATGGATGAGTGAATTAAGTGTCTAGATTACCTCATTATTCTTTATCGCAGGTATTCGTCAGTACAATCAATGTTTTCTGTCACTGCTATACATAGCGCCTCCATTTCCACGACTTTCCTTCCCATTCTTTCATTAAATTATTCTCTTTCTCTCTCTCTCTTATTCTTGTTGCTGTTGCTTCTGCTGTTGCTCAAACCCCGGCCCGCCTGATCAAGCAGACCTGTCGACTGCAGGCAAGCAAATGCTCCTATGAGGCTGTCCCACTAGTGCCCTAAACCGCTGATGTTTGCGTCATAGTGTGCCATATGCGGTAAAACTGCTCCATTAGGTGTGTTACTTTGTGTGTGCCTATTCTGCAAGCTGGTCACGTGTCATATGATTCCACTGAAGCCAGATCTGTGTTGGAAGCTAAGGAAGGCGGGTGCTGTCCTGTTCTCAACCTGCCTGGATAAACTCGATCAAGCCTGGATGAACTCGATTACCTTTTTAAAGACACCTTCCCCTCAGACTCTAGTATTCTCTTGCATTTTTTCACTCCCTGTCTTTCATTTCCTCTTATTCTACGACTGCACTTCCTTCTCACGATTCTCGGTTTCTTTCCTCACGTTACACGATTTTTTCTTTCTTTTCTCTTGGTTTACGACTGTATTTTTTCCTAATTGCATGCCATTTTTTTATTCAAGTATTTTTTTCTTTCCACTCCTTTCTCTTTTTCACTCTATGTATACCTCTCTCTCTCTCTCTCTCTCTCTCTCTCTCTCTCTCTGTCCATGCCATTCTTTCCTCCTCTCATTTCTCTCTCTCTCTCTCTCTCTCTCTCTCTCTCTCTCTCTCTCTCTCTCTCTCTCCCTCTCTCTCTCTCTGTCCATGCCATTCTTTCCTCCTCTCATTCCATGCTTTTATTTTTTCCTCCATGATTCTTTCTCTTTGTTTTGTTCTTTTTCCACAACTTTCATATTCCCTCTTTCTATGGCACTTCCTTTTTCTTTCTTTCGATGGCTTAACTTCTGTTGCTCTTATTCTAACGCTTATATCTCCCTTTCTTTTTACTGTATATCTCTCTCTTCTTTTCACAATTCAAGACTATCTTTTAGCTCTTTCTTACTTTTTTCAGTGCTTTTCTTTTTCCCTCATTTCACACCTTTGTGTTCTTTCTCACTCCACGGCTTTCGTTACATTTCTCTCAGTCATCTATCATATTTCCATTTTCTTTCAATTCATTACTTCTTTTTCATCCCATTTCTCTTTCCATTCTCCAATTTACGAGCTTTTTTCTTTCTTTCTCTCTCTCTCTCTCTCTCTCTCTCTCTCTCTCTCTCTCTCTCTCTAATACCACTACGCCTTCTCCCTTTCTCTAATGATTTTGTCTCCCTCTCACTTCCAGGCTCTCCCTTTCTCTTATTTCGCCGTTTTCTCTCTCTCACTGCTTGTTCCTAATTTTCTTTCCAATTTTGTTATTCCATTTGCATTTTTTTTTTCACTCTTTAGTTCCATTATTATTATTATTATTATCATATTATTATCATATTATTTTGCCAGACCGAGTTACAATATTTTATGTAAACGAAAGTAGATTATATTAAGCAAGACAAGGCAAAATTATATTACACTTCAAAATTAGGTTATGTTTCACCAGGTTTAAATGATGTGTAGAGTCAGCTTTTAGTATACTGAAGGATGTGTTCATTAGGGATGTGTGTCACACTATCAGTTATTCTAGCACAACTTACACTGTTATTTGGGAAACTGGTAAATCCACATCTTGGTTTCCTTTTTCATCTTCTGCTTCTTCCTTTTTTCCAAACACTTTTCACTTTGGTGTCATTCCTTTATCTCTTCATCACTTCACTTCAAGCTTGGTGCAGTTGTTCTTTGGGCAAATACACCCACACATCTTTTTCCATTTTTTTTTTTTTTAGGCACATTAAAAGTATTTATTGAGTCAAAGGTCAAACTGCCCAACCACGCAAATGTGGGATCCTATGTTCATGTACGTTCAGTAATCATCGGGGCAATTTGCACAGATATATGTTTGTGTGGTATGGCTGTATGGAAACCATCCTGCTTTCCATTGTGAATGTTGGCAATCATTACCCCAATAGTACCTAGGGTCTTAAAAGAAAGATGGAACGAGACAGTGTCAAAAATTAACATGAGCAAAGATAAGAAACCCAGGGCACGAACCTATGAGCAAGGCTACTACAAGCCGATTGGGGGAAGGCGGTACACTAATACCGCTCCAGCAATGTACCGTTCCAGTAAAATACCGCTCCATTATAATCCTACACATGGGGACCCGGGCCTTTAATGGGCTAATTAGACCGTTAGGTCAGGTTGGGTTAGACTCGGGCATATTAAAAAATTACATAAAGTTAACGAACAATAATAATACAAGCGAACTAAATTATGTTAGCTCATTTTAGGTCAGAGTGGGTTAAACCACTAAGAAGGCTGGTAAAGTTAGGTTAGTTAAAACTTAACTAATTTCGAGTAAATTAACTATGTATAATAAAATTAATTAGTGTAACACAGAATAACAATACGAGACAGCATTTTATTATATAATCAGATTACGAGAGTTCAGGATTTATTAGATTAAGCTTTGGCTCGGCTAGTGTAGACAAGCTAAATCAGAATTATATAAAGTTAAGGAAAGTAACGCCCAATGATATTACGGGGCAGCATTAGCGTGTGCTTCTACCAGCGTAAAATTCCCGTGGAGAGAAGGGGAACAGGGCAGCGGGGTGGAATATTAGATCAGGACATAAGTACATGGGGTCAGGCAGGGTGTAGGGCCAGAGCCTCCTTAGTATTACCCGCCATGCACGATTAGTCTCTCATTGCCATGCTTATTTCCACACCCTTACTGCCTTTGCCCGTGTCCTGTGTGGGAGTGGGAGTGAGAGCGAGTTGGGAGTGGTGTGTGACAGTAGGAGGAAAAGTAAGAGGGGAGTGGTAGGTGGTAGTGGGACTGGAGGATGAAGGAGCGAAAAGAGAGTGACACAGGTGAAAGTGTGATCTGGATTGGTATGAGTGGGGATGGAATGGAGAAAAAAAAAATAGTGGCAGTGATAGTGGTAGATGTGACAGTGGAGTGAGTGGGAGTGACGCAGGAATGGTGGATGAGAATGAGTGAAACAGGAATTTTGACACACACACACACACACACACACACACACACACACACACACACACACACACACACACACAGAGTCAAAGGTAGGGAGAGTACCGGTAAGAGAGTACGAGAATGACGGAAGTAAATAAATGATGAGAAGAGGGGTGAACTGTAAGAGAAAATGAGGCGAAAGACGGAAGCAGGAAATGGGAAAGGAAGAAAGCGAAGAAGCGAACCGAGGAAGATGAAGGCGGGAAGTAAATAAATGATGAGAAGAGAACTATAAGAGGAAATGAAGCGAAGAGAAGGAAGGGGGAAAGGAAAGACATTTGGGAGGGAAGAAAAGAGACAGGATATAAGACAGAAAAGGAGGTAAAAGAAGAAAGGGGGAAAGTGAATCGGAAAAAAAAGAGAGAGAGAAAGAAAGAAGGGCAAACAGGGAAAAGAAAGAGGACAGGGAGACAGGAAACATGTAAAAGAGAAGGAAGGAAGGAGGGAGCGGGAGAAGAGACTTGAGAAGGAGAAGAATGAAAGAAAAGTATTGTATGAGAAAGGTGGAAATAAATTAGCAGTGAGAAGAGGGAGGATTTATTAGAAAAAAAAAAACGGAGGAGGAAGAGGTAAAGAGAGAGGGAAGGGAGAGAAAGAAGAAAACAATGCGGAGAGAAAACAAAGTAGGAGAGGGAAAAACGGGGAAAAAAAAGAAAAAATCTAGAGGATATAAAGGAAGAAAAGGATGAAAAAACATAGAGGAAGCCGACAAGATAAGGGTGAAAGAACAAAACATGGTAAAAGGAAAAGAGAGAAAAGGAAGAGGACGGGGAGAAAAGAATGAAGTAAACCAGGAACAGAGAGAGGAAAGAAAGGGTAGGAGGAGAAAAGCAAGTATACGACAGACGAAGGAGAGAATAACAAAAGAGTGAGGAAAGACAGGACAGAAGGAGAAGCCAGGAAAGACAAAAGAAGGAAGGAGAAAAGAAATCAGAAGAGAAAACAGGAAGGAGCAAAAGACATGGAGAGAAGGAAGACAAGGAGAAAAGAAAACAGGAAGAAACGAAAATAAAGAAAATTAAGATCAGAGGGAAGAGAGAAAAAGAAGACATGAGGAGAGAGAGACAACAGAGAAAATAAAAAGACATGAAAAAGAAACAGTGAAGAGAAAATGAAGACTGGGAAGAGAATAGAAAGAGAGTGAAAAGAAAAAGAAGAAAGAAAGGAAAAGAGGAGAACGGAGAGGAAAAATATAGAGGAGGAGAAAAAGAAGACAAAGGAGAGAAAGAGACGAGAACGAGTAGACAAGGAGAGAAAGAGCTTGAAAGAGAAAACAAAATGCGCAGAGAGAGAGAGAGAGAGAGAGAGAGAGAGAGAGAGGGTAATAAGACAAATAATACTGTAAAGTGGTAGGTTGGGCGCTCACCATCCACTCACCTCAATGTAGTGCTACTTTGGGTGTCTGCCCTTTCCTCTCTTCCTTCCTTCCTCTTCCGTCTTTCATTCATTCTTTCATCATCTTTCTGCCTGCGGGTGACTTTACACTCCCTCTTCTGTCTTTCTCTCCTTCATTCTTTCCTCTTCCTTCTGCCTATGGGTGACCCTACACTGAGTGACAAGCCAAATGGTTTCCTGTACACCTGGAAACCATTTACTACGCTGGGTGGTAACCATATAACCAAATTATGGCGCCTGATGGTTTGCTGCCTAATTAAGGCGCTCCAGTCGGATTGAGCCTGAGTAGGTAATCGTTGAGGTTTATTGCTCATGTTATGCCACTCAGGGATGAGTGAGGCTGGTCACTCTCATCTTAAATGTCAGGACCAACCTGCCTAACCCCGGGCTCCTTTGCTCCTCATGAGGCACCATAGGATTGGATAATGGATGAAGGGATGGAATACTGGAAAGTTTACGGAGAGGAAGAAGGATATATAGACTAGTAAACAGAGAAAGAATAAGAAAAAAGAAGAAAGATAACAGAATGAGGAAGGAAGAAGGAAAGAGAGAAAGCAAGAAAGAAAGGATTGATTGAATGGATGAATGAAGAAAGACAGAAAGAACGAAAGAAAAAGAAGGAAGGAAGGAAGGAGGAAGAAAGGACGGGAAGAAGGAAAGAAAGAAAGAGGGAAGGAATAAAGGAAGGAATGTGGGACGGGAAGGAGACAGGAAGGAAGGAAGGAAGGAAGGAAGGATGGATGGATGCATGGATGGATGGATGGATGGAAGGAAGGAAGGAAGGAAAGTAGGACGGAAAGGAGGAATGAAAGAAGAAGGAAGATGAAAGGAAGGAAGGAGGGAAAATGGAACGAACGAAAGCAGGAAAGAAGGCCACGTAGAGAGAAATAAATGATAATCGATATTTCCAGAAAGAAAGGACGTAATAAATTCTTTGTTAAGTATGAGAAAACGCAAAGTAAAAACATGCAGAGGAACAGAGGAAAAAGAAGAAAGGCAGGAAGCAGGATAAAAAGACAATAACAGGAAGGTGGGAAGGGTAAAAGTGATAGAAAGCAGGAAGAAACAAATAGTATATGATAATGGAGAAGTAATGGAAAGATGGATGGAAACAGAGAAATGAAAAATTGGTGAGAAGAAAGAGAAAATGAGAAATAAACTAGAGGGGCACTCAATGGAGCACATCTCTCCGACAAGGGCAACGTAATTTCCAAACCACTCTTCATAATGGGTTAGATTTTCTCATCACTGATTACGGTTTCACAGAAAGTGTTTTCCGGATCCAGAATCTGTAATACAATCCGGATCGGTCCCAAAAGTTTACTTACTGTTCCCTGGGTAATGGGCTATCTACCCACTAGGTTTGGTCCAAATCTCTCTCTTAGTTTTTGGGTAATGCTGCTAACAGACAGACAAACAATTAAAAACGCAAACGGGGGTGAAAACATACTCTCCTTGTCAGAAAGAGGAGACAGAAGGAGGACGAAACCTGAGCAAGCCAACAGAAGAGAAGGAATGAAGAAAACGGAGGCAGAAGGAAGGAGGAAGAGGCAGAAGGAAGAGGAGGAGGAAGATAAAGAAAAATGAATTAGGAGGAGCAATATAGGGAGACAAAAAAGGCAGACGAAAGAGGAAGGAAGGAAGGAAAGAAGAGGATCATTAAATGGAAAAGGAGGCAAAAGTGAAGGAACTAGAAAGGAAGAGGCGAAAGGAAAAGGAGGATACAGAAAGAAGAGGAGAAAACAAAAGGAAAAGGAGCAGAGAGAACAAAGAGGAGGGGTCAGAAGGAAGAAAAGGAGAAGACTGAAGAAAAGGGAGGGGGCGACGGGAGGAGGAAGAGGTAGGCAGAAGGAAGAGGAGATAGAAGGAAGAGAAAGTAAACGGAAAAAACGAAAAAATTGAATAGAGGGAAGGAAGGTAAAAGGAAATGAGGGAAAAGAGGAGAATAAAGGACAAGGAGAAACAAAGTAAGAGGATAAATAAAAGACAAGGAGAAAAAAAGTAAGAGGATATATAAAGTGAGAGAAGAAATTATGTAAGAGGATTCTATGTAAGTGGAGACAAAGAGGATACATAAAGTAAGAGGAGACATTAAGTAAGAGGAGAAGTAAAGAAGAGACAAAGTAAGAGGAAATAAAGTAAGAGTAGAAATAAAGTAAGAGAACTAAAGTAGAAGTAGAAATAAAGTATGAAATGAAATAAAGGAAATGGAAGACAAAAAGGATGAGAAGGAGGCAGAGGGAAGGGGAGGATGGAAGAAGACATAAGGAAGAAGAGGAAGAAAGGAATAGTAGGATGCAAAAGGAAGAGGAAGGATGGGAGAAAGAGGAAAAATAAAGGAAGTGGGCGCAGAGGAGAAGGGACAATGAAGGAGGAGGAATGCAGAAAGAGGAAGAATAAAGGAAAAGAGGCGAGAAAGAGGTGAAATGGAGAAAGAGGAGGAGGCGGGAGGAAGAAGAGACAGGAGGAAATGGAGGAGACTGGGGGAAGAGGAGGAGGCAGGAGGACGAGAAAGTAGAGCGATAAATGGTGGGGACGAGATAGCCACTAAAAAAAAAATAAATAAATAATAAAAAAAAAAAAACAGGGAAAACGGAGATGAAACGAAACACAGGTACGAAAAAAAGTCTGAAAGACATAAGACATAGAGACGAGAACAGCTGGAGGGAAAATATAAACAATATAAAGAAAGAAAACGAATCAGGTGAAAAATAACATAAGAAAGAAGGAAAGGGCAGACTAAGAAAGAAAAAACACGAAAGAATGGAAAAGGGAGTAGAATGATAAAGATTAAACAAGTGAAAAGAAAATGAAGGAAGTAGGAGGAAGAGGAGGAGAGAAAAGAAAGAAAGCGAGTAAGTGGTGCGGAAAATGATACGCAGAGAAGTGAGGCAATAAATGAAGCGGAGGTGAGAGAGAGAGAGAGAGAGAGAGACGATTGAAAGGGCAGGGGAAACCAGGGAAAATGGGAAGGAAGGGAAAGTGCGGAGGAGAGAAGAAAAAGACTAAAGGACGGAAAAAATGAGATGGCAGTTGTAGAAGGAGAGGAGGAAGGAAAGAAAAAAGAGGGAAAGTATTAAAAAAAAATGAAGGAGGGAAAGAAGTGTGAGAAGGAAAGAAGAGAGAGAGGGAAAGAAAAGACAGGAAAAGAAGAGGGTAAGTGCGACGAGAGGGAAGGGGGGAGGACAGGAAGACAGGGAAGAAAGGAAGAGGGGGAAAGGTGTGAAGACTAGGGAGAAAAAACAGAGGTAATGAATGAAGAAAGAGAAGAAATGACGATGGGAAGGAAATAAGAAAGCACAAAGATAAGGAGGGGATGAATGGAGACAGGGGGAGAGGATAGAGTGAGATGAATGGAAAAGGGGCAAACCTGGATAGATGGGATAAGAGGAGGAGGAAAAATGGAAGGAACGAATAAAGAAAAGTAAGGATAAGATGGAAGAAAGAAATACACAGTGAGGGCATATCCGATTTAACAAATATATGAAAGAACGTAAAACAGGGAATTTAATAACTATATAAAAGAAAGAACATTTATTTCCACACTTTTCACTTTTCATCTCTTGCTACCATAAAAAAAATATTGAGAAACTTAGCTGAATTGTGGAACTAGCTCAAAAATAATGAAAAAGAGATTCACAAAAACTGTAGCCATATCGAGAGAGTATGAAATGAAAGAAATGAAAAGAGGAAACTAAAGGAGAAAGGACAGAAGGGGAGCAGCAGAGTGGGTTAAAATGAAGAACAGTTTAATAACGAGAGAGAGAGAGAGCGAGAGAGAGAGAGAGAGAGAGAGAGTCTTCTGTACATACATACACACAGTGAATACATGGGGAAGGCGGTGGCTCAATCGGTAGAGAGGTGGCCTGCAGTCTTACCGGATCCATGTTCAAATCCCCGCTGGGGCAGGGAACAGTTTATGGATTTGAATTTCATAAAGTCAGACTTTACTGATCTACCAGAAGACCCGCCGACATGTCGTAAAAATGCCCCAGCTAATACCAATATATCAGTCCTGTATGAGACAGCCCTAGCATGTATTCAATATGGACGGTGGGTGTTAGTGCCGAAGTGGTGATATGTAGAGGTGTATGGTATGCAGGAGGACTACAGGTCCTTGGGAGCAGACTGTGAAGCCTATGTCCAGAGTCGGACACGTTAAAAAAAAAAAAAAAAAATCAAAACTACAGGTAGCCTAGCAATTTATCGCAATTTGCTCGGATGCTGCCTATTTTCACGTCATAATCGCTTATGAATATTTAGTGAACGGAGCCTGTCGGAAAAAGAACTTTTATCTTCCTTGTATTATTATAAACTACGTCATTTTCACTGTAATCAGGTTGTCGCAAGACGATTTAATACAACTCAAGAAGAATATGATTAGTAATGACCAGTTAATTAAGGCTGTATCAAATCCCTCCATACAATTTTATTAAACTTGGTGGAAGAAGCCATATAGTGATGGGGTTTATAAGGGCCATATTTAATATTTAGTTAGTATATTCTCTCATTATATGTATGTATTCATCGGGAGACAGAGAATAATAAAAAAATATAACCGTATTGAGGGCCTTAAATATAAGTGTATATCTTCACTGTTTTCAAGGCAGATTAACACTGCACTCCCAACCCTGGAATGATTATTGCTTCCATGGCCGGGAGCCATCTGAGTGTGCCTTGCGCATTACGGAGGTTATTCTCTCGGGCATGGAAGCATACATTCCTTTCTCATATCCTTTGACTAACGCAAGAAAGCCTTGGTTTAATCACGCTTGTTCTAATGCTGTCCGCAACAAGGAGAAGGCCTACAAAAGGTACCGGAGCCAACCCACCCCTGAATCATATCATCTTTACGTTTCTGCCCGGAATCGTGCTAAGTCTGTTCTTCGCTCTACTAAAAATAATTTCATCCATACTAAATGCTCTCAACTCTCCAACTCGAATTCTTCCCGCTCCTTCTGGCACCTTGCCAAAAATCTTTCTAACAACTTTACCTCATCATCCTTCCCTCCTCTTTTCTACTCTGATGGTTCTGTAGCTATTTCTTCTACTGATAAAGCAGATCTCTTCGCACAGACTTTCTCCTCCAATTCCACCTTAGACGATTCCGGTGCTGTTCCTCCATCACTTCCCCCCTCTGACTTCCTTATGGCTGACATTAAAATTTCTTCAGATGATGTATTTTCTGCCATCACTGGCCTCAGTACTAACAAGGCATATGGGCCTGATGGGGTTCCTCCTGTTGTTCTCAAGAACTGTGCTTCTGTGCTTACACCCTGCCTAGTCAAACTATTTCGCCTTTGTCTGTCAACTTGTACCTTCCCTTCTTGCTGGAAGTTTGCTCTCATTCAGCCAGTCCCAAAGAAGGGTGACCACTCCCAACCCTCCAACTATCGTCCAATTGCTTTAACGTCCTGTATTTCAAAAGTTTTCGAGTCAATTCTTAATAAAAAAATTTTAAGGCATCTTTCCTATCACAACCTTCTTTCCGATCGTCAGTATGGGTTCCGTCAGGGACGCTCCACTGGCGATCTTCTCACCTACCTTTCAGACTCCTGGTCATCCTCCTTTCGGGACTTTGGCGAAAGCTTTGCCATTGCACTTGACATCTCAAAGGCTTTCGATCGAGTCTGGCATAAATCTTTAATTTCCAAACTGCCCTCCTACGGTTTCTATCCTTCTATCTGTGCCTTCATCGCTAGCTTCCTTTCTGGTCGTTCTATTGCTGCTGTTGTAGACGGCCATCGTTCTTCTCCTAGATCTATCAACAGTGGTGTTCCTCAGGGCTCTGTCCTATCACCTACTCTCTTCCTTTTATTCATCAATGATCTTCTAAGCTGTACATCTAACCCTATCCACTCATACGCTGATGACTCCACCCTTCACCTTTCCATTCGGTTCCCGCAACGCCCATCTCAACAGTTACTTCAAGAAACAAGGGATGAGGCTATGGCACACCTAATGTCTGACTTGGCTTGTATCTCTGACTGGGGTAAAAATAATATGGTTGTCTTTAATGCATCTAAGACTCAGTTCTTACACCTATCAACCCGACAAAGTCTTCCACAGGTATACCCACTAATGTTTAATAATATTCAGCTTAATCCTGCATCATCGTTGAACATGCTTGGGGTTTCGTTTACTCGGGACTTATCTTGGAAAGATCATATTGCATCTCTTGTAAAATCCGCTTCCAAGAGACTGGGTGTGCTAAGCCGACTCCGCTCTTTCTTTACCCCTGCACAATTGTTGACTCTATACAGGGGTTTTATCCGCCCCTGTGTGGAGTACAACTCTCATGTGTGGGGAGGCTCCCCACATACAGCTCTTCTCAATAGGGTGGAGTCAAAGGCTTTTCGTCTCATTAACTCTCCTCCTCTTACTGACTCCCTTCAACCTCTGTCTCTTCGCCGCACTGTTGCATCTTTATCTCTTTTCTATCGCTACTTTAATGGCCACTGCTCCTCTGAACTGTCTGCTTGCATTCCTCCACCTCTACGACGGGCGCGTAGCACCCGTCTGGCAGCAAACTCTCATCCCTTTTCTGTCCAACTCTCTAATGCAAGAGTTAACCGTTACTCCCAGTCTTTCATTTATGCAACAGGTCAGCTCTGGAACTGTCTCCCTCTGTCTGTATTTCCTGCTGCCTATGATCTCCAGTCTTTCAAACGTAGTGTGTCCAGGCATCTCAAAATGATCGGATCTTGAATTTGGCTCTATATTGTATTTTGTTTTTCTCTTGGAGGGAACTGTTCCTGCGGGCTCATGGCCTTTGGTTCCTTCTTCCTCGCATAAAAAAAAAAAAAAAAAAACTTGCGAATATTTTTAAACAAGGGTTAGTGAGTGAGCGCCCGAGTGAAATTGGGTTAATGAATATGTAACAAGGTGATATTGTAATGAACGAGTGTGAACAGGTGAGTGAATGTAAAAAATGACAGTGTGAGGGTGAGTGATAGAATGAATATTGGAGGATGAGTGAGGGTGAGTGTGCCAGTAAGGGTTAGAGTATGACGGTGAGACCGAAAGGATAAGAGACTGAGTGGGAGTGATATCTGTGAGACATCAAATGTGGGTGAATAACTAAGTATGAGAGTATACATATGACAGCAGTGAGAGTGTGAGTGTGTGAGTGACACTGCTAGTGAACGTGTGAGTGAATGCAGGAGACAGAGACACTGAGTGAGAGGCAGAGAAGAATGTGAAAGTGAGTACGAATGAGCATAATTCTGTGAGTGCTGAAAGGTTGAGTGGGAGCAAGACAGTGAGTGAAGAAGCGAATGAATGAGAAAGTGAGGGTAAGTGGGAGCGTGGGAATGAACGAATGAGGGCTTGAGCAAGTGAGTGGTAAGAAACACTGAAGAAAATGAAAGAGAGAGAGAGAGAGAGAGAGAGAGAGAGAGAGAGAGAGAGAGAGAGAGAGAGAGAGAGAGAGAGAGGAGTAATGGATGTACACAAAACAAGAGGGAGGGAGACAGACCCAGAAGACTGTTCAAACAAAAGAAAGGGAGAGCAAAAACCTGATGAAAGGAGGACGAACTGCACAAAATAAAAGGAGAGGGGGGAACAGAAGCAATACGAGAGAGAGAGAGAGAGAGAGAGAGAGAGAGAGAGAGAGAGAGAGAATTTCTTTTAACCTCTGTATTAATTTTCTGAATAAGTAGATTTCTCTGCGCTAAATACAACACATGTCCAGTTTCTTCCAGTGTATTGAGAGAAAACATGGAAACTGTATACCCAGTCCTGAGATATATGTATGCCCATCTGACAGAATTACAAAATAATATTACTGCGTCATAAAAGAAGCTAGTACCCCGATGTAAAGGCCACAGGATGGCAGTCGTGGCCTATGTAAAGGGATAATATCCCATGAGATACCAGTGAGTCGTAGAAGAGGTTGTAGTAGTAGTATTGTTAGTTGTAGCAACAGTAGTAGTAGTAGTAGTAGTGGTAGTAGTAGTAGTGGTAGTAGTAGTAAATTCGGTTCAGTTCTATTAACTTTTTTTCGCGCTATTACAGATAATATAATCATTAATGGTCTATATCCACTAGATATTCAAAATTAGCCATTAACTGTAGAAAGTTACGATCAACCAATAAAAATAAATCACTTACACAATATTACACCGGGCAAATATAATGCTAAACAACTGAACAAAATATATACTGTAGATACACATTTAACTTCAAGTTGTCATTGGTTTTCTATCGTCCTATGGCCAGTAAAAATCATTAGGAAAGTGAACAGATATTTACAAATAAACAAACTTATTATCCACACCATTGCCTACCAGGTAGTTTTATATATGTACATCTCTTCGTTATTCATGATTTTGGAACCACCATACGACTACTCTCCATATTAATAAATGTATATCATTGTCATATGTCAGTTCAAAAATATTTTTAGGTTGTTTAGCTGTGTTGTATAGTGGCCAGGGGTTTTCACAGTAAGACCTCGGCTGATTATAATTTTATTTTTCTTCTTAAAGGTTTTTCGATACCTTGCCTGAATATTATAAATGAAGGGTTACTCGTATGATTTTAAAAGCAACTGAGTCGACACCACTGCAACTTCATGGTTACTCATAAAGAGAGGAAGACCAAATATCTTTTTTCAGTGAGCTTGAAAATATTTTCTCAAATGTTTGAACCGGCTGAGAACTAAAGCCCAAATTGAATTATCGTTTATAAACGCACTCCCTGGTTGTAAACCTAGATTACAACATAATCCCACATCACAGATATTCAGAACGAGGTTCTGAGCCAATGAGGCTAGAGGTTTCTCTAAAATCCCACAAAGGTAATCCATTATCTGGCATACAACATGCTCTGAACAAAAACAATAATGTTTCGTTATTAACCTAAAATATTCTAGAAGAGTTAATTTATGCATAAAGGTAATTTAATCTAAACTCACTGTCCTTTCTGTCTGACAAATCTAAAATAATTTAATCTATATTCACTGTCCTTTTTGTCTAACAAATTAAAATGAAATATGTTGCCTTATACTTACAAGGTTGAACGACCTCATACTGATTTACACAAAGGATACTCTGTGTCGGATTCCGAGATGCCTTGAACACCATTACTTTAGAATTACTTTTATTAATTATCTGATCAAGTAAACACATTTGTTCTTCAAATTTTTGAGTAACTGAAATCAAACTGTCCTGCAAATCACCCAGTACTGCAATGTCGTTAACATATGTAATTATATTCGGTCTTAAAAAGCTAAAACAACATCCAATATTCATCTCTAATACTTTCCTCAGTACATCACCAACGTATAATTTATAAAGCAGAGAAAGAATTCCTCTCTGTCTAACCCCTTTATTTACAGTATAGGATACACCCCACACTCACTCTACCGAATTCTAGCATGCTGATTCCTAAGATGGTGCGTAAGTGGCGGCAGCATCAGCAGCAATAACAGCGGCAGCAACAACAACAGCAACAGCAACATCCTTTTAGCGGATGGTAGCCCATTCTACAAACTCTACTATGACATCAAAGCACTATCTGCCCTCCTTTCCCTATTTTGTATCCTTTATGAGTTTTGAAGGGCCACTGACGCCCCTAAAAATAATGGTAGAATATTTTCTAGAGTGGAAGACATCACCAAGGAACTAGACGAGCTGACTTCAGGAGCTGCGGCGAAATCCATATGTTAACTTTCCCATGTCTCTGATCATTAACATTTTTGGGAGGAGGATTGATCAGCAGGCCATGCTTCCCAAAGACGGCATTACAGATGAGTGACCATAGTACAACAGGTACAAAGATACCAAAGCCATATCTGACGTTCTTTCACTATTTCTGAGAACTTTTAATTCGCTGAAGGGCTGACTCACCCATAGAAATCATGGTTAGAAAACTGTATATATCGGAAGATCTTTGGAGTAACCAGACGAACTCATCTGGTTAAGTTTCATTCCTACCCATCAAATAGCCAAGGAGGAGTTCACACACACACACACACACACACACACACACACACACACACACACACTGGATCTTGCGCAACCGCATTCGGCGAGTTTGCTGAAAATGATACCATGCTGCATAGCTGGATTGGTAATGCCGTCAAACTTTAACCAGAATAAGACACCTGATTTCCTACCAGCGCTGTGAAAGGGGTTCTTGTAGTTATTTTTAATCTTATGGCTGTCCATGGTTTTCCCTGCAGAATAAAAACACCCACGGATAGTTTCATTCATTTATCATCTAACACTTTTCTGCCCCATCGGGAATGCAGGAGCCCGGGGCTGGGCTAATTAGTCTCAAAATTTAAGGCAAGGGTGACCGACCTCTCATGTCCCTGAATGGCATTATGTGAGCAATAAACTCCTACCTTTCCTAGGGCATGAACCCTAACAGGCTTAGTCCGGTTGGAATGCCTTAACCTACCAAACGACATTTTGTTATATGGCTTGTCATTCTGTAAGAGTCACCCAAGGACAGCATTACATCGAGTGAGTACGTGGTAGGTACCCCTATCCACCGAATACTGTAAGAATGAAAAATTTATATCAAAATGTCACACTGGAAAGGTTAACTTTCTCATGCTTGTAACCCATCCACCCAGTGAAGTCTTCTTTACGTCTTGACAACGCCACTCTTTTTTTTCAGTTTAGGAAAGGATTTGTGAGCTATGAGTTAATATCAATTTTCTGCCGATCATTAATAGAGATCCCTCTAAACCAGGTTTAGTTTTATGGACGTAGCAAGAATATAATTGGCATATCGCAGTGGGGGAGTTAGCAACATCATTACGCTGACGTCTCTATGATTAACCCTATCGCAGTGGCGCAATTTTTTTATGTGTCCGACTCTGGGCATAAACTTAACATCCCGGCCAAAGGTTCGGCAGTTCTCCTACGTACCACGCACCTCCACATTTCACCCTTTCGGCGGTAACACGCAACGTCAATACTGAAAAAAATAGCTATCGTAAACAGGACTGGCGTATAGGTATTAGCGGGAGTGATTTTATGGGTCTTATGACTGAACAGCAGTCAGCTTCAATGAAATTCAAATATCTAGATGCGAATCGAATTCGCGACCTTTAAGACGGCAGACCATCTCTCGACTAAGCCACCACTTCCCCCTGATAACTTTAAGCTGCATCAGAAAGTTTTCTTCAGCGGAGTTAAACCCTAGCAGTCAAAGGCTTGTAAACTCTGGAGTTAATCTGTCGTTTCTGTTGGTGTACTTGGGAATTTTATTTAGATTAACCCAAGATTATTTCATCAGGCTGAGAAAGAGTCAAAGGGTTAGTTCTTCTTTCCACTAGACGATTTCATTTAACATCTTGCACAGAAGCCGTTAGAAAAAATCCACTAAATTTTATTGTGAAATATTTCCTTACAACAAAATTTAATCGAAAATCGTCAGAGTACAACAAGAAGATGGATTTTATTTTTATTTTTTCTCTTTTTTTTTAAGGAAAAGGTGCAGCAAAGAAGAATGTGGCAGGGGCGTTAACAGCACTGACAAAAATAGGAATTTAACTGTAGGTGTGGAGAAAACCGTGCATGAGTGTATAATTATTATCTCCATTACTAACGGCCATTAATGAAGAGTTGACGATCCTATAAGGGTTTAAATACTGAATGAAAGGTGTTGAAGATAACAGTTCCAGTAACAGGCTTGGCATGATTTTACCTTTTGCAATATTAATCAATATTTTTAAAATGATTGTGTAAGGACAAAAAATTGAGTATAATTAAAACTAAATCATCTGAAAAACAATATGAGCAATAAAAACACATATTACACTACTTTGTATATTGTCATTATTTGCCATCAAAATACGTATTAGCAACATGCAAACTGAATGTCACAACTCACAGGAGCAGTTCAAGATATATTTCTGCCACTGAACAGTTTTACTCTTGTCGCAGAGCCTGAAACTCATATTTAAGTAATACCAACTTGCTGAAGCTATTGGGTAATTTTACTTTATTTGTAATTGTTCGTTACTGTAGGACTCTGGTGAAGTTATTTCTTTACACAGCCTCATTACTGATCATCACTGCCTCAATGGTGACGGACTAGGACGCCTTCTTGCGGTGGCACCAATAACTATACGGCTTAGCTGCCCGGTTATTCAAATGTCCGTCATATCCCTCTCTATCTCTCGAAATTTGGATAGTGGACTGCTGGAGAAAGTCACCTTCAACCTGCATTCTACCGGTTTCACGTTCAGATGAGCCTCGGCCTAAACAGTGTTACCTCACTAGTCATATTTACTTAATTGTTTATTATGGCTTTACTACTGCTTTTAAACATCGCTTGCTGGCAACTTCATGCAGAGCCATGCCACCCAGTGAGGAATATCAGCTGCGTGAATTTCTTCGTTTCCTCACCCTAATAAAAACCTAATTAAAAGTCGTTTATTTTTCTTTTTAATCTTGGTCCCTAAATTAACGTGGAGTAATGACGCACGGACGATGTTTCAGGGTCATAAATCAAAAGTAAGAGCTGTTGAAACAAGTTTATTTAGAGGTATTTGCTGAGTGACATGAAAGACCGACAAACTGAAGAATTCGTTGTTGTTTAATTTGGCCTTAGAGACTGAATGGAGCGTGAGAGATTTACTACAAGAGTGTAATCGTGTGAGGGGGGGGGGGTAGCGGAAGGAGAGAGAGAACAAGAACGGGATAGAGAGATAAGGTGCGACAGTATGAAAGAGATGGTGTCATGCAAAGGCGATTGGTTATAAAGAAAGGACAGAAATGCCTGGAGGATCATTTGTCAAGGACACCACACACAAGATGCTGAGTTGCGGAATACAGACAGATAGATAAATACACAAACTGACGGACAGATGATTTGATAATAATTTTTAAAAGCCTTTGCACAGAGAGGAAGCATAAAAAAAAAAAAAAAAAGGTCTTTGGAGTGAAAGGATCGGTCTTTCTTGCTTTCAGGCACATCTGGTGCAAATACGCGGAAATTTTTTACGCATTCATTATCACGCTGTCTGATTTTTTCTATACAGTATTTTATTTTCATCTTCAGCCCCTGAATAGAGGATATAAATCAAACTGTTCTAACCTAACTTTGTACAGTTCATATACGAGGTGACGAAATTTATTGAGTCTGGGGGAGGAAGGGAGGATAGAAAGAAATGCAAGACAGGGAGAAGGGAGGAAGAGAGAGGGAAGTGAAGGATGAAAGGAGGGAAAACGGAGGATGAGAGAGTTTAGGGGGTGGGAGAGAGGATGCAGGAAGAAGGAGGAGCAAGTGGAAGGGGAGAGGGAGAAAGCGGAAGGGTGAGGGAGAGAGGGTAGAGGGGGAAGGGAGAGAGGGTAGAGGGGGAAGGGAGAAAGTAAACGGGAAGGGGAAGGTGGGGAAGAGGGGGATTGTGTGGAAGGGGTGGGAAAGGGGACAAAGGGGGAAGGGAGAAAGTAAAGGGGGAGGGGGAGAAGATGGAGGAGGAGGAGGGGGAAAGAGTGGAGGGGAAAGAGAGGGAAGGTGAAAGGCAGGGATGAGAGGGGAGGAAGAACACTAGAGGGAAGGGAAGAGAGAGAAGGAAGGGGAGGAAGAGTATATAAAGGTGGGAAAAATAAGTGTGAAAGTGAAGGAAGAGGAAATAAGAGAACGACGAAGACGAGAAGATGTGAAAAGGTAAGGAAAAGGAAATAAGAGGAGAGGACGAGGACGAGGACGAGGAGGAAGAGGAAGACAAGGAGGAGGAGAACGACTAAGAAGAGGAGGAGGAGGAGGGAGGAGAGAGGATGGAAGGAAGACTAATCGAGGGAAGTGATGTGTGAGGGAAGGGAAAGGGGAGAAGCGGAAAGAGACGGCGGGATGGAAAAAGGGATAGGAGGGAGAGGGGAAGAGGTCGGGAAGGAAGGAACGGGGAGGGGAGGAAGAGAGGTTGGAGGGAACGAAGCACGGGGGGAGCAGGAGAAAGAGACGTATGGGTGGAAGAGGGAGAAGAAGGAGACAGGGAAGTGAGCAGTACACAAGAGAGAAGTGACAGGTGAGGAAAAAGTGGGTGGAAGGAAAGAGGAAATGAGAAGGGCGCAAGGAAAACTAACGGAAATTAAAATGTAGCAGAGATGACGTAAAATCGCAAAGAAGAAGCGATGGGGGAGGGAGGGAGTGAGGGAGGGTGGGTGGAAAGGAAGGAGGGAGGAGAAGAGAGAAGCAAGGTAGGAGAAAGGGAAGAAAGTGAGGAAGGAAGAACGGAAGGAAGGAAGAGGGAAAGGAGAAAATCAGAGAAGAATGGAAGCGTGAGAGAGAGAGGAGGGAGGGGAGAAGAAATGAAGGAAAGGAAGAGGGAGGGAAGGAGGGAGGGTGGAAGTGAAGCATTAAGAGAGCCAAAATAGCAGGGAGGGGAGGAGGGAAACAAAGGAAGGAAGAAAAGAATGGAGGATGTAGGGAAGAAGGAGGGATGGGCAGAAGAAAGGGATAAAATAAAAGCAGGTAGAAATTATTGAATATAATATTTGGAAAGGAAGGAGAGAAGCAAGGAATGAGGGAGGAAAGAAAGTGAGGAAGGAAGGAAGGAAGGAAGGAAGGAAGGAAGGAAGAAAGATGGAAGGGGGAAATGATTTCAGAAGAATGGAAGGAAGCGAGAGCGCGAGGGAGAGACGATGGAGGGAGAGAAAGAAATAAAGGAATGGAGGAGGAGGAGGGGGAGAAGGAGGGGGAGGAAGAGGGAGGGAAGGAGGGAGGGTGGGAATGAAGGCATAAGAGAGGCATAAGAGAAGAGAGAGGAGGAAGGAAAGAAAGGAAGGAAGGAAGGAAGGAAAGAAGGGAGGATGTAGGGAAGAAGGAGGGATGGACAGAAGAGACGAATAAAGTAAATGCAGGACGAAATTAGGGAAGAAAAAATTTGGAATGGAAGGTGGGAGGGAAGCAAAGAGGGAGGAAAGGTGGGAAGAAATGAGAGTGAAAGAGATGTAAAAGGAGAGGAAAAGAGAGCAATGTAATAAACAAGAAGTGGAAGGCAAGACGGTTATAAAGAAGGTAAACTTGGCAAAGACAGGAAATATACAGTGAAGATGAGACGGAACAAGGAATAAAAGACAGGAATAAACAAGGCAAAAAAGAGGAATGGATAGAAAAAAAAAAAAAAAAAGAGAGAACGAAAGAAAGACTGAGAAGGCATTCTTTTGAGAAAGGAAAGGAAAAGGAAGAAAATGAAAGAAGAACGGGTGGAAAAGCATGGCTTAAATATCTATATTATTATTAGTCAAGCAACTATACTCCGCGCCAGGCAACTTGTACTGTCACGAGCATTAGTTTCTTTTCTCCCCTGGCGAGAGCGGAGTCTACGTTCCAGTTGGAGACGAGCCACGCATTCAAACATTAGCCGGTCCATACTTAGTGGGTTAATGCTTCATGGGATTTGGTGGGGCTCTTTTCCCACAATGTTACCCTCATCTCTCACCGCCATAAACAACATGGAATTAGTTATTGTTTGTAAAGTGATTCCCGCATGCGTTTCTTTCAGTGTATGCATTACTGTTTATATGTAATTCTTGATATTGTTCTAGGCCCCCTTTCAACTACTGTATTTTCGGTCTAATACTCTAAAGCATCTATCTTAGGTGTCCTACTTTTCAAGCCACGAAGCTTATTTCACAGTGGCAGTGGTTAACAAGAGGATGATATAAGAACATCCTTTAAACTTCGTTATAACTATAGAAAGATGCTGAGTCCAAGTGAGTGAAAGACTCCGTCGTACCGGAAGCATATCTGATCATTGTGAACCGTAGTTGTCGTTCGCCTGGTCCGTCTTCAACCGTGACTTCGACCTCGCTATTGTCAGGGGCGTAAAGAAACTAATGCTCGTGATAGTACATACAACTGCACACTACCAGCCACTGTTAGAGGCTCATGGGCGACCACTATGAAATTTGCTAATCAATATGAACACTTCGTGTGCCGCAGACTACTATATTCTGTCTATTTATGTATCCATCTATTGTCAGATGTTTTAATCCTGCAAGCGGTGACCACAGACAAATCACCTCCATGTCACTCTGTCCTGTCATTTGGCTGCCGTCTATCCGACTCACACCCCTCTCCCTCATATACGTCTCCACTCAATCCACTCATCTCATCCTTGGTCTCTCCTCCTCCTCCTCTCCCCCTCCACCTCACATACTCGTACATTCTCCTGGACACTATTTTGTTAAAAAAAAAAAAAATCGCTTATTATAGGGGACTGTTACGAGAAGGGGCAAATCTAGTGATAAGATGGCTGGCGGGGAGTATACAGTAGTCACCTTCACCTAAATGCCGGTATTGGTTACTCTGGTTCTGGGCCCGTGTCCTACTGATGAAGGCAGGCAAAAAATTAACTAGATCATGTGTTTGGATTCTTAATTTTCAGTTTTTATTATTATTATTATTATCATTATTATTATTACTATTATTATTATTACTATTATTATTATTATTATTATTATTATTATTATTATTATTATTACTATTATTATTATTACTATTATTATTATTACTATTATTATTATTATTATTATTATTTTTATTATTATTATAATTATGTGTAGAGAAGGGGGGAGGTGAAACGAGTAGTAAGAGAGAGAATAAGAAGAGAGTGGATGAGGAGTTTGCAAGGAAATATACAGTTACGTGGAGGGAATGTAAGAAAATGGTCAGGACGGAGGTTAAGTAGATGACAGGATGATAAAGACGTTAGTGAGGGAGTCAAAGATAAAAATGGCAGACTACTGGTGGAGAATGGAGAAAACGTGAACACATGGAGAGAACACTTTATGGAATTGTTGAACATGGAGAATCAATGTGACGCAAGTATACGTGGCCGGGGAATGGCTGAGAGGAGGAGGGAGATGAGAAAGGAGGAGATTAGTAGTGGGGAAGTAAGGGAAGCAATGAAGAAGTCAGAATAGAGAAAGCCCCGGGAATTCATGGACAGTGTCACCTGAAGCACGGGGGATAGTTGTAGAATGGATATGGAAGATGTGCAGATGGGCCTGGGAGGAAGGTAGAGTCCCGGAGGATTGGAAGTCAGGTATAATTATTTCCCTGTACAAAGGAAAAGAAGAAAAAAAGTGTGTGTTAATCACAAGGGCATTTAACTTCTTAGTGTAATACAAAAAGTATATGGTAGAATATATTCTTACAGACAGAGTTATGGAAATAACCGGGAAATTAGTTGGAGAAGAACAGGGAGAATTTAAAAAGGGAAGAAGTTGTGTAGATCAGATATTCATCCACAGGTGTTTGGTGGAAAAGTTTCTAGAGAAGGGGAAAAAGTTGTATGCAACCTTCATGGAATTGGAGAAAGCATATTACAGTGTGGACAGATAAAGAATGTGGGAAATATATTAAGTATCTGGAGTAAATCGAAAGCTGTTGAATGCCGTGAAAAGTTTATGTGAGAGTGTTAGGGCTGTAGTGCGTATGAATGGTGAAAAGTTTATGTGAGAGTGCTAGGGCTGTAGTGCGTATGAATGGTGATAAGTTTATGTGAGAGTGCTAGGGCTGTAGTGCGTATGAATGGTGAACTGAGTTAATTTTTCTATCTGAATGTTGGACTGAAACAGGAATGAGTCATGTCTCCACGATTATTGTTCAGTTTATATATGGGCAGAGTTATAGAAGAGATACAATATAGGTCAGTGGATGGTGGAGCCCTCATGGGAGACAGCAGCATTTCTGAACTTGCTGTTCTGTTGTTTGCAGATGATATTGTATTGTTAAGTGAAGACGACGGGGGAACTGCAAGTCTTGGTGGACAAGTTTTGGAGAGTATGTGAGAAAAGTTATCTAAAGGTGAATATGGTCCTCGAGAGAAATGAAGTCACTGAATGCAGTGAGGTTGGACAGTGAGGAAATAAGTAATGTGAGTGCATTTAAGAGCTTGGGTAGTGTGATGAGTAAGAATGGAAATTTAGAGAATTAAGTATTTGGGAGGATGCAACTGGGAAGAAAGGCTGCTGGTTCATTTAAAGTAGTGATAAGAAATAGGGAAATGAGCATGGAAGTAAAAACCTAGCTGCATGAGAGCACTGTGATACCTATTCCAACGCATGGACGCAGAGCTTGTACCTTGTAGGAAGGACGCAAGTCAAGAGTGAGAGCAGTGGAAATCAGTTATTTGAGAGGAGCATGTGGCGTTACATAGAGAGACATAATGACAAATAAGGAAGTGAAACAGCGCTGCGGTGTGGATGTGGCTGTGACAAAGCGTTTGAAGAAATACAATGAGGTGGTTTGGTCACGGGGAGAGGATGGAGAGTGAGAGACTAACGAGGAAAGTGTATGTGAGTGACCTGAAGGGGGACAGAGGGAGGGGAAGAGGGAGGGGGAGACCAAGGATGAGATGGAGGGTGTGAAGTGGAAAGGTATATGAGAGAAGGGGGTGTTAGTTGGAGGGAGGGGAAGAGGGAGGGGGGAGACCAAGGATGAGATGGAGGGATGAAGTGGAAAGGTATATGAGAGAGGGGGGTGTAAGTTGGAGGGAGGGCATCGAAATGGCAGGGGACAGGGCGACATGGAGGCGATTTGTCTGTGGCCGCCCCTTTCGACATTAAGGCGTCTGGCTATAGGTTGATATATAGATGGATGGATTATTATTATTATTATTATTATTATTATCATTATTATTATTAATATTATTATTATTATTACTGCTACTACAACTACTACTACTACTATTAATACGAACACAATAATGATAATAATAATAATAATAATAATAATAATAATAATAATAATAATAAGCCGGTAGGTGACGATGGCCAGCTCCGAGCTGCCCAGAGTGACCGGAAGTGTTTCGGTATGAAAAGTCACTCCTGTATGGTGGTACCGAAGGACAACATCCCACCCAAGAATCATGGCCCTGGCTTAATAACCATCAGAGCTATAGCATTTCGCGTGAGCAAGATCGTATTTTTAGCACTTGTCACATTATCTGCCCTTGACGCCCTTTGGCCCCCTGACCTGACGGATATAGGTCATGCATGTACGATGCACACTTGTAGCACTCATTAAGGTCTATTGAATAAGCATGCAAAGTTTCATTTGACTCCATTAACCCACTGTAGAGCTAGGGAACTTGAAATCTGCAGAATGGCCCACCACAGGTACAATTTCTACGTGGTGTTGCCAGCGACTGGAAGTAAGTTTCGACACTTAATGTCATTTTTGTACAGAAATACTTCAGTGCAACATTTCACCCAGGAATCATGGCCCTCGTTTAATAATCTTCAGAGTCTTAGCATTTTGCATGAGCATAGTCGTGATTTTAGCTATTTCCATCATTTTTGCACCTGATGAGACCTTTGACCCCTGACCTGGCCAATGTAGCACATAGGTGCACAACAGGAAGTTGTAGTACTAGTCAATATCCATAAACAAGCAAAGTTTCATTCAGTTCTATCAGGCCTCTGGGGAACTAGGGGAGCATTTTAAAAAACCAGTACTGGTTGCTAGGGATACTGAGGCCTATCTTTGCAGGGTTGCCACTCGAAAACTAGAGGAGATGGCACACTTCCAATAGGCAATGGTCTTGAGATTACACCTTAAGAAGTCAGAGCTACCTATGCCAAACAGTAATGCGTCAACAGCTCAAAACTGAAAAAGTACAAAAAAGCGTTTTTTTTTTTTTTTTTCTTTTGCCGTTGCTAGACAAGTAATACTTGCCTAGCAACCAAAAACTTGCGGACACAACTAGGTCATAGGCTGGTCACTGTGTCTAAGTTTGGTTGGAATTGGTTAATTCTGAAAGGAAGAAGTGCCTGCCACAATTAAATATAAAATCAAGCAAGAAAATGCGACTAACAATAAGGCAGCATGTGCTGTCCAATAATAATAATAATAATAATAATAATGATAATTATCATCTTTGTAATAATAATAATAATAATAATAATAAAATTAATAATAATACCCGGTAATAATAACTAGAGGCCACCCAAGGGGGGAATCACACCAGCTGCAAGCCAATACAAATCTAGCGCGGCTCGGAATATGACCTTGACCTTGACCTACTTTCACCAATCTCGAACTCGTAGATTTTCATACCTAATACGCACTTGTAAAATTTTGTGATGATATCTCGAGAGCGCTGCAAAGTTATTGTGGTACCAGACACACATACCTTGACCTACTTTCACCAATTTCTAGCTCGTACGAGATTTTCGTTCCAACTACACACCTATAAAATTTTGTGATGATATCTTGAGGGGTTGTGAAGTTATTGTGTTAACAGACACACAGACAAAAAGACAAACTGAAAGCAATATTCGTAAGAGATTATCATCCCTACTACACACCTGTAAAATTTTGTGATGAAATCTTGAGCGGTTGCGAAGTTATCGTGGTAACAGACACGCAGACCTTGACCTACTTTCACCAACTTTGAATTCGTAATAGATTTTTATCTTTCTACACACCTGTAAAATTTTGCGATGATATCTTGAGTGGTTACGAAGTTGTCGTCCTTACAGACACACAGACACACACATATACATATTGAAAACAATACCTGCTTCGCTATCGCGCCTGGTAATAAAGATATTACTATTATCCCAGTTATCATCATATCCTTATCATGCAGAGAGAGAGAGAGAGAGAGAGAGAGAGGGGGGATTTACGTATGGTATATGAAGGACTGACATGAGGGACTAAGTGATTATCGGCAGAGAGAAAATGAATCACTAATAAACTTCGAAAAAAGAAAAAAAGTTTCCCCCTTCAATATGACGCTGATTTTCATCCTTCGAACTGACTGACTGACTATATTAAAAGGAACATGGCAGCGTAACAACAGAGGTCATTGCCGCCGTACAAGAGTAAAAACAGCCCGTGCTTGCCCACAAACGCACACACACACACACACACACACACACACACACACACACACAATAAAGGTAATTAAAAAAATAATTCTTCTTTGGTGAAAGCCCTTGTGGCGAAGGATGAGAAAGCCTTAATTATTTTCAGCATTGTATGGATTCTCATTCTGTTCTTAATGTCGCCAGCTTCGAAGAAATTCCCCATGACAAAGGTTAAAAACAGGAGCTGTACAGCGTGCCTATTCAGTACGGTGGTGACCTGTATTGTTACTACCGTCAGGCGAATTTCTTCAGCCCTAAAAGGTTCCCACGTACTGAATGAACTAGAAACAGCTTACGCTGATCCCAGTTAGTATAACTACGATATTCTGGACGGCACATATATAACGCTCCTCTTCCTTTCTGCCGGGTGATTTCTCATGTATTGCTGAGATGGTTCAGTGAGCATTATTGTCTACCCTAACTCATTTATTTATTTGCTACTCCCACTGCCACACCCAGGTCCACACCAGCATACTGACCCGTTCTGGCAACACAGAAGGTACCGCCTGGTGATTTTGTAATGGAGTGCTGTTTATGAACCACCATAAATGTGTTCTATTCCTGCCTCTTGTGACGGTGCTGAGGATATAACCTTCCTTTTGATCCTTGACATCAGACAAGAATTCGGAAACATTCAGGGCCAATCGCAGATCCGCCTTTTTTAAAATTTCCTTCTCTGAATAAGTCAAAATTAGATCCCGTTTTCTCTAAAGCAAGAAAGAGCACATCCCCTCCCCCCGTCTCTCTCTCTCTCTCTCTCTCTCTCTCTCTCTCTCTCTCTCTCTCTCAAATATATATATATATATATATATATATATATATATATATATATATATATATATATATATGGAGCCTCTGTGGTACAGTGGTAGAGTGTGCGTTTCGTACACGGGTGGACCAGGGTTCGCGCCTCGCCAGGGTAATAAACTCTGGGAGTGTTCACCCGGCCACGTACAGCATTGGCGGACACAAGGGGTGCTGTGGTTGAACCAGTTTCGCTTACTGTAGAATATGCTTGCACCCAGTAGGCTTGCGCGGGCCAATTACACTTGGTTCACAGACTACACACATCCAAAGCCACTCCAACACTACAGTTACACTTACAAGCACTTCTCACCCTACATACAATCTCTACTAGACACCCTAAGCCACTTTGTAGAGATAGAGATACATTGGCTGTATCGTCCCGACTTCGGTCGGGATAGGCCGGTCCTGCAGTGGATACTCAAACGGCTGATGATATATATATATATATATATTGTTACGGCTATAATTATTACTCCTCCGCCTCATCCCTCGTGAACTCCCATCTTTTGACTGAAGTCAAGCACTCGTCCACCTCACGCTACCAGCGCTCCATCTGTTGACTGGATTTGATACTACTAGTTTCCCAACATGTCACCTGACTTTCCCTCCCTTTTTCTGTGTGAAGCGAGGTTGCCTGATTATCTGGTTTCCCGCGCAAGTTCAGTTCACACTCATCCTCTGCCCTGGGAATATCTTAGTGAACCACTCCTGACCTTTACCTGGAAGCCTGTGTTATAGGGAACCCATCTTCAACGCCTTCTTTTGCTGTAAACCATGAGTATCAGTTTTCTCCTTGCATTAGTTCATTAATCTTCTGATGGTGAATGGCTTTAGGTATTTATATTGTTTTTTTCTTAGGTTTAGTTAGGTTTAGGGTTGTAATTATTGTATGTTTAGTTTGTTAAATTAAATGAATAATCAACCAAATCATTATCAATCTACCCTGTAGTTTGTCTAGTTGCATAGTGTTCATGATCCTTCTCTTTTCTTATTGCTTTCCATGGGTCTTCATAGGGTAGATACAGTTAAATACTCCCCATGGATCGTAATAAATGGCGACCGTGACAGGACCTATTTCAGCTAGACAGACATTTACAGTAATGGTGTTTTGAGGGGTTGCTGTTGCTTGTTCCCATAGATTTTAAATTTTCCTTGATGTATTTAGCATTTTGGTATTAGTGTGAAACTTGTTTCCATTCGATTTAAAATCCTTGATGCAATAAACATTTTGGTATTTGTGTGAACTTGTCAGCACATAGGTTTATAGGTTCAGGAGTCTTCATAGAACTTATCTTTCATTTTTAACGAAATACAGGGTCGTTATAAGTTCTATCAAATGTGGGGAATATATCCGGATCGTTTATAATGCCGTATCCCACGCTCCAGTGAGGTCTACATCTGCTAGTTGCGATAGGGCAAGTGGCTAGTTTGATACACTCACTCTTCCAAGTCCCAGATTATTCAAGAATCAAAGTTGTTTTGTCTTATCCTATAATCAGGGGTAATCCGGATCATGCTAAAAGCCGTCATCCTCTGCTCTTAATCATAGACAACGACTTTCGTAAGTTAATATTTTGGTCAAGGCTCTGGAAGTTTCCAGGACTTCAAAGAGTTTTCTTCCTGTAATCTGTGTCTAAAATATAACTTACCATAATTTTCTCATACATTTTAATCATGTTTGACCTTCAAAAATTTGTTGAAAATCCTAGCCATGAGCAATTAAAAGACTTAAAGAAAGATGAGTGGAAAAGCATTGCTACCTACTTCCAAATAGAAATTGAATCTCGTATGACAAAAGAGGTCTTAAAAACACAATTATAGAGTCTTTAGTTCAAAGGAAGTCCTGGGGACAGAGGCTATTGATGTTTTGACTCCTATGAGTTATTCCTTTCCTACTAGGGTTGATAATCCCTTATTCAACTCATACTAAACAAGGACACAGTGACCCAGTGGAGATGGAAAGATTAAGATTAGAATATCAGCTTAAGATAGAACAATTAGCTCAAGAAGAGAGAATGAAAACAGAACAATTAGCTCAAGAAAAGATAATGAGAACAGAACAATTAGCTCAAGAAGAAAGAATGAGAACAGAACAATTAGCTCAAGAAGAGAGAGTAAAAATGAAAGAATTACAAATACGAGAGCTTGAAGCAAATGCAAATTCAAACCTTAGGGAAAAGGAAATTGAATTGAGAGAGAAATTAACTGCGTTTAAACCACACAAGGAAGCTGCTTTATTGCCTCAGTTTGATGAGAATGATGTGGATGGATTTTTAAACACATTTGAGCACATTGCCAAGAAAAATGAGTGGCCTGAACAACACTGGATATCAGTCTTGGTCCCAAAGCTGATCGGAAAAGCTCAGAGAGTTTATAATAGTTTTGATGATAAAAATGATTATAATGGTTTAAAGACTAGTGTTCTTCGTGCATATTCAATTTCTCCTGATGGATATCGACAGAAGTTCAGAAAACATGTAAAATCAATTTCTCATACTTATGTGGAGTTTGCAAATGATAAATTAAGACAGTTTAAGAAATGGCTTGAAACAACTAACACCTCAACATTTTCAGACCTGGTTAATCTCATGGTTTTGGAAGAGTGGAAGAGTAAGTTGCCATTCACCATCCTGAAGCATGTGGAGGAGCAAGGACAGAAGGATCTCATGAAAGCAGCGGAGTTGGCTGACGCCTATGATTAATTGATGGGATCTCTAAATAACAGGAGTGGTTCCATCTCAGGTGTTAAGTACTCCTCTGGTGTAAGCTCCGGTATGGTGGGTGGTAAGCAGAGCTCTTCACACTTGATGCCTTGGACTCAAAATATCTCCAATATATCCTGTAGTTATTGCAAAAAGCCAGGTCATTCTATCCAGTCCTGCAAACACCCTAATTGTAAAACTTCAAAAAACATGTTTAACCCCAAAGAAAAATCTCCCTCATGAAATTGAAAAGCCAGTAGTGACTTATGATTCAAATAAGCCTCATCAGAATTCCTTCCTTCCTTTTATGTTTCAGGGTACAGTCTCACTGAATAAAGATGATGAGTCATATCCCATTACTATCTTGAGAGATACTGGAGCATCTCAATCAATTTTGGTCAGAAATGCTATTCCTTGTGTATCTAGTGCCTTCACTGGGGAGAAGGTGATTTTGTCTGACCTTTCATCTAATCCCTCCTATCCCTTAGCTGAAGTTTATCTCCAGTGTGACCTTTTATCTGGAAATGTTAAAGTAGCTGTCAGAGAAGACCCTTTGCCAGTCAAGGGATCTCATCTGCTATTGGGAAATGATTTGGCAGGAGAACTCATTGTGCCTATGGTTTCAGTGGTTGAAAACCCTTTAACTGAGAGCCCAACTGAGATTCTAGATACTGTTGCTCCCCACTTATTTCCCTCCTGTGTTGTAACTAGGTCACAGAAGGCTAAAAAGAACAAAATCAATCCATTACCACCACCTGCTCCCAAGGAATATCTGCTGGATCAGACTATCTCAAAAGAAAACCTAATTAAAGCTCAGAAGGCTGATCCATCACTTGCTACCCTGAGACATGCTGCAGTCGAAGGTAAAGACCTAAATACATTGCCTTGTTTTTACTTCCATGATGGCGTTTTGATGAGAGCTTATAGACCACCAGAACTAAAACATCTTGATACCTGGTCAGAAATCCACCAAGTTGTGATTCCCAAATCTGTCAGACAATCCATCCTTAAACTGGCTCATGACGGGATAGCTGGTCACCTAGGGGTCTTAAAACTTACAAAAAAATCCTACAACATTACTATTGGTCAGGTCTTAGAAAGGATGTTTTCTACTTTTATAAAAACTTGTCATGTTTGTCAAGTGGCTGGTAAACCTAATGAACAGCTTAAGTCTGCTCCACTCCATGCAATTCCTGTAGTGACAGCACCTTTTGAAAAGGTAGTTATTGATTGTGTGGGACCTCTACCTAGGACAAAGAAAGGTAACCAGTACTTATTTACTATCATGGATACTGCAACAAGATACCCTGAAGTCTATCCCCTCAGAAATATCACCTCTAAAACTATAATGAAATCCCTGCTTCATTTGTTCACTGCATTTGGCATCCCTAAAGAAATCCAATCGGATCAAGGGACGAATTTTACCAGTAGGCTTTTCAAAAAGTTATGGAGGAACTAGAGGTTAAACATGTCACTTCCTCGGCTTATCACCCACAATCCCAGGGCTGTTTAGAAAGGTTCCACCAGACCTTTAAATCAATGTTGAAAAAGTATTGCTTGGAAAACCACAAGGAATGGGATGAAGGCATAGACTTTCTTTTTTTTTGCTATAAGGGAGTGTCCTCAGGAGTCTTTAGGATATTCTCCATTTGAGGTATTATATGGACGACAAATAAGGGGTCCCTTGAAGCTTCTGAAAGATCAGTGGTTTAACAGCACTACTCAAGAAAGTCCATCTGTATCTCACTATATTGATAATTTAAGATCTAGATTATCAGAAGTCAGAACGATTGCTAAAGATACCTTATTAAAGGCTCAGTGTAACCCCCCAAGCCTTCAACATCCATCGTCTGTTGCACACAGTTACTCCCCAGGAGACAAGGTCTTGCTCTTTCTTCCCATTCCAGGTAGTCCCCTCAGGAGTAAATTCACTGGCCCATATGTAGTTGCCAAAAAACTATCAAAGTTGAATTATGTAGTACACACCCCAGATAGACGTAAAGACTCTCAACTTGTTCATGTGAATTTAATGAAACCTTATTTTACTAGATGCCCAGAGGAGCACTATGCAGAGAGAAATGAGATGAACCCTGTACTGTTTGTGGGAATGGAGCCAGAGCCAGAGCCAGAGACTTCAGACTTGACAAACCCAGAATTGGACCTACCCCAACCGTCCGGTAACCTACCTAACAGCATGATCATGGAATCTCTGTGATTACCTATCAAGTTTGACCAACATACAAAAGGATGACCTAGAATTGTTATTGAAGTCTTATCCTGAAGTTACTGCTGATTTACCAGGGTTTTGTGGTCTCTTAAAACATGACATACGGTTGGTTAGCGATGCTACTAGTCCAATTAAACAGCCAGCATATCGTCTTAATCCTTTAAAAATGAAAGTAATGAAAAAGGAAGTTGAATTCTTAACTGCTAATCACCTTGCAGAACCAAGTTTTTCTCCTTGGGCTTCCCCATGCCTTTTAGTTCCAAAACCCGATGGAAGCCACAGGTTCTGTACAGACTATCGTAAAGTCAATAAGGTCACTGTCTCTGACTCTTATCCCCTACCACTCATAGAGGACTTAATAGATTGCATAGGAAACTCCGAATTTATTAGCACAATAGATCTCCAAAAAGGCTATTACCAGATAGGTATGACAGACAGAGCTAAACTAATATCTGCTTTCATAACCCCATTTGGGTTATATCAGTACACTGTAATGCCATTTGGGTTATCTAATGCTCCGCCACATTCCAGAGGATCATCAACTTCATCACACAGGATTTGGTTGGGACTTCAGCTTATCTGGATGACCTTGTGGTGATGGCTGACCAGTGGGACGAACACCTGACACGTCTCCATGCCCTCTTCAACAAACTAAAAGAAGTAGGATTTACCATCAACTTAGCTAAATCTACTTTTTGGAGACTCTACAGTAACATATCTTGGACATGTTGTGGGACAGGGGCAAGTTCTACCGAAGGAGGCCAATGTGGAAGCAGTTCTAGCGTTCCCAACTCCAACCACCAGAAAGGAAGTCATGAGGTTTTTGGGGATGGCCGGTTTCTATCGTCGTTTTTTTAAGAACTTCTCCAGTGTTGCAGCTCCACAGACAGATATCACCGCACATCGAACCCCCATCAAGTGGACCACTGCCAGCGAGACAGCCTTTCAACGTCTGAAAACTTTTCTTGCCAGCAGACCTGTCCTCAGAACTCCTGACCACTCGCAACCTTTCCATCTTCATATCGATGCTAGTGGAGTTGGGGTTGGTGCTGTTTTGCTGCAAACCAACCCAGTGAGTGGTGTTCTCCATCCTATTGCCTACTATTCGTCGAAGCTGAAAGGACATCAACGAGGCTACTCCACAATTGAGAAAGAGGCTCTAGCTCTCGTGCTAGCAATCAAGAAGTTCGAGTGCTATCTTCGCCACCATCCTCATCCTACTACTGTCTTTACGGACCACAATCCTCTTGTATTTCTCCAGACTATGAAGAATTCCAATCAACGGATTCTACGATGGGCCCTGCTTGTTCAGCCATTTAATCTTCAAGTTCAGCATATAAGGGGTGTTGACAACATTCTCGCGGATACCCTGTCGAGACATCCCATCGAGGCTACAGAGTAATCTACCTCCTTCGTGCTTCCACTGCGTAGGTCTTTGTGGGGGAGGTGTTACGGCTATAATTATTACTCCTCCGCCTCATCCCTCGTGAACTCCCATCTTTTGACTGAAGTCAAGCACTCGTCCACCTCACGCTACCAGCGCTCCATCTGTTGACTGGATTTGATACTACTAGTTTCCCAACATGTCACCTGACTTTCCCTCCCTTTTTCTGTGTGAAGCGAGGTTGCCTGATTATCTGGTTTCCCGCGCAAGTTCAGTTCACACTCATCCTCTGCCCTGGGAATATCTTAGTGAACCACTCCTGACCTTTACCTGGAAGCCTGTGTTATAGGGAACCCATCTTCAACGCCTTCTTTTGCTGTAAACCATGAGTATCAGTTTTCTCCTTGCATTAGTTCATTAATCTTCTGATGGTGAATGGCTTTAGGTATTTATATTGTTTTTTTCTTAGGTTTAGTTAGGTTTAGGGTTGTAATTATTGTATGTTTAGTTTGTTAAATTAAATGAATAATCAACCAAATCATTATCAATCTACCCTGTAGTTTGTCTAGTTGCATAGTGTTCATGATCCTTCTCTTTTCTTATTGCTTTCCATGGGTCTTCATAGGGTAGATACAGTTAAATACTCCCCATGGATCGTAATAATATATATACATATATATATATATATATATATATATATATATATATATATATATGTATATATATAACTATATATATTGTTACATAGCCTATGATTTCATCATCCTTTGTGTAATTTTAACGCACAGTTGCTGCATGTTTGATCACGAGCGTGTTCTGCCTCAGTCCCCCCCTTCTACCGTTAGAGTAGAGTAAGTCGTTCTCTCTGTTATACTTTGCGGGATTTTCATCTCTTTGTCCCCGTGGCTTCATTTGCGCGTCCTTCTTACAAGTTGTATCAGGCTCTGCTGGCCCCTATATAATGAGCTCAGTCTCTGCATCATTGCCACTTAGATCTGCTCCTCATTTTGTTCACATCTCTGTCCTCCCCTGTACAGATATTATTATTGTGAGTGCTCAAGAAATCTCCAAACATCTAGCAGCTGTGTGTAATTTGAGTATAACTGTTGTATTTTTTCTTGTGCTGTGTAGCATAGGGTTAGTTCTTAGGCCTAGTGAGGTCTTTGTGATTAATGTTGGGTTTTATGTCAGTCATTTTTGATAATAGTTTGTATCTGTGATTATTTATCTGGCATTCACTGAGTATTATCTGGTATCTCATTTTATCAGGGCTGACTTAGATAAATTTGCTCTTGCTAATTTCGTGTTAATAGAGGTTATTGCAGTTAACCATATATTTAACCTGTTTATTTGCCATTACATTATCCTTATGAGTCCTGAGTGTTTTGTTGTTAGTTTGAGCATTAAACTTTGACTTGTAATTTTACCTAACTCTTTTGTTTTGAACCTGGAACTTTACGGGACAGTAGTGACTCTTCGTATTCTCACTTAAAGTGTACATTATCTTTCTCTGTTCCGTAACAATATCTATCTATATATATATATATATCTATACATATATATATCTATAAATATATATATATATCTATATATATATTCTGCACAATTGGGTCATTGCTATCGTAGGATAAGATTCTTCTCTTTAGTGATGAGGATGAACACTTAGAAAACTGTCTCGAATGATTAACAGATATTCGTAGTTAAGGGTGGGGGGGTATTAAATTCTGTGTACAGTTCTTACCTACCATAAAATTTTTGATTTTTCTTGTATAATACATCGCATACTATGCGGAATATGCGATAAGGCATTACCGTGGAGTACACACACACACACACACACACACACACACACACACACACACACACACACACACACACACACACACACACACACGGGGGGGGGGGTTGCACATCTGCAGTCCAACGTCTCTTACCCACTGATACTACTAACAGACGATGTTATTCCAAAGAAAATGGTTTGTAATTTTGGTGGTGGTAGTGGTGATGGTAATTGAGAAGATGGTGGTGGTAGCAGCTGCGATGTTAGTGGTGGTGATGGTGGTTGTTTATCCATCAGATTAACAAAACAATAGACCAACATGGTGAAACACACACAGTAGCACTTGATATTTCAAAAGCATTTGACAGAGTATGGCACCAGGCCTTATTGTCTAAGATGTCACATTATGGCCTTGCATCACTGGTTCCTCTAATTTCTTCTTACCTTCATAGTAGAAAAATATGGGTCATCGTAGATGGAATTTATTCTCAGTTTCATTCCGTAATTGTTGGCGTACCTCAGGGATCAGGTTTGGCGCCAACCCTCTTTCAAATACATATAAATGACCTATCTGTCACGCACAACCCAATACACTCTTATGCTTATGACTCGACCCTTCATAGTTCTTTCACATTTAGCACCTCCTTTATACAATTTGATATTATAAATTCCCAAATAAACACAGCAATTTCTCTGAACAAGGACCTTTCTAAAATTAATCAATGGGGACAAAAAAAATCTGGTCTCATTTAATGCTCAGAAAACTAAATACATTAATTTCTCCAATAGAAAGAATCCCTCAGACTCTCACATAGGCTAATTTTAAATGATGTCAGTATTCCCATATCCACTACAATTGATATCCTAGGTGTTACTCTAAACCCCAACCTAAGCTGGACAGCTCATGTTAAATCCCTTGCTAAAAATGCTACTAAAAAACTAGGACTTATGTACTGTACAGAGTTCGTGAGTTCTTCACTGACGAGCAGATGGTCACAATATGCAAAAGTCATGTGCGTTCTCAGATCGAATACTGTTCACCACTGTGGAGTGGATGTGGAGCGGTTGCATTGAGGCAGTTGGACAAAATTCAAAATAAAGCCATTAGATTAATCAATAATCCTGCCATAACGCAGGATCTTCCTCCGTTATCAGTACGTAGAGATGTTGCTTCTTTAGCACTATTTTATCGATATTTTTACCGTAAGTGCTCTAACGACCTGGCTTCAATTGTGCTTCCCCTTCACATTTTCTCCCGAAATACTCGGGCAGCTGGGAGCGCCCATGAACTCACACTCTCCCCCCAACAATCCAGAACCTCTGCTTATCAAAATTCATTTATCCCCAGAACTACTACTCTCTGGAATTCACTTCCTGGGAGTTGCTTCCCAAATACATTTAATCCTCTCAATTTTAAATCCAATTGTTATAAGTATTTTATGAATGGAGGATGCCTTTAGGCACATGGGCTTATTTTTTTCCCTTTGTTTTTCCTTTCTCCATTCATTATAAAAAAAATAATAACCATAAGTGCCTTACATATATTAAAGTTTCAATACACAAAAAGACTTGCCCAAAGAAATTACTTGCATAATACTGATGTGGAGTCTACCTTTGACGATACAGAAGGACGATTCCCTTGGGTAATTCTAGGTCACCATGTCCCTGTGACTAGTATCCACTTACGCTGTTTCATAGTTAAAGAATGTTGGAAATGCTCAGGTGTTTGTGGAAAAAGCAGAGTGTTTGAGCCATTTATTTCCACATCAATAATCATCTATGATTTTTTTAATGCTATATGTTCTGTTAACTGGTCGGAGGGATGCTACACATGATAGTCCACGAATAATATTTACAGGACGAATGTTCAACTAAATGATGGTTGTTGTTATAAAACTAAAGCGTACAAGTACCTCGGCCTCTGTGCTGCTACTAT
The DNA here is from genome assembly GCF_032717465.1 of Coenobita brevimanus. Lineage (NCBI taxonomy): Eukaryota > Metazoa > Arthropoda > Malacostraca > Decapoda > Coenobitidae > Coenobita > Coenobita brevimanus. Next base: position 41,409,670 of record NC_136991.1, read on the forward strand.
TCTTTCATGTAATCCACCGTTCAGCGTCTCATTGCTCTATTTACACACACACACACACACACACACACACACACACACACACACATTAAATAACTACAGTTCATGACGGTGATGGAAAACTATGAATCCACCACCCGAATATTATTATATCTGCCTGAGCATTTTTTTTTTTTTTTCATACAGAAACTATGAAACTCTGCAGACTGCCATTTTATCATACAGCCACTACAGGAATACCATGTATGTTCTACTGCGAAAAGGAAGGGGCGAAATACCCTTCTAGCAACCACAGCGCATCGCCTGCAGAGTTATATATTATCAGTTTCAATCGCGTTCCTTTAAATACTGCACATACTCTTACAATCTACATAATTCTCTAGTGCCATATTTACCCCCAAAAATACACTTAGATATTTTCATTCGTGATATTAGAGCCCCCAAGGAGTGAAATGCTTGAGAAATATAAAAATACTGCCAAACTGCGAACAACGAACAAAACAAAAGTGAAAATGAAAGAAACAGACAATACTGTAAGAGAAGAATGGGAGAGAAAGGGAGAGGACCACGCACAAAAAATATATATATATATATATATATATATATACCGGTATATATATCTATATATATATATATATATATATATATATATACCGGTATATATATCTATATATATATACCAGTATATATATACATGTATGATATCTACTTGTATATATATATACTGTATATAAACTCTTCCTGTTCGATGACTTTCACTGGAGACAGCAAGAATAACACACAAAGACGTCTTCGGACTGAGAGAATGAACACTTTCAATACCGTGACGTCATGTTTAGCTTATTACTGCTACCTCCAGGCGATCTTATTTATCTCAGGAAAGAACTTTCGTGCTGAGAGAGCTAATGAAGTCCTCATCAGACCTCTCCGGTTCAGTCAGTTTATTCTAAGGTGATTAAATTGTGCAGCACGATAAACACTAGCAGTGAGGCAAGGCAGTGATGGGATAAATTAATATCCCTATTTTTTAGTCTTCCACAGATGTTCCGTACGCAAATATTCCATCCACAAATATTTCATCCACAGATATTCCATCCACAGATATTCCATCCACAAATATTCCATCCACAAATATTTCATCCACAGATATTCCATCCACAGATATTCCATCCACAGATATTTCATTCACAAATATTCCACCCACAGATATTTCATCCACAAATATTTCATCCACAAATATTCCATCCACAGATATTCCATCCACAAATATTTCATCCACAAATATTTCATCCACAAATATTCCATCCACAGATTTTCCGTACGCAAATATTCCATCCGCAAACATTCCACCCACAAATATTCCATCCACAAATAGTCCATCCACAAATATTCCACCCACAGATAATCCGTCCACAAATATTCCATCCATAAATATTCCCCTCACAAATATTTCACCCACGAATATTCCATGCACAAACATTCCATTCACAAGTCTTCCATCGCGACCCATTCCTACCATTTCGGTGTGCTGGCATATTTTTCATTTTAAGAATCCAGCACGGGGTATTATTAATTTTAGATGCTTTTCAAACCAGCGAGGTGAAATGTAGCCTTCATTAACACCACCAATAGGAGAGGCCGTTCTCAGCCGGGAAAAATCGTACAGAATAAGAAGAATAAACTTAAGAAAAGAAACATGAAATAAAAATCTTGATCTGATTTCTGGCTGCCAAATTATAATCTCCATACTTTCAACTTTATTCCACACAGTCTCTCTCTCTCTCTCTCTCTCTCTCTCTCTCTCTCTCTCTCTCTCTCTGCCAGTTTTTATGTTATTAAAATTTTCTGAGGGTTCATTCGTATATCCTTGTCTTTCAAGTTATTCCTTTCCTGGCTTTTCTTTCTTTCTACCTCGACATTCTTCCTTTCCTTTATTTTTTAACATACTCTTGCTTTTTCTTTCATATTGTTCGCATTCTTCTTCCTTTCTTCATTTCGTTTCTTTTCCTCTCTCAGCTTTGTCTTTATTTCCTTTACTCTCTTTCTCTCTGTTCTCTCATTTCCCCTCCCTCTCATTCTGTACCTCTTTTGTTCCTCCACATCCATTCGCTTTTCGGTATACCGGTCCTCTCTCTCTCTCTCTCTCTCTCTCTCTCTCTCTCTCTCTCTCTCTCTCTCTCTTTCCTGATATTCGAGTTCCGGGGAAGTTCATTGTGTTTACCATGTTCTTTGAAGTTATATCTTGGTCTTATTTAGTTTCATCTCTTTTGCATCCTCTCTCCATTTTTCACCCTATAGTTTCTTCTTTGTTTCTTTCGTCCGTTTCTCTTCCCGCTTCTCCTTTGTCCTTCTTTCTTTTCAGTACCTGTCTCTTTTGTCCTCCCTTTCGTAACCTATCTTTTGTTCATTTGTTTCCCTTCATTTCCTTTTCCGATAAACCAGTATCCTATATTCCCACTCTCTCTCTCTCTCTCTCTCTCTCTCTCTCTCTCTCTCTCTCTCTCTCTCTCTCCAGTTCTCCAGTTTCCAGCGTAACTGTCTTCTCATTATCCGTTTCCCTTCATTTTGTGTGCGTGGTCCTCTCCCTTTCTCTCCCATTCTTCTCTTACAGTATTGTCTGTTTCTTTCATTTTCACTTTTGTTTTGTTCGTTGTTCGCAGTTTGGCAGTATTTTTATATTTCTCAAGCATTTCACTCCTTGGGGGCTCTAATATCACGAATGAAAATATCTAAGTGTATTTTTGGGGGTAAATATGGCACTAGAGAATTATGTAGATTGTAAGAGTATGTGCAGTATTTAAAGGAACGCGATTGAAACTGATAATATATAACACTGCAGGCGATGCGCTGTGGTTGCTAGAAGGGTATTTCGCCCCTTCCTTTTCGCAGTAGAACATACATGGTATTCCTGTAGTGGCTGTATGATAAAATGGCAGTCTGCAGAGTTTCATAGTTTCTGTATGAAAAAAAAAAAAAAATGCTCAGGCAGATATAATAATATTCGGGTGGTGGATTCATAGTTTTCCATCACCGTCATGAACTGTAGTTATTTAATGTGTGTGTGTGTGTGTGTGTGTGTGTGTGTGTGTGTGTGTGTGTGTAAATAGAGCAATGAGACGCTGAACGGTGGATTACATGAAAGAATAGTAGCAGCACAGAGGCCGAGGTACTTGTACGCTTTAGTTTTATAACAACAACCATCATTTAGTTCAACATTCGTCCTGTAAATATTATTCGTGGACTATCATGTGTAGCATCCCTCCGACCAGTTAACAGAACATATAGCATTAAAAAAATCATAGATGATTATTGATGTGGAAATAAATGGCTCAAACACTCTGCTTTTTCCACAAACACCTGAGCATTTCCAACATTCTTTAACTATGAAACAGCGTAAGTGGATACTAGTCACAGGGACATGGTGACCTAGAATTACCCAAGGGAATCGTCCTTCTGTATCGTCAAAGGTAGACTCCACATCAGTATTATGCAAGTAATTTCTTTGGGCAAGTCTTTTTGTGTATTGAAACTTTAATATATGTAAGGCACTTATGGTTATTATTTTTTTTATAATGAATGGAGAAAGGAAAAACAAAGGGAAAAAAATAAGCCCATGTGCCTAAAGGCATCCTCCATTCATAAAATACTTATAACAATTGGATTTAAAATTGAGAGGATTAAATGTATTTGGGAAGCAACTCCCAGGAAGTGAATTCCAGAGAATAGTAGTTCTGGGGATAAATGAATTTTGATAAGCAGAGGTTCTGGATTGTTGGGGGGAGAGTGTGAGTTCATGGGCGCTCCCAGCTGCCCGAGTATTTCGGGAGAAAATGTGAAGGGGAAGCACAATTGAAGCCAGGTCGTTAGAGCACTTACGGTAAAAATATCGATAAAATAGTGCTAAAGAAGCAACATCTCTACGTACTGATAACGGAGGAAGATCCTGCGTTATGGCAGGATTATTGATTAATCTAATGGCTTTATTTTGAATTTTGTCCAACTGCCTCAATGCAACCGCTCCACATCCACTCCACAGTGGTGAACAGTATTCGATCTGAGAACGCACATGACTTTTGTATATTGTGACCATCTGCTCGTCAGTGAAGAACTCACGAACTCTGTACAGTACATAAGTCCTAGTTTTTTAGTAGCATTTTTAGCAAGGGATTTAACATAAGCTGTCCAGCTTAGGTTGGGGTTTAGAGTAACACCTAGGATATCAATTGTAGTGGATATGGGAATACTGACATCATTTAAAATTAGCCTATGTGAGAGTCTGAGGGATTCTTTCTATTGGAGAAATTAATGTATTTAGTTTTCTGAGCATTAAATGAGACCAGATTTTTTTTGTCCCCATTGATTAATTTTAGAAAGGTCCTTGTTCAGAGAAATTGCTGTGTTTATTTGGGAATTTATAATATCAAATTGTATAAAGGAGGTGCTAAATGTGAAAGAACTATGAAGGGTCGAGTCATAAGCATATATATATATATATATATATATATATATATATATATATAATTTGGTTTTACGCCAGGTATCCCCGAAGGGCTAAGGCGTTGCCCCTAGGTAGAGGACTTTGGATTGGAGAGTGTAGCATTTTATGACTGGATGCCCTTCCTGATGTCTACCAATGACCCTTGGGTGGATTCGATCCTCCGACCCTTAGGTCAGAGCGGAGCTCTCTAACCCACTGAGCCACGGCTGCTACACACACACACACACACACACACACACACACATATATATATATATATATATATATATATATATATATATATATATATATATATATATATATATATATATATAAAGAGAGAGAGAGATTCACTCTCTTCTTCAGTAAGTTTTCCAAAGCTGAATAAAATCGTCTGGCTCTACAAAAAACTCTCTCTCTCTCTCTCTCTCTCTCTCTCTCTCTCTCTCTCTCTCAAGAGAAACAAAATTCTTGGAAATTCTCTGTATTCTCCCTGTTTTTCCTATAAAAAGTATATAAAGTATTCACTGTCACGACAGGGAACCGACTGAAGTTTTCTTATACAGGAAGAAAAAGAAACACTGGAATCATCTGCACTATTCTGTCCTTTGTCTTCCTATAAAAACAAATCATAGTTACATATAAGAAAAGACATGGAAAGATTCGTTACCCTCTCTTTTCTGCTCATTCTGAATTTACTTCTGTTTTTGCTGGAGGCGTAAGAAACAAAAGGAAACTATTGTCCTCACCTTTTCTTGACCTTCCTACAAAAGATATTCATAGATACGACAGGCAACTGTCTTTCTGTCTTCTTTTCTTATTAAGAGAAATGGAAAGATCCTGATTTATCCTTTCTGTACACTGCTTACATAATTACTCAGAGTTACAGCCGAGAATTGACTGTGCGCCTGTGAAACTAGGCCCAGAACAGCAGGCGAAAGCACATCTAAGAGGAAAAGTTCGGCGACACTTCTCTGCCTCTTGTGGCAATGGAACGTGGCACATGAACTATTTTTATGTGACAGCATAATGACGCACACAACAAAAGTGCATAAGGTGGAAGGACATTCGTTGGCATTTGGGAAGAAGTAAGAAATACGGAAAACAGGCCACGGTGGTGTTAGAGGATTATCAGTGAACTTGAGCTCATGGCTAAATACTCTCCAGTAAATGTACCTGATCATTCTGGGTGTCTTAAAATACAACTAACGAAGCTTGTAAAAATTTTACTCTGAAATCACAAATATTAGAAATTATTGTGCTCTAAATTTACGTACTACAGGGACGAGCTCCATGTACTATAACGGAATTACTTCGAAACACACCCAGCAACCCGATATATCAATCGCTCCCAGATGTCTAAAACCATAGTGCTCTTTTGGATACTGATTTACACGACTGTTTCACGTTCACCTGGGAGACAGTCTGTTTCTGTAGGAGGTTAAATTTTCATTGCCGACTATCTGTGTTTGTCTTTCTCTCAAACAGATATTCGCAAACTAAATTGTGAATTATGATGAAACTGTGTCGGGATGGTCTGACTGACCTAATGATGCTGCGGTTAAAATGTAGTGAAAGCATAGTCAAAGAAACTAGTAATTTCCCAGTTACGTCTGCTGAGAATTTACAACAATACAGTGAATCTACTAGTGTGTGAATCAGACAGTTCGATTTTTACACTCTGTATTTGTCGAACTTTGATAGGATACTAGTGTCTTTGCCTGTTCATCAAATTACAAGGGACACAACTGCGCTCTTATTAAGTAGCTGAGTACGGGATGTTTCAACAACTTCATGCACAGTTGCGGACATAAATTACAACTAACATCGAGACAGTGAACAATGACTTTCGAAACCCAGTGAAGCGATATTCGGAGTCCAACACTTTCAAACTATAGTGGACGAGTTTCGTAACTGTTCGACTGAAATAATGTATCGATATTCATGTTCGCAACTGTACAGGACACCATCTTTTTGCGACAACCTTAAGATTTAATATATCTTAGGAGAGCCCCCTGTATAAAGGATCAAATAAAGGCAGGATCTAAGCTCTTCGTCTAATGGAGAAAAGTGCCTCTCGAGTTGACTAAAATTGTCTGAAGAGACCAATAATAAAATGCATAAATTGCTGTTGATGTGGACGCAGTTTAAACTGTTAAAAGAAATACTTTGAAATGGTTTGACCATATGGAGAAGATGACTAAATGCGCGTATGAGAAGTGTATATGAGTGAGGTGGAGGCGGAGAGGCGGAGGAAGAGACCAAGGATGAATTAAGGGATGGTGTGGAGAGACATATGAAAGGGAGTGTGAGTTGCAGAGAGGGCAGCCAAATATCAGAGGACAGGACGACATGGAGGCAATTTGTTTGTGGCCTTGCCTTACGGTGTTAAAGCGTCTGGCAACAGATAAAAAAATAGATGGCTAGACTGACTGATTGATTGACAGATAGTACGTCCTCATCCTGAATGGGTTATGGTCATCTGGAAAATATGAAGACTGGTCTTAAATCTTTTTTTAAGTCGACCATATACACTTTGCACAAAAGTTCATGGTACTGGGAAAGGACATGTCGCACAGTGGCCCGGTTATAGAAATCCCTCTCATCTCCCAGCCAATTATGGACCGCATGAAAAAGCAAATTCAGCCTGTTGTCCACAGGGTTCACGTCCAGATAAGCCCTAGGCGACAACAACAATAACAACAGTAACAGCAATAATAATGACAACGACGACGACGACGACAAGGCGATGACAACAACTGTTCTTGAGGGAGGTGAGTGCATGCTCTACTGAATGTCTAGTTCATTTATGCATCTGTTTCCATCACCAAGGTTGTTACAGACAGTTATTTCACCCGTCAGTTAACTGTCGTCCTCCCCTCCCCCCTCCCAGCACAGCATTACAATGGCTTAGGAAAATAAATAAGAATATTAATGCTCTGTCTTTTGTTCTAAGAATGAAATAAGCAACTTACATGAGGTGTACTGATAAAGCAGGCAATTTAAAGTGTTTGGGCTGCCACTACAAACAGACGGTGAGAAACTGATTTTCAGACGGTAAAAGTGTTGACCTTAACCCAACGTACTTAAGCAGTAGTCTGCGAGCTGAGAACATTCACAATCACACACAGGTTCAACTGACAAGGAAAACACCCAAACATCCCGCCAGAAAACGAGACTGCAAGCACCGAGTTATGTCCGGTTGTCTATTTTTATTTCTAGAGACGTGTCTTGAGCTCTACGTTCGACGACATTGGGGATCAGCGATACTTCTGCGTTTGATGTTGCGTGTCTAGTATTTCTGTATAAGCTAGAGATGTTAACTGTTACTTTACTAAGCGACACAACAGAATACACGGTTTTTGTAAACAAACATGTAGTACGGAACAGTGGGTCGTGATTTCAGTTTTTCAAATGGAAGAAGTTATACCCATATATACAGATCTTGATTACTGTGATAGTACAACAGTTTCGTCCCAATTTGGATTCTCTTCTGGTAGAAGAAGAAATGGAACAATTTCGTGCATAGATAACGAATTAAAAATGCTGAAGTCCATCTTTCACTGGGTACAGTATATCAAAGCTCTCCGTCCTATGTTTCGTGTTGCAATGAAAAGCAGGAGTCTCGATAATTTTTCGTTTATCGTTTCCTTTGTTTCATTTTATTTTCTTACTTAAACATTTCCAGGTTCCATAACTTACCCTCAGCTCACTTAAATCATCTCATGATCGCGCAAATAAAATTCTACAATTGTTGCCATCATGTAAACATTAATGAAGAAATGTTAACACTATTATGTTTCTATACTCACCCTCAACTTTAGTGAATTTGTCTGGTAATAACTCCTAATAAAACTAGAGCAGACACGACCATGCAAGCGTTAATGGAGAACTTATTACAATGCTCACAACGCTATAACATATGAGCTAAATGAAATCAAGTGGTGTCAACCCAAAAATTTTTATAAATGCATTAATAGTTTCTAACATACGTGGGCGTTGGGTCACAGTTTGGTGCATTTTGTGTTCTTCAGAAATATAGTGCCGCACACTGAAAAAAAAAAATCACTTAAGTAACACCTATTATAGTCTCTATATGCTTTCGAACGATGTGCCCAGGTATGTTGTAGGTTTCATAAAGTAGTTTACCAGCTAAGGTGTCAGTGCTCAGTTCTGTGCATTTTGGCTCTTCAGCAGTATGAGAAAAGTCACTGAAAAAACTCTTATACATTTTCCGTGAGCTTTCCATATATGTGCGTGGGCACAATTTAGGTTTAACAAATTCCTAGATAACTGAGGTTTGATCCTGTGGTCAGCCATTCAGTTTATATTTGAAAGTGTTCGTGCTTGCGTCACTCGCTCGATCAATAAAGAAATGTAACTAGAAAGCGTTCAGAGAGCGCGTACCTCCTCCAGTGCCATTGCCAAAAGGATCCGGATCCGAATCCGTGGAGATAAAGTTCCGAATCCAGATCCTCCCCCAAATTTAATCAATTCTTTCTTGGTCTATGGCCCACCTTTCCACAAAAATTCATTTGAATTCATTGAGAACTTTTGGAGATATTGTGCGGGATACTCCGGATCTGGATCCGGCGCAAAATTTAATAATTTCTTCTTTGGCCCATTACCCACCCTTCCACAAAATTTCATCAAAATCCGTTTGCAACTTTTTGGGTAATCCTGCTAACAGACAAACAAACAGACAAGCAAACCAACGCGAGGTAAAACACAACCTCCATGGCGGAGGTATATATCAAAATATCATCGTCGACACAGTCGTCGTCAAACGTTAATCTTCAGTCATTAGTCATTGTGACCCTCTTTCCCAGCTGAAGATAGGATGAGGTGGGTCTAAAACCAGGGAAGTCAGGTTAAAGTGGGAGAACTGCCCATAGCATACTCAGTTAAACAGGCCACACAGTCACTCATGCATTCCTTAAGCCACCAGAATCCTGGCTGTGCAACAAAATCCTAACCATCAGCACAAATCTAAAATGCATAACAAGTGTTCCTCGTTATATGCCAGGACTGAGTTCCAAAAATATTAAAACTTTTCCCATACAGTTAGGGCTGCAAATTGAGGGATCTGGTAGATCAGTTTTATTGGTATGAGTGAAAACGTGAATTGAAATATTTCTGTAGTTTACATAGTAGTTAGCATAAAAATATGAATATTAAATGAATACTAGAGGGGTAGTGAAACTCTGCTGTAAAACTGTAGATAAATAGATCAAAAGATTAATTAGCTTTGTCTTCTTTTGTTTCATTCTTCCCTTTCACATACGATTGTATTCAGATGTGGTGAGATTTTGCTAAAAGGAGTTAGATACAGCCATCAGTAACCCATTCACTACTAAAGGTCGTTCCTTAGTTGGTGCCGCAAGCTAGGGATATTGGCAGATCAACTTCATAGATGCCACTGTAATTATAAATGGCTGTATTTGTGTTATTGAGTAGGTAGGAGCAGAAATGAACACACACACACACACACACACACACACACACACACACACACACACACACACACACATATATATATATATATATATATATATATATATATATATATATATATATATATATATACCGGTATCGTGTGTGTGTGTGTGTGTGTGAAGTGACCTCACTATAAGAGTAGAAACAAAAGATAAATCATTAATACTTTTTTGTTTTTTTGTTTCATTTTTCGCTTGCAATGACGATTTATTCATTTAATAAGAAATTGTAATTGGCGGAGGGATTCTATATAGCCTTCATTAAACCTTTTCCTACTAAACGTCCCAAGTTGATGAAAATCGTCTGGTTGTAGTAATCTGACTAAACTGAAAAAGACGCCATCTTCGTGAAAAGTATAGTCGAATGATGAAGAACTATACTTTGTCCGGTGCAACACCTCAGAAATACCACTTCTCCATTTTGAATGCCGAAAAGAAAGAGATTTGCGCTAGCTTTGATGCTAGTTGCGAAAAATTGCCATAGAAAGGATGTTTAGCCATAGTTCTGTCTTACTCTGTTATTTAACTGCTGGAAATAAGTTACAAAAAGACGAAGACCTCCTAGAAGTGAACTCAGCCATGATCAGGGAAACTAGTTTTCTCTTCTAACGCCAGACGATTTTATTCATCTGAGGATGTCAGTGCAGGTAAGAGAGATATCCTGATACCATTAACCGTCTCATGATCGAAACAACTCAGGTATGCTATTGCACCTAACGCCGGTCGATATTAGTCATCAGAGAATATCACAGTAGTTTGAAAGAGTTAAACTGTCACCATTAACGGTCTCATGATAGGGACAACTATTGTGTACAATTTCAGCGAATCCAGGCACTTTAATTCAAGTGAGAGTGAGTGTAAGTAGCCTGAGACAGCAGAGCCAGCACCCCCTATGCCCCCCTGAACTGGTATTTAGTCAACCTTTAACCTAGCTGTAGTAATTGTTTCTTAACTTTGCCCAGATTTCTGTTCAGTTTATTTCACGTGAGTGGAAGAATATGACAATACTGTGTATCAGCGTTCATTCCATAGCATTTCTTCATGACTTCCATCATAATCTGTTAATCTTTTGTTGTAACTCGGTATTCAGTATTGAGACACGGAAGATTTAGGTGAAGTTTCTCGTAGAGTAAAACGGGTATAAATAAATCGTTTGCCGTTGTATTGACAAGAATGCTACGGTTGTTCCCATCATGACAGGAATAAACAGCAATAGTTTCATTACTTTAGTCAGACTCAAATGTCCCATTCTCAGCTGGATGAAAGTACAAGAAAAGACTGATTGATTGATTACACTAAAAAGATCGTGGCAGCCTAACACCAGAGGTCATTGTCTCCGTACAACAGGAGCACAAGCAGAACACGGATAGCTAAAATATATACATAAACATACATAAACATAGCCTATATACACGACAATATAATAAATATCACTTGACTCTCTACAAACATGAGCTAAAGTTCTCCAACACTCCTTTGGTAGATGTGGCAGTGAAAGGTGTTATTTGAACTATTTATACGTGACAAGTAAGAACCACAAAAAGAGAGTATGCGAAGAAAAAAATACTCTTTTTCATTTGGAGAGGAGGAGAAATACGGATGGCAGGACACAATGATGGGAGGGGATTGTCGGCAAACTTTTGGTTTTGGCTGGACGAGTTAATTGCCTACTTTCAAGCACTTTTACACATCTCCAACTGAATAAATTTGTCTGGAGTTAGCTCAGATGAAATGCTAGAGTTCACTTGACCATGAGAGGGCTGATAGAATGAATATTTTTCGGAAGTTTTTTCTTCTTACCTGCAGACGATTCTGTTAGCTAAGGAGAGGTTTTCCGAGCTAGAGGGGTTAGGTATAACCTTCATTATCCTTTTAGTAAACTGCATGCTCTCGTTAGGTAAAAAGTCGTCTGGCAGCAGCAAATATGAAATTAAATAAGAAATCATTGCCATCCTAATACTGCCAGACCACGTGATTCTATGCTGTTTTATCCTTAAACGGGCCTATATTCTCGTCCTTTTGCAGCTTATTTCAGTTGCGTCAGTGGGCGAATAAGACAATGCCATGGTTTTGCTGCCTTTCCATAGCACATCTTCGTGACAAGCATCATATCTTATCAATAATATTGTTTTACAACTCAGCATTCAAGATGGAAACATGACAATGTTAGGGCAGGTTAGAGCAAAAGCAGTCCATTTGGTAGAAATCCTTAATAGTGAAAGGGGGTTGATGAGGGCTGCTTTTAACTAGTCGAGATTGAAAAGTTTCTCCTAAGTTATGAAAATAAAGCCTGCTAATTTGTAAATGTTTAATAATACTAGAGTAGTATTACACTGAAGCCGAGATTTACATTTTGCATCTTATTTCCCGTAGATGAAAGGAAGAAAAAGGCAACACTTCGAGACATCCTTTTCCATGGCACTGCTCTGTGACTAGCACCTACTCTCTTGTTAGGCTTTTGGCACAATTCAGCATTCAAGATGGTGAGATGGCAATTTTAGGCCAAGTCAGAGTAAAAGGAGTACCGTATAGGAGAGACAAAGACAGTAGATGCAAATAAACTTTTACTTTGACCAGGACCCATAAGTGACTGTTCTCAGACTCTTATCTCATCATTCCGGTCGTACCATGAACGCTTCCAAGTTTGGTCAAAATCACATTAAAGCTAAGTTGACTTTGTCGAGTGACGTTGACCTAAGACCTATCGTTCTAAAAACGATGGACCAGTGTTTTCCCTTACAACAGGTTTGGTTGAAATCGGATGAAAAGTGCCTGGGAAAATTAATAATAATGATTACAACTATACTCCCTTCACCTTGGCTTGGCCCAGATTCTTGTCCATTGGCAGCTTTTTCCACGTAGTTCCATGGCAGAATAGGACAGTGTTATGACTCTACATCGTTTACAAATCACAGTTATGTGACCAGCATAATATTCTAGTATTAATTTATTGCTAGAACGCTGTATTGAAGATGGAGAGAGGGCAATTTTAGGCTACGTTTAAAGATAAATAAGTATTGGTACCATCGTCACATACATACGGTAGTTATAAGTTAGTCAGTGACAAACTGTAATTTTCAGATGCTTGTCATAACAAAAGCAATCATTTGTTGAAAGACTCAACACCTTTAACCACCATGATTTTTTCTTTTACTTATTGCCACCTTCATACGAAGAGAGAGAGAGAGAGAGACACACACACACACACACACACACACACACACACACACACACACACACACACACACAGACTGACTGACTGACTGACGGTCTTTCTAAGTTTGTCTGTCTGTCTGTCTTTCTTATCTGTCTGTTTTTCAGTTTGTCTGTCAGATAGCAATAACCCCGTCAGTCGTCGAGATCCTTCCTAATTTGGAAAAAAAAAAAAAAAATCTTTTGGCGGTGCTTTAACAAAATTGAAATGAACACTAGCACTGTGCCTTCTGGTAGACAAACAGATCCTTTGTTGGTCGCGATTACTCTAGCATTGTACTTGGGTTAACGATTTTGTAGTTGAGGCAGTCACAGCAGCCTGAGCAGCCAGAATATTAAAGCTACAGCAGGTCTTCGCACACTGTCTGATATCTAAAATAACATTACAAGTGTGGACGCCTGTGGTTTTGATATTTGTCTACCTGCATATTGTACTGTACACCTAGTTTCAAGATATCTTTATTTACATTTATTATCATTTACCTCTGTTTGGGCCATCATGTGTTTTCTTACAGCTCAAATACGGCTTTGGGAATGTCATGATGGTCATTTGGTGGCATCATGTCCCCTGCTGCCGGACCCTTTGTGTACTTATCTCAAATTATTTTAATGTACATTATCTATCACTTGTCTATTTTTCTTCCATTATCTGTTTCCTTGCAACTCAAGCGCAGTTTTGGGTGAGTCATGATGATGATTTGGCAGCATCATGCTCCCTGAGGCCGGATCGTGAGCGCCATATTGGTCCTTCATCCTCCCTCCCCCCCATCCCCAAGTGATACTCTGGCGGATATTGGACGTTGGAGGTGACACGCTTCCCCAGTTCAGGGTTCCTATCCTCTTAAACTTTTCTTACGGCATCGAGGGGGGGACGAGGAGAAGTATTTATAAAAAATCTTAAACTTTTCACACCCACGTACGCTGGATCAAAAAATTATCACGCCCAAGGGCTCCGAAGCTATGGGAAACTATAAAAGAGTTGGGAATGTTCCAAGATTAATATTTCATCATTTAACTATTTTCGCGTTACTAATGCTGACTCGAAAATATAAGAAGCATGCAATACAGCGCATCCCCATGAAAGAAAGTTTACCAACGTGGGGTGGAATCATCGGCATTTTGCAACTGCCATCGTTTGTGCTGTCAGACTGTTTCAGCGGAATGTGCACCAATATTTTTTTTTATCAACTGCACGCTCATTTAACAGTATTCTTGCTACTACCAGGCAATTTTTTTCAGATTTAGGATTTATTTTTCGAAGAAGAAGGATCAAATATGGTCTTCATTAAATTTTTATCGATTAATGGGTCTTCTCTTCATCTACATAAAATCGCCTGTTGGTAAAAAGAATACTGTATACGAGTAAAACACGTCACCGAGCTAAGAGGTTGAATCAGTTTTTATGATAAAATTTACCTCCATATCTTCCTAATTTGCTGACATACGCATTAATCCAGTGAGGAGTGGTCACAAACAAACCGCCTCCAAGTCGCCTTGACTTATGCCATTAGGTTGCCCTCCCTCCAACTCACATCACCCTCTCTCGTATCTTTCCACTCTATCCCTCCATATCATCCTTGGTCTCCCCTTCCTCCCTGATTTCCCTCTCCCCCTCTCCTCCTCTAACTCACACACAATCTTCTGGTAAGTCTCTCATTCTTCATCCTCTCCACATGGCAGTTCATTATTCTCTCCGAGAAGGAGAGTATGATTCCACCCCTTTTGCTTGTTAGTTTATTTGTCTGTCAGCAGGATTACTCAAAAACTAAGAGAGAGATTTGGACTGGATTTGGTGAGCAGATAGCCCAGGTCCCAGGGAAAAATCGATTAACTTTTGGGGCCGATCCGGATTGTATTACAGATTCTGGCCCCAGAAAACACTTTTTGCTAAACTCTAATCAGTGATGAAAAAGCCTAACCCAAAATGAAGAGTGGTTTGGAAATTACGTTGCCCTCGTCGAAGAAATGCGTTCCACTAAGTGTCCCTCTAATTTTCTGAAAGTACTTTATCTGAGCGGGTTTTACTCATTCATACAAAGGTGTCTATTAGTTAACCCCTTCACTACTATAATACAAAGATATACGCATTAAATTACCACTCCCTCCAGACAATCAACTTAAAAAGAAAATCTAATAATGATGGGGTTAATTAGGTTTGATCTAACCCATGCAGCTAGAAAAGTCTCTCCTGTGGTAAATGAAGTCGTTTGCAAATAGCAAGAACTAGAGGGGCACTCACTGGAACGCATCTCGCCAACAAGAGCCACGTAATTTCGAAACCACTACGGTAAGCATAATGGGTTAGGGTTTCTCATCATTGATTAGGGTTTCTCAAAAAGTGTCTTCCAGATCCAGAATCTGTAATACGACCCGGATCGGTCCCAAAAGTTAATCGAGTGTTGGGAATTTCTGTTGTTTCTGAGTCATCCCACAAACAAACAAACAAGCAGGGGTGAAAACATACTCTCCTTGTCGGAGAGAAAAGTATCCGGTCATCTCCTGGGGATCAGATATTCGCGAAATCAAGACTGTAACTTCGATCGGGGCGTTCTAACCACTACACCACCAAGGGGTCCCAACAGTTAATCGACTGTTCCCTGGGACATGGGCTCTACCCATCAAATTTGGTCCAAATCTCTCTTTCAGTTTTTGAGTAATCCTGCAAACTGAATAACAAACAAACAAACAAACAGGGGTGAAACATACCCTCCTTGTCGGAGTGATTAGCATCAACAATATACAAATGTGTCACCGATCTGAAGAGCTTAAGCTAAATTTCAAGATGCAAAAAGTTCCAAATAGGTCATTATTTTCAAAACGCCTCTAAACTGTGGTGGCTGAATCGGTAGAGAGGCGGCCTGCGGTCTTAATGGACCCAGGATCGAATCCCGGCTGGGGCAGGGAACAGTTTAAGGATTTGAATTTCCTGAAAGCAGACTTTCCTGATCTACCAGATGACCCGCCGACATGTCGTAAAAATACCCCCCACTAATACCAATACACCAATCCTGTATGAGACAGCCCTAGCATGTATTCAATATGGATGGTGGGTGTTAGCGCCGAAGTGGTGACATGTGGAGGTGTAGAAGGACTACTGGGCCTTGGGATAGGTCACTGCCCCCAAGAAATAGGCCCTGAAGCCTTTGCCCAGAGTCGGATACGTAAAAAAAAAAAAAAACTGATTTTATGTTCTCGCCCTATTGTTCACTTTCGCCAGCCCCCAGCAACCAACTCTCTTTTGGTCGGGACAGGTCTAGTATCCTGTCCCATCTTACGTCACACTGCCTCCTTCAACTGGGTCATAAAAGCCTCATCTTAATAAAGTCATCATTAGCTCTCTCATGGTTAGAACAGTTCTTGCAGTCTATTCCTGCATCTTAATACAGTTACCAGTAGCCTCCTCATGGCTGAAACAGTTCAACTAATCTACTCCTGCATATTAAAGGTGTCACGAGTAGCTCTCTCATGGTTGGAACATTTCTAGCAATCGATTCCAGCTAAAGGGGACAATTCTATTTAGCTGAGTGAGTTGAAGGAGCCTCAGTGTTATGCATTTCCAGGAAGTCTTTGGAGGTCTATATATAATACGCATTTCAAATTTTTCGCAGCAAATAATTACTCACAGAACTTTTTTTTTTTTTTTTTTCGATGTGAAGCTGTACGAATGAAAATAAATGAAACTAGCACTTTCATACATACGTAAACACAAGAAAGTTTATGAATAGGTCCGAAGCTACAATCAAGCACTCTTATACACACGCTAAGCTCAAGAACATTTATGAATACGTTGAAAGCTACAAACATGTACTCTATACACACGGTGAGCACATGAAAGTTTATGAATAAATCCAACGCTACAATGAACTTTATACACAGGTTAAGCTCAAGAATATTTATGAATACGTCCAAGGTTACAAACAAGCACCTACGGTATATACACATTAAGAAAAAAATGTTTATGAATATGGTCCAAAGCTACAAACACACACGTTAAATTTATGAATGTTTTTGAATACCGGTCACGCTGCAAACAAGCACTTTTATACACACGTTAAGCTCAGGAATGTTTATGAATACGGCTCTAGCTCCTCCAGACAGCGCTTTAACCCACCAAAGTTTTCGACAGGCCATTTTGTGGTCCGCCATTTTTTTCTCTTACTTTATCGGCTCCTTTCTGATAATTTTGTAGCTTCTCTTTTTATCATCAGTGACGGGAGTATGGCGTCTGGCAACAGATAGACATCTGTACTTTCTGCTTCTTTTTCATTGTATTAGTATTTATTTTTCCTTTATTTAGAAAAGTGATGTAAATTCTATTATACTTTGTTATATTCTTACCTCAACCTTTTTCCTTTTCGTTGTTATTTAATTTTCACCATTTTCTACTTTTTTCAACAGAGTAACAATTCTTCTGTTTTATTCATAATTCGCAGACTAAAAAGCTCTTTACTGCTTATATATCAAACCATTTTTACATTTCCTATTATAATCACCCTTTCTACTAGCATGATATTTGTTCATCATATTCTAGCTTTGCGATTTCTGTCTCACTTTATATTCTGTCTTCCCCAAAAGTTTCTTCCTTTCTTTTTACTACATATACTCGTCTCACTTTATAGTCTGTCTTGCCCCAAATTTTCTTCCTTTCTTTTTACTACATATACTCTTACTTTATTTTCATCATTCTATTTCCAAAATAATATTGTCCTTCTTTGTTATATTGCTTTGTATTTACATCTTTTCTCTACAACAATGGCGTCTTACCTCTGTTAACTTCGTAATTTTTTAGCAGTGTGTGTGTGTGTGTGTGTGTGTGTGTGTGTGTGTGTGTGTGTGTGTGAGAGAGAGAGAGAGAGAGAGACAGACAGACAGACAGACAGACAGACAGACAGACAGAGACAGAGAGAAAGAGTCTACCATTCATACCCAATACAGATGAATCCAAAGTCCGATGCAGATTAACGGGTATTTACTTGGACAAGCAAAACACAGATCTTGCCCGTACTATACCAGCCCCAGAACTGAGGCTGCAGTGTTGGCAGCCGGCCCACACTTACTACTAGACCTATGACCAGCATATTTTTGAAAAGTGACGCCCGCTGAGCAGTGTAAAAATCGGCACATAGGCCATGAACACACTTAGAATTCATCGCTTACACGCTACTAATTATATTCATTGTTACCAGTCAAGTTTGCAAGTCAAGAAATTATTAAATCAGGGTTAGAAATTTTACCAGATTTATCGAAACTGTGTCTCCTGATACAATGGGGTAATCTTTATACAAAAAGGTTAGTTACATTGAGGGTGGAAAAATAATTGAGTAAGATATAAAGGATATACCGTAACAGAAAAGTGAGTGTAGCTAGGTCCTTAAGCATAGAACAGTATGATAATTAAAAGGTGTAATGCTGCTAAGTAAGCAGCTGGATCCAACAAAAAAAGGAAATATAATACCTACAATACATGACCATGCTTAAAATTAAGTTTAAAGGGTGTTATAAGAAAATATACAATTGTCACTGGATATAAAAATTATAAGGGAATTAAATAATAAATCAAGTATTATATACATGAGAAAATAATAATGATAATAACAAGGAGTATATAGAGATGATGTGTACAGTAAATAGTCATTATAATATTTCTAGTAGTAATATAGTTTAGGATATTCAGTATTCTTCATCACTGCACAGCTGATGTCCATGCTATAGGAACAGTATTGAAAATCATACTTATACATGGAATACGAACAATATTGAAAATCATATTATTACATGGAATGATGATCACATAACAGTCGATTACACAAGGACTGCAGGAGTGATGTCTCATAATTACTGAATAACGTCCACACTCTTGTGATTCTTTCCTGAAAGTTGCTTTTCCCTATGTTATTATCTCACTATTTACTTTTTCCTTTGTTATTGTTTCACTTAATATTCTTTAATAAATCGCCGAATGTAACACTGAACCCTAGAGAGCTCCTTACGTCATCAGTACTGGCAGGTTCTGGGAAGTTAGACTGTCTTAACTATCATCTGTGGTATGAATTTCTTCAGCATCAACTACACGTCCATGGAATTTTATTTTATTTCGTAAAAAGTGACATTTGCTGAGTTTAATCTTTAGACCCGCCATCTGAAGGCGATCAAAAACTTGTCTGAGCTTGGCAAAATGTTCAGGGATGGTCTTGCTTACTACAATGTCATTTCGGTTGTCAAAAAGAGAATGGCCAATCATGCTACTGAATACAGAATGAATTAGTCTCATGAATACTGATGGAGCATTTTGAAGTCTAAAGTGGGGTCTTTCAAAAAGAAAATGTCCAGATGGAGTACTAAAAACAGTTTTTGGGCGAGACGACTCTTCCATTTCTACTTCAAAGTAGCCACAAAGTGAGTCGAGCGAGGTGAAAACTACATTTTACTCGCCAAGTGATTCTAGTAAATATATTTAAACTGACAATGGGAAACGATCGGGTGAATGGCCGAATTTACTTTACGATAGTCAACAACTGGTCAAAATTCTCCTCCTCTGGGGGGTACTAAAAAAATGTGGACTATCCCACGGACTGACAATGTTCAATGACGTCCTGATCTAACATATTCTGTAATATCTCATCTCTTTGTTGTATCAAGCTGTGTAGTAGTCTATATGCTGGAACATAAACTGGCTGAGTATCTATCTATATACCTAGGCTGCTTCCCCCAAGGCAAGGGAGGTAGCCAAGACAGGACGACACACTTTCAATTTACTCATCCACTCAAACACATTCATTCGCATTGTCACGAGTCGGCGCGATTTTATATTTAAATAAGCTCGTGACATTAACTTTAGTGGGAAACCGCGAATTCTAGTGGAATCCCAGTATTTATCACTCAGTTAACCGCCACGTATTCACCCGATCGGGAGTGTTATCAGAACAATTTTTCACTGTGTCATAAATGATCGTCCGTGTGCGCGACTTTAACACCTCCGCTGAGTACTTTGTTATGGGTGTGTTTCGCTCATTCTAGCCGTTAGCAACTGCGGCTCGACACTTGCCTCTCCCTCACGATTTGAAGTCAGTCAAGGTTTGAGCGCCACAGAAGCAGGTAGTGTGTGTGGCAGCGTCCTTCCTCACAACGACGCCTAGTTCCCACCACCGCCGTTGGATTCTCACCTAGCGTGATTGGCGAGAGACTCAGCGTGTGCAGTGTCCTTCCTCAGTAACGACACCCAGTCATCTGCTTTGTCCACTTTTCTGCCCAGTATTTCTTTTCGTTTTCCTAGGTTTAAGAGTTAGCTGTTGAGTGAGCGAGTGAGTGCGATCTTATTTTGAATTCATTTTGAAATGTAACGTAAATTTAGTTTATTGTAATCAATAAATTAAGAGTTCTTTTTCTTGAGCTTAATGTAATGTAAATTCGTGTTTTATTTTAACTACGAGCTTATTTCACTTATAGCTCCTAGTTTGCATAAACGCTTTGCTATTCATAACTGATACTTAGGCCAGTCCTTTTGTATTAAATCCGTTGTGCCATCTAGGAGTTAATGCACCAGCAAGAATCTGTTATCATTAATAGCATCAGTTATTGATTGTCAGGGGTGGAGTCACTTTCTCCAGAGACCAACAGTGCTATTAAACAGCATTTGTGAGTAATTAGTCTCTGCTGTGTACTGTTGAGAAAGTTTATAAATTCTCGTCCTTAGAGAATCGGCGAAGTAAGCCGGCATAAAGTAATCATTGCTTGATTTTCACAACACAATTCATTGTCCTGTTCTCAATATTATTGAATTATTTTTCTTTAATATTACTTACTTTTTTAAAAAAACCGTGACAATTGGCGACCTCATTCCAGGATATTAACTCCTAGCTCTAATGCTATTCACGAGATAATACTCACTCACTCATACTTAGGTATTTATCATTAAAGTCTATAGGCACTATCTTACTGGAGATTATTAATTCATTTTTATTAATTTATGTAATAGTTTTCACAGTCAGTTATTTGTTTAATTTTCTTTCTTTACCAGTTTTATTAGATAAAACTGGTCACCACTAACCTGTGCCTATAATCTTTATTCTCGATTATTGGCATCTTTCTCTGAAAAAATTGCAGTCAGTACTGAGTCGCTAGTTTACTTAGATTGAGTTAGCATCATGTCTACCAGTGTCTATGTACAGGAAGCTAAAGATATGGGGCTTACAGACCCAACTGAAGTAAAGAATTAAGTCCTCTCTCGGCTTAGTCACGAGTAGCAACGCGAGAGTGATGCTTGTGAAGAGCGTAGAATCCAACGCGAACACGAGCGAGAACAAAGCAAACACGAGCGCGAACAGCATGAACACGAGCAAAAACAACGCGTACTCGATTTAGAACATGAGCTAGAACAGCGTAAGGAATGAGAGAGAGAACGAGAACACGAACGTGCCGAGCGACAAGCATCCGAAAAACATGAATTTGAAATGTTGAAGCTCAAGCGAGATTCCTTGGCTTCAGACACATCTGGTGCAGCTGGCCCAAGGTCCACGAGCGCTATCCCTGCACATATTATGGCGACCCCACACATCAAGCTTCCCCCATACAAGGAAGGCGAGCAAATCGAGCCATATATAGCTCGTTTTGAAGACATGGCTCAGCTTTACCAGCTGGATGATGCAGCTAAGTGGCTTCAGTTTCTTAGCCTGTTTGAGGGCCCTGCCCTCGATATTCTCCACAGAATTCGTGGAGACAATCTCACGTATGAGATGATGAAGACCGCACTCATCAAAGCATACGGTCTCACAGTTGACAACACCAAGAGTCAGTTCATGTGGGCACGTTTACAGGAAAAAGAGACTGCCGTTCAGTTTCTTGACCGGCTTACTGCTTACTTAGATGAGTGGATGGAGAAAGATGAAACTCCTTCCACAAGCGAGGGGATAATTGACCTTATGCTGCACACACAGCTAGAAAAGTCGTGGCCTACTGAACTTATAGCTCTGCTTAAGATCTGCCAGGTAAGAGATGCCAGGCAAATGGTGAAGAAGGCTGATGCATTCTTTACTGCATACAGGTATCAAACTTGCAAGCAGCATACCTGGAAGAGGAAACCTGATAAATCTGGGAAACTGTCTCAGACTGAACCCCAGCAACAAGGCTGTTCTCAGAATAATGGCCAAGGTCCAAAACGGCAGAAGAAGGACCAGGGGGAAAACAATCAGAAACCTGTGAGTGGAAGAGGTACAACAGGTACCCTAACCAGCACCAGTATCAGCCACGCAACCGACCGTCGGGACTGTCCTTTTCAGCACCAGCCCCTCGGAGGCAGGAGGCGAACGCAGCCTTTGTTCCTCAGCAGCAGCACGGTGGTGTCGTCCTTAACAGTACGGGTACTTCCCCACAGTTCACTAGTCCCACAGCAACAATGAACCCCCCTCCACAGATGGCCAATGCTCCATCTCCCCAGGCAGTGAGTACGACCCCTCAGGTATTTACTTCACAGGGCACCATGTTTGTCGCATCATTTATTCAGCAGCCTAATCAGTGGCTAGCTGCTTCCTCCACAGGTCCTCCCACAGGTGACAGTGCTTTCCTTGTTCAGCCAGGGTTTGTGGGAGGCATTCCTGTGAAGGTCCTGAGAGACAATGGTTCCTCAGGTTGCTCTGTCAGGCAGAGTCTAGTTCGGCCTGAGCAGTACACAGGTCGACAGATCCATGCTAACCTTATTGATGGATCAGTGAGATTGTTCCCTGAGGCACGTATCCAGGTGGCATCTCCATTTTACACTGGTATGACACTCGCAGTTGTCATGCCAGAACCTTTATTTCACCTTATCATAGGCAATATTCCCAGTGCCAAGGATAGTTGCACCGAAGACGACGCTACTAAGCTTTCGGCTGCAGAAACATGAGCCATGCCTGAGGCCGTAAACTGTGTCACCCCAGTGACCATTGCATCGCCACAAGATCTGATGTGTAACCATGATGTTGTTCAAGAACAACATTCTGACCTGACACTTGCTGCCGTGCGAAAGAAACAAGAGGGTAAAGTGATAAAGTATTCACGGGGAGGTCAAGCCAAGTTCCTTCGTAAACAAGGACGGCTCCACCGTGAGTCACGAACACCCGAGGGCGAGGTTCGACTGCAGTTTGTCGTTCCCGCCAAGTACCGCCAAGCAGTGTTAGAGTGGGGTTATTGTTCAGCCTCAGGAGGTCACATGGGCAAAAGGAAGACCCAGGGCTGTATCCGAGCTGACTTTTTCTGGCCAGGGATGGGACGAGACATAGATAGTTTTGTGCATTCCTGCAATGTGTGTCCACGTACCACTAATGAGGGACATGTCCATCCTGTGCCATTTGAATCCACACCCATAATCTCTGAAGCAGTTGAAAGAGAGGGCAGTGGTAATGTGGGTGTAGACCCGATGTCTTGCCTACTAAATGATGACTAGTATGGGCAACTGTTGTATGCTGGGTTCCGTAAGATGGGCGTCCTCAGAGATTTGAGTAATCCAAGGACCAGCCTGGTTCCCAATTAAAGTCTTGCTAGTGGGTCCCACAGGACACGTTACGTCCAGGACTTGTATAATTATACATGTATACCATAAGTTAAGGGGGAAGTTTGAGAAACCTGCAGAGACAGTCCGAGGCTGTGTATGAATTACCATGTGGAACGTCTCAAGCTGTGGGCCTCTCTGAGGATTCCCAGAGAATGCACAATATCCACATGAGTGTTCACACCCACGGTGGGTGTTAAAACGTGACCTGCACGAGATTGCATAGCGATTCTCAGCTTCCTGTCATTAGTCGTAAGTGTAGAGTTAGGTTAACCAGTAAACTGCTCGTTCTAAGAGATTTGAGCAATTCAAGAACTGACACGTTTCCTGGTTAATAATGTTAGGTTAATTAGTAAACTGCCCATTCTAAGAGATTTGAGCAATTCAAGAACTGGCATGTTTCCTAGTTAATAAACGTTAACCAGTAAACTATAAGGGTCCTGAGAGATTTGTGAATCCTAAGACTAAGTTTCCTGATTAATAATGACATAAGTACTGATTGCTAGGCAGAGAGAGAGAAATGACACTTTTGATGCTCCATCTTGATTCCTTTTGCAGGTACAGCTGGCGGGTGCAGCATTGCCGTGCAAATCAGCTGGTCATCCCTGTCGCATGCTGCAGCCCCTTCTCTTCTGCCTTGTCATCATTATTTACTATTGATTTGTATTACATGATTTTACATGTAGGTACAGTTACACCACAACTGTCACACCTACACTGTGTATTACATACATCACGCTACATAACAATTAGTTGTTAATGTAAATGTAGCAAACTTTTCGCTCAGTTTGACCTGAGTACAGGATTTTTCACCGTCGTCACGGAGTTTTTTCCCTCAAGCTTGCTCCTATTAACGTAAATACGAAATTTTTTTGCTCACTGGCGACTGTGACTTTCTCCTGTAGCAGGATAGCACACACACACCACAGTGTGAATCTTGTGTGACTGAGTTGGGATTTATATGTATGCATATTGAATTTTTTTTTTCTCTGAAGAAAAAAAATAATTTGATTTTTATGGGGCGTAATGTCACGAGTCGGCGCGATTTTATATTTAAATAAGCCCCTGACTAACTTTGGTGGGAAACCGCGAATTCTAGTGGAATCCCAGTATTTATCACTCAGTTAACCGCCACGTATTCACCCGATCGGGAGTGTTCTCAGAACAATTTTTCACTGTGTCATAAATGATCGTCTGTGTGCGCGACTTTAGCACCTCCGCTGAGTACTTTGTTATGGGCATGTTTTGCTCATTCTAGCCATTAGCAACTGCACCTCAACACTTGCCTCTCCCTCACGATTTGAAGTCAGTCAAGGTTTGAGCACTGCGGAAGCAGGTAGTGTGTGTGGCAGCGTCCTTCCTCGCAACGATGCCTAGTTCCCACCGCTGCCATTGGATTCCCACCTAGCATGATTGGCGAGAGACTCAGCGTGTGCAGTGTCCTTCCTCAATAACGACACCCAGTCATCTGCTTTGTCCACTTTTCTGACTAGTATTTCTTTTTGTTTTCCTAGGTTTAAGAGTTAGCTTTAAAGTAAGCGAGTGAGTGCGATCTTATTTTGAATTCATTTTGAAATGTAACGTAAATTTATTTTATTGTAATCAATAAATTAAGAGTTCTTTTTCTTGAGCTTACTGTAATGTAAATTCGTGTTTTATTTTATCTACGAGCTTATTTCACTTATAGCTCCTAGTTTGCATAAATGCTTTGCTATCCATAACTGGTACTTAGGCCAGTCCTTTTGTATTAACTTAAATTCATTGTGCCATCTAGGAGTTAATGCACCAGCAAGAATCTGTTATCATTAATAGCATTAGTTATTGATCGTCAGGGGTGGAGTCAATTTCTCCAGAGGCCAACAGTACTATTAAACAGCATTTGTGGGTAATTAATCTCTGCTGTGTACTGTTGAGAAAGTTTATAAATTCTCGTCCTTAGAGAATCGGCGAAGTAAGCCGGCATAAAATAATCACTGCTTGATATTCACAAGACAATTCATTGTCCTGTTCTCAATATTATTGAATTATTTTTCTTTAACATTACTTACTTTTTTAAAAACCCCGTGACATGCATCTTAGCTCCAAAGAGGGCTGAGTACTTGGAACTAATTCAATTCGATATTTAACCAAGTCTGTCTTCCCCACAGGTTCGCCAGGTAAAGCCACATCTCGATAGGTCTGCAAAAGATGGACTAGTTGCACTTTATGTTGTGGAAAATCGCCTAAATGAACATGTGAGGCAAGGATAGGAGAAAGAGTGGTAGCAGGATCCTTAGAGTTTATGGTGTACACACCAGGTGGTTTATCATCATCTTTAGTAGTTACAGAGAATGGTATATCCTGGCATAAATTTTGAGTCGGCAGGTAGACCAGGAAATCCCCACTTTGTGCCACTTTTAAGCTTGAGTGAAGCACTTGTGACAGTCAACAAATAAAGATAACATAAATTATCCTTCAACACGGTACACAATGTTGACTCGTAAGTTAAGCCATTCACACAACACGTCTCAGGCAATGTTAGTGCATCCACTCCTTCTTTCGCACCTACAACACAGACAGAGACTTTTGTGAGCTCGAGTGGCAACAAAATTCTGCACTGTTCTGTCTCCGCTCGTCTTGTCTCCACGCATAGTAGAATGTCATTCAGACTATTTGAGGTAGTTAAATGAGACGTGTTTGGGTCAACCATTGTGTCACTTAGAGGGGTTGTCATGAGTTCCTAGTGAATGTTCCTCCTTACTCTCAAGTAGTGGCTGAGTTACATAAGGCAGAGTGATTGAGTTTACTTGGGAAAGGACAGGGTGTGTGTAATCCATCCCAGCTACAGAAAACCCTGTACCTCTACACCACCTCATGCAGGTATCAGATCAGTAGAATGTTTAGCCATGGTATATATGCAGATTAAAACATCTGCAGGATATTGGAGATCGTTTGTGCAATGAAACTGCTGTGAAGGGGTTTAATAATTTATCATGTATCCCTACAGTATAGGCGCGTTCACAGGTGTATTCAAACATGTGGTGACAACGCAGCTGGCAACATGTTTGGATATATGTATGCGTCAGTATTTGGACAGATGTATGCAAGCATGTTACAGTGCAGTTTGAAACCTGCTGGCAGTAGAGGTGATGGAATAAGTGTGTCCATACGAGGCAGCTAGGACTTCATCATGATGTTGCCAAAATAATTTCGATGCTGCTGTCCCCAACATGTTTGCATCTTGTTCGTTATTGAGTTGCTTACATGCTGCCAGCACTTATTCCAGCACACGTGTGGACACGTGTTAAGGTAACTCTGCCCTTCACATGAAATTCTGAACCATCAACGCCTCACAAACGAATGTCAGGTGGTTCAAGGATCCAAACGTGTCTAATCGTTCCTCCAGTGCTGCTTAGAGAGAATTCTGATATTAAATTTACCACGGATCCCAAGTCCATATAAAATGATGTTGGGACCCCTTCGCTCATAACCAAAATAACTGTGCCTTTGTGGGTTAGAGGCCAAGCCTGGCGAGCTGAGGATCTTTTGCTATGTAAAATTTTTCCAGTAGGTAGGCTCCTCTTCCCCTGACTGACGACGTGCAACATAACGACACTCACCAGTGGTATGACCAGATGTTTCCTTAAGATACATGCGACAGCGGTCGAGAAGGCATACACTGTCGCCACTCCTGACGGTTCCGTCCATGTTTGCGATAACAGCTCAACTTCAAGTGACCAGCGCTACCACAATACCAGCATATGTCTGAGGGCTAATGGTCCCGACGCACATTTGACTGGTCAGACTGCTAGCCCCTATGAGCATCTGACCAGTCACTGCCACTTGCAGGTGAACAGCGTCGCGAGTAGAAGCGAACATTGTTAGGGCTACCCCTGGTAGTCGGCCGCAAACGTGAAATTTCGGATAAGGCGGGAAAGCTGTGCATGACATTTAACGTTCTGTCTGCAGTGTGAGTGGTTGAGATGCGAGTATCGCCTGACGAGTGATATCTGAGCCTAGTCTTTCCTCTATCTCCTCTGAAAGGTCTTAAACTTCGTCTCCTTGTATGAAACCAATCTGCAAGGCAGTTTCTAGGTGCTTTTGATCCAGCCAATTTATAAATCTAAAGTAACCCATTAACTGACCAAAATCTTCTAATCTGATGGCATCTTCCCAGCTGTTATGAGATACCCGTGGTGTTTTCTGCAATTGCTGGCTTATCTCAGAGCTGGTAGCAATTGCTACAACTGGTGCGTCATACAATGTAGCTTCTTTAACAGGAATTTTCATGTTCTCCCCCATGTGTCTAAGAAGACTGGAGAAAGCAATTAGAGCCTGCTTTTGAATGAGAACAACAAAACTTTATTAATTTCTTACAGAATTCATCAAATGCCGTAACCCACCTCCCATGCGCTATTTGCCCTGATGTAATCAGCCTTTGAGAAAAGAGATCTTTAATGGTTTGGTATTTAACTGTCAATTATTGAGGTCAATGTTGCCTTCGCGGAGGAAATCAAAGATGGATATGGAACTATCTTCAGCAGTGAAGTTCGTGCGGTTCATATAATTCAAGGAGATGGATTGTGGAGGGGGAGCTAAGTTTGCCATAGCTGTGAGAGCTGAGGTGGTTAGGTTGGACAGAGTGTGTGACGGGAGAGGCAGGTAAAGCAGTGGTAGTTGTGAGTGACGGTGTTGGTGGCGACGCAGTTGTAACAGGAAGAGAAGAAAGAAACAGTGGTGAACGTGGAAATTGCAGAGAATTACTTGGGGAAGAAGATGTTAAGAGTATCTGGATCTATTGTTTCTCGAGTTTCTACAATGGTGGTAGTAGTAGTAGTAGTAGTTATAGTAATAGTAATAGTAGTAGTAGTAGTAATGGTAGTAGTAGTAGTAGTAGTAAGTGTGACAAGGGACATCACAGTAGTAGTCGTAGCTGTAGTAAAATTGGTAGCTGCATGTTTTGCAAACGATTTACCGCTACGGAGCTGGGTTAAAGCATTATCACTACTGTAATCATCTTCACTATCAACTACAAATTGTTGGCAAAAAGGAGTAAGATTATACTTGGGGAAGGATGTCATGAATGAAGGTCAGGAAATTTACAATTATTGATATGAGAAGGAAACTGTATTATATGCAATGAGTATATGAGTATGAATTATATACAGTTAAAGTGAATGGAGTATGTGCAATGGAAAGTAATGAAAATGAAAATGGTGTTAAGAAGAGTTAATGACGTGAGAGGGTAGAATGATTAATAAAAATGGAAAGTTTAATATAGTGAATAAAATCAGATGACTAAAAATATGAATCACAGTCAGTAGAGAATGGAACAATCTCTACTGAAAGTGAACGGATGGTAGGATAAAATAAAATAATGTGTGAGCTACATATATACATTGTTATCAGACTAGTTTGCAAGTAAAGAAATTACTGAATCAGTTACGAGAGAGAGAGAGAGAGAGAGATCGGTTTTGATCTGACTTTACTCAAACTTTGGCTGAAAGTTTGAGGGTCAGTCAGTGAACTTATTATTTCCGAGAACAATAATATTGATCAAATGTCAGTACCACTTGACTAGATCAAACTTTAACCTCGCAAAATCAACCTAAACAGTTTTCATCCAGTTGAGGCCAAACTTTAGTGAAGTTTTGTAGGGCAGGCAAGAACGACGAGATTAAAGTTTGAGAACTATCAGCCAAAGGTCAGTGCTCGACCATTGTGTGTGTGTGTGTGTGTGTGTGTGTGTGTGTGTGTGTGTGTGTGTGTGTGTGTGTAAGAAGAAAATTTTTTATCTGACTTCGATTGAACTTCGTGGATGTGTTGAGGGTAAGCCAAAGAGTATTTTTTTTTTTTTACAACAACAGGTCAAGGGACCAGCTCACAAAACGTCAGCTTAAACAGCTTCTGTCAGATGTAAACTAAACTGTTTGGAAAGGTTTAGATTATAATTACTATAACGAGGTTCGAATTTGCCATCAATCTGTCAAAGGTCATGGTCAAAGCCAACCCAAACAGTTTTGATCTGATTTGAATCGAAGTTAACGGAAGGGTTAAGGATTATGCAACAGCGAAGTAATTGTTATGAGAGGAATCGCTCGAAGGTCAAAATCACAGATCTAAGACAAATATTCGGCCCACAGACCAGCTGGTGGGTAGGGGTGTTGCACTGA
Source organism: Coenobita brevimanus (assembly GCF_032717465.1). Classification (NCBI taxonomy): domain Eukaryota; kingdom Metazoa; phylum Arthropoda; class Malacostraca; order Decapoda; family Coenobitidae; genus Coenobita; species Coenobita brevimanus. Next base: position 41,439,526 of record NC_136991.1, read on the forward strand.
AGGCTAGTTCTTATGTGTGTGTGTGTGTGTGTGTGTGTAATAAATATATATATATACGTATATATATATATATATATATATATATATATATATATATATATATATATATATATATATATATATATATATATATATATATATACTGTATATATATATATATATATATATATATATATATATATATATATATATATATATATATATACAGTATATATTATAATGACGGTCTTTTCTGTTTCATTCAAACTGCCACTCGGTGATTTCATGCAGCTTAGGAGGTTCACACACTGAAATAGTTAGAAAATAATAATACCATTAACCTTTTCCGTATGACACTTTTTTTAATATCCCTTTCAGTCCAATGCCGTATATTTCATTTTGTCTCTGGCTATCATCAGACTATTTTATTCGAATTAGGAAGAGCCTATTGCTGTTGGAGGGGTTAATGAAGCCCTATATCGCCTCTAAGTTTGAAAAATCTCGTCTGTGATAATGAAATCGTCTTGGGGTATCAAGAATGCAAAATAAATATGTTATCGGACTGAATGGGTTATATGCTTGCACTATAAGATGATCTTACCCAGGTCTCGACATCGAATGGGTCAATCCTTGCAATAGCAATAACAAGGTAATTCCCTTTACCTCCAGACCATTTTATTCAGCCTAATGGAGACTTGCAATGAAGGTGATACAGATGACTTTACTCGTACGTATCTATCCTCTTCAGTTCTTAAAGTTTCTCCTAAGGTGAATAAATCGTCTATAAGTGGCAAGATTAAATTAAAAGTGTCATCATATTACATAGTTATAATTAGAAAGATAATCATAGTTGGATTCTAATTCTGTAAAACCTTTGAATTTCTGACTTAGGTTTCTTTGTGTTTCATAACTACTCAAGATACACATTAACCACAACACGAGAATATACAGGATATTATGGCTGACTCCTAATTCTGAAACACGTTTATTGTGACAAATATTTTTCTTATTTATGTTTCATTACTAGTGAAGGTATATTTTCACCACAATATTCACCATCAACGCTGTATTCTTTACAGATGCAAGCTTGATTTTCGAAGCAAGTTTGATTTTTGAGAAACCTTTTAATTTATTAGACACGGTTAATTATTATAAGTGATTTCCAACAACAGTTTCATTACTGATTCCCGTAATAATATCCTGATCTTTCTTTCCACAAACGTTTCATTTTCGAGGCATGTCATCAAGAAGGAGCTTTTCATTACAGATACTTTTTACTTTCAACGCATGCTTCATACTCAGTGCACGTCTCAGATTCATAACGTGGTTCACATTTAGCACATATTTCATATTCACTGCATTTTTCAGTCATCCCAAGTTTCATATTCATCGTATGTTTCATATTCATCCCGTGTTTCATATTCAATGTATATTCTCAGTTCGAGGAGCTAAATCTTCGACTCGTGAATTGACTCATTTTAGTGTCAGTTCGCTTCATTGCTGATTCATTTCAATGTCGACTTGCTTTTGTTTTTGTGTTCGTTTGTTTGTTTTAAGCATTTTTTTTTTTCATCAACAGTTAGATACAAAATTATACTTTCACTGTGACGGTGAACATATAAAGTACATTACTGAATCACAGTAACAGTAGCAGCAGCAGGAGCAGCAGCAATATTTACACAGTACCATTAAGTTACACATTCTCGTCTGTCTCACGTCGTCGAGCGGACAGCGGAAAATGTGAAAAAAATGACAAAGAAATGGGGAGAGAAAATATTTTAAGTAGAGGAGAGAAGACAAGGAAGAACTGAGAGAAGAAATGGAAGAAAATGGAGGTGCAGAGGAAAAAAAAATGGAAAACAAGAATGAAAAGAAGAAAAAGAGGTCGACAGGACATACTAATGAGAGGAGAGAGAGGAAAATGGGAGGACAGAAAGAAGAAGAAGAAGGAAAGTGGATAGCCTTAAAAATAGCAAGGCGAGAAGACAGAAAACAGAAGAGAAATCAATCATACTAAGGAGAGGAGGAAGGAAGTCAGAAGAAATAAAGAAACGAGAAGGGGTTTTCAAAGAGTGCAACACCTGCACTCTACGATCCACCTACGACCGAAACTCTGACCCCATCCTGTCCCCTTGACCTTGGAGCTATTGTTCTTAACTCAGATTACATTATCTGACTGGACGCTTAACCCTTCCACCAAATTTGGGATGAACTGGATCAAAAGTGCTTAAGATGGTCTTGCTTTGTAACGCTGATCGTTGACCTACCCCTCTGTAATGTTCTCAAAATACAATTACAGTACTTCATCCTTGGCCAACCTTAAACCATTCCATCAAGTCTGGTCCAGATCGAATGTGAAGATGATAAAACAGATGACGGTGGGAAAATAAGAAACAAGAATTAACGATGAAACGTAAATTACCGACACACCGAATAATGTTAACAAAAAATAACGACAATGAAGTTGACAAACAGCGCTGTGAAACAACTAGCAAAGCAAAGAATGAACCGTTTTTTTTTTCTTTTTATATATAAATAACCGAACGGAGGAAGGAAAAACAAATGAATAAAAAAAATAATCCATACACCAGATTACTGGTGTCCTCTGTTCATAAAATATCTGTAACATTTAGACTTGAACAGTTGTGGGTTGAAATTTGGAGGAAAACAACTCTGAGGAAGCGAGTTCCAGAGACATGCAGTTCGGGGAATGAAAGAATTCTGATAGGCAGAAGTTCTGCAATATGGCTGAGTGACATTCCAGTCATGAGCGCTACCAGATGCCCGTGTAGCACGAGGGAAGGCATGGAGAGGTGGCACCATGGACGCAACTTCGTCTGAGCATTTGCCAAAAAAATATCTATAAAATAATGCAAGGGAGGCAACATTCCTTCTTACTTGCAGGGGAGGTAGTTTATATGTAATGGCAGGGTTGTTAATGATTCTAACAGCTTTATTCTGAATTTTTTCTAGTTGTCTTAATGCAACCTCTCCACAACCATTCCACAAGGGAGAGCAATATTCAAGCTGAGAGCGCACATGACTCTTATAAATTATAGCTAACTGCTCATCGGCGAAGAAGTTACGGACTCTGTACAATAATCCAAGTTTCTTTGAGGCGGTTTTAGCAAATGATCTGACATGAGAGGTCCAGCTGAGGGCACTTAAGTGAGACACCAAGAATTTCAATACTTTTGGAGATGGGAATATCAGTAGCACTGAAGGTAATGTACGAATCTGGCAATATCTGTCTATTAGTAAACTGTATATATTTAGTTTTACTAGCATTAAAAGAGACAAGGTTGTTTTGTCCCCATTCACTGATTGTAGACAGATCTTGATTTATGGAGATGGCTCTACTGAGTTGAGAGGTAGAGATATTAGGCTTTGTAAATGGATGTCTGAGTGTGAATGAACTATGCAGTGTTGAGTCATCTGCATATGAGTGAATGGGATTGTGGGTGACAGATAAGAGATCATTAATATGAACCAGAAATAGGGTTGGCGCCAGAACTGATCCTTGCGGCACGCCGGCGTTAATTGAGTGGAAATTGGAATATACATCGTCTACTTTTACTCTTATTTTCCTGTCACTAAGATATGAAGAAATCAAAGGAACAAAAGACGTTAGTCCATAGCAAGGGAGTTTGGACAGCAGGGAACGGTGCCATACTCTTTTGAAAGCTTTAGAGATATCAAGAGCTACTGCATGAGTTTCTCCAAAAAGATCAATTGATTGATGGATGGTATGAGTTAAGAGATTGAGTATGTCAATGGTGGATCTTTCGTGGCGAAAACCGTATTGTCCATCACTAATTAAGTTGTTGCATTCAAGATGTTTAACAATGTGCTTATTAATTAAAGCTTCAAATACCTTACCAAGAGAAGATGTGACAGCTATTGGTCTGTAATTGGAGGGGTCAGACGAACTTCCTTTCTTCGGAACTGGGTGGATATTGGCTTCTTTCCATGAATTTGGGAATAAAGAAGTACGTATGCATAGTCTGAATAATTTAGCTAGGACATGGGCAAGTTCAGGGGAACACTTTTTCAAAACAATTGGTGGAATTCCATCTGGGCCTGGAGCTTTGTTGGTAGGTAAATTGTCTAGGATGGATTTTACGTATCTTGTCTGTATTTTAATTGGGGCAATTTCGGGAGAATCAAGTTCCAGTACTGGGACATTCTGGCTGGTATCGTCTATGGTAGAGTTTCTGGTAAAGGTACTGGCAAAGATATCTGCTTTCCCACGTGGGTCATTTGTAATGTTGCCATCTGAAGATTTTAGTGGGGGAATGGAAGATGAATTGTTGAAGTTATTATTGAAATAATTAAGAGTTGACCAGAATATTCTATTGTCATTAGGGCTGTTAAGTAATTTTGATGCTTGCTTTTGAAGAAAGTTTGATTTAGATAGATTTAATACAGCTTTTGCATGATTTCTAGCAATTTTAAATTGGGAGAGTGATTCAGATGTTTTTTATTTTAAGTAAGAGTTATATGCTAATGATTTTTGGCCTGTTGCTCTGGCACAATTGCCATCAAACCATTCTGGAGAGTTCGATCTTTTAGTGAACTGCTGACTTGGTATGAATAAATCCATACAATCTAGTATTAAGTCGCAAATGTGGGACTGGGTAGAACGGGGATCACTAGAGAAGAAAGACTGCCATGGAATATCAGCAAGATAATTTCTAAATACATCCCAGTTTGCCCTATCAAAGTGCCATCGGGTCACCCTGAAGGTTCAGAACAGGGAGGTGTGGGAGGGTTAACTAATGAGGCTTTGATGAGCTTGTGGTCAGAGGATCCAAGTGGTGACAGTACCTCTATCCTGTATTGATCTGGATTATTTGTCGAGAATAAATCCAAGAGATGGGCATTATGGTCAGGATTATCAGGTATTCTGGTTGGTTGCTTTACCAACTGGGTGAGATTAAACGATTCCACAAACAGCTCGCACTCTAGACCAGCGTCGTCAGTCCGGGCAGAATGCAATAATCATTCAACATTGTGTATGTTAAAATCACCCAAAATGGTAATTTCGGTGCTAAGTTCAAGGTCAAGATTACTCAACTGAGTGGATATGGAATCAAATACACTGGGTTCTGAAGAAACATTGGGGGAACGATAAACTACACAAATATATTTGGTAATGTTTTGACAATTTAATTTATATAATGAGTAATCAAAACTGGATGAAGTGAAGTTTAAAATAGTGTCAACTGCATATTGGGATTTGATATAACAACAGGTGCCGCCATTGTTACGGAAGTTTGTAAGGAGATGGTAACCGGGAAAACAAAATGGAGATATATCGGTAGAGGGTGAGATTTCTGGTTCTGTGAGGAAAAGGGCCAAAGGGGATATGGACTGAACTGGGTTTAAATTTGTGGTAAGGCCGCGGATGTTGGTAAAGAATAAGGCCGCACTGTCACCTCTTCGCTGACGAGCATTCCCGGAAATAGCAACAGTCGCTGCCGGCACAGTCGCTTGATGGTGACAGGGAGGACCCTGTGCCGCCAACCCTATTCTGCCGGTGGTGGCAATCCGAGGTACCACCTCATTTGATAGTAAGATTGCAGCAGCCATTACTAAAAACGTGAATAGAAGGTGTGATGTTATGTGCATGTAGTGTGGTGTAGACAGTTGAAGGTTGAGGTATTATGAGAGCATGCTGGCCTACTCTCTGTGGAGTAGCAAAGGAGAGAGAGAGAGAGAGAGAGAGAGAGAGAGAGAGAGAGATCCAGCTACACTATCTTTAGCACAAAACACATCACGTATGTATACATCCATGAATACGATATTGTTTGGAACATTGTTATACTGGGAGGGAGCACCAGTGTTTTCTGTTACCTGCTTGTTTTGTGTTTTATATTGTTTTCTTTTGATATCTTTTGACCTAAGTGTTTTCACAGCTGTCAATGCCTGACTTATTCAGTAGGCTAGGCTATTCATAAACCAGGCTTATAAAACTGCCACGATGATTCCCTTTGCATTCAGTATGAGATCACAGTTTTGAGGTGTACAACCAAAGAAACAACTACCCTCCCAGTTCTGTTTAAAAAAAGAAGATCTAGTAAAATTCACCGAAAACCTTCTCTCTTCTACTGCGTGCATCACATGGTTCCATTTCTACCTTCGCCAAAGTGGCTGTTTTATTCCCACGTTGGTTTGTCTGTCTGTTAACAGGATTACTCAGAAAGTTAAGAACGGATTTTGATGATGTTTTGTGGAAGAGTGAGCCATGGGCCAAGGAAGAGATGTTTGAACTTTGGGCCGGATCCGAATTCGGATATAGAGTAGCCTGCGAAATATCTCCAAAAGTTCTCAACGAATTTCAATGAAATTTTGTGGAAAGGTGAGCCATGGACCAAGAAAGAATTGATTAAATTTTCGGGCGGATCCGGATCCTGGATTATTCAAACAATTATGAACGGATTTTGATGAAATTATATGGAAGAGTGGGCCATGGGCCAAGAAAGAAATTAATAAACTTGGGGGCGGATCCGAATCCTATATCCACAGATCTGGATCCTTTTTAATGGCAATGGCATTGGCGAAGGTATGCGCTCTCTAAGCGCTTTCTTGTTAAGCCATGTATTCATCAAACTTTGGGAAAATGCTTCTGTTGCTGTACATTTTTTTTTCTTTTTATGTGTCCGACTATAGGCAAAGGCTTCAGGGCATATTCTAAAGCCCAGTAGTCCTCCTAAACATCTCCACATGTCACCACTTCGGGGCTAATACCCACCGTCAATACTGAATACATGATAGGGCTGTCTCATACAGGACTGGTGTAATAGTATTAGTGGGAATATTTTTACATGTCGGCGGGTCTTCTGGTAGATCAGTAAAGTCTGCTTTTATGGAAATCAAATCCTGCACCAGCCGGGATTCGATCCTGAGTCCATTAGGACTGCAGCCCGCCTCTGTACCGATTCAGCCGCGCCTTCTCCAGTATTTTGTTCCAGGTAATGCAAAAGGATTTTATTCACCCAGAGTGAATCAAAACACCCTTCGTATTATTACCATCAAATGATCGAGAAAAAATACGAATATAATGACTTAATGAAGCCCAGAGTCATATCTTAGGTGTGCTTCAGGCTAATTTCTGGATATTAGCTGATGCTAAGGCTAAATGGCTAACAATGCTGTACCATTATGCCATCCAAGTGCAGGATATTTCTGCAGCCTCAAGTCTCCCCAGCAGTTATAATGCGTTTACAAACAAGACTTCTATTCCCTCGCAAGAACAGTTGCCTTAACTTAAAATTAACTACTCTGGTAATCAGCGAAAACTAAAACAGCAAAGTTACAAAAATGGGAGAAATGGCGTTCCCCCGAGCTAGACTCTGTATTGGATCACATAGCCCCGCTAGGTTACAGGAGCGTGCTACCACTCCCGGCACGGCAGGCCCGGGCGAGGCTCGAACTCGGAATCCCCCGACTACGAGCTTGTTGCTCTGCCACTGAGTCACAGTGCCCCGAGCAAGCTTACAAAGAATATATAT
>NC_136991.1:41452018-41540094 GCF_032717465.1 Coenobita brevimanus
AGGACAAAACAGAGTTGGGATGCCTCAGGTGTCTGTCTACCTGTTTTATTGTTCTTCCGCTCAGGGGGGTGGGGAGAGAGAGAGAGAGAGAGAGAGAGAGAGAGAGAGAGAGAGAGAGAAACGATACTGTTTGGAAGATTGTTATGCTTGGATGCATAAGTATTTTCTGTTATCTTTTTTGTGTTTTGTGTATTCCAGTGTTTTCTCCTGGTATCTATTGACCTAAGTGCTTTATTTTCTACAGCATTCAGTGTCTGACTTTTAAGGCCTTTAAATCTGCCACAATGATTCCCTTTGCATTCAGTGTGAGATCAGATTTTGAGGAGTACAGTCAAAGAACCAACTATGTTCCTAGTTTGTTTTAAACCTAATTTCCAACCGGCGAAATAGGCTGAAAACCCATTTCTACTAGTGCGTGCTTCAGATAGTTCCTATTCGACAAACTCTGGAAAGCTTTTATGTGACTAATTCTCTCATGGCCGAATTTTTGATAGTATTTTATTCTAAAAAAATGCCAGGCGATTTTATTCTCCCTAAAGTGAATCAAAACAGCCTTAGTAATACCATCAAATTATCGGGCGGGGGGGTGGGGGGGACTAAAACTCTATGCCAACAAGCGTAAGATGATTTCATGGAGTCGTGAGTAATAACCCCCTGAGAGTATATTCGGCTAATTTTGGGATATTGAAAATTCATTTTCAGGTTACTAAGCTGAAAATGCTGTAATATTATGTCACTCAAGTGCTGGATACTTTCTGCATCCTCAGTCCCCCCAGCAGTTATTATGCATTTACAAGGAAGATTTCTACACCACAGCAAGATCAACTGTCTTCCCTTAAAATTACAGATGTATGCAAATGGATGAGCTAATCCTGGTTATTCCTGATAAGTAAAACAGCAAGGAAACAAATAAAGAAAAATAAATCATCACAAACACACACACACCTGAGTTCTTTCTACCTACGCGACTACTACTTTCGCTGTACAAAAATCATTAAAAAAAAAAAGTATCATCCCAATTCAACCAGTTTCCTCACCCATCGCATCATTAACGCCGCTAATTAACCCCTTCAATCAATGGACGTAAATTTATACCCTTATTTTTGCACACTAACTTTTATTCACGTTAGGAGAGGCTTTTTGATCTGGAGAGGTTATACTGTATATAGGCATCGTTAACACCCCCTCCCTCCCCTTCCCGGCATGAAGCATCTCCCCTAATCTGAACAAACTCGCCTGTCTGTTGTTGGCCTGTCAGCAAAAATATTAAAAAAAAAAAAAAAAAAAAAAAAAAAGGAAAATCTACGAAAACATTTCCTAGATATCTATTAATTTTACCACAGACGGAGATTAAGAATGTCTCTAAAACAATTGTGTGTCGGACAACGCAAAGATTTGTTAATATATATATATATATATATATATATATATATATATATATATATATATATATATATATATATATATATAAGGAATATGAAGAATTCGGTTGTCATCCAACTTCTGAATGAGACAACAAACTACAGACTGGATGAAACTGGTACTTACGTACAGAACAGTACGTAGATTAGGCACTGCACAACTAATTACCTGAAACAGTGGAAACAATATTATATTAGAGTGAATTATTGAATTATATGTGAATTATACGATAAATATTTAATCAAATCGTAGGAGAAATTTGCATACATTACGGATTTGCTGCTTCCATATGTCGCCAAGGCTCCTGCTACAACTACTGCAGGATTTTTATATAGCCTTCATTAATACCTTCAGCAAAGATCTTTCATAAGCTGAATAAAGTCGTAGAAGGATATCACGAAGCGACTGAAAAATAAGTCTCCCTATTGATTTGGTGAAGTATACCAGACTTCATTGTCATAGTTTTGAGTACCTTTGGCTCGAAGAGTTTAATAACTGATTACCACTACCGATTCATATAACCAATTCATAAATTCATTTTCATTTCTTGAACAGACCATGGACATGATATGGACTTGTGGATACTGTCGCCCATTACTGTTGGGCTTTCACCGCCACCACCCCCCAAAAAAAAAAAAAAAAAAAAATGTACCACCTTTAATCCAGTGAATTTTTTTTTTTATTCTTGCAATCACCAGACGATTTTATCCAACTTCAGACATTCCTTTGATAGTGGAGGGTTATATGAATGCTATATTTAACTCCTTTATTTCGAAAAGACTCATCTAAATTAATCTGAAGACATCGAGAATAACAAAGTATGCAGAATCGGATTGAAGGGGCTAACTTAGTCACCAGAGAACCCTTTTCTTTTTCTTCATGCCCTTATTCTTCTGCTATTACCAGACGACTATGGACAGCTCATAAATGCCCCCAATAGGCGAAGGTATTAATGAAAGTCATATCTATCTTCATCAGCAAGAAAACGCAATCACAAAATCAATAAATAGCGCTTAGAAACAAGATTAAAATAAAAACATGCGTCATCGAAATCAAAAGTCTTATAATATGCATAACGAAGGAAACATGTGAAAACTGACCCTGAAATATGCACATATGACAGGTTTCTTTACAATGAGTTATAAATTTCAAGTTATCATCACAGGCAAAAGTTCGTTGACACGATGGAAGGTATTACATGAAGTATTTTTAAGTGAAGGCAATAAAAGGCACACAGCAAAGAAGTATGGGGCCAAAGGATACTCTCGACGTTCAGGGAGGAATGAGACATGGGCGAAGCAGGACAGTGCTGGCAGGGGACTGTCAGCGAACTTCAGTCTGTGATGGTACCTAAAGGTGCAAGGTCGGGCAAGGTCCATAAACTATAACGGAATTAAAGATTCGACATTCCCCAGGGAATGCAGGGATGATCTTCACACAGCTACATTAACCCCTTAACCGCGGGGCATCACTTTCGTGACGTTTGGGAGCAAGGGATCATACTGCGTGGTGTCACTTTTGCGATTCTGTGTTATTTTGAATTCGCTCAGGCTTTCAAGTGGTGGCTTGTATCATCTATCAGTACTGCCAATGTCCAACATTAGTCAGCACTCCTAATCTCATCTGTACTCCCATCCATTGTTGACAATTTAGCCATTTCTCCCTGTTCTTGACTCCCCTCCCTACCTCCCCTCCATTACCCTCTCCTCTTGCCTGCTCAGCCACGCTACGCTAAATAAATCTTCTCTGGAATTTTCCACTAATTTCATCCATTGAAATAAGCCCTATGCCCTATTCTTATACCAAATAATATACACCAAAAAGAAATAAGGTGAGAGTGCCATACACCTGAAATTGGCTAATTATCGCCTGACAACACCTCATGTGCACTCGTTCACTAATTTTCGCTGTTTATTTCCCCTTGAAATATGCCCTATAATCTATTCTCATAATAAAAGTATATATAAGAAAGGAAGGGAGAAGCCTAAGTGATATTTACATTCACCTGGAACTACCTAATTATTGCAGGCCACCACACTGTATTCTGCGCTAAGTAAATCTTCCCTGGAGTTTTCCACTGATTTCATCCATTGAAATAAGCCCTATGCCTTATTCTTATACCAAATAATATATACCAAAAAGAAATAAGGCAAGTGATAGTGCCATACACCTGGAATTGGCTAAATATCACCTGACAACACCTCACGAGCATTCGTTCGCTAATTTTTGCTGTTTATTTACCCTTGAAATATGCCGTATAATCTATTCTTGTAATAAAAATATATATAAGGAGGGAAGGGAGAAGCCTAAGTGATATTTACATTCACTGGAACTACCTAATTTATAATGTATTGTCTAGATTTCCTGCCATTCATTTCATAGCTATATAATAGCAGCTCTCACGAGGCTGACATTGGCAGTAATGCATTCTCCCTAGGTAGGCCACCCCGGCCCACCAATGTCAGTTTACTGTCGTCTTTCCAGGTGAAAGTACGTCGGATTCACTCCTGCTAACTTCCGCCGCTTTTTAGCCCCAAGCAAAGGGCTCTGTGACCTCTACCCCCTACTAAACCTCGTGTGGAAAGAGGTAAAGACTGACAATTGATAGAGAGTGACTACGATCTTTCTGGTGAGTAAAACAGTGCAAGTGGAATTGTAAATAATGTGTAAATAATGTGTAAACAGCAAGTGAAAGCAATGAATGTAAATATAAGTGAACAGTGGAAAATAGTTTTACAAGTTACTTCAAGTGACAGTGCATAACAAAGTGTAATTAAAATAGAAATGTAAATAATGTACATAAAATAGAGAACGTAAATAGAAATGTAAATGAGTAGTATTATAAGAATACGAGTATATATACTAGGAGTAATGAAAGTGAAAGTTTCACTCTAGCATGTGTGAATACTATGAGTTATGAGAGTGAAGGTGAAAGTGACATTCACTCTCAACGCTAGTATACAGGATGAGAAAGTGAATGCTACGTATTTTACTGAAAGAGAAATTGAATCCCTACAGTGACAATAAACTACTATTACTGAAGGAAACTTGTGGATAAAGACTGTAGATATATATAAGTGGTGTATAGTAACAGAAATATAAACTGTGAGTGTTTTTATGAATAATAAATGACAGAACACCAGCGGTGAACGATGTCAATTGGGAAGGTCATACGCCCTCGTAATTTTCATTGCTTTCACAGTGTTTTTTTTTTTGGAGTATGGATTCCAAACTATTTGAGAATCATAGAATAGTGTTTCTAGTGATAATATCAGGCTGTGGTAATCATATTACGGGTTGTTGGGAAGTGTAAAGTGGAGACTTCGTTACCCAACTTCAGAGGTCTCCACAAGTCCTACGGTACTCGACGAAGGCTCAACAAACACCCCAGGAGAAAGCTGAAGGTATGTGCCATAAGCATATGTGATTTTAATATTCTAAGACTAATAACTGATTTTTGGCAAATATTTTTAGAGAGTCTGTCGCAGCGCTAATATGCCCGCAGGAGCCACAAGAAAAAGCAAAACAAGCCTGCGGTTAAGGGGTTAAGAAAAAAAATAAAAAAACAGACTTGTGGAAACGTCCATGATGAACAGTTAACATCAGAGAAAACAGGATCTGAAAATATTGTTGTCCGTATGGACTGAACCTGGACCCTACTATAAAACTTGTCAAAGTGCCTAAATAAAAAATATAAAAAAAGGTGTTTGGGAGTATTTGCCTAATTAACAATATTACCAGATTTATAACGAATTTGTAAAGAAATGAGGGAATGGCATCAAACGTAACCCACCCCGTCCCGACCGATTTTCCATCACTGACTCCCCCCAATCCCGACCAATTTTGGAAAAAAAAAAATTTTGGGCTCAAACCTCCACTTTTGGTGAGAAACATCGAAAATTCATAGAGAAATCGCTCACCTGCGGTTTAAAATACTGGGTACAGGTAAAAGTACCCCTTATCTCACTGGGTTTTAAATCAGGCTGGCTCCAAAGAAAACGAGTTCTATGGGAGGGTAACTATTCCACACCAATCATAAATGGTATTTATTTATTTATTTGGTACGAATTTATATGTAGTACGAGAGTATCATGGTTTTCACACAGTAATATAGGCAACATAAGCATTGTTTCACTCACCAAACACATCAACATACCTGACCTTTTTTGGCGACATTACCTGATCATCATTTCTGACTGTTTCTTCCGCTAATGCTACGTAAACTTTGTCCTCCACATTGTCATCGATTGGGGAATCACTCTGGCCTTGAATTTCGTACCGTGGCACGACATGTCTTTACTGGAAAGGTTACTGGTAACAGGTGAATTGCCAAGACAATGGCATGGGGGGGGGAGGTCATGCAGGGTAAGGCATTGTCCCTGCCTGGCATCTTGTAGAGGATGGTGTCCCGTGTATGCATACCAATAATCACGTGCGAAATTTGAAAAATGTGCAAATGACAGACCTTGTAATTGAGGAGTGTTTATATACATCAACAGGAGTCACAGTGACAAAATGTTCGGACGTATGTATACGTTAACGGGACGCAGCGGGTTAAAAAAGTCTGGAAGAAGCAAAGAAAGAAGGCAAAGACTCTAAACAAATATAATATAGTCTCCATCATGGTGTGGCGATCATGATTATATAAAGACACATCTCACAAGATACACAGTAGCAAGCGTGTCGAGAAAATAGAAGCAGCAGTGCTCTTTCTTAACCCGTCATGTCCTGACTGATTTTCTACCATGACTTCCTCCAGTCCCGACCAATTTTGGAAAAAAAATTTTTTGGCTCAAATCTCCGCTTTTGGTGAGAAACATCAAAAATTCATAGAGAAATGGCTCACCTGAGGTTTTAAATACTCGATACAGATAGCAGTACTCCTTACCTTACTGGGTTTTCTATCAGGCTGGCTCCAAAGAAAACGAGTTCTATGCGAGGGTAACAATTCTACACCACTCATAAATGGTACTTATTTATTTATTTGGTACGAATTTATATGTAGTACGAGAGTATATTGGTTTTCAAACAGTAATATAGGCAATATAAGCATTGTTTCACTCACTAACACATAAACATACCTGACCTTTTTTGGTGACATTACCTGATCATCATTTCTGACTGTTTCTTCCTCTAATGCTATGTAAACTTTGTCCTCCACATTATCATCAATTGGGGAATCACTCGGGCCCTGAATGCCTTTATTGGCTAGGTCACTGGTAACAGGTGAATTGCCAAGACAATGGCGTGCGGGGGGGGGGAGGTCATGCAGGGTAACGCATTGTCCCTGCCTGGCATCTTGTAGAGGAATAGAGAAAGGTGTCCCGTGTATATGTACCAAAAACCACGTGCGAAAATTGAAAATTATGCAAATTATGAACCCTGCAATTCCGCAACGTACCAGTACATTGACGGGTCTAGCTGTGACAAAACGTTGCGACGTACCCATATGTCGATGGGCGGATGCCTCGGAGACGTAACAAGCTGTCCTGATACATTATTACAGGGTGTACAGTCTGCAACAAAAGACCTTTCATCCATCCTCCTTATCACTCCGTATGAGTACTCTGAAAACTCATCTGATGACTCCAAAGCTAACGACAATCATGAAAGCGATCTGTGGCCAATTCATCAATGTCTGTTGCTGGGAACTCATAAGGCTGACTATCAAAGTTCACAGGAAGAGAAGCAGAAGAGGAGACAAGACTTACTGTCAGCTGTGCACTCGACCAAAAATGAACAAATACACTGTTTGCACGAAAGGATGACGCAAAAGATGATGGATACTGCAAAATGCCTGCTAGTCCTAACCCATGTTCAAGATGATACAACATAACGCTTGCTTGCGAGATGTGATACCTTATCTATGATGAGTATTGTCATTATTTGAACGCTGAAATAAATGACTCTTTTCTATGTGGCATAGGAGGATTCAAAGCATCTCATCCTCGGCGATTTATCCTGCATATTACACTTTACAGTTCTCTTGCATGCTTTTAATATCACTTGAATGTTGACAAAATTTGTATTATAGCATAAAAGGCGTTATAGAGGTGCAATATGCAGAATAAATCGCTCAGGAGGAGATGCTCCAATACTTTTAGAACTACTCAGAATACTAGAGGTTCCCCCATGGGGGGAATCACACCAGCAGTGAGTGAATACATATCTAGCGCAGCTCGGAATATGACCTTGACCTTGACCTACTTTCATCAATTTCGAACTTGTAGGAGATTTCCATTCTTCCTACACACCCGTAAAATTTTGTGATGATACCTTGAGCAGTTGCAAAGTTATCGTGGTGACAGACAGACAGACCTTGACCTATTTTCACCAACTTCGAACTCGGGACCGATTTTTCTTCTTACTACTCACCTGCAAAATTTTGTAATCATATCTTGAGCAGCTGCGAAGTTATCGTGCTAACAGACGCACAGACCGACAGACAAACTGAAAACAATACCAACTTTGCTATCACAGCAGGTAATTACCCTAACTAAATTGATCTAACCGAGGAATCACGAGTTGTATTTACCAGGAACTCTTCAAGGTCGCCATTTTTTTTTTTTTTTTTTACCATTTCTTGACAATTTTATTCGGGATGGACTTTTCGACCTGGAGGAGTCAAATATAGCAGGAGTGAATTAAAAAGGACGTCAACCGGATTCAAAGGGATTAAATTTATCTATGAACCCCTCCTGTACAAGACTTTTTTTGGGGGAGGGGGAGGGGAGGGTGGTGTATGTGTGTCCACCTCATCCGACTTTAATGAGGTGAAAAAGTGTCATAGCAACAAACAATTACTCAGTTATAGGGCTCCACCACCTAAATGGCATTGGAATACGGTCAACAAACGCTTAATTACATATCGTGGTTCATTAAACCGTTATGTATTGGGTCTGGTACCATATTCCAAACCAACAACTGTTCACAATACGAGTACTACATATCCCTAATGGAAGGATTCATAACGAAATGTGTCCCCTAAGCTAAATAAAGTGTAAGGTCATTCAAATCATTCGTAGGAAAGGGGTTTCTTGAGTGCTACTAAATCTTCACTACAGGTACTTTGTCATTACCTGAGTAAAATTGTCTGGTGTTGGTAACACGACAAGTGATCATCGTATTGAAGGGATCACAAACAAGATCACACATGCACGCACATAAGCGCATGCAGACAGACAGACAGACAGACAGACACACACACACACACACACACACACACACACACACACACACACACACACACGAATGCGCCCACATATACATGCGCGTGCGCGCGCACACACACACACACACACACACACACACACACACACACGAGCAGGTGCACATACACACTAGTTCGTGTACTCACACGCACACACAAGCGGACACAAGCACATGCCAATTGACGCGGATGGACACACACACACACACACACACACACACACACACACACACACACACACACACACACACACACACATTCGCGCTCACACACATGAGCACCCACAGACACACATGTGCACAAATCTCGTCTAAAGAAAACTTACAACTGGCGAAATACAAAGAAAACCCTATCTGTACTAGTGCGTGTTTCAGATGGTTCAATTATCTGCTAAGTATTCGTCAATCTTGGGGAAGATATGTGTGCCCCAGTCTGCACTAAAAGTGGCATACATATGGCAGCAATGCGTGAACACAAAGTAAGGGTCAGAAACTCCCCTACTATTTCACCATATCACTTTTCTGAAATGAGACAGGTATGGGTCGTACTTTTGTAGACTGAGGGAGTTATCTAACACCTTTACCTTAGCGATAAATTTAACTTATTTCACATCACCAGTCTCTTCCATGCCTTTAATATATATTTATAATCAACAAACTTTATACAGACATCAAAGAGGAGAATTTAATTGGACCACATACAAAAATGAATGGACAAGAAAGAGGTCTTAGAAAACTTCCTAAGCTAGAGAGATTGCGGTCCTTCATATGTTTCTCGGCTCACGGATGACTTTCTTCGATACGATGCGACCAAGAAGAAAGCGACCGACATAATAACTGCTTTTTTTCGGAGAGCCCGGGACGTAGTAGAATGTGAAAGTGTGACCTATCCAGATCATGGAACCCGTAAGAGACCACACTACGTCCCTGGCAGCGCTTCGATAACAGAAAACTTCCTGCCAAC
This sequence comes from Coenobita brevimanus, assembly GCF_032717465.1. Classification (NCBI taxonomy): domain Eukaryota; kingdom Metazoa; phylum Arthropoda; class Malacostraca; order Decapoda; family Coenobitidae; genus Coenobita; species Coenobita brevimanus. Next base: position 41,461,614 of record NC_136991.1, read on the forward strand.
TCTTGGATTTGAACCATGACGTATTAGGACAGGCCTTCCTGCATGGTTCAAAAAACATACCAAGCCTTTCTCATCTTAGGCATACGCATCAGGACGGGAAAGCTCGAGGAGGTGAAATACTGGACAAACTTTTGTCTGTATATGGAATGGGTACATTTAAAAAATCTATCTATCTATATACCTAGGCTGCATCCTCCAAGGAAAGGGAGGTAGCCGAGACAGGACGACACACTCCCCATTTACTCATCCATTCAAACACATTCTTTCGCAACTTAGTCCCAAAGGGGAGAAGGGACAGATCCTCACCGCACCACACCACACAAGGGTCAACTGCACAGTGCAATCAGTGACATCTGCAGCAGGGCCCGACAGCAGAGCTGGTTTACCCCTGCCACATCATAATAGACCCATCCCCTTACCCGCAACTGACCTGACTAGCTGATCAGACCAAATGCGGGAGAATATCCCCTCAGGGCTGCGTCATCATTTATTCACTCACAATTTCTCTCTATTTATTTCTGTCACACATAGCCACTCTTCCTTGCTTAACAGACATCCCTCTTGCATCCAGCGCTCTTTTCACACTGTCCATCCATCCTATTCGTGGTCTCCCTCTCAGCCTTACACCTCTCACATCAGATCTAGTTATCTTTTTCACCAATCGCTCATTAAAAAAAAAAAAAATCAACCACAAACATTCAGCTTCCACTCCAGCGTACCACTAACACCATAATTCTTCATAACTGTTCTGTTATACAGTTAAGCCCCTTAATAGCCAGTAATTACAGCTGCAAGGCTGTAGTTACAAAAAGTACAATGACATTGATCTTCCATCCAAACCTTCGTACCATGGCAGCGCCATTATCATAATTCCCCTTAATTATTCAGTTGTTATTCAGGCCTAAGTTTGTAACAAGGGTGTACAGTTACCCAAAAAGAGTACAGGCATGGGAGTGCGAACGAATACATTTACATTCAGGGCCAACAAGATGGCATGGGATTATCGGAAAGCGAACACTTCCATACCCTGTGTATGGGGACCCATGTTTGTTGTCCAGATTCCTGCCCCTGACTCCGGTACATACACCTCCACAGCACAACCTTCCCATACACATCCTACATCCTTTACATAACGTCCCCTATTATATACGAACCACAAATGACCTAAAATCGATATGCTGAATAAATGCATAGGGATTATTTTGATATTAAAAGCTATGTGAAGGTAAACGAAGCTGAAGTCAACGGCACATGATAGGTTCGGGACGGCTTCATCACGGCCTCATATTTCAACACACAGGCTTGGAAATTCCAAATAGTCTCTTTGTACGGAGGCAATTTCCCTTCTTCGTTCTGATTACGAACAAGAATATGATATTATAGTTTATTTTGCCTGTCACATACTGGATTGTGTCGCTACAGTTTTTCACGGGCGATATAAAGACCACCTTAATATTAAATAACAAAATTCACGTGTTCAGTTCAATGACGCAAATTGTTCTGAAGATTCGAGACGATTTTATGTAATGCCTTCAACGCAGTGGCGTCTTTTTGTTTCACTGATACACTTGCCATCATCAATTAATTTTACTCAGCTTGGGAAAGACTTTTAGAGACTATAAATGGCCTTCATTTACCACTTCACTAAAAAAAGTCACTCTTCAGCCGATTGATTGATTACTTTAAAATAATCATGGCAGTCACTGCCACCGTACAGCAGGAAAAAAAAAAAAACACAAGGATAAAATATATAAATAATGACATGGATAGATAATATAAATATATACAGACATAAAAAAAGCTACAAAATATAAAAGTAAAAAAAAAAAAAAAGAATAAACCAACAGATGTCAACTGATTCATGGAGACAAGAAAGACCTCCTTTATGGAAATTAAAGGAAAATATATAAACATACCCGTTCACTATGAAGATTTTATTTAACTTTTGCTGCCGACAATAACTTCATGCATCTAAGGAAAGATGTCTTGCAGCTAAGGTTGTTCATACAAATTCCAGTAAGAAATAATCTCACCACTGTATGTAGAAGTGCATTGTTCTCTGAGTTAATAAAAAAAAATGTGCATCAGTTTTCACTGCTTTTCCCTCTGCCGCGTTATGTGAAATCAGAGGTTATTTGCTGATCATCATTTATTAATTTTATTTTGAAGGGAGCAATTATTTTTCATCTTGCTTCACTAACTATCTCTGTTTTCATTCGAGAGAGAGAGAGAGAGAGAGAGAGAGAGAGAGAGAGAGAGAGAGAGAGAGAGAGAATTTTCCCTTTAATACACATATAAGCTAAATAAAACCGTTTGTTGATAACCAAAACACAAATGTTAAGCTCTTTAATTTGGTGATATTTTTAAATTAATATATTACTGCTACATCTAGATTCTAGACAGTTTTATTCAGTTTGGGAGAGACCTCAAGCAGTGAAAAGTTGCTATAAAGCTGAATAAAACAACCTGGGTTAACAAGGAAATAAAGTTTACAGGAGTCTATACTTGAAACTGTGGGGTGTTCCAGCGGACAAGGCTGGTGTTATTTTGTACTTTATAACGATGGGCGTAGGTCCGCTGTATCTTTAATAAATTCCAAGATAACCCAGCTTTAGAGATCAATTTGGTGTCCTTTGGCTGTTTTCAGTAATCTGGTGGGTATAACTGAGTACAGCAACTTAAACAAAACCTTTTCTTTTCCAAAATCTTTCCAATGGTGTCCATACGTCCATTGAAGCTTTAGTAATTTCCACGACAACCAAAGTTTTATGTCCTCTTTGACGCTTCCTTCAGCAATATGCTGGAGAATTTAGATAAGAGGCATTAAGGAGAACCCAGTACTTTTCTATAAACCTTTCAACCATGTGTTTAGGGCCACCATAACTTCAAAACTTTTCAACCATGTATATGTAAGGCCACCATTAATTTCCGAGATAACGAGTTTTGGTGCTGAGCTCAACAACCCTATTACCGATGTGTCTGATAGTGTTCTCGTTCCCTTTGCTAGCTCAAACAATAATGAAAATACGTCACAGGATTGAATACAAGATCAGCAACGTCGTGAACAATTGGATAATTTCCGTTATATACTTACATTTATTTAGCTACTGATATAACTTAAAACCAACGCAACAGAAAAAAAAAAAAAAAAAACAGTCACCATAAATGCTGTAATATGACAGCTCAAATTTCGGCACAGTAATCTGGTGGCAAATGGTGTTAGCCAGTTTTTACTCTGTCAGTGGCAGTTTGCCACCTCATTCTAATGACATTTGTTACCTCCGCCAAGGAGGTTATGTTTTACCTCTCGTTGGTTTGTTTGTCTGTCTGTTAGCAGGATTACTCAAAATGTTATGAACGGATTTTGATGAAATTTTGTGGAAGGGTGGGCCATGGACTGAGGAGGAAATTATTTAAATATGGGGGCGGATCCGGATCCGGAGTCTCCCCCGCAATATCTCCAAAAGTTCTCAATGAATTTCAGTGAAATGTTGTGGAAAGATGGGCCAAGGACCAAGAAAAAAATTGATTAAATTTTGGGGCAGATCCGGATCCATTATCCGGGAATACTCAAAAACTTATGAAAAAACTTGTGGTGGTGGTGGTGGTGGTGACGAGACTAACAATGAAAACGAAAGTAACAATAATAACCACTTTAAATGTACAAGAGTAAGATAAGTCGTGTAAATCCACACTTAATTGCTGTCGTCTGAATTCAGTAAAACACGAGTTGCACTGAAAATTATCCAGCACTTATTGGATAATAATGACTTACATTAAGATGGCTTTCTTTTTTTTTCATTCATTTTATTGTCAAGCGAATTTTACTCAGTCTAGGGGAGAGTTCTCTAGTCAGTCAACCCCTCTCTGAATAAGAAGGCAATGTGTAACCCCCAGTGTTTGAAAATCTCATTTGAGTACTGTATCATCGTCTGGAAGTGGCAAGCCTATGACAGAGAATTCTCCTCGGGCTTAATGTGATAACCTCCCTTCAAACGATTACATCTCTCTCTCTCTCTCTCTCTCTCTCTCTCTCTCTCTCTCTCTCTCTCTCTCTCTCTCTCCATTCTAATTACCGCCAGTCAGCTTCGTTCTTATCAAGGGACGCCTTTTGTAGCGAAGGTTAGAAACATCTCCATTAACTCCTCCACTACGACGATGTCTGACATATTTTTGGCCAGCTCCATGCTGCCCTTATTGTTAGTCGCGTTTTCTTTCCTGTAGTTTTGTTATCGCCCACCTTTAGAAGGCGAAGCGATAATGATTTTGCCTGCCTGCGTGTGTGTGTGTGTGTGTGTGTGTGTGTGTGTGTAATTCACCGGGTCGGTCAGGATCACTTGATGGTCGTGATCGTCAGCATTTTACCCTCCCGGAAGGGAGCTGAGAGCTCATATAATCCGATCTAAGGGCAAGGCTGTGACCTTCACATACCCACACACCCGTCCCCTTGCTCAAGGGGGACAGTAACCACCCACTTCGTCAGTGAAACTTTTCACAACCTGAGCGAGGCGCGAACTCCCGTCTACCAGATGGCAAGCGAGAACGTTACCACTGCGCCAGCGAGCGGTGTGTGTGTGTGTGTGTGTGTGTGTGTGTGTGTGTGTGTGTGTGTGTGTGTGTGTGTGTGTGCAAAGAGTGTCAGTACCAAATATACAGTGGTAGCATGCAAGACATTATCAAGATGGAATGGACAAAATAAATGACAATGGAAGAGGTGCTACGAAGCGAGGCAACGGTTCAAACTTGGTGTGGTTTAGGTACAATATTGTAAACTGCAGAACCTAGTTAACCGCCTGCTTTAGTTGAAACAATTTAAGTTCGTAAAGAGTCGAATAGAATTATATTGGGACTACAACATCAAATTTAATTTAATTGTTCTGATTTCATGAAGAATTTGGATGAGGTATTTTGTGTCTGCAGAGACGAGAAGAATTATTCTATGAATATACTGTAAAAATGAGACTAATTACTTTTAGTTCGTAAAGAGTTCAAGTAACTTACTTATCATTAATAGAGGGTTAAGATGAATTATTCTAAATGAATTAATAACAAGTAGAATCAACTGTTCTCGGCATATAAAGACTCAGAGTAAATAACTTCGAATTTGTAAGGCCCGAACAATCCCCACACGTTTTAAGTTCAATTATTTCGACCCAGTAAAATATAGAAAATGAATCTATTAAAAGTCGAGACTATTTATTTTGAGTCCATAAAAGGCCCACGTGAATTAGTTGAACTCTGTTTCACAAATGAAGACGAATATTCTTAGATCATTAATAGTTAATGAACAACTATCAGGAGGTGAGATGAAATTATGTTTTGTTCATCAGGAATCGATAACAGAGATTAATAATTAAGTGTTCGTAAGGCCTGAATAACTGCCACCAGGAACTGTGATGAATTATTCCCATGGATGCGGACCCCACAAATGCTGGAAGGCCCCGCCTCAGAGGCCCCCACACCCCATCTTCCGTGCATTTACATGATTCTCACACGTCCACACACATAAGCCCTTCCCGTCTCTCCTGCCCTGCATTACTCCCTCTTTCCTCTCTAGTTTTCCTTCTCTTTCTTCCCTTTCCTTCCTTCTTCCCTCTCTTCCTTCTTTCTCCTTCTCTTTCTTCTAATCCTTATTCCTTCACTTTAATCCTTCTCCTTCTCTTTGTTCCTATTCCTTCCTCTTTCTTTTTCTTCCAACTTTCTACTTCTCTTTCTTCCTTCTTCTACTTCTCTTTATTTCTCCCCTCCTCATTTTTCTCCCCTCCTCATTTTTCTCCTTTCTCTGTCCTCCTCCTCCTCCTCCTCCTCCTCCTCTTCCTCCTCCTTCTCCTCCTTCTTTTTTTTTATGCGAGGAAGAAGGAACCAAAGGCCATGATCCCGCAATGACAGCTCCCTCCAAGAGAAAAACAAAATACAAGAGAGAGCCAAATTCAAGATCCATTCACTTCGAGATGCCTGGACACACTGCGTTTGAAAGACTGGAGATCATAGGCAGCAGGAAATACAGACAGAGGGAGACAGTTCCAGAGTTGACCTGTTGCATAAATGAAGGACTGGGAGTAACGGTTAACTCTTGCATTAGAAAGTTGGACAGAAAAGGGATGAGAGTTTGCTGCTAGACGGGTGCTATGCGCCCGTCGTAGAGGTGGAGGAATGCATGCAGACAGTTCAGAGGAGCAGTGACCATTAAAGTAGCGACAGAAAAGAGATAAAGACGCAACAGTGCGGCGAAGAGACAGAGGTTGAAGGGTGTCAGTAAGAGGAGGAGAGTTTATGAGACGAAAAACCTTTGATTCCACCTTATTGAGAAGAGCTGATTGTGGGGAGCCTCCCCACACATGAGAGTTGTACTCCAGACATGGGCGGATAAAACCCCTGGATAGAGTCAACAATTGTGCAGGGGTAAAGAAAGAACGGAGTCGGCTTAGCACACCCAATCTCTTGGAAGCAGATTTACAAGAGATCTAATATGATCTTCCCAAGATAAGTTCCGAGTAAATGAAACCCCAAGCATGTTCAAGGATGATGCAGGATTAAGCTGAATATTATTAAACATTAGTGGGTATACCTGTGGAAAATTTTCATGGGTTGATAGGTGTGAGAACTGAGTCTTAGATGCATTAAAAACAACAAGAATATTTTTACCCCAGTCAAAGATACAAGCCAAGTCAGACATTAGGTGTGCCATAGCCTCATCCCTTGTTTGTTGAAGTAACTGCTGAGATGGAGGTTCCAAGAACCGAATGGAAAGATGAAGGGTAAAGTCATCAGCGTATGAGTGGATAGGGTTAGATGTACAGCTTAGAAGGTCACTGATGAATAAAAGGAAGAGAGTTGGTGATAGGACGGAGCCCTGAGGAACACCACTGTTGATGGATCTAGGAAAAGAACGATGGCCGTCTACAACAGCGGCTATAGAACGACCAGAAAGGAAGCTAGCGATGAAGGCACAGATAGAAGGATAGAAACCATAAGAGGGCAGTTTGGAAATTAAAGATTTATGCCAGACTCGATCGAAGGCCTTTGAGATGTCAAGTGCAATGGCAAAGCTTTCGCCAAAGTCCCGAAAGGAGGATGACCAGGAGTCTGAAAGGTAGGTGAGGTGATCGCCAGTGGAGCATCCCTGACGGAACCCGTACTGACGATCAGAAAGAATGTGGTGATAGGAAAGATGCCTTTAAAATTTTCTATTGAGAATTGACTCGAAAACTTTTGAAATACAGGACGTTAAAGCAATTGGACGATAGTTGGAGGGTTGGGAGTGGTCACCCTCCTTTGGGACTGGCTGAATGAGAGCAAACTTCCAGCAAGAAGGAAAGGTACAAGTTGACAGACAAAGGCGAGTTTGCCTAGGCTGGGTGTAAGCACAGAAGCACAGTTCTTGAGAACAACAGGAGGGACTCCATCATGCCCATATGCCTTGTTAGTACTGAGGCCAGTGATGGCAGAAAATACATCAGCTGAAGAAATTTTAATGTCAGCCATGAGGAAGTCAGAGGGGGGAAGTGATAGAGGAACAGCACCGAAATTGTCTATGGTGGAATTGGAGGAGAAAGTCTGTGCGAAGAGATCTGCTTTATCAGTAGAAGAAATAGCTACAGAACCATCAGAGTAGAATAGAGGAGGGAAGGATGATGAGGTAAAGTTGTTAGAAAGGTTTTTGGTAAGATGCCAGACGTAGCGGGAAGAATTCGAGTTGGAGAGTTGAGAGCATTTAGTACGGATGAAATTATTTTTAGCAGAGTGAAGAACAGACTTAGCACGATTCCGGGCAGAAACGTAAAGATGATGTGATTCAGGGGTGGGTTGGCTTCTGTACCTTTTGTAGGCCCTCTCCTTGTTGCGGACAGCATAAGAACAAGCGTGATTAAACCAAGGCTTTCTTGCGTTAGTCAAAGGATATGAGAAAGGAATGTCTGCTTCCATGCCCGAGATAATAACCTCCGTAATGCGCAAGGCACACTCAGATGGCTCCCGGCAATGGAAGCAATAATCATTCCGGGGAAAATCAAAGAAGTACTGCCTGAGGGCCTCCCAATCCGCGGCTCCAAAATGCCACAGACGACGTTTCCCTGGAGGTTCCACAGGCCGTACCGGAGTGATAGGACAGGTTAAGGTGATAAGGTTGTGATCAGAGGAGCCCAACGGATAGAAAAGATTAACAGTGTGAGCAAAAGGATTAGTTGTAAGGAAGAGGTAAAGTATGTTGGAGCTCTCCAAGGCAGTTTGGGATAGGGGTAGGGTGCTGTACAAGCTGCTCTAGATCATTAAGGATAGAAAAGATGTAGGCCTGTTTACCAGGTGGATCAGTGAAAGGAGAGGAGAGCCAAAGGTGGTGGTGAACATTGAAATCTCCTAGAATGGAGATTTCAGAGAAAGGAGAAATGGATAGAATGTGTTCCATTGTAGAAGTAAGATAGTCGAAGAATTTTTGATAGTCAGTAGAATCAGGGGATAAGTAAACAGCACAGATATATTTAGTCAGAGAATGACAGGAATGCCGAAGCCAGAGTGTAGAAAATTCAGAAGAATCGAGTTCAGGAACACGAGAGCAAGATAAGTCGTTGTGTATATATACACAACAGCCACCTTTGGCTTTGAAATGAGTATAGAGAAAGTAGGAGGATACAGAAAAGGGTTTGCTGTCAGTTGCCTCAGACAGCTGAGTCTCAGTTAGAAAAAGGTGAGATTTAGAGGAGGCGAGGTGGTGCTCAACAAAGAGAACGTTAGAGGAAAGGCAGCGAATGTTGCAGAAATGAAGAAGAGAGTCGGACAGTGGTTCCAGGCACCTCGAATCGTCACCGGGAGAGGGGCGGAAGGTGAGGGCATTTATGGTCCCACCCCCTGGGGACTCCGAGGCTGGGTGATAAGACGCCATGATTTTTTTTTTTTTTTTAATTTTGGAAAAGGAAGTGTAGTGTGTACTGTGCATGTAGTTTGGTGTAGATAGTTAGAGAAATTTGTGTTGGAGAGCATGCTGGCCTACTCTTTGTGTAACTGAGACACTGAAAAAGTTCAGCATAGGGGAATGGTCAGGAACTAGTCCTGAGGGCTGATGAAACGGGAGCTCCAGCACTCCCTGTCAATCCACCTCGGGAGTACTGCCCTGCTCGACTGGTGCTACAGTCTACTCCTCCTCCTCCTCCTCCTCCTCCTTTTCCTCCTCCTCCTCCTTTTACTGACACACATATACAGATAAACAGTTACACACACACGGGAGCACGCACACATGCGCGCATGTACAATACATTCCTACATCCACCTCCACCTTCTCTCTCTCTCTCTCTCTCTCTCTCTCTCTCTCTCTGGAGTGTTTAGCCATCCTTCCTTTGTCTTTATTCTTTTACTCTTCTCTCCCTTCCAGCTACCACACTAACCTTTCTCTCTTTCTCTCTCTCTTTTTCTTTTCTCACTCTGGTTCCATCCTACAGCATCCTCGGTTCTCCTGCTTGTTTCTTTTTACCAAAAATACTTCGAAATAATTCCTATTCTACGGTGTCTTCATCTGTAATTCATTTTTGCTTTTATCAACTGCTTTTATTCAGGTTCGAAGAATCCTTATTTTGAAAGTCTTAATGAAAGTCACATATAATACTCCAGTTCAAATATCTCCTCCCTGCTGAATATTACCGGGTACAAGCGGTATATAGACATTTTGAAAAATAAATCCTAGTAATACAGGGGTTAACTACCTGAACCAGAGTCGTCATTTCTACTCTCTTCTTGCCATGTCCAGACGATTTCATTGGGCTCAGGAGGGCCTTTTTCAACTGTAGGGGAAGCTTTCATTATCTACTCCATTACTAGATGGCCATCCTTGGCTGAACAAAATCGTCTGGTAACAGCCTGACAAAACTACAGTAAGACGCCACTGTCGTGAAAGGATGAGAAGCCTGTAAGTTACGAAGGATGGCAATAATTAAAGAAAAGACAAAAGTTAAAAGGATGACAAGGGTGAAAGGAATACCAAAAATGAAAGAGATGGCAAGAGGTAGAGGGATGGCAAAGTTAAAAGGATGGCAAGAGATAAAGGGTGACGAGTTAACTGAATGACAATACTAAAAGTGATGAGTTTAAGGTATGACAAGAGTTAAAAGGAAACTAGAGTTAACGGGAAGCAGGAGTTAAACGGACGTATTTTTAAAATTATATTTATTTTAGATCAGAAAATGGAATAAGAGAGATAAGATACAACCTTCATAGATTCCTTCGGTACTAGAGGCCCTTCACAAGCTGAAGACGGTCATCTGGTGATGATAAGAGCCAGTTTTTTTTAATCGTAGTGATTGCTAATCAACTCTGTACGATAACCACTTTTTTATTTATTCTTTTTTCCACCTGACGATCTGATTCAGCTTAGGGAAAGGTTTTCCAGCTGGATGGATTTGAAACAACATACTTTCATTCATGTACTATATCAAACAGTTTAATACAGTTGTCTAGTAGTAGCAAGAATGAATAGGGACATCGTACTGAAGTGGCTAATGACAGAGTAAACGTACAAAGACTATTCATCCCTTCTCTTCTAGACGTCTCCCTCAGTATGAATGCAATCGACAGACAGGAGCAAATGTGATATGAAAATACCGTATCTAAGCAGAAGTGGTTAGCTAAGCAGGCCTTCACATGACCCCTTTTACGATGCAAAATGTAACCGTCTGTAGCCAGTTTGTTTTCATCTGGCAAAATATTCTTAATTCTTTATAGCTCAGTTGATGGCCACGTGTGCTCATATTGGAGGTCTAAAATGACTAGTAACCAGGGAGACCCATCTCTCCCTAATAGTGAAAGCTCATCAAATTTCATGCATCCACCACTTAGTATTCGGGGAGTGTCACAGTTCCCTAAGATGAAAATAAATCCCCTATAGTGGTAGCAAGAATGTACTGAATGACGCCATCGTACTGAATGGGTTAAATCATTAAAAGTAAAATAAATAACTGAAGATGAGTTGTCATGGAGCCATTTAGCCCCTTTAGTCCCACGCTGGAAGCATTTTTATTTTATTCATGCTACCTCCATGTAATTTTACTCAGCTTAAAGGACGCTTTCCGAATGAAACAGTTTACAGTCTCAGTAACCCTCACATTGTCAGAGCTACTCCCTGTTGCGAATACATAGTCTCGGAGGAGCAAGAACAAAATGTGAAAACAGAATACCATTGTGAGAGTTAACTCCTTTAATCCAATGACGTATTTTATAATTCGTTTTTTGGCGCATCCTGGCGAATTTTTCTTTCTTACAAATGACCAAAAGTATTGAATGGGATAATGCAGCCTACATCTAGCTCCTCCAGTTCAGTGTCTTTCTAGAGCTGAATAAAACGTCCAGTAGTAGCAACAATAAGAAATAAATATCATTTTAATCAACCCGCATTCCCCACCGTTTTCTCTTAATCCCCTCAGAACTCTTTTCTTTCAGTCTGTTTAGCTCCTGTATTCCCTTTTCCTCGCTCCTCTCCTTTCCTCCCCTCCACTCTCCTTCACTCTTTTATGTCGCTTTAATCCGAATCCTTGTGTTTTCCCCTCTATTCTCTTCTACCCTCGCCTCTGCTTCTCTCCCTGACACTCTTCCATCTCACTCTGCTTCGAACCCCTCCGTTTACCCTCTCCCCTTTCGCTGGCATTCTTTCACTGACTCTCTTTTAACACCTCATCTCAGTTTCTTTCTTGTTTCTCTATTTTCTTACCTTCTCAGTTTTCGTTCCTCTTTCTATATCACATGACTTTTCTACTCCCTCTTCTTCACTCCTTTCTCTTTTCTTTTTTTCTGTTCTTTTTCTTTCCCTATCTGCTCTGGTCCGTATGCCATTAACTTCTGACTCTTGCATTCCTTATAGTCTTTCTTTCTCTTTTTTTTTTTTTTATGCGAGGAAGAAGGAACCAAAGGCCATGAGCCCGCAGTAACAGTTCCCTCCAAGAGAAAAACAAAATACAATAGAGAGCCAAATTCAAGATCCGATCATTTTGAGATGCCTGGACACACTGCGTTTGAAAGACTGGAGATCATAGGCAGCAGGAAATACAGACAGAGGGAGACAGTTCCAGGGCTGACCTGTTGCATAAATGAAAGACTAGGAGTAACGGTTAACTCTTGCATTAGAGAGTTGGACAGAAAAGGGATGAGAGTTTGCTGCTAGACGGGTGCTATGCGCCCGTCGTAGAGGTGGAGGAATGCATGCAGACAGTTCAGAGGAGCAGTGACCATTAAAGTAGCGATAAAAAAGAGATAAAGATGCAACAGTGCGGCGAAGAGACAGAGGTTGAAGGGTGTCAGTAAGAGGAGGAGAGTTTATGAGACGAAAAACCTTTGACTCCACCCTATTAAGAAGAGCTGATTGTGGGGAGCCTCCCCACACATGAGAGTTGTACTCCACACAGGGGCGGATAAAACCCCTGTATAGAGTCAACAATTGTGCAGGGGTATAGAAAGAACGGAGTCGGCTTAGCACACCCAATCTCTTGGAAGCAGATTTTACAAGAGATCTAATATGATCTTTCCAAGATAAGTTCCGAGTAAATGAAACCCCAAGCATGTTCAAGGATGATGCAGGATTAAGCTGAATATTAATAAACAATAGTGGGTATACCTGTGGAAGATTTTCATGGGTTGATAGGTGTGAGAACTGAGTCTTAGATGCATTAAAAACAACAAGAATATTTTTACCCCAGTCAAAGATATAAGACAAGTCAGACATTAGGTGTGCCATAGCCTCATCCCTTGTTTGTTGAAGTAACTGCTGAGATGGAGGTTCAGGGAACCGAATGGAAAGGTGAAAGGTAAAGTCATCAGCCTATGAGTGAATAGGGTTAGATGTACAGCTTAGAAGGTCACTGATGAATAAAAGGAAGAGAGTTGGTGATAGGACGGAGCCCTGAGGAACCCCACTGTTGATGGATCTAGGAGAAGAACGATGGCCATCTACAACAGCGGCTATCGAACGACCAGAAAGGAAGCTAGCGATGAAGGCACAGATAGAAGGATAGAAACCGTAGGAGGGCAATTTGGAAATTAAAGATTTATGCCAGACTCGATCGAAGGCCTTTGAGATGTCAAGTGCAATGGCAAAGCTTTCGCCAAAGTCCCGAAAGGAGGATGGCCAGGAGTCTGAAAGGTAGGTGAGGTGATCGCCAGTGGAGCATCCCTGACGGAACCCGTACTGACGATCAGAAAGAATGTGGTGATAGGAAAGATGTCTTAAAAATTTTCTATTGAGAATTGACTCGAAAACTTTTGAAATACAGGACGTTAAAGCAATTGGACAATAGTTGGAGGGTTGGGAGTGGTCACCCTCCTTTGGGACTGGCTGAATGAGAGCAAACTTCCAGCAAGAAGGAAAGGTAGAAGTTGACAGACAAAGGCGAGTTTGCCTAGGCTGGGTGTAAGCACAGAAGCACAGTTCTTGAGAACAACAGGAGGGACTCCATCAGGCCCATATGCCTTGTTAGTACTGAGGCCAGTGATGGCAGAAAATACATCAGCTGAAGAAATTTTAATGTCAGCCATGAGGAAGTCAGAGGCGGGAAGTGATAGAGGAACAGCACCGGAATTGTCTATGGTGGAATTGGAGGAGAAAGTCTGTGCGATGAGATCTGCTTTATCAGTAGAAGAAATAGCTACAGAACCATCAGAGTAGAATAGAGGAGGGAAGGATGATGAGGTAAAGTTGTTAGAAAGGTTTTTGGCAAGATACCAGATGTAGCGGGAAGAATTCGAGTTGGAGAGTTGAGAGCATTTAGTACGGATGAAATTATTTTTAGCAGAGCGAAGAACAGACTTAGCACGATTCCGGGCAGAAACGTAAAGATGATGTGATTCAGGGGTGGGTTGGCTCCCGTACATTTTGTTCTTATGCTGTCCGCCCTCTCCTTGTTGCGGACAGCATAAGAACAAGCGTGATTAAACCAAGGCTTTCTTGCGTTAGTCAAAGGATATGAGAAAGGAATGTATGCTTCCATGCCCGAGAGAATAACCTCCGTAATGCGCAAGGCACACTCAGATGGCTCCCGGCCATGGAAGCAATAATCATTCTGGGGAAAATCAAAGAAGTACTGCCTGAGGGCCTCCCAATCCGCGGCTCCAAAATGCCACGGACGACGTTTCCCTGGAGGTTCCACAGGCCGTACCAGAGTGATAGGACATGTTAAGGTGATAAGGTTGTGATCAGAGGAGCCCAACGGATAGAAAAGATTAACAGTGTGAGCAGAAGGATTAGTTGTAAGGAAGAGGTAAAGTATGTTGGAGCTCTCCAAGGTGGTTTGTGATAGGGGTAGGGTGCTGTACAAGCTGCTCTAGGTCATTAAGGATAGAAAAGATGTAGGCTTGTTCACCAAGTGGATCAGTGAAAGGAGAGGAGAGCCAAAGGTGGTGGTGAACATTGAAATCTCCTAGAATGGAGATTTCAGAGAAAGGAGAAATGGATAGAATGTGTTCCATCGTAGAAGTAAGATAGTCGAAGAATTTTTGATAGTCAGTAGAATCAGGGGATAAGTAAACAGCACAGATATATTTAGTCAAAGAATGACAGGAAAGCCGAAGTCAGAGTGTAGAAAATTTAGAAGAATCGAGTTCAGGAACACGAGAGCAAGATAAGTCGTTGTGTATATATACACAACAGCCACCTTTGGCTTTGAAATGAGTATAGAGAAAGTAGGAGGATACAGAGTAGGGTTTGCTGTCAGTTGCCTCAGACAGCTGAGTCTCAGTTAGAAAAAGGTGAGATTTAGAGGAGGCGAGGTGGTGCTCAACAAAGCGAAAGTTAGAGGAAAGGCCGCGAATGTTGCAGAAATGAAGAAGAAGAGAGTCGGACAGTGGTTCCAGGCACCTCGAGTCGTCACCGGGAGAGGGGCGGAAGGTGAGGGCATTTATGGTCCCCCCCCCCCTGGGGACTCCGAGGCTGGGTGAAGGGACGCCATGATTTTTTTTTTTTTTTAATTTTGGAAATGGAAGTGTAGTGAGTACTGTGCATGTAGTTTGGTGTAGATAGTTAAAGAAATTTGTGTTGGAGAGCATGCTGGCCTACTCTCTGTGTAACTGAGACACTGAAAAAGTTCAGCAAAGGGGAATGGTCAGAAACTAGTCCTGAGGGCTGATGAAACGGGAGCTCCAGCACTCCCTGTCAATCCACCTCGGGAGTACTGCCCTGCTCGACTGGTGCTACAGTCTACTCCTCCTCCTCCTTCTCCTCCTCCTCCTCCTCCTTTTACTGACACACATATACAGATAAACAGTTACACACACACGGGAGCACGCACACATGCGAGCATGTATAATACATTCCTACATCCACCTCCACCTTCTCTCTCTCTCTCTCTCTCTCTCTCTCTCTCTCTCTGGAGTGTTTTCCCATCCTTCCTTTGTCTTTATTCTTTTACTCTTCTCTCCCTTCCAGCTACCACACTAACCTTTCTCTTTCTCTCTCTCTTTTTCTTTTCTCACTCTGTTTCCATCCTACAGCATCCTCGGTTCTCCTGCTTGATTCTTTTTACCAAAAATACTTCGAAATAATTCCTATTCTACGGTGTCTTCATCTGTAATTCATGTTTGCTTTTATCAACTGCTTTTATTCAGGTTCGAAGAATCCTTATTTTGAAAGTCTTAATGAAAGTCACATATAACACTCCAGTTCAAATATCTTCTCCCTGCTGAATATTACCGGGTACAAGCGGTATATATACATTTTGAAAAATAAATCCTAGTATTACAGGGTTAACTACTTGAACCAGAGTCGTCATTTTTACTCTCTTCTTGCCATGTCCAGACGATTTCACTGGGCTCAGGAGGGCCTTTTTCAACTGTAGGGGAAGCTTTCATTATCTACTCCATTACTAGATGGCCATCCTTGGCTGAACAAAATCGTCTGATAACAGCCTGACAAAACTACAATAAGACGCCATTGTCGTGAAAGGATGAGAAGCCTGTAAGTTACGAAGGATGACAATAATTAAAAAAAAGACAAAAGTTAAAAGGATGACAAGGGTGAAAGGAATACCAAAAATGAAAGAGATGGCAAGAGGTGGAGGGATGGCAAAGTTAAAAGGATGGCAAGAGATAAAAGGGTGACGAGTTAACTGAATGACAATACTAAAAGTGATGAGTTTAAGGTATGACACGAGTTAAACGGAAACTAGAGTTAACGGGAAGCAGGAGTTAAACGGACGTATTTTTAAAATTATATTTATTTTAGTTCAGAAAATGGAATAAGAGAGATAAGATACAACCTTTTTAGATTCCTTCGGTACTAGAGGCCCTTCACAAGCTGAAGACGGTCATCTGGTGATGATAAGAGCCAGTTTTTTTTAATCGTAGTGATTGCTAATCAATTCTGTACGATAACCACTTTTTTATTTATTCTTTTTTCCACCTGACGATCTGATTCAGCTTAGGGAAAGGTTTTCCAGCTGGATGGATTTGAAACAACATACTTTCATTCATGTACATATATCAAACAGTTTAATACAGTTGTCTAGCAGTAGCAAGAATGAATAGGACATCGTACGGAAGTGGCTAAAGACAGAGTAAACGTACAAAGACTATTCATCCCTTCTCTTCTAGACGTCTCCCTCAGTATGAATGCAATCGACAGACGGAAGCAAATGTGATATGAAAATACCGTAACTAAGCAGATGTGGTTAGCTAAGCAGGCCTTCACATGACCCCTTTTACGAAGCAAAATGTAACCGTCTGTAGTCAGTTTGTTTTCATCTGGCAAATATTCTTAATTCTTTATAGCTCAGTTGATGGCCACGTGTGCTCATATTGGAAGTCTAAAATGACTAGTAACCAAGGAGACCCATCTCTCCCTAATAGTGAAAGCTCATCAAATTTCATGCATCCACCACTTAGTATTCGGGGAGTGTCACAGTTCCCTCAGATGAAAATAAATCCCCTATAGTGGTAGCAAGAATGTACTGAATATGACGCCATCGTACTGAATGGGTTAAATCATTAAAAGTAAAATAAATAATTGAAGATGAGTTGTCATGGAGCCATATAGCCCCTTTAGTCCCAAGCAGGACGCATTTTTTTTTTTATTCATGCTATCTCCATGTAATTTTGCTCAGCTTAAAGGACGCTTTCCGAATGAAACAGTTTACAGTCTCAGTAACCCTCACATTGTCAGAGCTACTCCCTATTGCGAATACATAGTCTCGGAGGAGCAAGAACAAAATGTGAAAACAGAATACCATTGTGAGAGTTAACTCCTTTAATCCAATGACGTATTTTATAATTCGTTTTTTGGCACATCCTGGCGAATTTTTCTTTCTTACAGATGACCAAAAGCACTGAATGGGATAATGCAGCCTACATCTAGCTCCTCCAGTTCAGTGTCTTTCTAGAGCTGAATAAAACGTCCAGTAGTAGCAACAATAAGAAATAAATATCATTTTAATCAACCCGCATTCCCCACCGTTTTCTCTTAATCCCCTCAGAACTCTTTTCTTTCAGTCTGTTTAGCTCCTGTATTCCCTTTTCCTCGCTCCTCTCCTTTCCTCCCCTCCACTCTCCTTCACTCTTTTATGTCGCTTTAATCCGAATCCTTGTGTTTTCCCCTCTATTCTCTTCTACCCTCGCCTCTGCTTCTCTCCCTGACACTCTTCCATCTCACTCTGCTTTGAACCCCTCCGTTTACCCTCTCCCCTTTCGCTGGCATTCTTTCACTGACTCTCTTTTAACACCTCATCTCAGTTTCTTTCTTGTTTCTCTATTTTCTTACCTTCTCAGTTTTCGTTCCTCTTTCTATATCACATGACTTTTCTACTCCCTCTTCTTCACTCCTTTCTCTTTTCTTTTTTTCTGTTCTTTTTCTTTCCCTATCTGCTCTGGTCCGTATGCCATTAACTTCTGACTCTTGCATTCCTTATAGTCTTTCTTTCTCTTTTTTTTTTTTTTATGCGAGGAAGAAGGAACCAAAGGCCATGAGCCCGCAGTAACAGTTCCCTCCAAGAGAAAAACAAAATACAATAGAGAGCCAAATTCAAGATCCGATCATTTTGAGATGCCTGGACACACTGCGTTTGAAAGACTGGAGATCATAGGCAGCAGGAAATACAGACAGAGGGAGACAGTTCCAGGGCTGACCTGTTGCATAAATGAAAGACTAGGAGTAACGGTTAACTCTTGCATTAGAGAGTTGGACAGAAAAGGGATGAGAGTTTGCTGCCAGACGGGTGCTACGCGCCCGTCGTAGAGGTGAAGGAATGCAAGCAGACAGTTCAGAGGAGCAGTGACCATTAAAGTAGCGATAGAAAAGAGATAAAGATGCAACAGTGCGGCGAAGAGACAGAGATTGAAGGGAGTCAGTAAGAGGGGGAGAGTTAATGAGACGAAAAGCCTTTGACTCCACCCTATTGAGAAGAGCTGTATGTGGGGAGCCTCCCCACACATGGGAGTTGTACTCCACACAGGGGTGGATAAAATCCCTGTATAAGAGTCAACAATTGTGCAGGGGTAAAGAAAGAGCGGAGTCGGCTTAGCACACCCAATCTCTTTCCTACTTTCTTGACCTCGATTTTCGTCTCTTATCTCCTTTTTCTTTCTCTGTTTTTGTCTTCAAGTGTATTATCCCCTGATTTGCTTCCCTCACTCTGTCTTCTCTTCTCCCTTCTTCTCTTACCCTCTCCTCACCTCCTCTCTTCTCACGCCCTCTTTTTGCTCTTCTTCTCCCCTCATCTCTGGTCTGGACTCATCTCCCTGATCTCTCCTCACCTCACCTCACCTCACCTCTCCTCTCCTCTTTTCTCCTCTATTCCCTTCTCTCCTTTCGCCTTCTTTTGTTCCCCTTCTCTCATCCCCACTTCTCTCATGTCCTCTTCTCACATGTCCACGTCTCTCATTCCCCCTCCCTCTCCCTTTTCCCCTTCTCCCATCCCCACTTCTCTCATCCCCACTTCACTCATCTCCACTTTTCCCATTCCCCCTTCTCTCATGTCCACTTCTCTCATTCCCCCCCTCTCCCTTTCCTCCTTCTCCCAACCCCACTTCACTCATCCCCACTTCTCCCATCCCCACTTAACTCATCCCGACTACTCCCATCCCCACTTCATTCATCCCGACTAGTACCATCCCCACTTCACTCATCCCAACTACTCCCATCCCCGCTTCACTCATCCCGACTACTCCCATCCCCACTTCACTCATCCCGACTACTCCCATCCCCACTTCACTCATCCCGACTACTCCCATCCCCACTTCACTCATCCCGACTTCTCCCATCCCCACTTCTCTCATACCCACTTCTCTAAATCCCTTTATTCTCCTCTCCATTCCAATCACTTTCCTTCTCTCTTTTACTCACTCTCTCTACTTTCGCCATTACCTCTGAATCTCTAGACAGGTACTTCCCTCTTTACTCCCTCCTTTGTTCTATGTCTTACTTTCTCTTCTTACGGCGATCTCGAATTCCTTCATTTTGTCTTCGTTATTAACATTCCTTTCACCAGTTCTCATACTTTATTCCATAGTTCCCTCCTGTTGTCTCTGTTTTCGTACCTCCTTCTCTGGTACTGTCTTTATCGGCTCTGTCTATTGGCTTCTGCATCTCCTTCATTATACAGCGCGCGCGTAAAAAAATATCGCAGACAGATGCAGGTATAGACACAGAAGCAGACAAATGTGCACTGATAAAGACAGACAGACACGAACAGATGGGCACACAGACACACACGATAAAGTCGTAAATTGACGATACACACCAGGCAGAGACAAGCATATACACGGAAACAGACACAGACACAGACAAAAACAGACACAGACACAAACAGACGGGGACACGAAAGGGGAAAAATGTCAGACAACAAATGGACGCAGACTCAACCACAAAAGGACAGACACAGACACAAACGTACAGGCACACATAACGACTGAAACTCTCACACACACACACACACACACACACACACACGACTCTACTAGATTTCAGGTGACGTTTCTCAGTAAAGGAACATAATGTTAACTTTTTCTAACCTCTTCGCTTCATTTCGCTTCCCCAAAGGTAAACACATGCATTTACAGGTAGCAAGAACGGATTAAAAAAGATATCATCGTCCTCAGGGAACACACGCTACCTGGAACCGTCTAGGAAATGGCTTTAATTATGTTCGCTACTGCTCCGATAACGGTGTTATTGATTTCAACTTAATTAATGCACTTCGGTAAGATACGAAGATTCCGACCAGTTAAATTTCAGTGATATCTTGATATGTGTTCGGGAGTAAGGCGGTGATTGTGTCTTGTAATTTAAACAATGACTGCCTTTAATTAAGTGCTACATGTATTAAAGTTATAATCAACGTCATCATCACTATCACCATCGGCCAGACAGACATCATCAACATCATTAGCATCATCAGCATCAGTATTAATGTCCATCATTATCTGTCATCGTCCATACAATCACCACCACTACCATCACCATCATTATGACTCTATCATCAGTCCAAAGACTTTTCCATCCTAAAGACGAGGATGAGGTAGAATCCGAAAGTAAAGATGGACCAAAAATAAAAATGCGAAAACTATCATCATCATCATCATCATCAGCAGCAGCAGCAGCATCCCTGTTTCCCATCAGAAAGATAGTGATCCTCTTCCACGCTTACCGGAGGTGGCCAGGAATGAAATTAGCAAATACACTCATGATTACGGCATCTTTCTTTTTAATTAGTTTACAGTCAACTCTAACAAATTTAAGTTCAATTCGGACAGGCTTATGATCATTCTCTCTCTCTCTCTCTCTCTCTCTCAACTATTCTCAGGATATGCAACGGATCAGAGAAAATCTGAAATACTTCTCAAGACATGACACCGTCCACCTAAAAGACATTCACATAAGGCGCAAGTACCGACGAGCACGTACCCTAGCACACACACACACACACACACACACACACACACACAAATACGAACACGAACACAAATACACTCTGTCTGTATGCCTGCTTGTCTCTGTCTGTCTGTCAGTCTGCCTGTCCGTATGTGTGTATCTGTCTGACTGTCTGTCTATCTGTCTGTCTGTCTGTTTCTATTTTTGTCTGTCTGGCTGGTTGGCTCTGTCTTGGTCTGTCTGTCTGTCTGTCTATGTCTTTGTCTGTCTCTGTCTGTTGGTCTCTTACTGTCTTTGTTTCTCTGTCTTTGTCTGACTCTGTCTCTGCAATATTTGTCTGTCTGTCTGTCGATCTGTTGTTGTTTGTTTGTTTGTTTGTGTCTGTCTGTCTGTCTGTCTGTCTGTCTTTCTTTCTGTCTGTCAGTCTGTCCGTCTGTCTGCCTTTCTGTCTGTCTGTGTCTCTTTCTGTCTCTCCCTCCCTGTCTGTGTCTGTTTGTCTGTCTGTGTTTCTGTCAATCTCAGAATTTGTCACTGTATGTCTCAGTCTGCCTGTCTGTCTATCTATCTGTCTGTCTGTATATCTGTCTGTATCTGTTTGTCTGTCTGGTCTTTGTCTGTCTGTCTGTCCGTCAGTCCGTCTCTGTCAGCCTTTGTCTGTCTCTGTCTGTCTGTTTCTCTATCTGTGCCTGTCTGTCTGCCTATCTGTATGTCTAACTCTGTATGTTTGTCCCTGGTTGCTTGCCTGTCTGTCAGTCTGTCTTTCTTTTCGTCTCTCTCTCTCTCTCTCTCTCTCTCTCTCTCTCTCTCTCTCTCTCTCTCTCTCTCTCTCTCTCTCTCTCTCTCTCTCTCTCTCTCTCTCTCTCTCTCTCTCTCTCTCTCTCTCTCTCTCTCTCTCTCTCTCTCTCTCTCTCTCTCTCTCTCTCTCTCTCTCTCTCTCTCTCTCTCTCTCTCTCTGTTGTGCCACGGATCAGTTTTCTCAAATCGTCCCCGCACCACATGGGACAACCACCATCCCACCAGACACGTTCAATCAAACTTTATGTTGGGGTCGCGTCTGCCTTCCTCCACAACATTTATTTACTTTTCATCTTTTATTTTCGCTTGTTTGTAGTTCTCCCTTTGTATTTTCTTTTTTTTATCCCATTTTCTTTTAATATCTCTTCCTTTCTGTATATTTTATATCGTTTAATCATCAAAAATTTCCATCTATTTTTACCTTACCGCTATTATTTTAAAGACGTGTTATTTTCCCTTACACTGCCACACTTCTGTTCATTCATTTTTTGAATCCCAGCACCCTTCTTTTGTAGGCATAATAACACAATACTATATGTAACTACGGTATGTAACTATATACCTATAAGTAACAAGTGCTCGTGGGCCCTTCGGACCCCTCGCACTTGCTCCTGCGGAGGGCTCTCGCGTTTATGTGCTGTTGTAGTGTAACGCTGTCACTTGGATATTTGCAGCTAACCAACTGATTGTGTTATTTGCAGCTTCGGGAATGAAAACCACGTTTATTTTAGTTCTACCTCTGGGGGGGGAAAATCTACGGAGATCCTATGCCGGGCTTCGGAAGCAGCGTTTTTTGGTCAAAATGTTATTGCTCATTAAATTAGTAAAAGTTTTTCAATCGTGATGGGACAAAATTTATTCACATCAGCGTATTTTTTGCGATTTTTGTGCCAACTTTGGTGCGATTTGAATGTGTAGTTTAGGCTGCCCAAAACACACACACACACACACGGCTACTGCTATAGTATATTAGATATGTAAAACAGGTCTAGTCGCAGCGCACGACTCTGAGTTTGTCATTATCGTACCCTGGGAAAATACCATTCAAAAGTGCGTCCGATTTCGTATCATATTATACATGAATCATATTATTATGCAAGAATATATTATACACGAATATTATTATACACGAACATATTATAGATGAATCATTTAAATCTCATGTTATACACGAAATGGGACGCACTTTTGAATGGTAGGTTGCTAGGGTCCGATAATGACAACCTCAGAGTCGTCCGCCGCGACTACAGTTATGTCTGAAGTTCCCCAGGAAGGGACAACTACACATCCCCTAGCCTAGACTAATCAAGAATTCCAAATACCTCTGATCATGCACCGCAAACATGACCGACATACGCACACACGGACATAAGTACGCACACATACTTTAGCCGGAAGCCAGAGGGGGATACAAGTCCGATATCACATGTAGGAAGGACAGAGAAGGAAAGAGATTCCCAGAGAACAATAGGGAGTAGGAGAGTGAGAGTAAAGTAGGAGGACTGCAGCCACCACAAACTGCTACTAACCAAACACGGGTCACGCCAAGCTCTTAACTTTTATTCAAGTAACTGTCTCACAATACACTTCATCGACCACAATCTGCCTATTTCATCACCCCAATTAAAATATGAAGAGGACAAATGAACAAAGAAGGCCTACACTGACATCTACAATGCCTCACCATTACTTTCTCTCCTTGTGCCACTCCCACCAACGATACAACCAGATTACATTCTCTGTTTAATTAAACTCCTCGGCTACGTCCACTGACACTGGTGGCGAGCGGTAACAACGAACCGTATACAATCAAACTACGCCTAATGAGTTTATATGCGGCAGACGACTCTCCTGAACCGCTACAACGGTAAACAACAGCGGTAAAACGAACCACAATCAAACCACGCCTAACGAGTTTATACGCAGCAGACTACTCTCCTGAACCGCTACAACAGTAAAATACAATGAACTACGTACATCGATAATGGTGACAGCGGTAAACGAAGCCAATTAACGTCTCAATCAACAATCAACGAACAAATTACAATCAAAACAATCTACGACTGCTCTACAAGCAACACTCATCAATCAAACTACAAGCGAATACAGTGAGAACAAAACTACAAACTACAAGCGAATACAGTGAGAACAAAACTACAAACTACAAGCAAATACAATGAGAACAAAACTACAAACTACAAGCAAAACAAAGAATGGAGAAGTGTACCTGCACTGTGCTGATAGTGTTGACCCAACATGGTGATGTATCAACACATCTGACCGCTATGGTCACTACCTCTATCACCACTGCCACTATCATCACTGTCACTGTCATCACTCTCAATATCATCACTTCATCATCACTACGACTATCATCACTACAACAATCATACCTTCCACCATCATCCTTACCAGTATCACTGCTATCACATCATTACTACCGCCGCAATCACAGCCACGATCACCACTACACACAACCATCACTACCCCCACCATCATCACCACAAGCATCACTATGAAAAATGTAAATGTGCTACTCCATCAACCTGTCTACACCACCAACCTATTTATACCACCCATCTGGAACACCCACTTACCTACAACACCCACCTTCCTACACCATTCTTTAATGAAGCTATCCTTTGGCTCACTTTAGTTGATGTAAGCTACATTAATGTTTCACCCACCTTCCTACACCACCCGTCTTCCTACACCACCCATCTGGAACACCCACTTACCTACACCACCCACCTTCCTACACCATCCATCTGGAACACCCACTTACCTACACCACCCACCTTCCTACACCACCCATCTGGAACACCCACTTACCTACACCACCCATCTGGAACACCCACTTACCTACACCACCCACCTTCCTACACCACCCATCTGGAACACCCACTTACCTACACCACCCACCTACTTACACTATCCACCTACACCACCCAACAACCTACACCACCCATCTTGAACACCCACTTACCTACACCACCAACCTACCTACACCACCCATCTGGAACAATTACTTACACCATCAACCTACCTACACCACCCATCTGCAACAAACAATTACCTACACCACCAGCCTACCTACACCACCCATCTGTAACAAACTATCTACACCACAAACCCACCTACACCACCCACCTACCTACACAACCAACCTACCTGCACCACATCTGGAACACCCACTTACCTATACCACCCATCTACCTACACCATCCATGTGGAACACCCACTTACTACACCACCAACCTACCTACACCACCCATCTGGAACAAACACTTATCTACACCACTCCCTTTCCTACACCGCCAGCCCATCTACAATACCCTATCCTCGTCAAACACACTGCCTACACCACCCAATCCAGTCATCCATTATATGATTAAAGGAAACTTACAATACAGGGAGAGGGGCACTAACCATCCCTCCTGATCTGGGTGTAGATAGAGGTATTCACTTGTCCCACTCTACCCAGAACCTAGTCCTCGTGGAGACATAAATCAGTGCAAAATATCGTTTTCTATGATAGCAGATTGTGGTGACACACACACACACACACACACACACACACACACACACACACACACACACACACACACACACACACACACACACACACACAAAGGGTTGATTATAAATACATTAGTGGGAATGGGTTCCTCAAGCCAGCTAGTAATCCACATAAAAGCCAGAGGCCGTATTCACAAAGGACCTTAACCAATTACTTATGCTTAATAAATACCCAGACAGCAGCTACATATCACGGATAATATTTTTAGTTATCGTGTTTTTTGGCGTTATTATTTACTAAGGTTTGCTTGTGAAGTGTTTGGCAGAGCATGCATTAAAATAAAAAGACGAGTAACTTATTATACAACTTAAGCTTAAAAACATTAATAGATGCGACCCATGGTGATCTTCCTTTCCTTATTTTTGTCCTGTCTGTTAATAGATGATTCAGGTGAAATTACTGACCTAATAATGTTCGAAAACCACGACCTAAAATGCAATGATTCCCCATAACCTAGCGCCACATCAAACTCTCATGCATGTAAGTCAAAAGGCATCAAAAGAAAGTAACTGCTTAAAAGTCAGATTGAACAGGTTTCTGCTATTATACTGGACAGAACCTGAAGGATAATCGACGCTTTCATCTGGATTCACGAGTCATCTGTTGCGACTTATGAGCGGGCCCGTGAGGCGCTCGTAAATTGGGGATGTTATACTGGTGTGGGATTCTCCAACAACTTTATGATCGTTTCTCGGTCGTAACTGTGACTTCTTTTCCAGAAATGACAAAAAAAGGGAAGGCTCTGGGTCTTGTCATGTCAAACAATACAAACAAATATGGGTTAGGTGAGGAAAACTATCTTGGGTTATGTCTGTTTCCTGCAAGATGAATAAGGAGAAGAGAGTGTGATGAAAATCTGTCAATTTCATCCTGGAAAAAATAATCTAAGGTATGGCAAGGATTCGATCATACATATGTTTGAGTATCCGACTCCTGGAGCCTGGTGGTCTAGTGGTTAGAGCACACCAGCCACTGGTAACTGGGAGCTATCTGATCATGTAATGCCATCAAGGGGTGTAGGGCTGTTATCTTCCCTTATATTATGTACGGTACTAAACTACGGTTACGTATTTCAGCTCATGAAACAAACCAACAGAAACACTGACATCACCATAATGATGATGTTAGTTACTCAGAATAAGAGATTTTTACCTCTCCAGTTATCTACAAACTACCCCTGGGACACCCTGCATTTATTAAGTGTCACACAGCCTCTCGCAACCCTGATTTTTGTCGCGACCTGAAGTTAGGCACCGCTAATATATACTCAGTTCGAAAACTGTCATGCCGATCACTATCGTCTGGAGATGGCAAGAAAAAAAAAAACAGGAATGCATCGTCTGATTGAAGGAGTAAATCGATGTTTGATAAGATTACCTTTATATCATCATTATTCCTAGTACTGGCAGAGGAAAAAAATAGATAGATAAACTACTGTATATATGGAGTTAACAAAGGTTGCACCCTTTTCTAAACCTGGAATTCAGTGGAATAGCTCTATCCCACAGGCATCAGGAAGAGGAATTTTGCTTGGATTCTTTGGCTTGCGAGGCGGTGTGGATGGATGTGTGGAACGCTTTTACTGGGCTGAGACTTCTTTTCTTTTCTGTTCCTGGATTACTCTATCCCCGTCTGAATGGTAAAACAGTGACTACAACTACAACTACGATGACGACGATGATAATGATACTGACAGATGATTTTACTTAGTTCTGGTAAACCTCTGTCAATGAAAAGGTTAGAAACAAGCAACATTAGTCTCCTCACTATGATGATACGTGATATTGAATTCTTTACTGCTGTCATACGATTTCATTTTGCCTGGAGAGGCCTCGGGACTGAAGGGGTATGGTATGTGTGCTTTAAACCGGAGGGGGGAGGGGGCGAGTCATGCAAAGGGTAATGGGTATTCACTGGCAGGGATTAAAACATGCTAAACAGAAAGGAATGCCGATAAATGCTAGGGAAACGATTGGTAGTATTTTGCAACCTGATATTGTACGTCGTTCCTCTCTACTGAATTTTTCTGAGTGCATGATAAACGTTGGTAAAGTGGAACGCGATGTGAAGGGTGAGTGGTGGATTGAATGAGTGGAAGGCAATGATTGACTGTGTGCGTGTGGATGAGAGAATGAGAAGGTATGTAATGGATGCAAGAGCATACATAGGATGGGGGAGTGGACTTTCTAACCACCACATTGTGGTGGTGAAAGTCAAGGTACAAATGCGATCATGAATAGATGGAAAGGACAGGAGAAAGTAATCCATACAGAGGAGGACATAAAGGCTGCAAAAGGATGGAAAAAAGACAGAATATAAAAAAGACTGGGTAAATATGTTCTTGGAGCGGATGGGAGAGGTGTGTGCAGGATACGCACAGAAGAAATCTGTGTAGCATGTGAGGTGGTGTGTGGGGTGAAGAGAAGACGAAAGGGGGTGCAAGAACAGCATGGTGACATGAAGAGGTGAGACAAGCCGTGGCGCAAAAGAAAGAATATAGTGATTTGATGGGAACCAGAAGCATGAATGAGGAAGAGAGAGGTGAAAAGATTAGTAAGACAGAGAATGAAGAGAGAGGTGAAAAGATTAGTAAGAGAGTATGAAGAGAGTGAACGAGGAATTTGGAAGAAATTTCAGTGTAAAGTGGAGGGTACGTAAGAAAATGTTCTGGACGGAGTTGAAGAGAATTAGAAAGGGTGATAAAGAAGTTCGTAGGGGATGATAGATCAAAATAGTACACTGATAGTGGAGAAGAGAGAAAAAGTGACCAGATGGAGAGAGAGAACACTTTATGGGATTGTTAAACATAGAGAATGAAAGTAATGCCAGTATAAGTGGCTGGAGAATGGCTGGGAGAAGGAGGGAGGCGAGAGGGGAGGAAGAGATCAGTAGGATGGAAGTATTGGAAACAATGACGAAAATCAAAATGGGGAAAGCCCTAGGAATTGATGGAGTGCGTGGGGAAATGCTGATGAACGACGGAGAGACAGTGGTACAATGGATATAGAAGATTTGCAGACTGGCCTGGGAGGAAGGTAAAATCCCAGAAGATTGAGTGTCAAGTACAATTATTCCCCTGCACTAAGGAAAAAGGGAAAAAGAAGTGTGCAGTAATCAGAGGGGCATTTGTTTACTTAGTGTCATAGGAAAAGTATATGGTAGGATACTTACTGTCAGAGTTTGGGAAATAACTGAGGAATCAATTGAAGAACAGGGAGGTTTTAAGAAGAGAAAAAGTTGTGTGGATCAGATATTCATCCTTAGGTCTTTAATGGAAAAGTTTCTACAGAAGGGAAAAACAGTTGTATGAGGACTTCATGGATTTGGACAAAGCATATGACAGAGACAGACAAGGAATGTGGAAAATATTGAGAATATATGGAGTAAATGGGATTTGTTGAATGCCGTGAAGAGTATATATGAGGTGGCTAACACCCATAGTCTTGAAACTGAGGGCAGGGGTTACCCTTCCCGCACCCCGCTCGAAGTGGAAGCTCACACCTTCTACGTAAGCGGTAATTTTGAAAGCGCGAGAGCGCACCCCTCGTGTGAGTAGGCGCAGCAAACAGTTGATAACACTGCTAATTTTTACATTCATATCTTAAAAACAATACATAAGGCAGTTTCTAAGATTCATACGCAATATAATCTATTAATGTTTTCAATTCTTACCTCTTCTATTATTGAAGATTGGCATTTGTTCTTAAATACTCTGTATAGAAGTATGCATACAGGGTTTGGAGAACCTGTACCGTAGGAAAAATTCGGTGTCAGACATAGCTTCAAAGGGGTTCATGCGGTCAAGTAATAACCCTACGAATACGCATTGGCTGGTCATAACGATTCTGACTATGTTTCTGCCCCAAATGCTTGTTTCAGCCATTTTTCCCAACCAGAACCTTGAAATCCCATCCCCAAGACACGGAGGGGAGTTTAATTTGAAAACCAACGACAAACACCGAAAATAAAAGCCAAATTCGTTCAAATCACATCAAAATACACCAAAAAATTTACTGCCAAGCCAAAACAAAATTGTGTGGGCTTGCAAAAGCTCACCTAACGCAAACATGAGACTTCGTAATTCAAACTAACCTGCCGTGCACCAGTCGTCTGTTCAGGTAGTACTCGACCATTCTTTACCGTAGGAATTATTTCACGTACTAATCAAACTAATTATAATAGTGTCATACACCATATCTGATAAACAGTTTGGCTGAAATATTGAGAAATAAAAAGAAAGTGGACACAGTTACCTCATCTTTGTTTTCATCTCGTCGTAAATCAACCATCTCCGGAGAAGCGGTGAGTCTTTTACAACGATAAAAATATCAAACGTCTATTTATTTCTTTACACGATGTTTTTATTATTAATTTAAAATTTCCATCAGACACACCATAGGGTCCTTCAAATTCTACATAGTTTTCTACGCACAAGGCTGCTATAATATGACAAAGGGGCACGCGAAGGGGTGCTATTAGGGTCCTCGCGGATTCCAGTACTACGCTGTAGTAATCCTCTCTTGTTCACCGAAGAACGCTCTCCCTTTCGTGCGTTAAGACTACCAAAATGATGCAAACAGGACAAGGTGAATGCCTGCCCACAGTTTAAGACTACGGCTGTAAAGCTGCAGTGCAGGTGCATAGTGAACTGTGTGGATTTTTATATCGGAATGTTGGACTGAAACAGGTACGTCTCATGTCTTCATTGTTGTTCAATATGCTTCTGGATGGGGTTATAGAAGAGATACAAGGCAGGGCAGTGGATGTTGGGACAGCCCTAATGAGAGAGAGAGAGCAGCGTTTGGAAACTTCCTATTAGGTTGTTTGCAAATGATAGTGTACTGTTACGTGAAGACGAAGGGGAACCGCAAGGCTTGGTGAATGAATTTGGGAGAGTGTAAGAAACACTCTTACCGAGTGGCAAGAGTGAAAGATGAGTTTTGGCCAAATGTAGAAGCATGTATGGACAAGTTTGAGAGGAGCAAGAGAGTGTTTTTGACTGGAGACATGAATGGCAAAGTTGGGAATGTACGAGTGGATGGAGTGGTTGGTCAGTGGGGTGTGCCACCTGAAGCAAATGGGAATGGTAGTGCTTTGGTGGACATCTGTGCTGGTAAAGGGTTGGCACTAGCTAACACCTCCTTTTGGCATAAGATGATCCACAGGTATACATGAAGAGTCATGAGGAGGATGGATGGTGAACTTGATGAACGAAAGGCAATGATTGATTACGTGTGTGTGGATGAACGAATGAGAAGACAAGTGTTGGATGCAAGAGTGTGGAGAGGGTGGGGGAATGGAATCTCGGACCATCACTTAGTGATGGCCAAGGTAAGGCTGCAAAGAAAAATGGTTGAAGAGACGAAGGGGAAGACAGGAGGAAACAGCTCCTGTGAGAAGAGTGGAGAAGTTGCAAGACAGTGAGAAAATGGCAGAGTATAGGAGCATAGTGGAAGAAAGATTGGGAAGGTATGAGTAAGAGCAGATGGATGCGGTGGAAGACGTATGCAAGATATTCACGGAGAGATAGGCACAGCGTGTGAGGTGGTTTGTGGAGTGAGGAAAAGATGCAGGGGTGTGCAAGGGACAGCATGGTGGAATGATGGGGTGAAACGAGCTGTGGAACTAATGAAGAAGACATAAAGTGAATGGCTAGCGAGTAGACGTAGGGGAGAAGATGAGAGAGAGAAGAGAGAGGTATATGTGGGCAGGAGAAGGGAGGTGAAGAGATTGGTGAGGGAGAGTAAGAAGAAAGTGGATGAACAGTTTGGGAGGAATCTGACTGTGAAATGGAAGGAGAGTAAGAAACTGTTTTGGAAGGAGGTAAAGAAAGAAAGGCAGTGTGAAAGGGGAAATAGTAGGGGAGTGAAAAATAGGAATAATAGATTATTGGTGGAGAAGAGAGAGAAACTGAGGAGATGGAAGGAGCACTTTGAGGATTTGCTGAATATATACTGTCGAGTGAAAGCAGTGTGAGTATAAGTGGTTGGGGAATGGCTGGGAGAAGAACAGATGAGAGGAGGGAGGAAGAGATTAGTAGGGCAGAAGTAGTGGAAGCAATGAAGAATATCAAGATGGGAAAGGCCCCAAGAATTGATGGAGTGTGTGGTGAAATGCTGAAGTGAGAATGAAGTGGAGTGGATATGGAAGTTATGTAGACTGGCGTGGAACGAGGGAAGGGTTCCGGAGGACTGGAAATCAGGTATAATTGTTCCTTTATACAAAAGAAAAGGGGAAGAGAGAAGTATGTGGTAGCCATAGGGGTATTTGCCTTCTTAGTGTGACTGGAAAAATATATGGTAGAATACTCATTGATAGGGTCAGGCATATAACTAAGGAGCTAGCTGGAGAAGAACAAGGGGGAATTAGGAAGGGAAAAGGGTGTGTAGATCAGAGATTTGTTCTAAGATGTTTAGTGGAGATGTATCTAGAGAAGGGAGAGAAAGTGTATGCTGCCCTCATGGACTTGGAGAAAGCTTATGACAGAACAGATAGGCAGGGTATGTGGAATGTATTAATAATATATGGAGTGGAGGGGACTCTGTTGAGTGCTGTGAATGGTATGTACGAAGGAGCTAGGGCTACGGTGCGAGTGGATGGTGAGCTGAGTGAGTTCTTTGATCTCAATTTGGGACTGAAACAGGGTTGTGTGATGTCTCCATGGCTGTTTAATATATACACGGATGGGGTTGTAAAGGAGATGCAAGGTAGGGCAGTTGATGTAGGGTCGCTGTAATGAATGAGAGTGAGATGTGGATGATTCCTGTGTTGCTGTTTGCTGATGATACAGTACTGCTGAGTGAAGATGAATGGGAGTCGCAAGGTTTAGTGAATGAATTTGGAACACTGTGTAGGAAGAGGAATCTGAAAGTTAATGTAAACACGAGTAAAGTTATGGTGTTTGAGAGGAATGAAGTCACAGAATGCATAGCGAGGTTGGATGGTGAGGATATGGAGAATGTGAGTGCATTCAAGTACTTGGGTAGTGTGATGAGTAAGGATGGAACTTTTGGGGATGAAGTGCTTGAAAGGGTACAGCAGGGAAGGAAGGTTGTTGGTTCAATGAAAGCAGTGATGAGAAACAGGGAGGTGAGTATGGAAGTAAAGAAGTCACTGCATGATAGTATTGTGATCCCAACTCTGACGTATGGAAGCGAGGCATTGACCTTGCAAGAAGGGAACAAGTCAATAATGAGAGCAGTGGAAATGAGTTATTTGAGAGAAGCATGTGGAGTTGCATGGAGAGACAGACTGGCAGACTGGCAAATGAGGAAGTGAAGGAGCGTTGTAGTGTAGATGTGGATATGACAAAGCGATAGGAGAAATACACTGAGGTGGTTTGGCCGTATGGAGAGGATAGAGAGCAAGAGATTAAATAGGAGAGTTTATGTGAGTGAGGTGTAGGGGGGGGGAGAGGGAGGAGGAGGCCGAAGATGTGAAGGAGGGATGGGGTGGAGAGGTATATGGGATGGGTGTGTAGACTGGGGGCAGGCCAGCGATATGGCAGGGGACAGGACGACATGAAAGCGATTTGTTTCTGGCCACCTCTTGCAGACAGTGTTACTCAGTTTAGGGGGGCTTGTTTGTAGTGAAGGGTCAGTGAAGCTATATCCAACCCCACTATAATTCATTTACTTATTGTTCTTTTGCAGGTTATTTCCCCTAACCCAATGACAGAATAAGATAATACTATGGCTCAGTATCCTGTCCATATCACACCTTCGCGACTAGCACCATATTTTATTGCTAATTTATTGTTACATTTCAGCATTAGAGAGGGTCGATGGCAGTTTTATGTCTAATTAAAGTTAACAGGAAATGGTTCGTTCTATTTCCTGAGCTGAATAAAATCTTCTGGATGCAAGAAGTAAATACATCATCGTGGTGAGGGAGTAAATAGGCCATTATGTTCCCCACAGTCACACCCTCTTCCTCACCTTCCTTCTCTCTCTCTCCTTCCCAGACTTGTGAAATTGACAATAAAATACACGAACAAATAGCGGAAGTCTATTGCCCCCAGGATACTGTAATTGTTGGAATTTCAATATACCATTAACAAGATGGACTGGATCCTTACCTTCACACACAGGGTTACACTTGTATGCTAACTTACTTGAATGCTCATTATATCAGTTTCTTGAGCAACCAACATGTCGAGAAAAT
Source organism: Coenobita brevimanus (assembly GCF_032717465.1). Taxonomy (NCBI): domain Eukaryota; kingdom Metazoa; phylum Arthropoda; class Malacostraca; order Decapoda; family Coenobitidae; genus Coenobita; species Coenobita brevimanus. Next base: position 41,494,976 of record NC_136991.1, read on the forward strand.
ATCCTAGATCTTATACTGGCGACATTCATAATGTTCAAGTAGGAGAAGAATTTAATACTACTGATCATTGCACTGTCACATTCAACCTCAGTTTCCGTAACACCCCCAAAGTTGTAGTTATGAGAAAATCCAAGACTAAAAGAAAGCTTATTTACACAATGAAAGCGAATTATCAAAAGTACAAACATACACACATTATGGACAGAGTTCACAGACATCCTTAATATGGCGGTTATGCAGTGTGTACCGATGCGTAATAGGAAACCAGTGAAAATTAATAAGCCAAAATAGTGATACTTAAATATTAAGAAGTCTTTCAGCAAAGAAACTTGTTTATCAGAAATGCAAAGCCACTGATAATAAGGAGGATAAAGATATTTACCCTAAGTTACGTCAAAATGATAAAAAGTTAATAAAGCAAAGTAAGAAAAACCTTGAAGTGCATATTGCAAGTATCAGTAAAATCAAACGCCAAAGAATTTTCCAATTATATCAGAAATAAGAAAATATTAACATCATCAATAAGATCATTAGTATCAGCAGATGGTAAGCATACAAATGGCCAATCCGTGAAGGCTAAAATTCTTAATACTTTCTTTACATCATTATTTAAAGTAGAAAGTCCAAGTTCAATCCAAACATTGTCCTCTGCACGCGAAGATGAAGACAACACACTCAGAGAAATTATCATCAGTGAGAGAGATATGCTCTTCATGCTAAATAGACTAAAGATAAATAAAACACCAGGGCCTGATAGAATATTTCAAAGAGTCTTAAAGGAGGCAAAAGACGAACTAGTGAAACCCTTTGCACACATATTCAATATCTCTCTCAGAAGCGGCACTGTACCAAGCGGTTGGAAATTAGCAAATGTAATTCCAGTTTTCAAAAAGGGAGACAAATCTCAACACAGCAATTACCAGCCAATATGCTTGACATCAGTTGTTTGCAAGTTGTTGGAAACCATAATTAGAGATAAACTGGTGAAGCACTTAGAACAGAACATCTCATCAAAGACTTTCAGCACGGATTCCGAAATAAGCGTTCATGTCTCACTAACCTACTTGATTTTTCAATGGTATTATCATCATGTACGACAGCACTAAATCAGTCAATGTCTTTTACCTTGATTTCAAAAATGCATTTGATAAAGTTCCACATATTCGACTTGAAAAACTGTGCGTCTATGGTATTGGTGACAGTGATTGAAAGCTGGCTTACGAATCATAACCAAAGAGTTGTAATCAATTGTAAGGAATCAGACTGGAAAAATGTTATAAGTGGAGTACCGCAAGGCTCAGTTTTGGGTCCTATACTGTTCTAAATTTATACAGACAATACTGATGAAGGCATTTTGTAAAATATCAAAATTCCCTGGCGATACAAAGATTAATAATACAGTAGATACCCGAGAACAAAGAATACTGATTCAAAGGGATCTTGATAAACTGCTTAATTGGGAGGAAAAATAGCAAATGGATTTTGATACTGATAAATGCAAAGTTCTAAATATTGGGATTAAAAATGAAAAATTTATTTAAACAATAAATCATTCACAACTCATGAATGTAACTCATGAAAAAGATCTAGGAATATATGTAACAGGTGATCTGAAGCCAAGTAAACAATGCATAGAAGCAATAAAGAAAGTTTGAAAAACTAATTGGATTTACTGGTAGATCATTTGAGTTCAGATCTGAAAATATCTTTTGTATAATTCCTTAGCGCATCAACATCTAGAGTACTGTGTGCAGTTCTGGTCACTGTGTTACGGGAAAAGATATAGAGAAATTTGAGAGAGTGCAGCGACGAGCAACAAAAATGATACCCAGACTGAGGAACAAATCATACGAGAAGCCTATCAATGCACAGACTACGAGGGATCTGATTCAAGTATTCAAGCTTATTAAAGGAGCTGATGAGCTGGATGTTGACAGGTACTTAACGATTGATCATTCGAACTCTCCTAGAGGTAATGGGTATACAATTATTGGAAAGCATTTTCAGTCCAATGAAGCCAATCAATTTCTCCTTAACAGGGTTGTTAAAATTTGGAACAAACTGTCCAGGGATGTCGTTGACTGAAGTACAGTGGTGCCATTAAAAAAAAAAAAATCGCTTGGATAAGTATCTCGCTTCAAATCCCCAGCTAAACACCTTCATGACTGAATAATACTGAAGCTGTTTTCTCTATTTCAGAGTGTGACGAAAATACAGCAGGGAAATACTAAGTAACTAATGATACCTATAGCTTGTTGACACTTGCAGTGTTATATAGTAAGACAGAATATAGCTTACCACTTTTCAGTCTTTCCTATGAAATTTCAATGTCAGCTTGTTAATGCTGCATGGTGGTCCTCACTTTTTTCCTGCCAGCTTCGACTGGAGGGTTTGGTGGGTGGGTGAGGGGGGGGAGAGTTCTTGCTTTACTATCCTTAACTTCAACATGAAGAATTAGATATCACAGTGATAGTCTTCTGTGTAACAAGCAGCCTCGAAAGGACCAATAGGTCTGTTGCTGTTTGCTTTCCTTTGTACTCCTATGTACACCTCTCCCTCCCTCCTTTCCTCTCCCTCTTCCTCCTTTTCTATCCTTCATTCTCCTTCCCTCTCCCTATCTCTCCCTCCCTCCACTTCCCCCTCCTTCCCTCTTCCTCCTCTCCCTCCCCATCCTTCCCTCTTCCGCCCTCTCCCTCCCTCTCCTTCCCTTTCCCTCCCTATCCTTCCGTACCCTTCACTCTCCCTACCTCTCCTCTCCTTCCCTCTCTCTCCTCTCCCTCCCTCTCCCTCCCTCCCTTCCTTCTTCCCCTTCTCCCTCCCCCTCCCTCGTACTTACTCCCTTCTTTTCCTATCTCTCTCCTCCTCTCCTGTTACACCTATCATTCTTTATTTCTCTCCTTCCCTTTTTCCTCTCCCCTTTCCCTCTCCTTTTACCTACAAAATTGCATCAATATTCAGGCGACTCAAACTGTATCACTCTTTACTTTTTAAATTAACTTCCCTCATAAAAAAAAAATGTTAAGTGACAGGTGTCATACAAGGTGGGAGGCAGACCATGTCACCCTGTACGATAAGAGAGAGAGAGAGAGAGAGAGAGAGAAAGAGAAACACACACACACACACACACACACACACACACACACACACACACACAGTCAGACAGAGACAGACAGACAGTGAGAGATGAAGAGACAAAGACAGAAACAATGAGAGATATAGAGATACAGTGACAGAGACAGTGAGAAATACAGAGGTTTAGTCGTGCCATTTGGAAGAAACGGCAAATACAGTGAACACTCTTCTAGTCTGCATCGGTAATATACTACAGGATACTGAAGTGTAATATGAAGAATAAACTGCTGACGAAAAGATGGTACGAAATCTCCATCGCCACATAGATGGACTTCATCATCAGTGCCACTACATGCAGGCGTCCCTCTACCACCTGACAGACCAGTGACCGGGGAAGCCTTTTTTTTTTTTTTTTTTTTTAATGTATTCTTCACGCCTTTAGTCAGCATTATTCACAGTGGTGGATTTCCTGTTGTGGATGTATTAATGCTGGCTGCAGTGTGAATAATTTACCCTGAATTAAATAAAATGGTCTGGAGACTGAAGAATAAAATACGAAATAAGTCGCAGAAATGAAGGGGTTAACCAAATAGATTACCCGATTATCATGTCCTGCCCGCAAATGCAAAGATCAAAGTTCGCTTTCCTTGTTCAGCCTGGAGTATAGCTTAGAACATGGACACAAACCTGCTTCTGGACGACATGTTCTAGGTGAAGGTTTGGAATAGGTTTGAAAAAAAAAAAAAAAAAAAAAAAAAAAAGATTATCTGAAGATCCTCATGTGGTCTCTCTCTCTCTCTCTCTCTCTCACACACACACACACACACACACACACACACACACACACACACACACACACACTTTTTTCAATGGTCGACGAACGAAGCTATCCATTACTTTCCCTACGGAGACTGGTGGGGAGTTTCTATCAACGTGAGAAAAACAGAAGCCATCTTTTAGGTTCTGAGATTGTGTCGGGTATGTTATTTTGGTGCTGTACAGGAATATAACCTATTACTCTATGCCCGTATCCATTAAGGATCTAGACAAAGATTTACGATACACGAGTCTTCGTAGCGATTAATTAACGTGTTGTATTTTTTCGCTCTGATATTAATTCTCACTGTGTTTGACACGGTTCTGAGGCTAAAGAACTATTGATCGCTGTTTTGCAAGTGTCATACACGTTGCATACTCTCGGCGACTACAGTCCTCTCGACTCTCCTGTTTCTTTCTCTATGGACTTTGAAAAATCAGTCTAGTGAATCCGCAACAACCGTCACTGATTACTATATTCGGAAACATAGGAGAGTTATTGCAGACTGCTGCTAATTCAGCGACTGATTTTCATAGTCAATGGTGAGAGAGGCAAGAAGGCGACAAGAGTTTGGACGCTGACGGTATATTTCTTGCACTTTTTTTAATTTACGCTGACTTTCAATAACAATAACTCTTTAAATTTGTATTGCTGCATCCACTAAAATTATTCGCACGTACGATAGTCTTCTGTGCAATTCAATCTGCAGTTTCCATACTTTTTTTTTCCTTGGTGGTGTTTTCGTTCTTACCATCGCTCGTTACCACAGCTTTACGTCTTTATTTCTTGACCGATTTGCCTGAAAATTACGATACATGTACAGGTGTACAAAAAAGTATCATTACTCAGGGGTCCGATAGATACGTAACGAACACTACGATGGCTGCCGTTTCCGAAGGGTTGATACATTCATATCGACGCATTTATTATCTCAAACACAGGAAATGCCTCTTGTATCCCATGCATAACCAACATTGTTGGATATGCAGGGGTACCAACAGTTTCCTAACCTCCTGCCTGTTTTTCCAAAACCATCGTCGTTTGTTATAATGTTTAGCACAACGTCGTAACGATACTTTTTTGTAAAGTTGTACCTGGGCCTGGGATCTCGAGACATCCATTTCTTATTACAGATTTACACCATTAAATTACAGTATTTTACAGCAAAAGATGTTTACGTACGTTTAGAAGATGGAGAAGCCAGTATAACTGAATGAGCTCTGCCAAGGGTCACTTCACCATTTGGAGGAATACAGCACCCTCACACCATCCAACTCACCATCACCTGCCTCTGTGATGTGGCCATCATTTTTATTTGCGTGATATGCTCCCAGGGGGATGTCACTAGGCATCTGGCGGCCGCTCACAAGTGCCACCTATCCCAGTCAATGCTGCTCCCTTTGAATTCCTGGTTTATTGTGTTCTGCTCTATGCCACTTATTCATTGTCAATCCTGATGTTTAAAGGGGCCTTTTTCACTCTATCCCAGTTTCCCTAGACCTTCATTCTATAGCACAAAGACAACTTTTATGCTCCATGTCTCGTGCTCCATTGCTTTGGTTGCTGCTTTTTACTATTCTTGACTTGTGCACGTGGACATGTTTTTCGCGTTCTCATGAATGAATCTATGTTCCTTATATTTAGTGCTCTTGAGCTAATCATTTCTTATTTTTAATTATTATTATTCATCTTGTTATGTCTTAATCTTCTGATCGCCACAGTCTCTCTTCTCCAAGTGGGGACTGTACTGTACTGTGTCACCGGTCAATTTTTTCTTCATGCATGCACCAGTGTATCTCATTGTGCTTTATTACATATATTGCTGCTTGGCTTTCGGAAGAACTTTCCCCTGTGCTTTAGGGCTTGTAGCATTTTTTTTTTTTTTTTTTTTACATATTTACACTATTTGTCTACGTTGGACCATGGATCCAACTACTCCTTCCCTTAAGCCTCCCACTCTTGCCACACACTTTTCACATGAAACTACTACGGAACTAAACCATTTAATACATGCCAGGGCTAACTCAGTCAGGACCGCTGCCAAGGCATTTGCGGGCGTATCTTTGTGACCCAGTTCCGAAGAAAGGAAGTTTGTCTGACCCCTCCAATTACAGACCAATAGCCGTCACATCTTCTCTTGGTAAGGTATTTGAAACTTTAATTAATAAGCACATTGTTAAACATCTTGAATCCAACAACTTAATTAGAGATAGACAATATGGTTTTCGCCACGAAAGATCCACCATTGACATACTCAATCTCTTAACTCATACCATCCATCGACCAATTGATCTTTTTGGCGAAACTCATGCATTAGCTCTTGATATCTCTAAAGCTTTCGACAGTGTATGGCACCGTTCCCTGCTGTCCAAACTCCCTTGCTATGGACTAACGTCTTTTGTTCCTTTGATTTCTTCTTATCTTAGTGACAGGAAAATAAGAGTAAAAGTAGATGATGTATATTCAAATTTCCACTCAACGCCGGCGTGTCGCAGGGATCAGTTCTGGCGCCAACCCTATTTCTGGTTCATATTAATGATCTCTTATCTGTCACTCACAGTCCCATTCACTCATATGCAGATGATTCAACACTACATAGTTCATTCACACTCAGACATCCATTTACAAAGTCAAATATCTCTACCTCTCAACTCAGTACAGCCATCTCCATAAATCAAGATCTACCTAGAATCAGTGAATAGGGACAAAACAACCATGTCTCTTTTAATGCCAGTAAAACTAAATATATACAGTTTACTAATGGACAGATACTACCAGATTCGTACATTACCTTCAGTGCTACTAATATTCCCATCTCCAAAAGTATTGAAATTCTTGGCATCTCGCTTAACAGTGCCCTCAGCTGGACCTCTCATGTCAGATCACTTGCTAAAACCAAACTTGGATTATTGTACAGAGTCCGCAACTTCTTCGCCAATGAGCAGTTAGCTATAATTTATAAGAGTCATGTGTGCTCTCAGCCTGAATATTGCTCACCCTTGTGGAATGGTTGTGGAGTGGTTGCATTAAGACAACTAGACAAAATTCAGAACAAAGCTGTTAGAATCATTAACAACCCTGCCATTACATATAAACTACCTCCCCTGCGAGTAAGAAGGAATGTTGCCTCCCTTGCATTATTTTACAGATATTTTTTTTTTTGGCAAATGCTCAGACGAAATTGCGTCCATGGTGCCACCTCTCCATGCCTTCCCTCGTGCTACATGGGCATCTGGTAGCGCTCATGACTGGAATGTCACCCAGCTATATTGCAGAACTTCTGCCTATCAGAATTCATTCATTCCCCGAACTGCATCTCTCTGGAACTCGCTTCCCCAGAGTTGTTTCCCTCCAAATTTCAACCCACAACTGTTCAAGTCTAACTGTTACAGATATTTTATGAACAGAGGACACCAGTAATCTGGTGTATGGATTATTTTTTTTACTCATTTGTTTTTCCTTCCTCCGTTCTGTTATTAAAAGAAAGAAAGAAAAAAAAAACATATCGATGGGTTTTGAGGACACTCAATAAAGTCCGTCTTAACAAAATTCAGTTCATCAAACCGTTTCCCATCCCTGCCGGGGATCGCACTCACATCATTAAAAAAAAAAAAAAAAAAAAAAAAAAAAAAAAAAATCTCAATTTGTCTTCCGCCTCCATCAATAGTAAATGAAGAAAAATGTATATGCTTGTAAATGCTAGTTCTAGTTTGCTTTGGGAAGGGTGTTAGTTCAGTCCTAGGCCAGGGCAGGAAAACTGATAATTTGAGACTTGATTCGTCATCCGCGGAGCCCACCAGCATGTAAGTAAATAAATAAAAAAATGCGAACACTAACACACAATCCAGAAGGAGATAGCCTTACAATGTACTCACTATGAATTGAGAGTATTAATGAAGAAGTAATGGCATGCGAAGGTGTGCGGAACGTAGGAGGAATGATGGGCCTCAGGGAACGAACTGTCATTTTCTATACCAAGAATCGGACACAAATCAAAAATTAATTCAAACATATATACTTGTAATGATAGGAGATGGCTAATTTAATAAACAACAAGTAACAAGACATCGAGAAATGACTTTCGAAACAAACTGATATACTGCATATTTCGGAACCAGATAAACTTCTCAAAATAATATCTATTAGTTTCCTAAAACTTCGACTTAAAAAGGTGCTATACTCATGTGTGCAGTTTACATATACTGTAAATACATAGGCAACCTACACACACACACACACACACACACACACACACACACACACACATATATATATATATATATATATATATATATATATATATATATATTATTCACACATATACACACACACACTTCCATACATGCACTTACATATATACATTCACACATAGAAACAAATCACTTATTAAACGTGATTTGGAGAGAAATGAGAGGAAAAAAATAGGGAGAAGGCATGGAGAGGCTGGGAGGCTGGGGGAAGGAGGAGGAGAGTACGAGTACTAGGAGGGGAGGGAAGGAGATGTAGAGAATGGAAGGCGGAGAGAAGGGGCAAGGAAGGAATAGGAATAGGAGAAGATGTGAATATCCGAAAGCGCTTGTTATGTATCGTGTTTCCGTTTTCCCCTGTGGATACTACTACTACATTCATACATATACACACACGTCCACACATACATTCATAAATATACGCATACTTCCAGGCATACATATACTCACACTTCCATACATATTCATAAGTCATACTTGGCAAGCTGTGGAATGGTGATTGTTGTGCCATGATGCGGCGTGTGATGATACGTACTCAGGCAGCAAATGATCCACGGGCAGAACTCGTCCATAACAGCGAGCAGAATTTGTATTCATGGCAGTACAAAGGAATACAGTGCAGCGTAAACATCATCAACACAATCATCATTAGCAGCAGCAACTACGACAACAACATTATGACGAACAACAGCAACGATAATGTGTCTAGTTTTCGGACTGGCGTGCAGTGTTTTTATGTATAATCATATCATCATCATCATCATCATCATCATCATCATCAACATGACCCTCTTTCTTGCCTGAGGATGGGGTGGGGAACGATTACATAATTTTCAGAAAAATAGAAATAATACCTAAGCATGAGGTGATATACTTTTAAAAAGTGTTGTATAAAGCTTTCAAGCAACGACCCATTTGCTGGTCCTTTCGACCTTATTTGTTATGAGACATGGCATTTGTTCTGTAAGTCTACAGTAAGAATCCATATTATAAAGGAGAATGTTTATCTGTCTATCTACCTGTTTGTTTGCCTGTCTGTCTGTCTGTCCTCTATGGGAATCGAAGGGGATGCATACAAAACTCTCTAAACATCTGTAACAGGTGTAACTTTTTACGACGAATTTAAGTGTGTAGGGTACATTACAGGTGCTAGAACTGCACCCCTCATGGCCAAGGTATGAAATAATTAAAAATGGTCCTGAACCCTGTGGAAACATAGTAGCCAATTACCAGTTTTCTTTTCTCTACAACCATTTGATTATTTGGAACAACGGGTCGGATGGGTGGACGGACTGGTGGGGTGGGTAAGGTTATGTGGATGGGCGGGAGTGGATGGGCGGGAGTGGAGGGGCAACGTGGGAGTGTGTGGTGGGGTAAGGTGGGTGGGATGGGTGGACAGAATTGAGTGAATGGGTGTTTGTGGAGGGGCAGAGTGGGTGGGGGAGTGTGGGTGAAAGGTTAGGCAGGGTGGGTGGATGAGAATGGCAGGCGGGTGGGTAGGTTAGCACTGTGTGTGAAGGGTTGAAATAGACCTATGGTAGGAGTAGGTTCTTGAGGCCTATATCCCAGGGAAATGGGCCGAAGGAGGAACACAGATTCAGTGGGTAAAATGGGGCCCCGGAGATCTACTCCCCCATGGGGAGTGGCCATCCATGGCCCCAGACAATGCCAGTATACACGATCACAGCGTTTTACCCGGGCAACCCCGGGTACCCCTGCTAGTGGCACTATTAAGTACACTAGAGAATCTGCTCCACAGTCTAAAAATTAAAATAGTGCTATGATTATGGTATCTGTTTTACGAGTATAATACAAAGACAACGAGAAAGAAGACTCGCCCATCCAACAGTCATACAAGCCTAGGTTGCCAATACAAAAATAAAGCCTACCAAGCAGAACAGAAAAATCATGAAGAAAAGTGAATAATGTATTCTCCATGATCTTCGCGCCTTCACAGCTCGGAGATGACATTTTCATGCTACTCTTGGCTGTACAAATCGTTAGTACGCACACATCTCACGCAATGTGCTCATGTTTGGCCATTAAACTTCGAAACATGTATTTAGAAATTAGAGTAAGTGCAACGAAAAGTGAAAAAAATGATACACCGATTGAAAAATAAGCCATACAAGGAACGTTTAGAAGAACTAAGCCTGTTTAAATCCACAAAAAGCCGACTACGATATGATTTTATTCAAGTATACAAGATTTTTAAGGATTATAAAATGGCAAGTTGTAAGTACTTCACATTAAGTTAGTCAAATTACACTAGACAAGTTTGATATAAATTACTGGCACACGTTTCTGGTCGAATGAAGCAAAGCATTTCTTCTGTAAAATACTGTAAACATAAGGAACAAACTCTGTGGTAGACTGATACACTAATTACATTTAAAGGTAGCTTGATTAAATTTATACCTTCTGATTCCCAACACGCCCCGTTCATAGTTGAATAATAAAAAGATGTACTGTGGTAGGTGGGGGACGGCCATCATCCACCCACTTGATAAAATATTTTCTTCGGGTGACTCTGCAATGGGTGACAAGCCAAATGGTTTCCTGTAAACCAGAAACCATTTGCTTCGTTGAGTGTTATTCATAATACCAAATGACGCCAGGTGATAAACCGTGACAGGATAAAGTGCTCCAACCTGACTGAGTCTGTGAGGACTTACATCCGAGTAATAGTTACAATTTACTTCTCATATGACGACACCCATGTGAGGCTGTTCACCCTCACCCAAACTGAGGGGACTTAACCTAGCCCCGGATTCCTATGCTCCTGACACAGGAAAAAAAAAAAATTTGGACGGTGGACGGATAAACTATCATTCTCTCTCGTCCACATCACAAAGAAGCTATCTATCTATTGCCAGACGCCTTAATCTCAGAAGGGGTGGCCACAAACAAATCGAACCCATGTCGTCCTGTCCCCCGCCATTTCATTGCTGTGCTCCCAGCTCACATCCCCCTCTCTCATATACCTCTCCACTCCATCCCTCTATTTCATCCTTGGCCTCCCCCTCCCTCCCCCCACCACCACCTCACTCAAATATACTCTCCTCGTAGCCTCACGCACTCCATCCTCTCCATATGGCCAAACCACCTCAATGTATTTCTCCTAACGCATTCTAACACATCCACATCCACACCACATCGCTCATTCACTTCCTCATTTGTCAATCGGTCTCTCCACGTAACTCAGCATGCTCCTCTCAAATAACTCATTTCCACTGTTCTCGCTCTTGACTTGTGTCCAACATGGTCCAAGTTTCTCTTCCATATTATGTTATACCCAGAATGAGTCACCAGCTGACGCAGTTAACAGTCATTCGATTGAACTGTTCAAAACTAGGTTAGAATGAGTTTTGTTGGTCTAATTTAGTCAATGACAGAATGTTTCCTCTATTCCTGTACATTCCTGGTTCAGCCTTTCCCTCTGGTTTGGTGCATTTCTGTTTTTTCTGCTTAAACAGCACACTGGAGCGCAGGCACAGGTGGATGGGGAGCGCCTACATATTATATTACTTCTCCCTCACGATTAAAGTAGCAACGTGTACCTGGACATTTGTTCATGGTATCTTCTCGATAAGGGTTGTAAGACAATTTGAGGTACCGCTAGTTGTAACTCTCTCTCTCTCTCTCTCAATGATATCCCCAGGGACACAAATTTCCACTCCTGTAAGACAATTTGAGGTACCGCTAGTTGTAACTCTCTCTCTCTCTCTCTCTCTCTCTCTCTCTCTCTCTCTCTCTCTCTCTCTCTCTCTCTCTCAATGACTTCCCCAGGGACACAAATTTCCACTCCTGTAAAACAATTTGAGGTACCGCTAGCTGTAACTTGCTCTCTCTCTCTCTCTCTCTCTCTCTCAATGACTTCCCCAGGGACACAAATTTCCACTCCTGTAAAACAATTTGAGGTACCGCTAGCTGTAACTTGCTCTCTCTCTCTCTCTCTCTCTCTCTCTCTCTCTATGACTTCCCCAGGAACACAAATTTCCACTCCCTCTCCCTATACTCAATCTCTCCCTTCCCCCGTCGTTCCAAACGTCTCATTCATACCCTCGAGGGAAATAACAAGGTCTAATAAATATTTTTAAGACCTTGGGAAATACAGTTCTACGTAGTCCTTCGGATCTACAGTACAGTACACGCATGGACACGCACATTTATTCTTTAGCATTCACACACGTGGAACACTTACATAAGTACACACACACACACACACACACACACACACACACACACACACACACACACACACACACACACACACACACTGTGGCGGAGGACCTTAATGGATTCTAAGCTCGGCGAAAAACACGCGATCTGTCTTCCTGTGTCTGTGCCTCAAAGTTCTTTCCTTCTTCAGAAAACCATGATAGTATGTTGACGTTTTTCAGGAGCAACCATGTTTAGCTTATTGGCCCCATTAGGTTAGGCCGCTTGGCTCAGTAGTTGTGTATTCTCAGCCATCGACTGAGATAAAGCAACATTCATCAAACACAAACAAAAAAGATCCTTTAACCGACCAAACATACAATCATCAAACACGCCGGCAGAATACATGATAATCAACAAGAGTACCCGCAAGCTCTATACCTCCGATGCACATTATAGCAGTTACCCTCTATTACACTTGGCGGGGGAGACTCAATTACAGGATTAGTCTCCCTATGTGCTCTCGTTTTAACCCATTTGTTATGATCCCACGACCAGATAGCGTGAACAGTTTGTGCAATGTCAGTGCTTCCTCAGTGCTTCACAATGTAACCCAGCTATTTCACAACACATTTACCATTGCTAGCCTAGTCGTTACATCCTCTCCCCCTCCCCTGTCGTGTGTGTGTGTGTGTGTGTGTGTGTGTGTGTGTGTGTGTGTGTGTGTGTGTGTGTGTGTGTGTGTGTGTGTGTGTGTGTGTGTGTGTGTGTGTGTGTGTGAGAGAGAGAGAGAGAGAGAGAGAGAGAGAGAGAGAGAGAGAGGTAAGCTGAAGGGGAACGGGACGAGGTCAGGTTTCCAATTCTGGGCTCATCCTGCTTATAGACCAAACATGATTCTCTCATCAAACCAATAATTACACACACACACACACACACGCACGCACGAGGTGAGAGAGAGAGAGAGAGAGAGAGAGAGAGATTATGAAATGTGTTCGTTGACAGTGTACCTGCGTCGTTCTGGCTTAGTCTTTAGCTGGTTTAATGGTCACAGAATTAGTTTTGTTGCTTTACGGCAGTAGTTTATCACTGAGTGTGGGAAGGTGTAAAACAAGGCTCGAATTATTTAAGGCTGTTTATGGAAGACCTTACTTGTGATCATCCTTCACCCCACATTATAGCACAGACAGGAACGATACAGACAGGTCATGTTGCATCTGCCACATGCTATAGAAATTATTATACCAATATAGGGGTTCGTGTACACTTACTTGCTCTTACTTATAAGAAGTTCTATGACTTTTCTACGTATACAACACTAATGAGAACAAATTAGTCTAAACTCTAGAAGATACATCAAGCCGCCGTGTGTAATGCTGCATCTGTTAAGGCATATACACAGTCACTTCGTTTATTTTATATCTTTTTTTTTTTTTTTTTTTTTGGGGGGGGGGGGTTCTGGTATATTCATTAACTCTAAAGTTCATTCAGGTCATTCCCACACATGAGAAGGCTAAAAGTAAACTAGAGGAGCACCCAGTGGAACGCCTCTCTCAGACAAGGGCAAACTAATTCCGGATCTAGAATCTGTAATACGATCCGCATCGGTCCCAAAAGTTAACCGATTGTTCACTGGAACATGGGCTATCTACTCACAAAATTTGGTCCAAATCTCTTTTAATTTTTGAGTAATCCTTCTGACAAACTAACAAACTAACAGGGCTGAAAACATATTCTGGTTGGAAAGAATAATATAAAAGAAAGCATCAACATGCAATATGCAAGATAAACAGCTTATGAAAAGGCCTTATGAACTTAATAAAATACGCCTCAAAGAGTGTGACAGTAAAATATATATACATATAACAAACAAATCTTCAGGTGCAGTATCATAAACGTCACCATAACCGACATATAGAAAGAATCAAATAAAATACGCAAAATAAATAACTTTGAAAGAGGTGCTACGATGTCAAGGATAATACGGCTATATAAGAGAGAGAGAGAGAGAGAGAGAGAGAGAGAGAGAGAGAGAGAGAGAGAGAGAGAGAGAGAGAGAGAGGTAATGGCATTATGAGAGAGAAGACGTCCCATGCAAATCCTCTCCTTTGAGCATCTTCCTTTGACACCAGCACTACTAGAGAATCCTTGATCATGCGAATGAATACGACTCGACGGGGATATTGCTTCTCTGTTCATCACCTTCATCATCATTTTAATCACTATCATCCTTGTCATAACCATAATCAGTGTCTTAATCACCTGATAATAAAGGGAGGATTAAGAGCCTATTTTCCAACTACGTTTCTCCCACCTAGCACTAAACCCTCTGAGGCTATTATGGCTCAATCATAACAGATGAAGTTTGTCAGTGTTAGCTGAAACAGAATACAAAATTGTCTCAACAATGACAATGTTCTTGACACAGGTATGAACACGCTGATATTTTCCTCAATCGAATAAATCCGTTTGGCATTATCTAAAGTTAATACGACACAAGACGCAACCACAAGACTGAATGCACCCACTACGGTCGCTAAAAATGTAAATTTGTAGGAATCCCAATCTTCACCAGACTTCATTTGCACAAACCTAGCCCAGAATTTTCGTCTATCTGAAGCGTATTTAAGGTACCTCAGTGGAAGAAAAAGACAACACTACGGTTGACTCTACACCCTTTCCATCATGCTTCTGTTAAACTAGCACACACCTGAATGTTGATATATTATTAAAACACTAAATGATAGATGAGGAGATGGCAATTTATGGTCAAATTAGAATAAAACGGGCACAGCAAACAACTCCCTTTACTTTGCTGTAAGCGTTTTTCATAAATTAGCAACATCAGTCTGACCTCTTTCTTATCCAAAAGATACCGATCCACCCACTCACCCATTCATCCATTCACCTATCCACCCACCCTCTCACCAACCCAACCGTTCATTAATCCGTTCATTAATCCACCCGCCCACTGTACCCCGATACTCTGCCAGCAGGATGATTCCAAGTTTACAGAGAGAGAGAGAGAGAGAGAGAGAGAGGATAAACACACACACACACACACACACACACACACACACACACACACACACACACACAGGCACAATAATTATCCATCCATCCATCCATCATCCAATCCTACGTTGCCCCATGAGGAGCGTAGGAACCCGGGGTTAGGCAGTTGGTCCTGACATTTAAGATGAGAGTGACTAATCTCACTCATCCCTGAGTGGCATTACGTGAGCAATAAACCCCAACTATTATTGTATAAATACTAGTGTTTCTTTGTTTTCTTTTGCCAGTGCCCCCCTCCCCTCTCCCTCCCCCTTCCCGTCCATCTTCCCCGCCTCTCTCTCTCTCTCTCTCTCTCTCTATTATAAACCACTATGAATAGTATGAATAGAGTTATTGGAGATGGATTATTTGTTTAACACGGTAGGAAAACGCTAAGAATCTGACACATGCACACACCAGTGCAAACACACACACACACACACACACACACACACACACACACACACACACACACACAACCTTACTGAACGATGTGTGCAGGCAACATAACTGATGTCTTTTTATATCTTAGTCTTGCTATGGCTAAACAATTATAGAAAGCTGTATCATGGCACTGAAGTTAGAAACAATGTCCACGAAATTATTTAGTGTGACAGTCTTGTCCCCACTCCACAGTTCATTGAGAGTGGTTAGGGCACAGGGTTTCTCTGGGTGGAGGTTTTAATAGAACGTGTTTTATTTCCGCAGCCAGAGGTTCTAACAGACAGCATTTTTAAACTAACCGTGATTCTTATTGGAAATTCATCAGGGCTAACTCTGATAACAATTTTTCTCCCTCTGGTTTCATAGCCTGTTGCTGCAGGATGGGGCTGCACAGTTTTGCTCGGTTTTTCATACTCTATTTTTACTGCTGTCGGCCCACATCAAGGTGAACATTCACAGCAGATGCTCGTAACTCGTTTCATGTTCTTGCACATGTTGGCACCCTTTTGGTTCTATTGATGACAGACAGACTCCCTCACACAGACATGATCAATACAACACTTCGAATTTCGCATGCGCAATTCTTCTTACAGCCACTCCTTCCCCATTCGTGCTTAAGGAAACGGATTGTTCCTGCAGTGAACATAATATGGGCCGGTACAGTTGCAGATTCAGACCGCCAGACGACTACAGAGAGGGGGGGGGGGTCACTGTTCTGAGAAAAATAGTAAGGAAGGAATGAACATGGATATCGCCTGACGTAATAGCAGGTAATAAGTTTGGGCAATGAGGGTGTTCTGGTGACCTCCACACGCATTACCAATGTAGTTTTCCATTTAGCCACCAACCCCCCTACACAGAAACGTGGGTTTCGCCTATGATTAACAGCAATATTCATCGTCATCATCATCATCATAATCTCTGCCACATATGTTATCAAACGCGATTGCAAGTTCTACATTACATAATTTTTTGCAATGCTTTCTCGTTGTCTGATGGCGTGCTTTATTCCTCCCTGAAGCGTAGCGATAATCTCTCCGTAGGCGGCTATGTCCTCGGTTGTTGCAGTGTCATTCATGATGTAGTTGTTTGGCTTCAGATTCAGGAATTCCGGCTCTCCAGAGCCCTCAACAGCGAAGGGAAGACCTTACTAGGGTTGTAGTCCTGGTAGGAATGGCTAACAATGGTCGGTAAGGATCCTAATTTACCTGGGTGGTGACGCAGAGGTGAGGCTTAATTAGGCTCCTGCACTCTGATTGACTGTTGGCTTCCGGTGGCCGCTGACGTAATAAGCTGGGCCTGTGTTTTGGCTTGCTGCAGGTCTCCTCATGCTAGGTAATGCTTGTACCTCTTGGGCTTGGACATTTATTGAAAGGTTAAGTTCCTTGATATACTCGTACAATACCCCAAGTATAAGGAGCCGGCGGTTGTCGCTACACCTAGCCAAAACTTCGGTGATCCTTTCAAGGTCCTCCTTGGTGATGATGGCACGGTGCTCCTGCCGCACGTGGTTCGTAGGGGCGCTATAGTTGTGTGTGTGTGTGTGTGTGTGTGTGTGTGTGTGTGTGTGTGTGTGTGTGTGTGTGTGTGTGTGTGTGTGTGTGTGTGTGTGTGTGTGTGTGTGTGTGTGTGTGTGTGTGTGTGTGTGTGTGTGTGTGTGTGTGTGTGTGTGTGTGTGTGTGTGTGTGTGTGTTGCCAAAATCTCTTCAAATTTGGTTTGTAGGTAGTTTGCACCTTAACCAACAACACACTTTAGCAGGTGATCAAGCATTCAGCCCCCGAATGTTTTTGTTTCCTGTATGAAACTTATAGCTGGAAGGTACAATTAAACTGAACATGAAACTGAAAGTGAGAGTAAAAGTAAGGCTGAATATCAAAGTGAAGCTCTTAAGTAAAATCGATGATGGAAGTGATGAGTTAGGTAAAAATGAAAGGGATAAAAAGTAAACGCTGAAATGAAAGAATGTGATGAATTAAAATTATTGTGAAGAATATAAGTAAAGATGCGAGAACACCAAAACAATGATAATTATGTGAACTGGAAAGAGAAGTTGAATTACAGTGAAATAAAGCAAACAGGGTCCGAGGACTTATTTTGCTGAGTGTGAGCAATAGTATATTTGAAGTAATACTGCAAGTTTATCCAGCACTGGTAAGATTACATTTTGACTATGTCGTTCAATTCTGGTATGAGTACTGTATAATGAATGTAAATCCTTTAGATGTGCTGAAAAGAATGATAAAAGGGATAAATGATATTCGGAACCTTTCATATGAAGACAGACTGTAACTAGATGCCATCTCACGATAACTCACCACCCGCATGACCGGAAAGATTTTCCTCAGCACATAATTTTGCACCTCCATTTCTAATTTGATGCAAATTCAAAATGTAAAACACACACAAAGTCAGCCAGCCAACCTCGCAACTGAAAACATTACCACTCCTCTCGCTTCGCAACGCGGGTGGTAAACGAACGGAGTGGTAATGTCTTCAGTTGTGAGGTTGGCTGGCTGGCTTTGTTTGTGTGCGGGTAAACAAGATATTTCATGAACGGCTTGAGCTATCAACATGAAACTTTCAGGGTATCAAGATATAGCCAAAATCTTGGACGATTTCGAAAATGGGCACACAGGGTCAAGGTCAAGATCACCAAAGGTCAACCAGTTGACCTTTCGGAGCCGTTTTGGTGACCTTGACCTTGTCCCCATGTTGCCATTTTCGAACTGTCCAAGATTTTGGCCATATCTTGATACCCTGAAACTTCCATACTGATAGCTCAAGCCGTTCATGAGATATCTTGTTTACTCACACACAAACAAAACCAACCAGCCAACCTCACAACTGAAAACATTACCACGCCGTTCTCTTCGCAACGTGAGTTGCAAAGACTAAGTCCGCACTCACTTGAATGGCATAGAGTAAGGGGAGACTAAAATGAGATATTTATGTCAATGAAGGGAATAAAAACGAGAGATATTGGCAAGGTGGGATACTTAAACGGAGCATATAGGATAGGATTCGAACTATAGGGTTCAAAATAGTATACAGGTAGAAACTAGTTTGGCAACAGTATGTTAACGAAAAGATATAGTTGCTCCCCCTTCCACTGAGAGTTTTAAGCATAGGCTAGATAAGTGGAGGACAAGTTTGGGTTGTAATTTTAAAAATTCTGATTACTAATTCATTCCTCTTTTTCGTTTCCGGGTTTCTCTGCGATAGCTTCTTTCTCTTTTCGTACTTCCTTATACAGTATCTTTTTTTTTTTTTTTTTTTTTTTTTTAAATACTGCGTGTAGTTCCTTTTCACTTTTTCTTGCCGGTTTTGGTTGCAGGGTTTGGTGGGCGGGGTAGAGCTTTCCTAACTCTCTTAGTTTTCTTGTATTCTAGCAGTGTAGTCGCTGTCTTACTGGAGCTGCCTAGCATGGGCCAACTGACCTACTCCAGTTATCCTTTCTACTTATGCTGTTACGTTTTTAAAAGTGTAAAAATGAAGATACTCCAGTTATCCTTTCTACTTATGTTGTTACGTTTTTAAAAGTGTAAAAATGAAGATATGAGAAACTGAAGACAAGTAAGTGAGTGTGTGGATATAAGCGAAAGTGAATATGACTATGAAACTAAATGTGAAAGTTTAAAATCTGTGTTAAAAGAGTCTGAAGCTAAACTGTAAGCGAAAAAAAAGTGGGCGAAGATAGTCAAAGTGAAGAAAGTCAATATGAAACTGAGGAGCCAAGAGTGAAGTAAAGATGAAGGTAAAAGCTTAAATGAGGAGGCTGAAGATATGGGCTCAACTGAAACGCAAAGTGAAGCTGAAGTGAAAGACAAATCTGATGAAAATTAATATGAAACTTATTAAGATGAGGGACAGCAGAAAAAGATAACATGTATTTAATGGCAGAAACAGAAAAGGAGATAATGGCTGATAATGAATATGAAATGACGTGGAAGTGATGCTTACAAAATTGAAAGAAGGTGAGTAGAAGTCAAAATATGGTAAATGCAAGTGAAGATACGTAGCAATGAGGATCAGGAAATTGAAAACGATGCTGCTTCACGGTGAAAATGACGATACTAGAGTGAAAATGAACTATCTCAGCCTGCATCATCAACAGCAGCGTCTTAATAATTCTTCTTGGGCGCGAAATTTACTTCATTAGGGCCGTGATTAATGAAGATCCCCGACCCTCAAAAAATACACGAAAATAAAAGAGAAGAATCTGGTGTACCGATAATGATCTCTTCTTTCTTGTAGGCAGTAAGTACTTTGAAAACATCTCAGGTAACTATTCAGAGAGAGAGAGAGAGACTGTGTGTGTGTGTGTGTGTGTGTGTGTGTGTGTGTGTGTGTGTGTGTGTGTGTGTGTGTGTGTGTGTGTGTGTGTGTGTGTGTGTGTGTGTGTGTGTGTGTGTGTGTGTGTGTGTGTGTGTGTGTGTGTGTGTGTGTGTGTGTGTGTGTGTGTGTGTGTGTGTGCGCGTGCGTGCGTGTTTGTGTGTGTAAGAAAAATGAAAATCTTACGTTTATCTGTAGGAGGTGGGAAGGCGGAAGATAGGGCGGAAGGAAGGGCGTGTGATGTGGCTTTAGTATGATACATAACTTTCATCAAAAAAACATTAAATATTCCCAACACTGCAACATAAATTTTTCACGACACCATCAGTGCGGGTACTGAAGCATCTTATAAAATCCAGACATTTGGTGTATATTGGTTGGGCTTAAGAGGCGAGAAGGGACAGGAGATGAGGCCAATGAATAAATCGGCTCGCCCCAATGTGACCTGTCAAGCGGAAAGCGTCATAAAAACCAGATGTGCGGAGAAGAGTCGGGTCGGCTGAGATCGTATCAGGTTTCGTCTTCGCGTCAAGGCCGTATTTCTTGCTGGCTTCGTCGCAATACCTCTGCTTCAGCGAATTATTTTGCATGTAAAGCCTTAACCTCTTCACTCCGATTACGCTTCTTTACTTCATTTTACCTAATTTCACACGTTACTCAGCTTCGAAGAGACTTTCTGAAATTTATGAGTTCAGTATAACCTCCATTAACCCATTCACTATAAGGCGTTTCCCATAAGCTGAAATAAATCGCCAGGTAGGAATGATAAAAATAATTTCGTCGGAATCATGGGGTTAATAACCTCTTGCATGTTACTGGTACAAACTGTTTCTATATTAAGCAGATATATATAATTATAGACGGTATATAACATTCATTCATTCACAAAATGTGCGATGGATTAAAAAATGAAAAGAAAAGGACCTATGTAGTCTCTAGTGCCAACCTGAATTCGGCCACAAATCTCGCGACAAGGACACAGGAGTGTCAAGTGGAACTGCTACGTGATCCGGGCCAGGGATTTTTAAAAGGGGGAATATCTGAATGTGTATTCACCCAAGGATTTTGGTCTAACTTCAAGTCATCAAGAGCCAGTATGAGCCAAGCCTTAAGATTTCGGTGACAACTGTTAAGACTGGTTCAGCAAAGATTTATGATTATCCAGGATGACAGAAATGGTTGCCAATCCCAATCTTTCTACTCGCCAACATATAATATGAACTGCTCCCTTACATTAAGCTGTACATTCCTGAACAGTTCTCTCACTGTTAATGGTACTTTGTTTTTTTTTAGTCATTTTGAAATATCTAATTACTTCAGTTACAAGACCAGCTTGTAAGAAGCCATTTTAATGCCTCGTCTGAGAGTCACATTCTCGTACATCGATGATAAGCCCAGTAGGGGAATCCGCCTGGAAGCAGAAGTAGCCCAGACTGACGACCGACCCGAACCCAGAAGGAAGATACGCCCAGGGATACAAACGGTTCTCAACTCTCCGTATCCCCCCGAAAGAGGCTGGTGGATTGCGACGTCGGCATACAACCGCGCTCCCGGAGACTTTTTTTTTTTTTTTTTTTTTTTTGAGAGTCTGCAGTTCCGGTTTGTCGGTCCCTCTTACCTTTCTTTGTCAGGGGCACAGACTCTGACCCTGGCCCACAATGGACACATCAGTGCAGTAACATCCAACAACATATTCACAAACTAAGTAGAGAACAACTGTGCAACCCCACTCCACAGAAGACCGTATGAAACCTATAGGATCACGACAAACGCAAATAACACCCAGTTACTTCTAACAAGACAAAGGGCACCTATGGCAGCCGCACTCAGCTCTAAAGTATTCTACCCTGATTAAAAATTAACCCCGCTGGAGGTGTAACGAAGGTCAAAATATCGTTCCCCCCCCCAAAAAAAAAAAAAAAAAAAAAAAGTGCTTATCGGGTTCTTCCCTGGCCAGTCGTAAAGGGTGAAAGAATCCCGGTAAAGATTTAGCAGAAACCACAACTGGAATGTAAGTGTTTTGAGGTGTTTTATGATCATATATTATCATTTGCTGACACTTTTATTCTATGATACTTTTGTCACATGTTAACCCTCCCCTCGTTGGATCATTAATCCTCCCTGAGGAGGATTAATGTCATCTGAGACAGAAGTGAAATAGAAGAAAAGTGTTGGCCTATGATGAAATACACAAAGGAATGATTCAAAATACCTAAATTCTAGTTGTGGCTCCTGCTAAATATAGTTTAGAATTTCACTCTTCATAAAATCTGGTCTGGGGAGAAAGTCTACCCCTATACAAATTTTGTTTTCCTGGTAAACGTAAAAAAAATAATCACGCATATCATCCTTGCCTAGGACCCCTGGGGCCAACCCTCACGAGGGTCCCACCCTGCCTAAAACCACTTGCAAAGTATTATGTTCCTAGTTTAAAAATAAAGCAATAACGTTGCCCTCCCAAGACTGGGTTTCCCAAAGGTGAGGGGAGCCCCATCCTGACTGAAGCCTGATGCAGATGAAGGTTTACCACCGTGAGAAATTTCGCTTCCTAGGTAAAATAACTATGGCCGTGATTACCGACACTGTTTGGGATCCCCAGGGGCCGCGCCCCCCCTGGGAAGAGGCCCTTGGTTCTACCCTGCCCAATACCTGATCCTGATGAAGGTTTATCATTATGGAAAATTTCATATTCCAAGGTTTAAAAAATAATTAAACTATGGTCATCCATACCAGCGCTGACGGGGACGTGGGGAACGGCCTTTGGGATCCCATCCTGCTTAAAGCCTTGTTTGGGTGGATATCTACTACTGTTTGTTTGCTTACTTTCGTTTCTTCGAGGAGCTCCCCGGAGCTCCCGTTTCCCAATCAATGTGTTCTCCTAGAACCACTTCCTGCTCCTCCCCCATCCTGAAGATAGCATGCCTTGTTCACTAGCTGGAGTGGTAAAATGGAACACAAGCTAAAGATTTTACATCTAAACTCCAATGCGGTAAAGACAAAGACAACTGAACGACACATCTTCCTGCACGCGCGCGCACACACGCACAGGCACACGCGCGCACGCACACACACACACACACACACACACACACACACACACACACACACACACACACACACACACACGGCACTAATATAAGAGATTGAACTCAAACAGGTACAACACTCTTTGCTTCACAAAATACACTGACAAAGCAAAACAAATAATGGGGAAGGAGGTTGGCTCATGGCCCTCATGCACTACAATATTCGTTTTACAAGCGCTACACAACAAAGAGACCAACAGGTAGCTATCGAATGACAACAACGGATTGTAACATGGAGCATAAATATTTACGTACTACCACATCATGCCCTCCTGGATATACTCCATCACTCACGCCTCTTCAGAGCATTCCCAACACGATAATTGTTGGTGGTCTCCTTGTGCAAGACCCTTTATGGCTAAACAAACAGGCACATGATATTCCGTGACCTTTCTTCAAGAAAAACACAAATACCTAACAGTGGCAGTTGTTGCAACCTTAGGTTCATCTGAATGTGAACCCAGTGGTTTGCAGGCCGAAGCTGCCGTTCTTCTGCAGACCACCACACTCCTTTTGGGGGACAAGGAAGGGACTGAGGGACGTTTCCATAACCCGGCAGCTCCATTAACATGTCATATCAGTGCTACCATGTGAAGGTGTTCCTCTCCAGTACGACACAGGCACCAAATGTCCTTAACATCCACCACACTCAAAGACGACCTCCAAACAGATCGAATAAATCTGCCTCCTCCCCTTCCCTGGGTTTACTTGTACAGTATATGCTTCACTAGGCATTTAGATCACCAGAATAGTAGTTTATGACCACGCATATGACGACCTTTCCATTAACATACCAAAGAAAACCCAGTATGAGACAGGAAAATCTGTGCAAATCACAATCATGGAAACTAGATACGGTTAGCACAAAATAACAAACATTTAAATACTTTCACCCTGAATTCTTCCTCAGACAATTACAAAGCTGTCACCACCTTCAATAGAAGCATCATTATAGTCGGAAAATTCTATATTCTTAAAGGTGACACTCAAGAATATATTCCTAACTTGTTTCCTCAAATAAAACAACTCAGTAAGGAAAGATGCAGATAAAATGGTTAAACTAAACTGACCCCAACAGAACAAGGATCCATAAATGACCTCAACATTATCATCAAGGGACTGACTGAAACACACATGGAAAAAAATTAGGGAAAAAAAATCTTTGTGGATACTTCTATACCGGTATCTCCTGTAGCCCTGTTCCTCACAGAAACCCACATCTCTCCCACTACGACATGTCCCCAATTTGTTTTCCTGGTTGCCACCTCCTCACCTCACCCTAACCACTAACAATAACGTTTAGGGTGACTTCAACGTCCATAATGTAGAATGGTTATTGCAGTCTGCCAGGACTGACGATACTGGTTTAGAATGCGAGCTGCATGCAGAATTGTTTAACCTCACGCAATTGGTAAAGCAATATAATCCTGACAATAACGCCTATCTTTTGGACCTGTTCTTGACAAATGACCCAGATCATTACAGGATATAAGTACTGTCACCACTTGGATCCTCCACAATCTCATCAAAGCCTCATTGGTCAGTTGTCCCAATCCTCCCTCGTTCCGAACCTGTCAGGGTGACCAGATGGCACTATGACAGGGCAGACTGGGATGGATTTAGAAACTATCTTCCTGATATACCATGGCAGTCTTTCTTCTCAAATGGCATCAGTATTACCCAACCCCATATTAATGACTTAATACAAGCTGGTATGGAATGGTTCACACCCAGTCAACAGTTCACTAAAAGATCGGACTCCCCAGAATGGTTTGACAGCAATTGTGCCAGAGCAACGACCCAAAAGTCCTTAACATACAACGTTCACTTAAATAACATCTGATTCACTCACTCAGTTTAAAATTGCTAGAAACCATGCAGAAGCAGTAATAAGTCTCGCTAAATCAAACTTTTTTCACAACCAAGCATCCAGACTATTAAATAATCCAAATGACAATAGAATATTCTGGTCAACTCTCAGTTCTTTCAGTAATAACTTTAACCAGTCATCACCCATTCCCCCACTAAAATTTTTACAAGGTAACATTATAAATGACCCGCGTGGTAAAGCGAACATTCTTGCCAGTACATTTGCAAGAAATTCTACCTTAGAGGAAGTAGGCCAGAACGTCAAAATACTAGAACTGAGCTCTCCTGAAACTGCTCCTCTTAAGATACAGACTAGATATGTAAAATCCATCCTTGACAATTTACAAACCAACAAAACTCCCGATCCAGATGGAATTCCTCCAATTGTTTTGAAAAAAAAAATGTTCCCTAGAACTTACTCCTGTTCTAACTAACGAGAAATCAATTGAACTACTGTGTGTTTAATGCTCTGTTGTACCTGTATTTCTTCTTTCCTGTAATTTTCCTGTTGCTGGTTCTTCTTTATGCATGTTTTCATTGATTTTATGTCAAATCTTGCTGGGTTTTTAACCTTGTACTCGTGCTATGTTCGCTTGGAATATTTATTGGTTTGTTTTAATTTAGACTGCCTGATAATGGAAAGTGTCATCTCCGAAACGTTGCAATAAACATGCTGCACACTGTACTGGTTCTTCTGTTCCTTATTTGCCTCCGCTTCCCTAAGGATGTATCCATTGCTGATATATATATATATATATATATATATATAGATAGATAGATAGATAGATAGATAGATAGATAGATAAGGTACATTCGCACCAGAAAGTATCGGTGCAGAATATGTGTTAAATATTATAACACATAGAACAAAAGCAACTGGAAATTGCGGTTCTATCCTCCCACACGCAGGCATCCCAGACGATAGATGATTGCTATATCAGATATAACTCTTGTGTCCTTCATAATATGTAGGAAATGGCCGTAAATGTTATAATATATACAGGTGTTAATGGGCTGTCAGTGCTGCATGGTCGAATCATTCCGGATGGCATCACACCCACAGTGAACCGATACTTTCTGGTGCAAGTGCACATGGATAGGTAGACAGACAGATAGATCGACTGACAGATGGATAGGTAGACAGATCGACAGATAGATAGATAGATGAACAGATACTGAGATAGACAGATAGCAAGTCCCTCACATAGGCTATATAACTGACTACTTTAGACCTGCCTTCGTATTACTATTATATTGCTGTTGTTTAAATATTCGGATATGCATATCCACTATACATGTACAATTATTATATGTAACAATTATATGCTACAATTATGTTACTGTTTCCACAATTATGCTACTATATTCCATTTTACAATATTATAACAAATACCATACGTTTACTTTAACATGAATTGTTTGACAAGTAGATGAATAACATATTTCTATATACTGCATAAACTGTAACAGCAAATAGGTCGTAGGTACGACAGTTTGGCGTAACAGAGTGACAGGCTATATAGGCATAATAATATGTCACATGTAATAGTTATGGATATGTAATAATTATAGACACGAGTATATATTTCATATCACAATGTTCTGCATGTAGTGCCAGCTGGGGATATACACAGTTTCCTACTAGGAATGTCAATTCACATGATGTATATCAACAATCCTGTTGCCCCTGATCATCAAGAATGTCAGGACACAATGTAATTAAAACACTCTCTTTTTAGTCTTTCTTCATAGCTGAGATCCTTTAAGCTTGGTACCCAACTTGTAGCAGCCATAAGCCTATGTACTTTTTAAATCTTACTTATGTTTTTTGAGATGATTCCAGACCACTGATGCATATTCCACAGCTGGTCTGATGAATGATATAAGCAGAGAGAGAGAGAGAGAGAGAGAGAATTAGGCCTTTACGTTATGCGACTGTACCACCCTGAATGTGTACGAAATATATGCATATTTGGTATCAATAGATTTCATGATCAAAGAGAATACTTTCCCAAATAAAAAAATGGTATATTCATTTTTTTTTTTCTCCAAAATCCGGTGAGTACCAACCCCCCAAATTTTTAGTGTGCAAAAAATATTGCAGTATCACTGTGTTATCCCATGCAAATGAGATACTACTGTACTGAACAGACTGATACAAAAAAAACTTGTCATACGTCACTTCCATGTATTTGAGCAAGTTTTTAAAATTATGGAAAACTCAAAAATCGAAGAAAAATACACTACATGGCACCTAATTTTCTTTTTTCTTTTTTTCGAAGTTAATAAACACAATGAAAATTCAAGCCATAATGAACATACTGATACCGAAAACATGGTTGTTAATCATAGTTCTGAATATGGCAAATACACGAAAGAAAAAAATCCAGCCTTAAGTATCTGACCATAATCACTGTAGTGTCATCAAAGCTCAGTTTTATGACCAGAAACACTACAATGTTTAGAGCATTACACATTTACCGTATAATAATAATGAATAATAGGACAGTCTTTAATTTGACACGTACCTTAACCCCTTAACTACGGGGCGTCACTTTCGTGACACTCGGGAGCAAGGGATCATACCGTGGGGCATCACTTTTGTGATTCTGTGTTATTTTGAATTCACCCGGGCTTTCAAGTGGTGGCTTGTATCATCTATCAGTACTACCAGTGTCCAGCTATGCTCAGTTCTGCTAATGTCACCTGTACTCCCATCCTAAATTGACAATTTAGCCATTTTTCTCTTGTCCTTGACTCCCCCCCTCCTTACCTCCCCTCCATTACCCTCTCCTCCCGCCTGACCAGCTGCGCTGCGCTACATAAATGCTGGACGGATTTTTCCACTCATTTTATCCATTGAAATGTGCCCTTTGCCCTATTCTTATACAAAATAATATATAAAAGAAAGAGAAAAGGTAATTGATACTGCCATACATCTGGAATGGGCTAATTATCACCTGGCAACACCTCACATGCACTTGTTCGCTAATTTTCCCTGTTTATTTCCCCTTGAAATATGCCGTATGACCTGTTCTCATAATTAAAATATAAATAAGAAAGGAAGGGAGAAGCCTAAGTGATATTTACATTCACCTGGAACTACCTAATTTATTATGTATTGTCTAGATTTCCTGCCAATCATTTCATAGCGTATATATTAACAGCTGTCACCACGCTGACATTGGTAGCCCTTCACTGTCCCTAGGCCACAGCATTCAGTTTACTGTCGTCTTTCAAGGTGAAACCACGTCGGATTCGCGCCTATCCAATTCCGCCACTTTTTAGCCCCATGCAAAGGGCCCTGTGACCTCTACCCCTACTAAACCTCGTGTGGAAAGGGGTAAAGGGCTAAGTGACTGCTGTGGAACATGAACTGGCTAATTTATCAATGATAATGATGGACAGTGACTACAATCTTTCTGGTGACTCTAAAACAGTGCAAGTGGAAATGTAAATAATGTGTAAATAATGTGTAAACAGCAAGTGAAAGCAGTGAATGTAAATATAACTGAACAGTGGAAAACAGTTATATAAGTTATTGTAAGTAACAGTGCATAACAGAGTGTAAATAAAATAAAAATGTAATTAATGTAAATAAAATAGAGAAAGTAAATAGAAATGTAAATAAGTAGTAATAGAAGAATACGAGTATATATACTAGGAGTAATGAAAGTGAAAGTATCACTCTAGCATGTATGAATACTGGGAGTAATGAAAGTGAAAGTGACAGATTCGCTCTCTACGCTAGTATACAGGACGAGAAAGTGAATGCCTGGAGTGAAAATAAACTACTAGTACTGAAAGAAACTTATAGATAAATATTGTATATATAAATAAGTGTAATAAAGTACTAGGAATATAAAGTGTGTGTTTATAAATAATAAATGACAGCTTCACCTCAGAATACCATCAGGGAACCAGCACGGGAGGAAAGCTCATATGCGCTCGTAATTTACATTGCTTTCACAGTGTTTTTTTTTTTTTTGGAATATGGATTCCAAACTACTTGAAATTCATAGAATAGTGTTTGTAGTTATAATATCAGGCAGTGGTAACCATATTACGGGGTATCGGGAAGTGTAAAATGGAGACTTCGTTACCCAACTTCAGAAGTCTCCAAAAGTCCTACAGTAGACGACGAAGGCTCACCAAACATCCCAGGGGAAAGCTGAATGTATGTGCCATAGGCATATTTAATTTTAATATTCTAGGACTAATAACTGATTTTTGGCAAATATTTTTAAAAAGTCAGTTGGAGCACGAATATATTCGCGGGAAGCGCAAGGAGCGCAAAAACATCCCCGTGGTGTAGGGGTTAAACTAATGCAGAGTTGGGCGCCAGTGGAAGCTTGAAGTGGTTCAATTCAAGTGAACGCTTCACATGACTAGCACACACGGCCCACTATGTATGCAGTCTGGGCATAATGGTCCTTTAATGCTCAGAACTGATGAAAAATGTCATTAATGTTCTCCACACCAACACGGGTAAAGCACTTATCCAGGCATGTATATGGGGGGGCCCTGCTCGTCGCACTGTTATGTTCTTTTTTGTTGACTTGCTCACATAGGCCTCGCCACTGTCTCTTTTACACTTTTTAAGCAGCCACTTAATTCCACTGATAATGGTGCTGTTGTCACTTTCTTGTGACCTTCCCAACGGGCCTCGGGATTGGCAGAGCCAGTCCTTGTAAACACAGGAGGATGAATGTCGCCACGCTATTGGCTCATCAACTTGTCCTTCTGCCACAGTCCGGGAGTTAGTACGCTGTTTTTGCTGTCAAAAACAGTTGACCTTGAGCTTTGAAGTAGAGGGGAATAATGGCCGATTTCGCTTATCTTTTCACACCACGTAAAGAGAATGGCCCTGGACAGAATGAACTTAGATAAATCTCATTTTCGGTTCTTTGGCCAAGTCGATCTTCTGCTACCGAGCGCCTCTTATGCGGCCTGCTAGAGACAGTCTGTTATTGATAATCACTCTTAGGCCCTTCATGTCTCCTATGTGTAGGTTGAACTTCCTGGCTTATAAGCCCAATCTGGTCTTTTTCCACTTTTACCAAACTTAACTACATGGCATTTGTCCACACTGAGTTCCATTTGCTATCTATTGCTCTATTCATGAAGCTTATTTAATAATTCTTGTAGCTCTCTGCAAGAGTCTGTTTGTCATTTTCCTTTGCATTTTTGCATCATCAGCAACCATTGTTTTGAAAGCTTCCATTTCCAATGTCTCAGTCTATATCATTTATATATACTAAAAACATAACTGGTGCCAGCACTTAGCCCTGTGGAACTCTGCTAGTCACTTTCTTCCATGATGAGTAATTACTCCATAGTACTGTTCTCATTTCGCTTTTTCTGAGAAAATCCTGCATCCAACAGAACAGATTACCTTGGATTCCTCCTTGATGGTACAGTATTCATAGAAGTCTTTGGTGCCGTACTCTGTCAAATGATTTCTTAAAATCTAAATAGATACTGTCCACCCATCCCTCTCTTTTCTGAAGTGTTTCTGCAACTCTACTGCAGTAGCTTAATAGATTTGTAACACATGATTTTCCTTTTCTAAAACCGACTGTCTTTCTGTTAACATATTCTATTTTTCCAGATGGTTTACCCACATTTTTCTTATTAGCTTTTCTAGTATCTTGTTTACAACACTGGTCAGGGATACTGGTCTATAGTTGAATGGATTCTGCCTATTTCCTTTCTTGAATAGGAGAACAATGTTTGCTTTCTTCCAAATATCTGGTAGTTCACCTTGAATTAAGGATTCCTTGAATATTAAGCAATTGGTCTGCTTATCTCTGCACATTCATGTAGCACCCAACTTGATATTTCGTCAGGACCATTTGCTTTTCCTTTGTCTAATCTACTCAACTCTTCCTGTACCTCTTGTTCCGATATTCGTATAACTGGTAATATGTGTGCGTATGCGTGTTCCTTATCATCTCTCTCAAAATTACTTTCTGTAAAAACTGATTGGAAATTATCGCCAAGAACTTCGCAAATACCTATTTCTTGGATATATCGTAGGTTATCCCCTCATCCATGGTGGACTGTATTTTATCTTTAACTTTGGTTTTGCTTCGGATGTATCTGTAAAAAAGCTTTGGTTGATCACTACTTTTATTTATAATGTCTTCTCCGAGCTTCGTTTGAGTTTCTCTCCTTATCCTTGCATATTCATTTCTTGCCTGTGTGTGTGTGTGTGTGTGTGTGTGTGTGTGTGTGTGTGTGTGTAATATCCATACACAGCATAACGCTTTTTCATTATCTTCGGCTTTACTCATATCCCGGCACATCCCTCTCATAACCTCTCACTGGCAGCACCACAAAGCTGCTTATCTCTCCCTCTTATCACCAGTCTTCTCTCACCGCACTAACACCTCTCCATTAGCAACACTCTCATCTCCAGCGCCGTTTACTCTCCCATCACCTCATTTCGCCTCGCTTCCCACATGTTCTTGGTATCATCACAGCGACGCTCAAGTAGTCGGTTAGAGCGATATTCGTCGTCGAGCAAAGTTATTATTTTTTTTGTGCCAACCAGTCTTGAATATTCATAGCGTATTACCATTAATCTTCATGTTGTTCCATCCATCATGTCGACGGTAACCAGTCCGTCGTTTATTTCAAGGGTGCTTTGAAAATGTCAGTCTTTCCTTTTCTCACCCTCACCCTCTTGTTCTAAACAGCGGCTATAGTACATTACCATAAATTCCAACGTTTCTGCATATTTTTTGTCGGCTTCTACATATCAACTGTTAGTTTATAAGCAAATGTGTGTTACATTTATTCCATCATTCTCTTTTCTTCTCCTCAGCCCAACCCTTTAGCCCAGAAAAGCAAATAACAGCGCATTACCATGAATCATCGATTTGTTCCACACATCTTGTTTGCTTTTATCTGTTCTTACTAATATTCAGAGGTATTAAATCCCTTCTATCCCAGGACATATATATTGTTCTTTTGCTTCCTTCAGATGATTTTACTCACTTCTGGGTCGCTTTCCGAATTGGAGGGAATAAATGTAACTACTTCTTTGCTATGGGTTCTTGTAAACTAAATAGAATCATATGGTAGCACCAAAAATATGCTACAAAATTACGACATAGCACAAAAGATGATAAATTTGTTTTGTCTTTCCCTCTCTTCTCAACCTCACCCTCTGCTTCTCCTCACCTTCCCCTACTTATCGTCACCTACCTACACCCACCCCACCTCAGCCTCTTATCACGTCCCCCCTACCCCCCCCCCTTCACTCTGATTCACCTCGTCCCCCCAAACCATCTAATCCTCTTTTCCACTCCCCCACCCTCCCTTCCTCACCTGAACACTTCTCCACCCCCCTCCTCACCGCTCTTCTCATCCTCATCCCGTATTCTCTTACCCGAGATCCTTCTTCAATAACCTTTTTTCCACCACACATCCCACCTGCCCGCCTTCCTTCAGTTCACAGACTCACTTCTTTAAATATATCCAGCTTCATGGACGATGGGATTTTTGAGATTTTTGAGTAATCTTCGCATACACATAAATAACAAGGTATGTGTGTGTGTGTGTGTGTGTGTGTGTGTGTGTGTGTGTGTGTGTGTGTGTGTGTGTGTGTGTGTGTGTGTGTGTGTGTGTGTGTGTGTGTGTGTGTGTGTGTGTGTGTGTGTGTGTGTGTGTGTGTGTGTGTGTGTGTGTGTGTGTGTGTGTGTGTGTGTGTGTGTGTGTGTGTGTGTGTGTGTGTGTGTGTGTGTGTGTGTGTGTGTGTGTGTGTGTGTGTGTGTGTGTGTGTGTGTGTGTGTGTGTGTGTGTGTGTGTGTGTGTGTGTGTGTGTGTGTGTGTGTGTGTGTGTGTGTGTGTGTGTGTGTGTTATAACGAACTGCCTATGTTTAAGGCATTGCCGGATGGAGGAACAGTTTACTCAAATGCAAAACAGCCAGTCATAGGCATTCATGCAAGTTTGTGATATTCTTTATCACTCATTATCTTTGTGACTTGAGTGATCTATCTTCTTGCCAAATCTCGTAGATTTACGCAGATATATATAGTAGTGACGATTGTTACAGTATACGATATTATTTCGGGCCCAGGACCGAGTTAGTCTCGCCAGCTAGGTAACACATTTAGAAAGTCCCCCATTCTTTTGTGTAAATGAGAGTCGTAGATCTTTTGTGTATGAGATATATGATGTACAAAATCCAAGTATGTGCTCCAGCATCAACCAGTGAAAATTAGACGAACATAAGTTTCATGAAGATGTGCAGGAAACAAAGCAAAAATTCAAAATCCAGTTCACGCTTTGTAATGGTAAACTTTCATAACAGTAAACAAGAAAAAGGTAGGCAAGACTGATACAGGACTTTACGAAATGACCAACCATAAAGTCAGAGGTGGAACGCCAGTGACAGTGAAATCAGTGAAAGTGAACAGTCTAATGAAGATGAATATCTTCTAAAAAAAACACACACAAGAAAACGAGACTTAGAAAGTACAGACTGGCAAAGCAAAGGCTGAAGTAGACTGCATCCACACTGACAAAGCACATACCAGCAGATGAATGAATGTAACTGCACTGAACAGAATAAATATATGAAACGAGGAAAAAAAAAAAAGGGGGGGGGGAGTAGGGGAGTCGGGCTGATCCAAAGGACACAGCCAAACCTACCAGCTGTGAGAGAAATGGCAGCCGAGTTCGGTACATTAGTTCAAAATAAGTACCCCATTGCAGCTTATCAAGTAACTGAAAACACACAGATAAAACGAAAACTTTATCCATGAATAAGGCAGTTTTATGTGGAGAACGAAGGAAAACCTTAAATGATAATCGTAGACTGTTAGAATACAAAGAAGCTGCATAAGAAAATAAGGAACTTGACCGTAAAGACGTGGAAACTTCACACAAAAAGCAAATTAAGACTAACAATAACAGTAAAAAGATTTGAGGTATTAAAAGTTTAACATGTACAGAATTGAAGATATCTTAAGAATAAGGTGGAGGCTCTTAGAGTAACGGAGAATGCACAATCAGCTGAATTTACAAAACGGCAGCTTTTCCCTTCTATCCATCTACTGTAGTCAGTCAGTCAGTCAGCCAGAATCTCTCTCTCTCTCTCTCTGGTCCACCTGTCATCTTTTAGCGTTTCTCCTCAAGTCAGCATAAGTATTGTACACAAAACTTTACGGAAGTAATAATACACAAGAAAAGTCTGTTCGGTATGAAGAAAATGTCAACAGCATTACATT
Source organism: Coenobita brevimanus (assembly GCF_032717465.1). Lineage (NCBI taxonomy): Eukaryota > Metazoa > Arthropoda > Malacostraca > Decapoda > Coenobitidae > Coenobita > Coenobita brevimanus. The sequence goes on from NC_136991.1 coordinate 41,529,296, forward strand.
CGAGAGGGGAAAGAAACCCTGAAAAGAAAGATGAGGGGTAGGGCAGGCTGGGATGACAATCTAACTATCAGTTTATTTAACGATGCAGATGACTTTTACTAACCCCTGGCTCCCGGGAAAGTTTTTTTTTGCATTTTCTTGCCACCCTTTGACGATTTTACTAAACTTGCGGTAGACGTTTCGAACTGGACGGAACGTAGCGTCAAGAAACCCTTTCAGTAGGAGAAGTTTTTCCTCGAATGAATAAAATCATCCGATGGCAGCAAGAGTGAACGTCACCCGGGCTGGGAGGGCTAAATAAACAAGCAAAACTGTTTACACGGTGTTAAGGAGTTAAACGTGCGGACAAATTTGGGAAAAATGCATTAATTTTACTGCTAAAACAAGAGCGACATTTCAGACTTTATAACAACCGTCAGATACAGTTTTCCCAGTTATACAGACTTTATTCAAAAACTCTAATATATTGAATTAATCTCACATTCGATGCAAATCAACAAAGAAAACAAGCCGATTTATTTTGGATCATTCAGTAACTGACTCTAGTTAAGTTATTAACCACGTAACTGATAAAACATCGTAGTATAAGTGATCTCTGTGAATGACATCGGTTAATTTGGAGAAGCCATCTGATTCAGTTGAAACAGCAACAGAGATGACTGTGACTAAGGGACAAAGCATGGAAAGTCATGATACTTGGCGACATTAACAGGATAACTAAACCCGCTATCATAAAACTTCAGAAGGATCGTCAGGCCATACCAGTAAGTTGGGTAAGTAGACACTGTTAGCATGTGATGGTAAAGAAACTACCATAAATCAGTGGAAGGCTGAAGATTATATTTACAGACTTCTTGTCAGTTTTTCTAGGGAAGAACCACGAGAAAGTGATTGTTGGGCATAACAGGGAGAATATGAAAACAGGCTTGTACTTAATACTATTTTTTTCTTTGTTTACCTCCTTTCTTTAATTTTTGGAGATGAAGAACCTGGAAGTATTTAATATTTATTCCTAGCGTAGGTAAATCGGACAGGCGCAGTTCATGGCAAAGAATGGGAATGGGATGGAGGCCTTTTAGTAACCAGAGTAACATCATGAAGGACAGGAAACTGCCTTTATAAAAAAAAATGGTATATAAACAGCATGCCCTTCCTTTATAACTTATGGATCGAAAACGTATTATTAAACAATAGCCCTGGAATGTGAACTTTGGAGAGCTCAAATAAGACCGGGGAGGACTGTCAAGAATCACATGGAAAGGGTAACTTCTTAGGTGTGAGGACAGAGTAAAGTACAGGGCATAATCATCACAATCAAAAAGCGAAAATGGATATTGGGAGGTTACATCCTTTGTATTACAGGCAACAGATGGGCAGTCAGGGTACCTGAACGGCAACCCGGTGATGGAGTGAGAGGAAGAGCATACTGAAACAAGATGGAGGGATGAACTCCGAAGATCTGCTGAGATTAGATGAAGCAGACAAACAGCTATTAGGTGGCCAACAAGATAGACGGAAGGTATCTGGAGATTTGCTGGGATTAGATGGAACAGGCTAACACCTATTAGGTTGGGGTGAAGAAAAATGAGAGAAGCCTCCGTCCTGCACTGAACCCTCTCAGGCTGCTGCTGCCGCAGCCGCCGCTCCTCCTCCTCCAGGTGGTGGTGGTGGTGGTGGTGGTGGTGGTGGTGGTGGTGGTGGTGGTGGTGGTGGTGGTGCTGCTGCTGCTGCTGCTGCTGCTGCTGCTGCCGCCGCTGCTGCTGCTGCTGCTGCTGCTGCTGGTGATGAAGATGATGATGATGATGAAGACTGGCGGCGACGGCGGCGGAGGCAGCGGCGGTGGTGGTGGTGGTGATTTATTCGCACGTGTGTATGTATTGTACGTGGGTGATAATGCAAACATGTCCAAAGTTTTAGCGATTTCACACCGATAACGTCATTTTATTTTAATCTATATATCAATAGACAACAGTATTCATTTTAGGGGGTGACTACGATTTGCACGGGTAACTTGTAACGTTAATTAATCCCTTTAATACTGTAAATCATTTCAAACTTGAGAATTAGACCGCGGTGGCAATAATAAAGTATACTAGAGGGCCCCCAAAGGGTGGATCACACCAACCACAAGCCGATACATATCTACCGCGGGTAGGAATATGACCTTGACCTACTTTCACCAATTTCGAACTCGAAGGAGATTTTCATCCCTACTATACACCTGAAAAATAATTTGTGATGATATCTTGAGCGGTTGCGAAGTTATCGTGGTAACAGACAGACAGACCTTGACCTACTTTCACCAATTTCGAACTCGTGATCGATTTTTTTACTCTAATACACACCTGTAAATTTTGTGGTATCTTATTATGGTTGCGAAGTTATCGTGCTAACAGACGCACACAGACACGCAGACAGACAAACTGAAAACAATACCATATTCGCTATAGTGGCTGGTAAAAATGTATCACCTTGCTGATGGTAAAGGGCTACATATAAGAAGGGCCACCAGGACAGAGTAGTTTTTTTTTTTTTTTTTCCCTAAGCCCAGACGCGCCTATTTCCTTGCAACTTACTCCTAATTAGTGTTGTATCGATTCAAAACTTAGCATGGATTTTTTTTCTCTCCCTCGAAGTGAATTTTCGGTGTATACAGAACCGCTTTCGGCCGCCAGCTATTATGCAAATGAAGCAAGCGAGGTGGAGCGCTATTCAGTGTGTTCACCGTGTAAGAGACATTCCAGCACAGTTTAAACTTTTATAATGATGCCGAAATTGTCCGTCTGCTTTAGAATACTAGAGAAAGGTGAACAACTTTACCTTCTGAATTCCCCCAAACTAGAAGAAAAGTTAGAAAGTATGAGGCGATTTGAACTTTTTTTAATCTCCTATAATAATTTTGTTTTTTATGCTTAACTCATTTTGTTCTGTGGCGTGCTTTATTGATATGTCTACCTAACACCAGATGATTTTATTTAATTCAAATGACACGTCTCTCCCAAGTCAAGTAAAATCGTCTGGGAGTAGCGGGGGTTTGGGACTTCAAATAACGCACAGGATATGAGAAGGGGAAAAAGCATTTATGGTGTAGTGTGTGGAAGGAAATAACAAGTGCCTACTCTGCCTAGCTGGGTATGTCCACAGGCACTAGTGATGCCAACAATACTGCATGGATGCGAGGTTTGGGTTTTGAATGCTAGGAACTGAAAGGAGACGCATCTTTCCTGAATGAGGTACCTAAACACCATACGTTTGGGGCAAGATGGGTATGCTGTATGGATGCGAGGTGCGGACTTTGAATGTTAGGTACCGTAAAAAGATGAGCATTTAAAATGAAGTGCCTGAAGGGTAAGATGGGTTTACAGTGAGAAATGACACTGCAAGAGAAGCCTGGATGCAGAAGTAGCATTGTGGAAATGGCAAACAGGGGTGATTTCAGGTGGTGTGGCCCTAACGAGAATTTGGGTGACAAGAGTTTGATAAAGATGTACAGATCATTAGCAGAAACAGTGAGAGGAAGGAGGAGTACAAGAAGGTGTGAGGATTGTTTGTGCACCTTGGATGGTGAGGGGAGTGTACATAATCAGGCAAACTGGAATGAAATGGTTTATGAGGGTATGTCTTGCAGTCAAAAACCTTCAGTTTGCAAGAGGTAAAGCGACTGGTGTAAACCTTAAAACAGCAGGGTCTGGTGGTGGATAGTTAACAGGTGCATTGTGTACATCATTACATAACACAACTGAAAGACTTAATGTAGCCTTAATGAATAAGGGCATTTTTTCCAGTTTTCATGCCTCATACTGCTGGAATGCCTATTAATGATCATGTATAAAAAAATCACTTATTTACATTTATTCCAACATTTCCATTTAACTACTACAATTAACTGCTTTAGCTTGCCTATTTACTAACGTTATTGAATCTTCCAGTTCTCTCTACAGAATTTCCAACTGTCATTTGCATTCATTTATATTGTCTCATTCTTATTTTTTACTGTCCATGTTATTAATTTCTGCCTTTGACCACGTGAGTTAGGTATGCGGGGTTACCTAGCTGACTGATTGGCAAAGGAAGTTAGGGGATTGATGGGAAGGTGGTGGTGACTCATAAACACTCCTCTCTAGAGTGTGTGTGTGTGTGTGTGTGTGTGTGTGTGTGTGTGTGTGTGTGTGTGTGTGTGTGTGTGTGTGTGTGTGTGTGTGTGTGTGTGTGTGTGTGTGTGTGTGTGTGTGTGTGTGTGTGTGTGTGTGTGTGTGTGTGTGTGTGTGTGTGTGTGTGTGTGTGTGTGTGTGTGTGTGTGTGTGTGTGTGTGTGTGTGTGTGTGTGTGTGTGTGTGTGTGTGTGTGTGTGTGTGTGTGTGTGTGTGTGTGTGTGTGTGTGTGTGTGTGTGTGTGTGTGTGTGTGTGTGTGTGTGTGTGTGTGTGTGTGTGTGTGTGTGTGTGTGTGTGTGTGTGTGTGTGTGTGTGTGTGTGTGTGTGTGTGTGTGTGTGTGTGTGTGTGTGTGTGTGTGTGTGTGTGTTTCAAAGGCACCTCCCACGGCTGAAGGGCAAGGCCCAATTCACACTATAGGGACGGTCGTGCTCCGTTCTCGCTCCGCTCACGGTCCGGTCAAATATCATTTCATGGATTTCGGTGGAAGCATTCACGCTGGCAGAAACGGTCGCTCCGCTTACGATCCATTCAAAAAATGTTTTGACCGGAGCGAGAGTGGACCGTGAGCTGAGCGAACCTTCTGTGTGAATACCCGCAAGGTCTCGCTCCGCTCCAGTCTTCATTCAGCCCCCTGAATGATGTGTTTTCCTTTTTCAGATCATCTTCAATTTTTGATAGTATTTTTTCAAATGTTCCACTCTCTTTCCTGACTTTGATTTCTTCTTTCTTCTTCTTCTTCATCCAGTGCAAAGGCAATCACTACCAACTCGGCTCGTGAAAAGTCACACATCCTCCGCCAATGGTGGTGGCACTTCTACTGTTGAGGGAGAGGGGATGACGGGCCCGTGAGCGAAGCGAAAACGGACCGGACGTGTGAATGCACCAGGACCGTGAGTGGAGCGAGAGTGAAGCGTGACCATCCCTATAGTGTGAATAGGGCCTAATGGTTCCAGCAATCTCATTATCTCTTCAAACCATGACACAAAGGGCCCACCAAGACATGAGGTAACGTTGTGGTAGGATGAGCATGTAGGAGGAAGCCGCAGTTAAAGAAAAACGAACACTTTTTCGGGGGGAGGCGGTGGCTCAGTCGGTAGAGAGGTGGACTGCGGTCCTACCGGACCCAGGTTCAAATCCCCGCTGGGGCAAGGAACAGTTTATGGATTTGAATTTCATGTAAAACAGACTTTACTGATCTACCAGAAGACCCACCGACATGTCGTAAAAATACCCCCGCTAACACCAATACATCAGTCCTGTATGAGACAGCCCTAGCATGTATTCAATATGGACGGTGGGTGTTAGCGCCGAAGTGGTGACATATAGAGGTGTATGGTATGTAGGAGGACTACTGGGCCTTGGGAGCAGGCTGTGAAGCCTATGCCCAGAGTTGAACACATTAAAAAAATAATAAATAAAAAGGTGTGATAGCCGAGAGGACTATTTGGCCGATCAGTGTACAGCCAGAAGGGGGATTGTAGGGAAATATATGAGTCCAAGAGACTGACTGGATAGCCTAAAATGCTGAAAGGAGGAATGTACTATTTAAGGTGGTTATACAGGTGAGAAGTAACAGAGGGATCATACGTGAGCAGTGTGCGAAGAATGATGATGGAAAGGTAGTGGAGGATTTTGGCGATAAGAATGCTTGGGGATAGCATTATAGCTGGTTGCTTAGTGTGGGGTTTGGCTGGAGCAGGGAAGGTGTAGGGAGCAGCCGATCCTGTCTGGCCCTTGGCCTTTGGTTTATGTTAGTGCCGTGGGCAAGGCACTCGACGGAGTGCAGTTGAGGGGGGGAGTGTTGGGTGGCTGTTGCGATGTTAAGGGCCTCCAGAGATACCGGACAAGTTTTAGTTACAGATTTAATAAATTATTTTATACACATGAGTGTGTCGTTCCATATTAAAAGTTAAAGAGTGTGATTGTAAATGCGTTTAGGGAAAAGATATTGCCCTGGAAAGAGGATAAAATAGAGACATGAAGCTTTTGGATCAGATAATGAAGTTAAGGGAGAAAATCATGGAAGGTATAATATGAAGAGTGCATATGAATGAGATGCGGTATGGGTTCATGCCAGGCAATGGGATCACCGATGAAATATTCATTGTCCGACACTTTCATAAAAAATATATATAGGATGGAGAAGAGAGCTGTATTTTGTTTTGACTGGTTTGGAGAAGGCCTTCGCAGAATCCCCACTGATGTGGTAGAGTGGGCAATAAGAAAGCTTGGGACCGAGGAGTGGTTGGTTTGAGTGGTTATGGCACCCAGGTGGGGGTGGGTGGAAGTTTGAGTGACGAGATTTCCAGGTTTGAGTGAAGAGATTTCCGTGAAAGTTGGCGTGCATCAGAGGTCAGTTTAATCCCTTTATTGTTTATCATGGTGCTTAAAGCTCTTTCACGTGACTCAGAACTGGGCTCCCATGCGAGGTAATACATGCTGAGGGCTTGGTGTTGATGGCAAAATATTAAAGAGTAGCTGCTGTAAGATTCAGCTAGTGGAGAACAGGAATGGGGTACAAGAGTTTTAGGAGAAAAAGAAAATAAACAAAGGAATTATATCTAGGGCAGACGTCGGCACTGTCACATCAGAAAGAATAAGGACTTAAGCAGTTTGCCGCAAGAGTGTGGTAACTCCATTATGGGCGGTGTTCATGGTTAGTGTGTGCAGAAAAAATATGCAGTGGCATTAAAGGGAGGCTGCAAAATAATGATTTTTGTGTGTGCAGTATGTAATGGAGAGCGTAAGGAAGCACAGAGATAGGAAAGAATCAATTCTGATGGAGAGTTTCTTGTGTGTGTGAAGGAGTTTTGTTATTATTGGAACATATTATGTACTGGACGTGTGGCGGGAGCTAGCTTAGTAGAACGGGTAGGGAGTGGTTGGAAGTAGTTTAGGGAGCTGTTACCTCTCCTGAGACTGAAAAAGCTCTCCTTTGCTAAGGGTCCATGTATACAGCACGTATTTCGAGTGTAGTGCTATATGGTAGCGAGACTTGGGCGATGAATGAGAAAGGTATTCGTAGGCTCAAATGTATAAAAATGAGAATGATTGGGTGGATCCGTAGTACATCCATGAATGACACGCAGGAATGGGGGGTAGACGGTAGGATTGCAAATGAAAAGTTTAGAGGAAAGGAGAGACTTGAATATATTAGTGTTGTGATGAGAAAGGGTAGAGTGAGATGGTTTGGGTGAGTGAAGAGGATGGAAGATGGCAACTGGGTTGGGGTGTGGAACGTGTGAACGTTGAGGGAAGAGTTCCGAGAGGCGGACTAAAAAGGCTTGGAATGAGGTCCTGGTGTGTGAACATCGGGGGTAAGGGGCTGAATAGAGAAGCTGCAAGAGCTCAAACATCGTGGAAATCCACTGTTAGGTTATCAAGGCCGATACATGGAAACATGTTATACAAAGGGGCACATAGGAAATACAGATAACATGAAGCCTACTGGCCCGTGACGAGGTTAACTCTTGAAAAAAAAAAAAAAAAAAAAAGCTACTTCCACTAAGCCTGATCTAATCAACGTTTAAATGAAAAGGATGGAAAAGACTAAGGCTCTCCACCACCCACCTCACCATCCGGTACAACAGGCAGGAAAAAAGAAAAAAAAAACACCATGCTTGTTGGAAAGAAAAAGCATGGAAAAGTTTATACGAGTGGACGACGAGGCACAACTATGCACTATATAGTCTTAAAATCTAATCTACAGATCAGTAAAAGATGACTATCGCCGAATGTTCTCATAAAGAAGCAAAACGTCTCACTGTCATCCTTATTCGCTTCAACCTGGAAATAAACAATATATAGTTATTGCCTGTCGTGTCGGAATATTTGTCTAGCCCAATTTTAAACCTATCAATAGTTTTTACACAAACAACTATTCCTGGCGGGTTTTTCCATTGTCCCACTGCCCGAATATTAGAGTAATTTGTTTTCTACATTTAGGCTGCATCACTTGCTTGTGAGTTTTAATTTACTATCGCCAGCCACATTATTATTCTGAATTTCAAGCAAACTATCGTATCTAACATCGCCGACTTTGTTCAGAATTTTAACTACCTTGTATCAGATTTATAAGCATTTTTTTTTTTTATGTGTGTGTGTGTGTGTGTGTGTGTGTGTGTGTGTGTGTGTGTGTGTGTGTGTGTGTGTGTGTGTGTGTGTGTGTGTGTGTGTGTGTTGACTGGGGTTGGCTAGTCGGCACATGCTTGATGATCTCCCACACACTATTAATCCTCCTTGAGAAGTTACTCCTGCGACATGCCTCAGTTGTGCTTACCTTTCGGTATACTGTATAAGTCACAGTTACCAATAAATTTATATTTAAAGAATTATGCTTTATGTATGTAATATTATTAATTATTTTACGCGAAATTAGAAAGGAAGTTAAGAACAGAGGTAGTTTTCAGCAACTAAGTCAGCTCCCTTGGGACTTTCCCCTCCCTCTCTGTAAAAATGGCAGGTGTACTCTACTTCCCTCACATTCCCCTGCCCTGTTGTTATGAATACACGAAAGCACTCGGGATATTTCGTGTTTCGTCTCCCTTGTGGATATTAGCATATATCTATATGTATATATGTATGAACACACACACACACACACAAATATATATATATATATCTCATCTCATCTCATCTGCCGTTTGAGTGTCCACTGCAGGACCGGCCAATCCCTACCGAAGTGGGGACGATACATCCAATGTCTCTCTACCAAGTGGCTTAGGCTGTCTAATAGAGATTGTATGTAGGGTGAGAAGTGCTTGTAAGTGTAATTGATGCGTTGGAGTGGCTTTGGATGTGTGTGTAGTCTGTGAACCAAGTGTAATCGGCCCGCGCAAACCGACTGGATGCAAGGATACTTTATACTATGCGACACTGGTTCAGCCACAGCACCCCTTGTGTCCGCCAATGCAGTAAGTGGCCAGAAGAACTCTCTCAAAGTTTATACTCCGGAGGGGCGCGAACCCTCGTTCTTCAGTGTACGAAAACGCACACTTTACCTCTGTACTACAGAGACTCCATATATATATATACCGCATCATCATCATCATCAGCCGTTTGAGTATCCACTGCAGGACCGGCCTATCCCGACCGAAGTCGGGACGATACAGCCAATGTATCTCTACCAAGTGGCTTAGGCTGTCTGGTAGAGATTGCATGTAGGGTGAGAAGTGCTTGTAAGTGTAATTGTAGTGTTGGAGTGGCTTTGGATATGTGTGTAGTCTGTGAACCAAGTGTAATCGGCTCGCGCAAGCTGACTGGGTGCAAGCATACTTTAGAGTATGCGACACTGGTTCAACCACAGCACCCCTTGTGTCCGCCAATGCAGTACGTGGCTGGGTGAACACTCCCAAAGTTTATTACCCTGGCAGGGCGCGAACCCTGGTTCACCCGTGTACGAAACGCACACTCTACCACTGTACCACAGAGGCTCCATATATATATATATATATATATATATATATATATATATATATATATATGAAAAAGGAAGGGCCATGGCCGCATGCAACCCCCCCCCCCTCGGTACGCCACTGTTCAAAAAGACCTCGATATATTGCCCAAATGGTCTAATAATTGGCAACTGGAATTTAGCGATGAAAAATGTAAGGAAATTAACGTGGGGAAGACCATCGTAGATATTAGATACAACTTACATAATAAAGAAACCAATGAATCTGAATGCGAGAGAGGTCAAAGACATGGTTAGTAAAGACCTAAAAAATGCAACAGTGTATAAATGCGAGATATAAAGGAAAAAGGGTCCTTGGATTTTTTTCGTGGAGCGTAAGCAATTGGACATCTGAAGTAATATTACAACTTCATCATTCCTTAGTAAGGCCACATTCTAGACCAGCGTTTCTTAACCTTTTCCGACCTCAGCACCCCCCTTGTAATAAGGTCTCAGTCCAGCACCCCTTAACATCTGGTTACTGGGACTGCAGTTGCTACACTACTGCAGGGTTAAAGTAAAGTGAAGTACTGCCTGACAGTTTATTTTATACTGTCTCAAATAAAGAAAATCAAGGATGCCAATACTAAGCAAATCCAGTAAGAAAAAATATAATGCAGCATTTTCCAGCAGACCCTAAAATTGATTTCAGCACCCCCTGGGGTTGCTTGCACCCAGATTAAGAAACGCTGTTCTAGACTATGCCGTACAATTTTGGTGTCCGTACTATACAATGGGTATAAAATCGTTAGAAAATGTAAAGAAAGAATGACAGAAATGAGGCATAATATTCGGAACCTTTCATATGAAAACAGACTGAAATATTAAATTTGCTCTCACTAGAAAGGCGTGGAGTATAAGGGAACTCTTTTGAGGTGTTTAAGTGGACGAAAGGAATAAATAAGGAATTGATAGTAGCAAGGCACTTAAAGTGGCCATACAGGATAGAACTAAAAGTAATGATTTCAAACTAGATAGATTTAGTTTTGAGTACGGACATAGGTAGAAATTTCTTTGGCAACAGAGCTAGTAAACAAATGGAATAAACCACCTAGTAATGCTTAGTTGCTGCCCCTTCTACTGAGAGATTAAAGCATAGGCTAGATAAGCATGTGGCAAATAAGGGTTGGGTATAAAAAAAAAATAATAACCAGCAACAATTCATCTTCTTTATCCTTTTGCGATTGCATTATAG
>NC_136991.1:41540194-41547694 GCF_032717465.1 Coenobita brevimanus
TTCGTTCAAAGATTCCCTGCACCAATAGTCCAGGCCAGGCCATACATTAGCCCGGTCAGTGGGGTATGGGCTGGTTAAAAAACAGTAAAGGGGGAGGACAAGACCTGGGGATTGCCCAGCACACACATCCTGTCTCCTGGCTGGCTTTGTGGTGTGTGTTAATCCAATCCAGTCCTAACCCCTTTTATATGGCTGGTCTGCTTATTGCTGAGTTACACAGAAAACACACAATTAAACTGTATGTGTGTGCGTTGTTACAAGGACAGATACCCGTCGTCTCTCTCTCTCTCTCTCTCTCTCTCTCACACACACACACACACACACACACACACACACACACGTGAATTTTTGTGAATGACATTATAACTCAGATCATTGATAAACATTAAGATGTACGTTGGCGACAGGCTGAAATTTGAGGAACACCTTTTTAACAGCTTAAGCAGACCAGCTATCAACCAGAACAGACATTTGGAATGAAGACACAGATGAATGAAAAGAAATGTTTGCATCAACACAGGTTAGATTCCTACGAGGTGAGGTGGCTTTGTGGTCAGTGTTCTCAACCACGTTCAATGACAGGTCAAGTCATGCCGGATATTTAAAGATGTCGTTTATAATGTCTTTTCATATCCATGCATATGCTCTACCGATATATACAAGGTGACTTAAACAACACAGTCAATACACACGCTTCATGCAGACATCCCTTCCTAATTTGTACTTTGACGTCATCACCCTGACTTGGAGGAGAGGATATGTAATATGGACTGATACAAACACCTGATGTTCTACTTCAGCCTCAGATCGAATAGGCCCAACGTCGGAGCCCATACTGTCGATCAGACAGATTATGCGTGGGGGCACATTAATATTTTACCGCAATGTTGCTGGAAAGAAGCGAATATAGCAATTACATGAGTATGAAGGATGGAAACACTTCCCTTTCTCCGCGAAATGATAGGTTTTACGAGAAACTTTCATAATTTACGGAGAAAGATTGCTATGCTATGATTTTATTTACTGTGACTGCCGAAATATTCCATCAACAACACAAACTTACACTGGCATACCCCATCAGAGCAACAGGACAGTGCGTCACCTAAATATAAAACAGCGAATGAATAACATATTTTTGCACCGTCAACCTAATGCCGTATGTTCAGTTTTCTTCAGTCCCTCTTCCCACCTAAACAGATAGAGTGATAATGTTCTAAAGAGTAACACAGAAAACTAGATCAATGAAATCTCGCAGTTCTTACGAGTAGTTTGATTGTAATACAGAGAACACAGTAAAAGCGTTCATCCTTACTTCTCAGCACGACATTATGAAACATACCGGTACAGGCTCACAGCAAATGTAGGTAATAACACAGGTAGACTTAAAACTGTTTTTTTTTTTTTTTTTTTAAATCTAGGTTCTTTATTTACCATACAGTACAAGCCCCAACACTCTGGGAAACACTGCTGCTGAAGGTCAAGCGTGAGAGTAAAAGGGTTACATTGACACATACATGGAGTGTCCTGGGAGGAAGGGTCAAAACTTTGGGTCGTGACAGATCAGGGAATTCTAAACAAATAATGTTATATGAACACTTTTCCAAATCTCAACCGTTACAGAGCTACAGTTACTGATGACCTTATAGGTGAAAATAGTCTCCTTTATGATTTGTCCATAAGGTCATCAGTAACTGTAGCTCCGTAATGGTTGAGATTTGGACACGTTCATATAACGCTGCTTAGAATTCCCTCATCCGCTGATTCCCAAAGTTTTGACCCTTCCTCCAGGGACACACTGTATGGCATAAAAGGTACAGAATTATCATTACAAGCACAGTAATGAACGAAGAGACAGAATGGCACATACATGGCACAAAGTTGTTGCAGTAATTAATATTACAAGTTTAAGAATGAGCCAAGGGATACACTGACGCAGATACGGACATACATATGCAGAGAGAGGCACAAATGAACACACACACACACACACACACACACACACATATATATATATATATATATATATATATATATATATATATATATATATATATATATATATATATATATATATATATATATATATATATACATATATATATTAACGCACATGTAGCCATAGACATACTGTACTGTATGTACAGGATGGGTACTGATGTATAAAGATATGGGTACGTGTACAGACGTGCATACATATACATATGCTACATGTACATACGTATGATATATATTCATATAAACATAGACAGGGAGACACACACACACACACACAAAGGGGCTTGCATATATATATATATATATATATATATATATATATATATATATATATATATATATATATATATATCATCATCATCAGTCGTTTGAGTATCCACTAGCAAGCACCGGCCTATCCCGAACCGAAGTAGGGACGATACAGCCAATGTATCTCTACCAAGTGGCTTACTGTAGGCTGTCTAGTAGAGATTGTATGTTGGGCAAGAAGTGCTTGTAAGTGATTGTAGTGTTGTAGTGGCTTTGGATTTGTGTGTAGTCTGTGAACCAAGTGTAATCGGCCCGCGCAAGCCGACTGGGTGCAAACATACTTTACAATATGTGACACTGGTTCAACCACAGCACCCCTGGTGTCCGCCAAGGCAGTACATGGCCGGGAGAACGCTTCCAAAGTTTATTACCCTGACGAGGCGCGAACCCTCACTCTCCAGTGTACGAAAACGCACCCTTTACCACTGTACCTGACAGAGGTTATATATATATATATATATATATATATATATATATATACTTCTCTGTTTGAAAAGAAAGCTATTTATAAGTATATATGGGTGAGACAGGAGGGTGGAAGGGTTGTTGATAGAGCTTTGATGGACTATGTGGTTGTGTCTAGGAATGTAATAGGAAGATTGTTGGATGTGAGAGTTCTGAGAGGGGAGGGTGGAGAGTATGTCTGACCACTACCTGGTGGAGGGCAAGTTAAGAGTAGAGTAAGAGATGGGTGAGGAGCTAGGAGGGTTAGGTGTGGCAGGGGGGTTTTGAGTGTGAGTGAGTTGGATAAAAGAGAGAAAAGATAGAGGTATCAGGAGAAATTGAAAGATGAGTGGAACGCAGTGAAAGATCGGGAAAATGGCAGTGTGGAGGGAGGAATGGCAGTTGTTTAAGAGGTCTGTGGTGGGGCATGCAGAGGAGGTGTGTGGTGTGAGACGTGTGGGTGGTGGTGTAAGAAAAGGGAAGTGAATGGTGGTGTGAGGAAGTAAGTATGGCTGTGGCTGAGAAGAGACGTGCATATGAAGTGTGGCTGCAGAGGAAGGATGAGATATCATATGAAAGGTATAAGGAAAAGAGGAATAAGGCGAGAAGGGCTGTGCGTGATGCTAAAGTGGCAGCAGATGAGAGGTGGGGTAGGTGGCTGACAGAGAATTTTCAACAGAATAAGAAAATGTTTTGGAAGAAGGTGAAAAGGGTGCGAAAGGGAGAGTCTGGGAAGGAAGAACGAATAAAAGCAGAGGATGGAAGGATGTTAACTGAGATGGATGCGGTAAGGAAGAGATGGGCAGAGTATTTTGAAATATTGTTAAATGTAGAGGAGGAAAGGGTGGCTGAGATTGTGGCGGATGGAAGGGTGCAAGGAATAAACGTGTTGGGAGAATTGAATGATTCTTTGATCACGAAGGAGGAAGTGGAGAAGGCAGTAAAGGAGATGAAAACAGGGAAAGCTGCAGGTATGGATGGGTGTGCTGAAGATGCCTGAGGGGTGGTGGAGAGACTATTGTTGAGTGGTTAGTAAGACTGTTGAATGTGTGCTTTGTGAAAAGTATGGTGCCAACTGACTGGGCAAGTGCTTGTGTGGTTCCGTTGTATAACGGCAAGGGTATGAATGTACTAGCTTTAGGGGTATAAGTTTGTTGAGTGTTGTAGGTAGGGTGTATGGCAGAGTGTTAATTATGAGAGTTAGAGAGGGTACAGAGGGAGTGATTGGTGATGAGCAGTGTGGCTTTAGGAGAGGAAGGGGATGCGTGGATCAGGTGTTTGCTGTGAGACAAGTGTGCGAAAAGTATTTAGCAAGGAAGAGTGGCTGTGCGTGACAGAAATAAATGGAGAGAAATTGTGAATGAATAAGTGATGACGCAGCCCTGAGGGGATATTCTCCCGCATTTGGTCTGATCAGCTAGTCAGGTCAGGTGCGGGTAAGGGGATGGGTCTGTTATGATGTGGCAGGGGTAAACCAGTTCTGCTGTCGGGCCCTGCTGCGGATGTCACTGATTGCATTGCACAGTTGACCCTTGTGCGGTGTGATGCGGTGAGGATCTGTCCGTTCTCCCCTTTGGAGCTAAGATGCGAATGAATGTGTTTGAATGGATGAGTAAATGGAGAGTGAGTCGTCCTGTCTCGGCTACCTCCCTTTCCTTGGGGGAAGCAGCCTAGGTATATAGATAGATAGATAGCAAGGATGTGTTTTGGGCATTTATGGATTTACAGAAAGCATATGATAGAATTGATAGGGAGGCTTTGTGGACTGTTTCAAGATTGTATGGACTTGATGGTAGGTTACTAAAAGGGGTGAGAAGTTTTTATGTAAATAGTAGTGCGTGTGTAAGAGTGGGAAATGCTGTGAGTGATTGGTTTCCCGTGAGAGTGGGTCTGCGACGGGGATGTGTGATGTCGCCTTGGTTGTTTAATATTTACATGGATGGTGTTGAAAGGGAGGTGAATGCAAGAGTTCTAGGTGGAGGTCTGAGTCTGGTGAATGTTGATGGTGGAGAGTGAAATCTGAAGCAGCTGCTGTTTGCAGATGATACTGCACTGGTGGCTGATTCAGAAGAGAGATATAGACAATTGGTAGAGGAGTTTGGAAGGGTGTGTGAAAGGAGGAAATTGAAAGTAAATGAGAATAAGAGTAAAGTGATGAAGTGTACGAGGTTGGTAGATGGTAGGAAAATGAATATAGTTTTGAATGGCGAGTTGCTTGAGGAGGTAGAGTGTTTTAAATATCTAGGGTCACATGTTGCTGTGGATGGAAGAATAGATGCAGAAGTGAAGTTTAGAATAAATGAAGTAGGAAAGGTGCTGGGGGGAATGAAAAAAGTGTTTAGATGTCGTTCGCTTAGAATGGATGTAAAGAGAAGGCTGTATGAGGGTGTTGTGGTACCGACTGCGTTATATGGGGCTGAAACATGGAATATGGGTGTAGCAGAGAGGAAAAGTTTGAATGTAATGGAGATGAGGTGTCTGAGTAGTATGTGTCGAGTGACGCGTATGGATCGAGTGCGAAATGATGAAGTGCGAAAGAGAACTGGAGTTGTTCGGGAGATGGCTGGTAGAGTTGAGCAGAGGGTGTTGCGATGGTTTGGGCATATTGAGAGAATGGATAATGAGCAATTGGTGAAAAAGATAACTAGATCTGATGTGAGAGGTGTAAGGCTGAGAAGAAGACCACGAATAGGATGGATGGACAGTGTGAAGAGAGGCTGGATGCGAGAGGGATGTCTGTTGAGCAAGGAAGAGTGGCTGTGCATGACAGAAATAAATGGAGAGAAATTGTGAATGAATAAGTGATGACGCAGCCCTGAGGGGATATTCTCCCGCATTTGGTCTGATCAGCTAGTCAGGTCAGGTGCGGGTAAGGGGATGAGTCTATTATGATGTGGCAGGGGTAAACCAGTTCTGCTGTCGGGCCCTGCTGCGGATGTCACTGATTGCATTGCACAGTTGACCCTTGTGCGGTGTGGTGCGGTGAGGATCTGTCCGTTCTCCCCTTTGGGGCTAAAGATGCGAATGAATGCGTTTGAATGGATGAGTAAATGGGGAGTGTGTCGTCCAGTCTAGGCTACCTCCCTTTCCTTGGGGGAAGCAGCCTAGGTATATAGATAGATAGATATACAACATAATGTTCCACCACTGTCTGAGCGCCAGGGCATTACAGTGAAAGGAAGTCGGGGTGATGGGTGAGAATGTCTTTGAGTATATCAAGATTTGTAGTGAAGTGGGTAAACAAAGCAGAAAACAATAATCCAGGCGGTCTGAAGGGGGCAGTAACTGGGTAGTTAATGATGTGATAGGATAATGCTTCATCCATGGGATTGTGACAGAGTTTACATGGCCTGTTGGTGGCCGGTCACCCTGTGACCTCCCCTGAGGAGTGATACCCCTGGCGAATGCAGGCGATGGCAATATCACAGCAGCATGTGAGGGTGGGGTGCTTGCCATAGGTGTGTCTCATGCAACGGTAGTTGTTGTAGTGCTGGATGGTGACACTGGTGGGACGTTCAGCATCGGTATGCAGGGCTAGGTCCTCCCTGGATTCCTCGTGAAGGATAAAGGGAGGCGGATGGCAGCTATGTGTAGGTTACAGGCAGCTTGGGACAGGCAATCTGCCTGGTCGTGGCAGGTGTGACCAACATGGGCTGGCCCTGAGTCCAAGAGCATGAGCCTGATGGAGACGGGAGTAGAGGGAGGTGAAGAGAGAGGAGGGAAGTCGGGGGGGTTGCGGATTAGGGCAAGGGCAGCTTGGGAATCGCTACTGATGAGACCTGGTAGGTGTTCAGAGAGAAGGAAGTCAAGGGCAGGGAGTATTACAGATAGTCCACGCTGGGTACCGCTGGCCCAGTTGGGAAGGCAGTGGGAGGTGGAAAAGACGGGGGAAGCATAATTATGAAGGCAATAACAGCAACTCCCACCCGGCCGTTAGCAAGGACAGAACCGTCAGTGTAAACGTGAACAGGATGGGAAGGGTAGGTGCAGGCTAAGGAGTTAAGGGTTTCAGTGATGGAGATCTGTGAAGGGATTGGTAAACGGTCAGAAGCAGTGGCAGAAGGTGTGTAGCACACACCAGGAGTCGTGCGTGTCCAGGTAGGGTGAATGGGTCAGTAGGGATGGAAGAGACAAGATCAGCCCGGATACTGGCGGGATCTAAGCTACATAGCTGGAGAGGACAGTTGGGTGCTGAAAGAATTCTTTTTGGCCTGGATATCAGACCTGGCACGTGAGTGTGCCGTATCCGGTCAAGATGAGTGGTATCTGAGAGAATATTAACCAGTCGGGAGGAAAAGGATGTAGGAGATGGAAATATGGTCAGACACTGTGTGGCAAAGCAGACTCCATGCATACGAATATGATCGGTAATGGGACACAGATTGAGTTTATGGAGCATGTTGACCACTCTGGCAGACCAGGGACAGCAAAGACTGAGACACATCACCCAATTTTGTACCACTGCTAGTGGTCAAAGCTGTGCTGGGAGTACAAGAGAGGGATAGCATGATAATCAAGAAGAAAGCGAATATATAACAGGTAAAATGATCGAGAGATGGGGATGCTAACCCCGAGTCACAAGTGAGCATGCCAAGGAGTTTAAGTCTGCAGTGGAGGCGGTTGCAGATAGTGGAGATAGAGAGGTTAAAGAGGGAAGAGAGAGCGATTCCGAGATATGTATAATTCTGTACTACCCCATGATTACAGCCAAGGTGGGTTATGGTTGTGCAAGCAAGTCTATGAGCGAGGGAT
>NC_136991.1:41552694-41666891 GCF_032717465.1 Coenobita brevimanus
CTCACGTACACATCCATTCTTCCACTATCTCACCCACTCACGCACACATCCATTCTTCCACTACCTCATCCACTCACGCACACATCCATTCTTACACTACCTCACCCACTCACGCACACATCCATTCTTCCACTACCTCACCCACTCACTCAGCCATGAAATCACCCACCCACATTTACTCACCTACCCACACTCACTCACCTTCCTACACTCACTCACTCACCTACCCTCCCACCCATGCACTCATATCACTCACTCACCTTCCAACACTCACTCACCTACCCTCCCACCCACCCACCCACCCACTCACTCACCCAACCACCCACTCACTCACCCATTCACCTACTCAATCACTCATTCACCCACTCTCACCCACTCATCTACCCTTCCACTCACCCACTCATCTACCCTTCCACTCACCCACTCATCTACCCTTCCACTCACCCACCCACCTGCCCACTCACTCACCCCCATCCACCTAGCCACTCATTCGCTCACATACCGACCCACTCACCAGCTCACTCACCCATTCACCCACCCACCCATTTATCCATTCACCCACTCACGCACCCCCTCATCACACCTACACAAGCTGCCTCAGAGCAAATCACACGTTATTACAGTGCCCCAACGTGTGGCAGTGGCTCATAACTTAACTCGCGTCGGGTTAGGTACGGTTTCTTTACACGATCTTGTAGAGGGCTGGTTATGCCCCTTTCATCCGATGATATTTTATGCATTTTTTTTTCTTTTTACTTCTAGACGATTTCATGGATCTTGGGAAGGACATCAGTTAGTAAAACGGTTAATAAAGAACATATTTTTAAAATGTATCAACACAATCGAAGGCTGAATGCCTGAAAAACTTATCTTTCTTAAGAAAACTGAACAATGGTAAATCTAAGCTAACATCCGTTCATTGTGAGATGAAACTACATTTAAATGACTGAAGATCACAGTCAAATAAAAAGACAATGTAGAATACAGTTATGAATTTAATTAGCGGCATACAGGCTAAGAGACTGAGAGTACGCCTACCAGTAAACTTATACATTAGTGAGTTGGGCAGAAAAGATGTGAAAGTTTAACTTGACAGGTCCTTAATGCCCGCTGTAAAGGGAGATGAATCTAAGCACAGAGTTCAGGAGGACAATGACCTGAGAGTAGTAATAAACACACACACACACACACACACACACACACACACACACACACACACACACACACACACACACGAGAGAGAGAGAGAGAGAGAGAGAGAGAGAGAGAGAGAGAGAACAAATGAAATGATACACCTGTGGCTTAACACTGTTTGGGGGAGGCGGTGGCTGAATCGGTAGAGAGGTAGCCTGCAGTCCTAATGGACCCAGGATCGAATCCCGGCTGGGGCAGGGAACAGTTTAAGGATCTGAATTTCCTAAAAAGCAGACTTTCCTGATCTGCCAGATGACCCGCCGACATGTTGTGAAAATACCCCCGCTAATACCAATACACCAGTCCTGTATGAGACAGCCCTAGCATGTATTCAATATGGATAGTGGGTGTTCGCGCCGAAGTGGTGACATATGGAGGT
Organism: Coenobita brevimanus; assembly: GCF_032717465.1. Classification (NCBI taxonomy): domain Eukaryota; kingdom Metazoa; phylum Arthropoda; class Malacostraca; order Decapoda; family Coenobitidae; genus Coenobita; species Coenobita brevimanus. The sequence continues at coordinate 41,554,268 of NC_136991.1, forward strand.
GTAGGAGGACTACTGGGCCTTGGGATAGGTCACTGCCCCTAAGAAATAGGTCTTGAAGCCTTTGCCCAGAGTCGGACACGTAAAAAAAAAAATGCTGCACGTGGCAAGTCCCCTCTCCCTCTCCCACTTCACATAGCTGTACACGAGGGCAAATAAGTCTTCTGTACAATGTCAGGAACAGAGTAAGGCTACAGAATGCAAGGGTTAATTCGGCACACCTAACCCATGCAATGTTGTATTCACAAGATGTGGCATATAACGTTCCATGACACATCTTGAGAAAAAATAAAACATCAAGAGTATCATGGGATGATGAAGGACTGAGAAAATTGTTGCTGAAGGAAAGAGAGTGTCATCTGGAAGACTCTGCCGAATTACGGGATGGAGGAAAGGTTTTTAACGCATTAAAACAAGTAACATGCTTTTTTTGCGCCAAGTAGAAATAAAACTAATCTTGGAAAACAGGCAAGTCACTCACCCACTTGCCATGACTTGTGATGGACACACTGAGAAAAGGTGAAGGTTGAGTCATCAATGCATGAATGGCAAGGACTAAATGTATGGTCTACCAAATTTCCAAGTACTTAGCGTTGCCAATCCTCTTTTGTACTAGATGTAAACCGCGGGAGATTCGATGCAAAGATTCGAACCAGTTACAAGTGAATAGGAAGATGGGTGCTGGAGGATATCCGGGGCTGATGGGTGGTTGGTGCGGTGCAGGGGTTGAGCGGGGCTGAGTGATCGGATACGAAGATTGGAAGGTCACGCAAGAGTTACTTTTGCTGATACAATACAAAAATTATTAATAGAGGCAATAAGCATTTAGGACTGTAATATCACACAGTACAGCTGCACTGCAAGCGTGTAACACATGTCTGAACCATTCTGTTATTATTATTAAAAGTATTGATTTGAGAAGAATTTTCACAACAGCAGCAGCGCTTCTATACCTCACCCTTCACCTCCACATAATCAACCACCGTCCAATTCATAGATACGTATACTTCCTCCCTGAACATGGCAAAATGGTGTGAAATGAGCAAAGTAAATTATTCATGTTAAGTACCACCAAACGATTTTATTCAGCTGAGAGCAAGTCGTAGCAGTTTGAGAACATACGTGTCATGTTTCTTGGCATTCAGGTGAAAACTTTCTTCTCGAAACAAAATGGTGTTGGGAGGCGCCTTCGCACGGTGGCACTGACATAACTGGGTGGTTCATCTACCTGGTAATGCAAACGACCCCAAGCTCTCTTCCTATCGCCTGATAGAGGGATGGTGGACTTCAGGAGGGGTGCAACTTCAGCCTGCAGTGTACAAGGTTCACATTTCAGATGTTCTCTGTGTTGCAACAACTATTTCTTCTTGAAATAAATGAAATCAAATGTCCAGAGCAAGAATAAAGTTCAAAATGTGGAAAAGAAAAGACGTCAGTGTAGGAGTATTCGGGGCGCTTGTTCGTCGCCAGTGCTAAAGCTTTTCCTCGCGCTGAATAAATCGGGAGAGTTAAGTTGTGGAGTTTTAAAAGCCTCGGCACGTAATGCAAGACACGCTGTCTCTACAGACGGACAGGGAGAGAATGGTAAGAAAAGGAACATAGGACTACAGTGCTTTATTTTATAAAACGTGAATAATAATAATAATAACACAATATATATATATATATATATATATATATATATATATATATATATATATATATATATATATATATGTAATTCCGGTGCACTTCATATATATATATATATATATATATATATATATATATATATGTAATTACGGTGTACTTCATATATCTATCTATCTATCTATATATATATATATATATATGAAAAAATGAAGCATGTGATCACCCTAAGGGGGTAATAATTATGTGGTTTTTCTAAGAGCAGAAATATGTAACGATCGAGTGTTTTATTTGATTTATAAAAAAGGACAGGGAGGGGGAGGGAGGAAACAAGACAAAGACTCCTCTGACAGCTGCATCCACCCCTGCAGCATTGCAAAGGGAACGGAGTATCTATTAACTGGGAGGCGGAGGAGAGAACCCCTGGGATCTCACCCTCAATCAGTGTCGGTAAACACTCTATGAGGAGATCTCATCGACGAGCCTATATACTTAACTATAATCCTTCGTAACTCCCAAACATAGAGGTGTAAATTTTAATTAAACATCATGCTTTAATCCTCAGACTTGTCTATACTACATCTCCTGAAACAACTAAAACATGAAAACATTAGCATTTGGGGGCCGAAAGCTAATCGTCCGCCAATTTGAATGCAGCAGTGACCCTTTATATCTTCTCTGCACATCTACATAGTCGTTACTTTCTGAAGGTTTGGAGAAAATTTGTCCACAACTTGTTATGATATTATAAATACCTATATGGATGATAATATAGGCTTCGAGTGAAAAGGGAGAGAAAGTCGCGATCTTTCGTGATTTCACGAATTTGGCAATTATTTCATATTTGCCAAAATATGGTGTTGGCTGAGGTACAAGCCACCTGCAGACCAAATCTGAAGAAAATGTCTGTCCGTTGCTGAGATATTTTTGCCGACATGCAATTTGATATTTGGCGGCGCCATAACAAACAAGCTACAAAAATTCCCGCTTCTTCTTTTCTTCCTCTTTCCTAGAGTGGTTTCATTCTCCACTGGGATGGAAGAAAGGTAGATTTGTCTTCCCCCAAAAAAGCCAAAGGTAATAGATCGGGAATTAGGCAGCTTTAACAATTTTGGTCCAGTTTAAACAAAATTTGGTAGAAGGATAGGGAGTAAGCTAAGGACGACGTAAATAAATTTTGAAAATAATGCCAACATTTATGGACAGAGGGCAGCGGCAAACTTTCCGGCCTTTAACTCAAAAAATTATTTTTCAATTTGGACTAAATGTGATGAAATGACAGATATGGGTACAATTTTGGAGAATCTCACTTCCAGAGGGAACAATATAATGAGGCCCGAAATAAAGATCATCTGTACTGTCAGACGGTTTGGCATCACATTTAATCTTCAGAGACCTAAAATGAAATAATGGCATACTAGTATACAGTCAAATTATGTCATGTATAACATTTATAAATAATAAGTTAACATGGTAAAATGTCCACTAAAAGCTGCTTATTTATGCAAATTTATGCAAAGCATATATACAAAACCACATACATATACATATGAGAGATTATATACCCTAAATTTTACCCTAAAGTTTTTTCTGAAAGAAATGTATGTGTATATTTATGTGTGTTTATGTATATAAACACAGAAGTGAATGTTACCTGGCCACGTAAAAAAAAAAATAACTGGCGAGGAAGAGGTGCTGGGGAGCTTTTATAAACCAAGAGAATGAACCGTAAGTATTATAAAAGGCTTGTGTGATGGTCAAGCAGGAAGAAGTTTGCGTAAGCAGTTGTCATGTAAGTTTAAATGGATGTTACGTAATGTGGTAAGTAGAGGTAGTATGTTTCTTGTCAAGTCCTCATACAACTCCTTTACTGTAACGACGTCATTTATTTTAGTCTTGATCTTTTCAGACGATCTGATTCAGCTTAGGAATTGCTCCCTAGTAGGGATCAATGAAGGCAATATTTAACCCCTCCTGTTGGAATAATCATTCCTACTATGAATAACAACGTTTTACAAGGCAACAACATATTTCAAAGTACCTGCTCGTGGTGAAGTGACTAGCCGATAGGGAAAGCGGTGTTGGAGTGGGTATGGCAGTGGATTGGCGAACTTAGAGTCCTGGATGTTGCAAGGAAAATTTTCGGGAATTGAATTCGGTACCATCGTATTCATGCCAGGTAGTCTAGTGCTCTGAAGATGCCAGTCAGGGTGATGATCGCGTGTTAGGAATTGGTTCGAAGGAGGTTATTTGTAATTCCCATCTAAAAAGAATTTTTAAAAATTATACTTTTCTGTCGTTTGGGAAATCAGTTTTCAAGATATCATCACACTGAAGGGATTAATGGATTTGATATACGGCTGTGTTGTGTGTTGTGTCTATATGTTGATTTCCATTTTGAGTTAGAGCAGTCTTCCGCTTTTTTTTTTTTTTTTTTTTTTTTTTAATCATTTTCAGGCTCGTATGACCCACACAGCTGAATAATACTGTCTGGCATTAACGGGAACAGAATAGTAAAGTTGTTCCAATTACGACATGGTTAATGGTACCAACATTAGTTCACAGGCTCCAACGACTAGCTCTCAAGCAATATTTTGTCTAGCTTTTGAAGGAACAGAATACCAGAACAAGACAGTCTGAGACTGCAAACTTCCGCCAAGACAGAATGTGTGGTAGATCTTATGGAGATGTTATCTTGTAATTTTTGTGCAAGCATTGTTGGCATTATTTATCAAGCTAGAAGCAATAATGTCGAAACTGCCACTATCCCGCAATGTTAGAGAATCGTTAAAAAAAAACTCCTGGATCCGGATGATGATCCGGTTCACCACCAAAATCTAATGGACTGTTCCTTGGGCCATACCCAACTCCTCCCAAAAATTTTAAGCAAAATCCATTCATAACTTCTTGAGTAATCCTGCTAACAGGCAAACAAAGAAGCAAACCAACGCCGGTAAAAACAACATCCTTGGCGGAGGTAATTATCCCGACCACGAGTTATTTTTTGCTCACTTCTCGCCACACCCATGGCTTTTATTCACTTCCTACAAAAAAAAAGTTCTTGTTTTTTGAGTAGTTCACTTTCTACAAAAAAAAGTTCCTGTTTTTTGAGTGGTTTCCATTCAAGGCCCATCCAAACAATTAATTTTGTCTTTTTCCTTCTTTACTGATCTTTTCACATATCTCTTGGGGCCGTAAGATTATGAACTTTCTTCCGACATCTCTTCTTTACCAGCCAATTTCTTCAGCATTATGGCATATTACTATTCCTTTGTATGCAATGTACGATGAGGGTGATTTCTAAAGAAAGTAGCCAAGACAAGAGATGCATTCTAAGTGACTTCGGGTTCTTTCGCAACACCACCTTCATAACGATTTATTTTGCACAGCGCACCTCACTATCCTCCTATATATTATTCCTATAAACTATGCTGATTCTAAAGAGGTGTACAGTAAATAACATAAACCAAAAGCCAAGGGAAATAGATTTGGAAAAATCTATTTCCAAACAAGAGGTAACACAAAGCCTTCCATGCCATTTAGAATACGTCTCATACTACCTGGCTTCACTAAATCGCTGCTGACTGTATTATGTACTGTAATGTGTCAACTCATTTAGAGCTGCACAAATGACTTTCAAAAAAAGTTTCACTTGCCTTCCACTACGCGATAAAAAGTATTAAGAAAAAGGCCGTTAGCTCTGCACATACAGTGTAAGAAAAGAGGGCGAAGAGTTTCCCCTTTCATCACACAGACTGTACACTCAAAGAGAAAAACTAGTTCGTTCTGAACGTCCTGAATATATTCCCTTTGCCAAGAAAGAGGTGATACAATCTGGACAAAAGCTGGCATCCATAGGCCGATGAGTTACCCATAGATGGAGAAAATCGTCCTCCAGTAGTCAGAAGACATTGAAAATATAAGCAACGCTAGGCTGTTGCAACCCTCCATCTGACCAAGCACATACCCACCACATCCTTGCACACCTACCCAAGCGCATAACTGCCATCACCTCCCTCCCCAATCTTTTCTTTTAAAGGTTACCATAAGGAAAACGCCTTGAGGACACAAAACCTGGGTATTTCAGATTCCTTGCACAGGTTACATTGAAATCTCTGGATTTTTTTTTTTTTTACTTTTTCATTACTAAAAAAAAACTACATAAGTTACAGCATTCTACTTATCAACAGGCACCAGTTCACTATAAGACACATAATTATGTGAAATTATATGACTCTATAGTGAATACTTTCTGAGTCCTGGCCCGGAAACGAAATCTCTATGCCCGGCCAGGCGTCCTGCCGCCCAACTCTACGGACGGACACCTGTTGATCTCAGTGATAACAAAACCCTCCCCTGACTTTGTCGGGTGGAGGGTAGAAAACGACCTTACCAGGAAGAATTAATGATGAAGACAGGCACTGGACTGAGAGAGAGAGAGAGACAGACAGACAGACAGACAGAGAGTCACACAGCCAAACACACTCCCCCTAAAGATCTACACAGTGATAGACAAACGGATAAACGAAGTCGCCCAGCTGCTAAAAAAGAAGCAAAAGAGAGAGCAGCGGGCGAGGCAATAAATATACACAAAGAGTTTTCCAATACTAATAAACGGCTTGACTGGGTACAAGTGCGCCATTATTATAAGAGTAAGACAGCGAAGACGAGGAGGGGCTGATGCAAATTGGAAGATAACTGCAGTTGCGAGCAGTGCAGAAAACTGAGGATTAGCCGAGTGCTTCTCCAAGGAATTATAGAGCCACCTCGAGGGGAACGGGATGGGGTGGTAATGCGAACGGGAGGGAAAGTGGTGATGAAGGGAGAGGAGGCAAAGGTGTAAAGGAAGGAAAGTTGATGGTTGTAGTGATGAAGAGACTGTTGATTGACTGACTGACGAAAACAGGACTTGAAAAAAAAAAAATGGGGCGGTGGTGGTCCTAGTGATGATGGGAAAGAGATGAAGCAAGAAGGGTGGATGGTCAGAAGGGGAAAGGAAGGAAGGATGGGTGGACAGTAATGGTAGCTGGTGGTGATGATTATGAGAACACATTTCACTGACTGAATGAAAACAGCCTTGGACGACAGAACAGCACGGGTGGTGGTTTTGGCGAGAGCTAGGATGGAAGAATATGGAAAAGGGATGATGAAGGGACAGGAAGGGGTGCTGGTGATTAAAAGAAAAATCCAAAAATTGCAAGATTAACCAAGCGCTCATCCAAAGAATTTAGACCACCTTAAGCGTATTCCGGGAGCGAACAGGATGGGATGGGGATGTGGAAAATAGAAGATGAAGGGAGATGGAGAGAAAGAGGATGATGACGTAGGGAAAATGATGAAGCAGAGAGAGAGAGAGAGAGAGAGAGAGAGAGAGAGTGAATTAGGCGATGATAAGGCAGGGAGGTGGTGATGAAGCGAGAGGGAAACCGGGTAATACGGGAGAGAATGTGATGATGAAAGGAGAAGGGGAGAAAGGAAGTGATGAAGCAAAGATGATGATGAAGGGTAAGTGGAAGAAAGGGATACGCTGAACTATAAATTAAACGGCACTCTGAGAGCACATACCTCCGTCAACGCAAATACCAGACAACTAAAATCACCACTAACATTTAGTCAACTCTTTCGTGACCCATGACCCACATAACCACACACAAAAAAAATTATTGAAACCCACAAATATCTTTTTAAAATATCTTGCGGACAATCAAACAAAAGGCAGCCCTGAACCGGGACTCGAACTCAGGTCACCAGCAAAATTTTTTATATACCCTTCCCTGCCCCACGACCCAGGCATCTACAAAATATCACCGAAACCCATAAGAAATTGTTGATATATATTATGAACAACAAACATACAGATAAACAGAGGTGAATACATAATCTCCCCTCACTTTCGTTGGCGTAGGAAAAGATAGCGATGAAGGGAGAGGGACAGAAAGAGGGTGATGAAGTAAGAAAAACGGTGATGAAGACAGGGAGAGTGGGAGGGATGATGATGTGTGGAAAGGTGATGATGAAGGGAGAATGAAAGAAAGAGGATACTGATATAGGAAAGGTATGAAAGGAAAGAGAGAGAGAGAGAGAGAGAGAGAGAGAGAGAGAGAGAGAGAGAAAGTAACCAAGTGGACTGAAGAGAGAGAGGGAAAGAACGGGAATGAAAAAGTACGGAAGGTGGTGATGAAAGGTGAGGGAGAAAGTGGTTGATGACGTAAGAAATGTGGTGAAGGGCGAGTGAATGGAGGTGATGAAATTGGGAAAGTGGGGATGAAGGGAGAGGGAGAGGGAGTGAAAGGGGATGATGAAGTATTGAAGGCGGTGATGAAGGGAGAAAGAAAGGATGTGATGAAGTAGGGAAGGTGATGACGAAGAGAGAAGTGGCTGCTGTGAGGATGAGGGAAAGTTAATTGACTGACTGCTAAAAATGTACCTGGAAGAATGGACAGATGGTGGTGGTGGTGGTGTTGGTGGTGTTGGTGGCGGGGAAGAGGAAAAGAATGTGCTGCGTGTGTGTGTGGGGGGGGGGGGAGACAAAACAAGGCTATGAGAAGACGAAAAGACAGGAATGGAAGTCAACGAAGTTGGAAGCAATTCAGAGCACGAAGAATTAGTCAAACGATCTTTTACGACATTTACAATCACCCTGTCGTCAGGAGGGAAACTGGACGAGGTCGTTGTTGTTGTTGAGTGCCTGGTCTGTCTGGCCGAGCAGACCTATCAATTGCAGGCAAGCAACCGCCTTTGCATGTCCCTCCCGTGTAGTGAACTATTGTTTTTTGTTTGTTTGTTACAGCGAGGCGTGGGGAAAAGACTGTAGGTTTGGTTTCCGGATGGACGCCCCATCCGCGTCTCTCCACCCAGTTAACAGGACCACCATAATACGTTCCACATCACCACGTGATCTGATTCTGTTGTTACCACTCAGCACTGTAAACGATTTCCTGGATTCCAGGACACTATTTGGTTTGTCACAGCGTAGAATCACCTGATGTGGAAAGAAGAGAAATAAAATGACAGGAAGGATGGAAGAAATACAGTCGGAAAAGAGGAGGGCAGACACAGACGACGAAGAATAAGGGTGAAGGAAAAAGTGGGAAGCATTTCATCAAGTGAGTGGATGATGGTCCCTACCACCTAGGGTGGTAAGGCGGTGATGGACAGAGAGAGAGAGAGAGAGAGAGAGAGAGAGAGACGGGGGAGGGGTAGGGGGGAAGAAATTGGTGGCTGTAGAAATGAAAGGGTTGGTGGTGATGACGTGTACTTGAAAGCGGACATGAAGAGAGAGAGGGGGAAGTGGGTGATGATGAAAAGAAAAGGGTGGCTGGTGGCTATGGGTTTAAACGGACAATTGAATATACAGTATATAGTGATCAATGAAAATGCACCTCCATGACGGGACATAAGGGTTAGCAATGGTAGCATAATGATGAAGCAGAAGGGGAAGGTGGTGGTGATTGTGGTGATAATGGAGCGAATAATAATTAAAGAGAATAAGCTAGCAGCACTGGGTGGTCACAGTATTTTCATCAGTTCTTTTTGTTGAGCTTCTTAATGGTTGTATAATCAGTGCCACTGTTTTGTTATTGCAACTGTTGCTAGCAATATTCCCTCCAAATACTTTTTATATCTACATATCTACTGACTTACTACCGGTGCCACAGCATGCAAATGGTGCGTTCGACCATATTACAGCTATACAATTCTCATTACCTATACCACACATTAACCTCTCAACTGTGACAGCTATACTCTAATTTCTCACAAACGTCAGATGGTGTCATTCCGTACTTAAAAGATTATAAACAACCTCTACAACGTTTCCACTGAAATAATTATGTTTTACATTTTGGATCTCTCTCTCTCTCTCTCTCTCTCTCTCTCTCTCTCTCTCTCTCTCAAGACTGCGTTCCTTGTGCAAGTCTGCTGGAAGGTGATTGAAAGTGACGGTGGAAGCGCGGCTCTCATCCATCGTCCTTTCCTGCGCTCACTCTTTTTCTTAACCCTTCTCCTTTTCTCATATTGCCTCTATTCCTCCCACTCCTCTTTTCCTATTCCCCTTTTTCCTCAGAACCTTCCTATCCCTTGTTGTTCTACACTTTCTCACTTTCTATTCCTTCCCACTTCCTCTCCCCCGCACTTCCCTCTCCCATTACTACCTACATCTGTCTTCCTATCTCTCCTATCTCCTTCCCACTCCTTTCTACCTATCTCTCGCCTCCTCCTGTCCATCCTCTCTTCCCCCTTCTCTCTATCTATCCATCCTCTCTACCTATCCCTCGCCTTCTCCCGTCCCTTCTCTCTCTTTCCCCCTTCTCTCTTCCTATCCCACATTTCTTTCATTTTCTCGTGTCTCACCATTTCTTCTCACTTCCCCTCCCGCCTTCAACTGTCCTTCTTCTCTCCCTTCTCTTCCTGTCCAGCTCTCCCTTCTTTCCTCCTACCCTCCATTCTCCTACGGTCTCTTTTCTCCTCCTGTCCCTCCTTTTCTACTTTTCTATCTCACGTTTTTCTTTCTTCATATGCCTTCTCTTCTCACATATCAGCTCTTTTCCAGTCCCGCCCCTCATTATATCCCTTCTCTTCTCCTATGCCATCTCTTTTGACACTCGCCCTTTACTCTTACGCCTCCTCCTTTCCTAGCCTGCTTTCCAGCATCGTCCATTCCACCTCTCTCCTATCCCTCCATAGTTTCCATGGCTCCTTTTCGCATATCATTCCTCTTCATATTCCTATCCTATACCTATCCATCCTTTACTTCATATCCCCCACGCTTCCTTTCACTCTTCGTCTGTCTTCTATCTTTTTTTTTATCTCTCTGTCCCTCTTCTTTTCCTCTTTCTGCTCTTTTGCTACCCCTCCTCTTTTCCTGTTCCTAATATTCCCCCTCTTTTCGTAGCCGCCGTCTTTTGCTATGCTCTTTCTCATCGTTCTGCCCTCCCGCACCATGTCTTTTCTTATTCCTTCTCCTTCCCTGTACTTTTCTTCTCCTCCTCCCTCCCCCCCTTCCACATTTTCTATTCTCTCCTAGCCTTCCTCGTACCCTCCCTCCTCATTCTCTCATTCTTTCCCTCCCACTTCTTTTCTCTCATTCTCTCCCTCCCCCTCCTCCTCTCCCAGTCAATCCCTCCCCTTCTCTCCTCTCCTCTTCATCATCCGTGCTCAGTTAATGGAATTTTGCGGCATGGAATCCTCTATACGAAAGGTCATTGTATTCAAGCTGCAGGAGTATATGACGCAACGGAAACCGTATATGCCGTTTTGGAGAACGCAACAACTAATAGCCTTGTTATTATTCATACAGGTACCAACGATGTCGTACGAACCCGATCAGAGGAGCAGGTTGATCCGGCGCTACAAAGAGAAAGCTAACACTTTAATTTCAGTCATACTCCTAAGGATCGATGAAGGGAATGACTTTTTTTCAGTGATTCTTTCGGTATAAATAACCAAGTGAAATCACTTTGCTTACAGGAAGGTGTGGAGTTCATTGGCACATGGAACCACTTCTATGAGCAACTATCATTACTTTCCAACGAATGACATTGATTCCGCCCGTCTCTGTCGTTTTCTTATTGACGCAGTACTTTTTTTTTTTTTTTTTAGAATAAACGATCATCATGGAAAGTGAACGCTCCAGCCAATGTAGATATCATACAGCCTGATAAAACTATTGGTAATGTAAGCTTCCCACATCAGAAAGGAAAATACATTAAAGCTATTCTTGTCAATGCGCACAGGTCTGTGTAATAAATTTTCTAGTTTAGAGGCTCATGTCTATACTGAAGACTGTGATGTGATTGGTATACCAAAATCGTGGCTAAATACTGAGCAAAGAGTTTTCCTAGAGGAGTTTAATTTACCAGGCTTTCACATTTCCAGAAGTGAAAGGAAGGATAGAGCAGGGGGCGGTGTTTTGCTGTATGTTAAAGCAGGATTCCGTGCAGTCATATGTACCAAGCCGTCGATTGAAAACATCGACAGTATATTTCTTCATCTTACAATAAAATTTTATCAAAAACCCAAATTTGATTTAATTTACCACGCATCCAGACAGTCACTGAACATCAATAAATATATCTACAATCAGATCGCCGAAATCTCTTGTATGCAATGCACTGTAATATTTGATTTAATTTGCCAGTTCAGAAATGAGAAGGCCTATCCCCACACACAGGGTAAGACATATATACAGACTTGCAGAAAAAAATCATTGTATCAGTTTATACGTTTTCCAAGATGCAGAGTTAACATCTTAGATACTGTCATTGACACATCAAAAATTCAGTAACATTATTGTAGGTGAAGAATTTAGTAAACAATAATTGCATTTTTTTTTTTAATGCGAGGAAGAAGGAACCAAAGGCCATGAGCCCGCAGTAACAGTTCCCTCCAAGAGAAAAACAAAATACAATAGAGAGCCAAATTCAAGATCCGATCATTTTGAGATGCCTGGACACACTGCGTTTGAAAGACTGGAGATCATAGGCAGCAGGAAATACAGACAGAGGGAGACAGTTCCAGAGTTGACCTGTAGCATAAATGAAAGACTGGGAGTAACGGTTAACTCTTGCATTAGAAAGTTGGACAGAAAAGGGATGAGAGTTTGCTGCCAGACGGGTGCTACGCGCCCGTCGTAGAGGTGGAGGAATACAAGCAGACAGTTCAGAGGAGCAATGACCATTAAAGTAGCGATAGAAAAGAGATAAAGATGCAACAGTGCGGCGAAGAGACAGAGGTTGAAGGGAGTCAGTAAGAGGAGGAGAGTTAATGAGACGAAAAGCCACCCTATTGAGAAGAGCTGTATGTGGGGAGCCTCCCCACACATGAGAGTTGTACTCCACACAGGGGCGGATAAAACCCCTGTATAGAGTCAACAATTGTGCAGGGGTAAAGAAAGAGCGGAGTTGGCTAAGCACACACAATCTCTTGGAAGCAGATTTTACAAGAGATGTAATATGATATTTCCAAGATAAGTCCCGAGTAAATGAAACCCCAAGCATGTTCAAGGATGATGCAGGATTAAGCTGAATATTATTAACCATTAGTGGGTATACCTGTGGAAGATTTTGTCGGGTTGATAGGTGTAAGAACTGAGTCTTAGATGCATTAAAAACAACCATATTATTTTTACCCCAGTCAGAGATACGAGCCAAGTCAGACATTAGGTGTGCCATAGCCTCATCCCTTGTTTGTTAAAGTAACTGTTGAGATGGGCGTTGCGGGAACCGAATGGAAAGGTGAAGGGTGGAGTCATCAGCGAATGAGTGGATAGGGTTAGATGTACAGCTTAGATGATCATTGATGAATAAAAGGAAGAGAGTTGGTGATAGGACAGAGCCCTGAGGAACACCACTGCTGATAGATCTGGGAGAAGAACGATGGCCGTCTACAACAGTGGCTATAGAACGACCAGAAAGGAAGCTAGCGATGAAGGCACAGATAGAAGGATAGAAACCGTAGGAGGGCAGTTTGGAAATTAAAGATTTATGCCAGACTCGATCGAAAGCCTTTGAGATGTCAAGTGCAATGGCAAAGCTTTCGCCAAAGTCCCGAAAGGAGGATGACCAGGTGTCTGAAACGTAGGTGAGAAGATCGCCAGTGGAGCGTCCCTGACGGAACCCGTACTGACGATCGGAAAGAAGGTTGAGATAGGAAAGATGCCTTAAAATTTTTCTATTGAGAATTGACTCGAAAACTTTTGAAATACAGGACGTTACAGCAATTGGACGATAGTTGGAGGGTTGGGAGTGGTCACCCTTGTTTGGGACTGGCTGAATGAGAGCAAACTTCCAGCAAGAAGGAAAGGTACAAGTTGACAGACAAAGGCGAAAAAGTTTACCTAGGCAAGGTGTAAGCACAGAAGCACAGTTCTTGAGAACAACAGGAGGGACCCCATCAGGCCCATATGCCTTGTTAGTACTGAGGCCAGTGATGGCAGAAAATACATCAGCTGAAGAAATTTTAATGTCAGCCATGAGGAAGTCAGAGGGGGGAAGTGATGGAGGAACAGCACCGGAATCGTCTAAGGTGGAACTGGAGGAGAAAGTCTGTGCGAAGAGATCTGCTTTATCAGTAGAAGACATAGCTACAGAACCATCAGAGTAGAATAGAGGAGGGAAGGATGATGAGGTAAAGTTGTTAGAAAGGTTTTTGGCAAGGTGCCAGAAGGAGCGGGAAGAATTCAAGTTGGAGAGTTGACAGCATTTAGTACGGATGAAATTATTTTTAGCAGAGTGAAGAACAGACTTAGCATGATTCCGGGCAGAAACGTAAAGATGATGTGATTCAGGGGTGGGTTGGCTCCAATACCTTTTGTAGGCCCTCTCCTTGTTGCGGACAGCATTAGAACAAGCGTGATTAAACCAAGGCTTTCTTGCGTTAGTCAAAGGATATGAGAAAGGAATGTATGCTTCCATGCCTGAGAGAATAACCTCCATAATGCGCAAGGCAGACTCAGATGGTTCACGGCCATGGGAGCAATAATCATTCCAGGGAAAATCAAAGAAGCACTGCCTGAGGACCTCCCAGTCCGCGGCTCCAAAATGCCACAGACGACGTTTCCCTGGAGGGTCCACAGGCCGTACTGGAGTGATAGGACAGGTTAAGGTGATAAGGTTGTGATCAGAGGAGCCCAACGGAGAGAAAAAATTAACAGAGTAAGCAGAAGGATTAGTTGTGAGGAAGAGGTCAAGTATGTTGGAGCTCTCTCCAAGGCGGTCAGGGATACGGGTAGGGTGCTGTACAAGCTGCTCTAGGTCATTAAGGATAGAAAAGATGTAGGCTTGTTCACCAGGTGGATCAGTGAAAGGAGAGGAGAGCCAAAGGTGGTGGTGAACATTGAAATCTCCTAGAATGGAAATTTCTGAGAAAGGAGAAATGGATAAAATGTGTTCCATCGCAGAAGTAAGATAGTCGAAGAATTTTTGATAGTAGAATTAGGGGATAAGTAAACAGCACAGATATATTTAGTCAGAGAATGACAGGAAAGCCGAAGCCAGAGTGTAGAGAATTAAGAAGAATCGAGTTCAGGAACACGAGAGCAAGATAAGTCGTTGCGTATATATACACAACAGCCACCTTTGGCTTTGAAATGAGTATAGAGAAAGTAGGAGGATACAGAAAAGGGTTTGCTGTCAGTTGCCTCAGACAGCTGAGTCTCAGTTAGAAAAAGAAGGTGAGGTTTAGAGGAGGAGAGGTGGTGCTCAACAGAGCGAAAGTTAGAGGAAAGGCCGCAAATATTGCAGAAATGAAGAAGGAGTGAGTCAGACAGTGGTTCCAGGCACCTCGAGTCGTCATCGGGAGAGGGGCGGATGGTGGGGGCTTTTATGGTCCCCCCTCCCCTGGGGACTCCGAGGCTTGGTGAAGAGACGGCATAATTTTTTACATTTTGGAAAGGAAAGTGTAGTGTATACTGTGCATGTAGTTTGGTGTAGATAGTCAGAGAAATTTGTACAGGAGAGCATGCTGGCCTACTCTCTGTGTAACTGAGACACTGAAAAAGTTCAGCAAAAGGGGATGGTCAGGAACTAGTCCTGAGGGCTGATGAAACGGGAGCTCCAGCACTCCGTCATAAGCTTTCCATCCACCTCGGGAGTACTGCCCTGCTCGACTGGTGCTACAGTCTACTCCTCACAAATTCAGTGGTCAATATCAAGACCAGTTATGAGGAAGTGCCCATCTATAAAACGGCTAATTTTAATAAATTAAAGGCATTTGTATGTGCCAGTGACTGGCATCCTGTTTTCAAAACGTAAGTTATCAATGATGCGTGGAAATGTTTAACAAAAATATCAACAATGCAATCAAATTAAGTATTCCAATGCACGACAGAAGGCCTGCCAAAAATTCTAAACCCAAGTGATGGAACTCTAATATCAAACAGTCTGTCTGCAAGGAAAAAAAAAAAATCTTGCACACAAAAATTATAAGGACACTAGGAATCAAAGCGAAAAAAACAAATTTGATGCTCCTGGACAGAAAGCACCCCCCAAAAAGAATACTTCAGGTACATATTGCCAGTATCAGTATATCAAATCTCAAAGAATTTTTCAGTTACATCAGAAGCAAAATGGTATTAACTCCAACAATCGGACCCCTAATCACAGAAAACAGAAAGGTTACTGAGGATGAGACTAAGATGGCAAGAATTCTTAATACTTTCTATGGGTCAGTATTTATAATATTAAATACACATAAGATTTCTGCAATTTCCCATGTTCCTACAGAAGAAGGTAACATAATCAGCGATATTAGTTAGCAAAAGTGGTGTACAACTTGCAGTCGGTATACTGAAGGAGAATAAAATGCTGAGGATGGGCAAAATATCTCCACGCATATTAAACGAACTACAGAATGAACTAGAGGGACACTTAGTGGAGTGTATCTCTCCGACAAGGGCAACGTAATTTCCAAATCACTCTTCATAATGGGTTTGGTTTTCTCATCACTGATTAAGGTTTCACAAAAATATGTTTTCCGGATTCAGAATCTACAGGTATAATACAAGGCGGATTGGTTAATCGATTGTTCCCTGGGACACGGGCTATTCACCCACCAAATTTGGTCGAAATCTCTCTTTTAGTTTTGAGTAATCCTGCTAACAGACAGACAAACAAACAAACAAACAGGTGTGAAAACATACTCTCCTTTTCGGAGAGAATATCAAAATATTTATCTAAACTTTTTAACATATCGCTAAAGAGCAGAAAGGTTCCACAAGAGAGGATGCTTGCAAACATAACCCTGATATTCAACATGGGAATCAACGCACAACCAGAGAACTACTGCCCGTTTAACATCAGTGGTTTGTAAGTTGCTTGAAACTGTTATTAGGCGCAAGTTTGTGAAACACTTAGAAACAATAATCTCACCAAAGTTAACCAACACAGTGTTCATAATAATCGCTCATGCCTGAAGAATCTGTTGGACTTTTTCAATGATATATATAACATGTGCCATCGGCTCCAGGAATCGTGTTACTCCCTGCCACCCCGCTCTCGCTCATGTGGCAACGGCAGACTACTTGTGTTGGTAGGAGGCAGACAGTAGAGATTTTTCTTATATTCTGATACAGTAAATCGACATATTAACATGCCGTTGAATGATCCACAGAGGATATAATTTTATATGGAATCTCTGTGAGGGTATGTGATGTTGCATGCAGTATGGGAAGGGAGAATGGAGAGAAGTCGAGAGAATGGGAATGCCTAAGTGAGAATGAAGCAGCAAAACAACTTACGAACTGGAAGGATACCAACATCCATTAGTTTATGACTACTGAGGCCTTTCGAAATTTTAGGGCCTGGATGTTGCCATAAGTTCCTACTCTTCTCCCCCTGGAGGCATGTAAGACAATGACCGAAGGGAGATGGAATAACATCACTAGTACCCATAACAACCCAGCTGAAAGGTGGAACAGCTTCATCCCCTTTCCCCTCCTCCTTTCGTCCCCCACTCACGGTGCTTTAGTGCTTCACCACCTCCTCCTTCCTGTTCTCTGGACTTTCTCCCCTACCCTCTCTCTCTTCCGGTACCTCATCCACTCCATCGCCCTACTTCTTCCACTCTGCCACCAATTTCTTCTTAAAGGCAATATTACATACTGAAAACAACACCACATACCCTCACAGAGATTCCATATAATATTATGTCCTCTGGATCGTTCAACCGCATGTTAATATGATGATTTACTGTTATCAAACAAAAGAAAAATCTCTGCTGTCTGTCTCCTACCCACACGAGTAGTGCGCCATTGCCACACGAGCGAGAGTGGGGTGGAAGGTGGTAATATGACTCCTAGAGCCGACAGTACAACAAGACTAAATCCGTTGATTCTGCTTATCGCGATATCCAAAAGGCTTTTGACAAAGTTCCCCATAAAAGACTCCTTCAGAAGCTAAAGGTGCATGGTTTCAATGGAAATGTGCTTGGGTGGGTCAATGATTGGCTCACTGGACGAACGCAAGGAATTCTAATAAACGAAGAAGAATCAGAGGCATTACAAGTGGAGTGCCAAAAGGTTCACTGCTAGGCCTTATGCTTTTTTATCCTCCACATGAAGGCTGGAGGAGGGTGTTGTTATCACTGGGATCAATAGGTGTCCGTCTGTAGGACTGGACGGCAGGGTGGCTGGCTGGGCATAAGAGATTTCATTTCCGGAACAGAACTCAGAAAATATTCACTGTAGTCATGAAATTTAACACAGTTACGTGTCTTACAGCGAACTGATGCCTTTCACTAGGCAGAATGCTGTCTTAAGTAGTTTTCTTTAATGACTGAAAATTGAAAAAAATATTTTTTCGTGTCCGAGCTCGGACTCAGAAACTAATACAGGTACAGGCTTCAAACTCTCCAGGAATATGTGTTAATATGCCTCCTGGTGTCTTTTGGTAGTTTGAATGCCATGAGATTATTTAATGTTATGAAATTGCAAAAATATGTAACACTAAAATTTCATGCCTTTTTCTATTAAAACATTATTACTATTACATCTAGGAGGCAGAAACTGTACATGATAAATGATTATTTGAATATCTAATTATGTATGAAGCTTCATGACTGTACCTATTATGTAATCGTAAAAACATTGCCGCCTAAATGAAAAAAAGCACGAGTTATAATTCCATCAAATCTGCTCATAACTTCATTATTACCATGGATAAACTACTGAATGTTTTACGTCTTAATGGCTTTGCCTCATACGGGGGGGTGGAGGGGGGAGCGCCATTATGCGTTTGGTTAGATGTGCAGGGAGGTGGGGGGTATGTGTTTGGTCTGTCCGATGGAGGGTTGCAGCAACATAGAGTTGCATATGTGTTTTAATGTACATAAATGATATTGATGAAGGATTATTTTGTAATAGTTCTAAATTTGCTGATGCTACTAATATTTGTAAAAAAGCAGACACGGCACTGCGGCGGCAGGCAGTTCATAGAGATCTTGATCGACTGCTTAACTGGGTCAAAAGATGGCAAATGGTCTTAATTATTAATAAATGAAAAGTGCTATGCACTGGATGTAAAAATGTAAAGGCCAGTTTTAACATGAATAACATTCAACTTGATAGTGTAAACCATGAAACAGACTTAGGAGATATTATAACAAATTATCTGAAACTATGCCAACAGTGTATTGCTAAAAAAGCCAGGAAAATGACCGGGTTTATAGGTACAGCTTGCAAATATAGATCCGAAAATATCGTCCTCATTTTGTATCATTCCTTAGCACTCCCACACATGGAGTACTGCATCCAGTTCTGGCCACTGTATTATAAAAAAGTCATGAAGAAACTTGAGAGAATGCAATGATGGGTGACAAAAATGATACCTAGATTCTGAAATAAACCGTATGAGGAACGATTAGAAGAGGTGCAATTATTTACATTACCTAAGTGGAAGCACTAGGAGAATTTAATTAAAGTATACAAAATCTTCAGAGGGCATGACAATACACCTGTCATAAAGCACTTCACAGCAGAACAGCCAAATGATACTAGAAGCAGTGGACATAAAATCACTGGCAAGCATTACTACTCACATGAAGCTAAGCAGTTCTTCAATAGGGTTGTAAGTATACGGAACAAGTTACTGCCTGGATAAGTATTTGTCTTCTAATCCCCAACTAAGCATGTTCACTCTGAATAATACATTTACTAAAAATTCTTGCAAAGGCTAACATGGAGGTTGTACCAGTAACCATAGAACATCAATAACGTGTTTCTTAAGATGATATGTTTCTCATGCAGGTTACAGAATATGGATTCTTTTTATCCTTTCTTATGAAATGCCCATGACAGTTTTTCTATGCCGCATGGAGTTCCTGCTTACTATTTCCTGTCGGCTTCGCCTGAAGGGTTTGGTGGCTTGGGGGAGCCTTTCTGCTTTCGTATTCTTGTCTTTGACAGATAAAATAGTTACGTTAGTTATAACTTATCCTTTAATAAACAGCCTCGAAAGGATCCATAGGTCTGTTGCTGTTGCTTCTCTTTATACTTCTTTGTATTCCCACTCTCACCTCTCCCATTCTCTCCCTCCCCCTCCGTCCTCTCTCATTTTCTCCCCCTCTCCCCCCCCCCTCCTCTCTCATTCTCTCTCGTCTCTCATTTTCTCCCTCCCCCTCACTTCTATCCCATTCTCTCCCTCTCCCTTTCTCCTTTCTCAATCTGTCCCTCCTACTCTCTTCTCTCCCATTCTCTCCCTCCTCCTCTCTCCTTTCTAATTCTCCCCTCCCCTCTCTCTCCTCTCCCATTCTCTCTCCCTCTGTCGTCTCTCATTTTCTCCCTCCCCCTCACTTCTATCCCATTCTCTCCCTCTCCCTTTCTCCTTTCTCAATCTATCCCTCCTACTCTCTTCTCTCCCATTCTCTCCCTCCTCCTCTCTCCTTTCTAATTCTCCCCTCCCCTCTCACTCCTCTCCCATTCTCTCCCCTCTCCTCCTCTCCCATTCTTTACTCCCCCCTCTCTCCCTCCCCCTCTTCCTTTTCCATTCTCTCCCTCTCCCTCCTCTCTCATTATTCTCCCTTCCCCTCCTCCTCTCCCTCCCTGCCTGATTCCCGTATTTATTCAGGTATCTCCTTCCTGAGGTGTCTGCGGGAGAAAGGCAGGGCGAAGGTGACTGAGAGGGTAGGCGTACAGGGGAGAGTGAGTGCATGAGAGTGGGTGCATAAGCGTGAGTCCATGATAGAGTCCATGAAAGTGAGTGCATAAGTGATGTATGAGCGTGAGTCCAAGAGTGAGTGCATAAGTGAGTGTAAGGCCGTGAGTCCATGAGAGTGGGTGCATGATTGAGTGTGTGAGTGAGTCCATGAGAGTGGGTGCATGATTGAGTGTATGAGTGAGTCCATGATAGTGGGTGCATGAGTGAGTGTACTAGCGTGAGTTCATGAGAGTGGGTGCATGAGCAAGTATATGAGTGAGTGTATGAAATTAACTCCATGAGAGTGAGTGTATGAAATAAAGTCCATGAGAGTGAGAGCATGAGTGAGGGCATGAGCTTGAGTCGACGAATAAGAGCATGAGTCGACGAGTGAGTGCATGAGAATGGATGCAAGTGAAGAACATGGGTGAGTGCACAGGAGTTAGTGCATGAGTGAATGTATGAGATAGAGTGCAACAGGGTTACTATGAAATTGGCGTGGGTGTCCGAGGGTGGACTGGCTCAACAGACAGTTCGCGAGAAAATGAATGTTGAAGAGTGAGCGATGGAAAGTATGTGCAAAGGAAAAGTGAGTGTATGACGCGATGTACGAATATGAGGCTGTAAAAGGACAGCTCGGGGGTATGAATATTAAGTACATGAAAGAGCATATAAGAGTGCTGTCAAGTGGGTGTATGAGAAAGGGTGTATGAGAGAGTGTATCAGAGTGAGTGTATGAGAATGGATGTATGAGAGTTAGTTTATGAGAGTGCGTGTATAAAAGAGTGAGTTTATAAGAGAGTGGATGTATGAGTGGGTGTATGAGAATGCGGATAAAAGGGTGTGGGTGTATTAGTGGGTGTATAAGAGAGTGGAGGTTTGAGAGTGGGAATATGAGAGTGGATGTAGAAGAGAGTGGACGTTTGAAAGTGGGTGTATGAGAAACGGTGTAAGACTGGGTGTATGAGAGGGCGTATAAGAGTGGGTGCATAAGAGTGGGTGTATGACAGTTGGTGTATGAATGCGTATATATGAGTGGGACTATGAGTGGGTGTATGAGGTTGGGTGTGTGATAGTGGCTGCATGAGCCTGGATGTATAAGAGAGTAGCTGTATAAGACTGGAGTATGAGAGTGGGTGTATAAGAGTGGGTGTATAAGAGTGGGTGTATGAGAGTGGGTGTATAAGAGTGGGTGTATGAGAGTGGGTGTATGAAAGTGGGTGTATAAGACTGGGTGTATGAGTGGGTGTATAAGACTGGGTGTATGAGTGGGTGTATAAGACTGGGTGTATGAGAGTAAGTGTAAAAGAGTGGGTGTATAAGACTAGATGTATAATAGGGTGTATGAGGTTGGGTGTATAAGAGTGGGTGTATGTGACTGGGTGTATACGAGTGGGTGTAAAGGAGTGGGTGTAAAGGTGGGTCTATACGCGAGAGTGCATGAGTGGGTGTATACGAGTGGGTGTATAAGAGAGTAGGTTTATGAGTGGGTGAACGGTATAAGAAAGTGATGTAAAAGTGAATGTAAAGAGAGTGGGTGTATGAGTGGGTGTATAAGTGAGTGGGGGTATGAGGGTGGGTGTATAAGAGCGGGAGTATGAGTGGGCGTATAAGAGTGGGTGTATGACAGTGGGCGTATAAAGGGTGCATTAGAGAGTGGGTATTCACAAATGGGTGTATACGAGTGGGTGTATAAGAATGGGTGTATAAGTGAGTGGGTGTATGAAAATTGGTGCCTGAGAGAGAGTGGTGGTTGACAGTGGGTGTATGAAAGAGTGAGAACATTAGTGTATATATAGCAGGGTGGGTGAAAATGTCAATACATGAAAGTGCATGACTGATTGTAAGTGCATTAAGGTGAGTGCATGAGACTGTGAATAAATGACAGCAGTAATGGGCTTAGGAGGGTGGCTTGGTATGTGAAGGTGTAGGAGAGTGGCTCGACCGGAGAAGGGTGGCTTGGGTGTGAAAATGTAGCTTGGGTGTATGCAGGTGGTTTTGGTGTATGAGGGTGTGTATCGGTGGTCAGGGTGTATGAAAGTGGCTGGCATATACGAGAGTGGTTTGGATGTCCGAACATGGCTTGAGTATATCATAAAGATTTATTTTATTTTATTTTATCACTTTTCTTAATATCAATATATTCGCATTCATTTATCTACTATATGAAGGACTATGTTTGTGTATTATCTATGTCAGAGAGAAAGAATCCCCACCCTCACTTATATGCAATATTAGAATCTCTCTGAAGGGAGGAATACTCCCCCGGGCTAGACCTTGATAGATCATATAGCACAGCTAGGGTGACGGGAGAGCGCTACCCCTCCCAGCAAGGCAGCTACCCGGTCGGGGCGCGAACTCTCGACCTCCTTGTCTCGAGTCAAGCGATCCACCACGGAGCCACCCTGCTCCCCATACCTCTCTGAAGCCTATTTTTCAGTTTGTTCACAAATAACAAGGACACTTGGGAAGTCTGTCACATACCTTTTGCTCACTCCATTATCCTTCCCTAACACACCAGCTGCAATCACACAATGCATATCACAGGCATCATACACCCACTGATCATTAGCATGCACACCACCCAATTATACGTTTTATAAACACCATATCAAGCAATTAATACGACAACAACTGCCACTAACTATACAACAATCACCTACATACAAACCACCAGCATGGCCAGGTGGTATAGAAGTGTGGCATACAGAAACATTTAGGTAGGGAATGTTACACACATCCTAGATGACATTGTAATGTTAACATATACACACAGACACACATTCATTGACTGTTCTTAAATTATCATAACACATATTTTACATAAAATCTCATCATACATTTATAGCCATTCCCACTAGATAAATCAATAATAAAACAATTAACAGCATAGTAATAATTAGAACGTTAACTTTAATATATTATTAATATATATAACTTTATTAAAATAACAAATTTAATCACAGTAAACTACAGTATACACTATCATTATTAAACACAGTAATCATCACGATCATCATCACCCGTACCTCCTCTCCCACCCTACGGCAGGGTGAGGAGCAGCAACGTCCAGACAGCCCAAGTTTGCCCAGTCCAATGGGCAACGATTCCATTCACTCATTGTTGAAGCCCCCGGAATCCTGGCTCTATCTGAAAAGCCAAAAACATTCACCACATTCTGTAGCTTCATATAAGCATATCCGAGAGAGTCATTCCGGACGCTGTCACGTTAAAAATGGGTGCCAAATCCCTGATCATGCACTTCTTCTCATAACATTCATCCAGCCAGCTCGATCTCATGTCAGTCCCCTAGCCTCACCGACCTCCATACCTCTCTTCCTCACACACTCATCGACCATATCCCTCCATCTTTCCCTTGGCCTACCTCGCATCCTCCCTCCTTCAAATTCCCACAGATATACCTTTTTCACCACTTTACTGTTATCCACCCTCTCCACATGACAATACCATCTTAGTATACTCTCTCTGATTCTGGTGTCCACAGACTTCCTCACTCCACATCTTTCACGAATCACATTATTTCGTATCCTATCCACTCTCTGTAATCCACATGCATTTCTCAGCAGTCCCATCTCCACTGCTCTCACTCTTGACTTTTCATTTTCATGCCACACCATATACAGTAGTAATAAGGGTAATATTAATACAATTTCAATATAAAAGGCCAATGTGAACTCATATTACAAACTAGAACTACTTACTCAACCCTCACAAAAATTTCTATCACTATCTCGTAATAATAACCAATACTAATCAAACCCTGTTAAGCCAATATGCCTTACTAAACAAAGGTGCCTTTACCTTACCACCACAACACACCACAACCACACATCACACATCACCTGCTGCAACACCAACACACACACTGACCCAACACCACACACCTCACCACTATACCATAACGTCTGAAGGCCCAATATCACTGAACAACACACACACACACACACACACACACACACACACACACACACACACACACACACACACACACACACACACACACACACACACACACACACACACACACACACACACACACACACACACACACACCTCTTTCACCCCTGAACCGTAACGCCTGAAAACCCAGTACCATTAAACAAGGCTCCACAATACTGCACCACACCCATTGGCCTCCTATTTAACTCTTAAACAAAGAAGCGTTGTTTTCCATCGTTTCAGTCTTTAAATGTAAAGTGGTATCAGCTCAGTTAATTATTAGTAAAAGACAGACTAATTATATATTAAATGATATGCAAAAATAAAGAAAAACGATCAAACTGCTTCATAACATCGTCATATTATATGCAGAAATAGAAGTAAAACAAGCAAATTTTTCCATTTCTATCAAATTTAAATTTATAGCTCAAATAGTAAGACAGTAGCTCTAGTTACATCGGATAATTTCCATTTAAAGCTACTACAAAAGCTAGAATAATTATTATCCCTGCCATAGGATGGAAAAGGAGGTTATGATGATGATGATGATGATGATGAGTACTATACCGCAGTATAGAGACTTTATGAACACCATGGCCATGCCACAGTATTGTTGTCAGTGCCCCAGTAGGCAGCATAAGTGTATCAGGTGTTCATGTGCAACAAACAGATCGCCGTATACATACTGTAGACTGGGACGTTTCTGCATGAATGTGTTAGGGAATTACAGCCCACCAGAAGCGTCGCTTGACTGCTTCCAACATGGCAGGCCACCGAATGATGACATGGAAATTAATGAGGCGGTCACTGACAATATACACGATTACACTGACGTGCGAGGTGGTGAAAGATCCCACGGTGATGGGAAGGATAGGGATAGACGCCAAGATGCGAGAGATATGGAAGTATGGCATGGGCTAATTCACCATAGGGAAGTGAATAGTAGTGAAGGTGGGAATGAAGAACATCATGAAGTTTATGAAAAAAGTGAAGCTCAGGATGAAGACCATCATGGAGGAGTGCATGAAAGAGGGAATCACCCTGGTATTATGTTCCCAAAACGATCATGACACAAACAACGAGGAAGCAGAACAGCTTCACAGGCCTGGGCGTGGTCATCCCACATATTGGATAGGCAAATCCAGAGAAAATGCAGCAACCTGGGTGAACACAACATGTAATGAAATTGTTGGATGGCTCTCAAACAACCTTTCTGAACCTCCCAAATGCAGTGCTACAAGTGACATGATCAAGAAAATCACTTGCCTAATAGCAAACTACAAAAATATCTCAACCACGGCCTCATTCTCCCTTAAGGCCCTTGCACTGATACCACATCTTTTCCATAACATGACCCGCCCAAGGGCAAACACTGCAGAAAATATTAAGGCCATTCAAAGGCGGGTTGAAACATAGAAAAACGAGGCGAAATTGATAATCTACTTGAGGATGCAAGGGCTTTGCAGATGAGAACAAGCAACTCAGGCAGAAGAAACCAGAACACCAACGATGTGGCAAGGATTTTTGACAGGAAGATGAGACAGGGGAAGGTCTCGATGGCGACAAGATCCCTGCCAGCAGAATCATCAAACAGAGTACTTGACGACAGAAGAAACAATGCAACAAGCAAAGGTAAAACACCTAACTGCACGACAAGTAAGTGCCCAGTCAAAGCTTGACGGGAACTACACTCCACCCAATCCCATCATATATGACAGGATACCTGGAGATATGGTATGGAGGAAGGCAATGCACACACAAGTACGGGCAGGACCGTCAGGCCTGGATGCAAAATCCTGCCGAGTAATTCTCAGTAGCATCAAGTTATGGAAGGCAGCAACAGAACTGTGTAACAACATTGCCTCACTGGCGAGGAAGCGGGCTTCAAGTCAGTGCAACAACATTGAAGCGCTGACGGCTTTGTCACGAATCAAATTCGCGACATTTCCCTTTTGTGAGAAGCCACGAACTATTAGTGGAAAACTCACTGTTTATCGTTCAGTTAACCGCTCATTCGGACGGAAGCTTTGTCAAATCAATTTTTCAGTGTCATACGTTATCGTCTTTGTGTGAGACATTAGCGCTTCCGCTGAGCGATTTGTTTTGGGCGCGTTTCGCTCACTCGACCGTTAAAAATTGCGACCTACTGCTCCCCTTTTCTTTCCCAAGACTTACTCAGTCGAGTGTTTGTTGTGACGGAGAGAGGTCCTGTGCTCCAGAAGTGTGAGAGGTCAGCTAGCACCCAAGCTCCACTAGTACAGTTGCCCAGTGCTCCCACCTTAGTGGTGATACACCGCTTTCATACACTAGTATTTCCTTTTTGTATTATCCTAGTTTTAAGAGCTTAGTTAAGGTGTTTTTCCTAGGCGTAAGTATTTAGCTCTTATGTGAGTGAGTGAGTGCGATCTCATTAATTTGATTTTAAATTGTAACGTTAAATTTATTTTTGTAATCAATAAATTTAACAGTTCTTTTTCTTGAGCTTAATGTAAACTCTTGTATCATTTCTCCATAATTAAGCTTATTTTCCATATAGCTTCTAGCTTGCATAAACGTTTGCCTTTCATAACTGGTACTTAGACCAGTCTCGTATTAAACTTAAAATCCGTTGTGCCTTCTAGGAGTTAAGCATCAGCAAGAACCTGATGTTAGTATTAGTTATTTATTGTCAGGGGTGAAGTAACTTTCTCCAGAGGCTACAGTACTAATGAACAGCAATTGAGTGATTAGTCTCTGCTGTGTACTGTCGAGAAAGTTTATAAATTCTCGTTCTTAGAGAATCGTTGCTTGATTTAGCAATACAATCATTGTCCCTGCTCTTTAATATTATTGAATATTATTATCAATTTAAATAATATTTAGCATATATTTCAAAAACCCCGTGATTATTTAAAAAAAAAAAACCGTGACAATTGGCGACCTCAATCCAGGATATTAACTCCTAGCTCTAAAGCTATTCACGAGATAGTGCTCACTCGTTCATATTTAGGTATTTATAATTAAAGTTTATAGGCACAAGTTTACTGGTGTTTACCATTAATTTAGCAAGTGAATTTTGCTTTATTAATCCATAGAGTACTTAACTCTATTTAGTACTTTATTTTTGGTAACGCCACACGATTTTATTCGCTCCTGGGAAGTCGCCATACCCATTGTGTTAATTATTGAGTCTTCCCAGTCATTTGCATTTTTGCTTTATTTTTGCCAGTTAACTAGATAAGACTGGTCACCACTAGCTTGTGTCTGTACTCTTTACTTGTGTTTATTAGTATTCGTTTGCGAAGCAGTCAGTACTCAGTTTCGGTTTGCTTAGTAAATTAGCGTCATGGCTACCACCATATTTTTACAGGAAGCCAAAGATATGGGTCTTACAGACCCAACCGAAATTAAAGAGTATATACTCTCACGGCATAATCAGGAGCAGCAGCGTGAGAATGATGCCCGTGAAGAGCGTAAGATTCAGCGCGAATACGAGCGAGAACAGCGCGAACAACGTGGATGAGAGCGTGCATATGAACAAGAGCAGCGTGAGAAAGAGCGCGAATACGAGAGTGAACGACATGAACGCGAGTGAGAACAACGCGAATACGAGCGAGAACAACGCGAATACGAGCGAGAACAACGCGAATACGAGCGGGAACAACGCGAATACGAGCGTGCCGAACGTGAGGCATGAGAAAAACATGAACTTGAAGTGCTGAAGCTCCAGCGAGATTCCTTGGCTTCAGACACGTCTGGTGCAGTTGGTCCAAGCTCCAAGAGCGTTCTCCCTGCACATGTCCTGGCGACCCCACGCATCAAGCTTCCTTCATACAAGGAAAGCGAGCGAATCGAGCCGTACATAGCTCGTTTTGAGGACATGGCAGACATGTATCAACTGGATGAGGCAGCTAAGCGGCTTCAGTTTCTTAGCCTATTTGAGGGCCCTGCCCTCGATATTCTCCACAGAATTCGTGGAGACAATCTCACATATGAGATGATGAAAGCTGCACTCATTAAGGCATATGGTCTCACAGTAGACGACGCCAAAGTTCAGTTCATGCGAGCTCATCTCCAAGACAAGGAGACAGCTGTTCAGTTCCTTGATCGTCTCACAGCTTACTTAAATGGGTGGATGGAGAAAGATGAAACTCCTTCCACGCGTGAGGGGATAATTAACCTTATGCTGTGTACACAGCTAGAGAGGTCGTGGCCTGCTGAGCTCATAGCACTGCTTAAGATCTGCCAGGTGAAAGATGCCAGCCAAATGGCAGAAAAGGCTGACGCATTCTTTACTGCATACGGGTATCAAACTCGTAAGCAAAACACCTGGAGCAGAAAAGATACTGCCAAGTCTGGGAAGCCGTCTCAGACTGAATCCCAGCACCAAGGCCGTTCTCAGAGTAATGGGCAAGGTCCAAAACCACAGTGGAAGGACCAAGGGCAAAACACTCACAAACCTGAGTGGAAGAGGTACAACAAGTACCCTAACCAGCAGCAGTATCAGCCACGCAATCGACCTTTGGGACAAACTTTTTCACCACCAGCTCAAAAGAAGCAGGAAGCGAATGCAGCCTTCATTCCTCAGCAGCAGCATGGTGGTCACGTCCCTACCAGTATGGGTACTTCCCCATAGTTCATTAGTCCCACAGTGACAGTGAACCCCCCTCCACAGATGGCCAATGTTCCATCTCCTTCTAAGTCACAAGGCACAATGTTTGCCGCATCAATTCAGCAGCCTCATGAGTGGCTAGCTGCTTCCTCCACAGGCCCTCCCACAGGTGACAGTACCTTCCTTGTTCAGCCAGGGTTTGTGGGAGGCATTCCTGTGAAGGTCCTGAGAGATAATGGTTCCTCAGGTTGCTCTGTCAAGCAGAGTCTAGTTCGGCATGAGCAGTATACAGGTCGACAGATCCATGCAAACCTTATTGATGGATCAGTGAGATTGTTCCCTGAGGCATGTATCCAGGTGGCATCTCCATTTTATACTGGTACGACACTTGCAGTTGTCGTGCCAGAACCTCTATTTGACCTTATAGTAGGTAACATTCGTGGTGTCAAGGATAGTTGCACCAAACATGACACTACTCAGACTTCGGCTGCTGCGGTAACACAAGCCATGGCTGAGGCTCCAGACTGTGTCACCCTAGTGATCACTGAATCGCCGCAAGATCTGATGTGTAGTCAACTTGTTGTACAAGAACAACATTCTGACCCAACACTTGCTGCCGTGCGGAACAAACAAAAGGGCCGAGTGATTAAGTATTCACGGGGAGGTCGAGCCAAGTTCCTTCGCAAACAAGGACAGCTCTACCATGAGTCACGAACACCCGAGGGTGAGGTTCGACTGCAGTTTGTCGTTCCCGCCAAGTACCGCCCAGCAGTGTTACAATGGGGTCATTGTTCAGTCTCAGGAGGTCACATGGGCAAAAGGAAGACCCAGGGTCGTATCCGAGCTGACTTTTTCTGGCCAGGGATGGGACGAGACATAGATAGTTTTGTCCGTTCCTGCAGTGTGTGTCAAAGTAACACCACTAATCAGGGACATGCCCTTCCTGTGCCGTTCGTAACCACACCTATAATCTCTAAGTCAGTTGAGAGACAGGATAGTGGTGAAGTGAGTGTAGACCTGACGTCTCACTTGTTGGCCCCACAGGACACAGTATGTCCAGGGCCTGTACGTACATATTATGTACCGTAGGTTAAGGGGGAAGTTCGAGAGAGAACTTCGCAGAGGCGACTCGAGGCTATGGAAGACCCGAGTTTGCACAAGGATTCTCAGCTCCCCGGTACTAATATAAGTACTGTAGGTTAAGGGGGAAGTGAGAACTCCGCAGAGGCGACTCGAGGCTATGGAAGACCCAAGTTTGCACAAGGATTCTCAGCTCCCCGATATTAATATAAGTACTGTAGGTTAAGGCACAGGTTGAGGACCCGTGTGCAGTTCGAGGCTATGGAAGACCCGAGTTTGCACAAGGATTCTCAGCTCCCCGATATTAATATAAGTACTGTAGGTTAAGGCACAGGTTGAGGACCCGTGTGCAGTTCGAGGCTATGGAAGACCCGAGTTTGCACAAGGATTCTCAACTTGCTGACAGTAATCGAGTGCTATAATTAATGGCGACCTTGAATGTACGAAGCTTAGGCTGTCACTTGTATTTTTCAGCTAGAGCATACTTTTTGTAGCATGTACTGATTGCTAGGCAGAGAGAGTAATTGTAATAAGAATTTTTGTCCCATTGACATTTTTGATGCTCCACCTCAATTGATTTTGCAGGTACAGCAATGGGCGTAGCAGTTTTGCTGTGCGGGCCAGCTGATCGTCTGCCGCACGCTGCTGCCTCTTCTCCTCTGCCTTCGTCGTCGTCATATTATTTACTGTCATTTTACACGTAGGTACAGCTACACTACAACTGTCACATCTACACCGTGTATTACATACACCACGCTACACAACAATTAGTTGTCAGTGTAAATGTAGCGAATTTTCGCTCAGTTTGACCTGAGTACAGGATTTTCACCGTCGTCACGGAGTTTTTCCCTCAAGCTTGCTTCTGTTAACGTAAATACGAGTTTTTTTTCGCTCACTGGCGACTGCGACTTTCTCCTGTAGCAGGATAGCACACACACCACAGTGTGAATCTTGTGTGACTGAGTTAGGATGTGTACATATATATATATATCCACAAATTTTTTCCCATAAGGGAAAAATTTAATTTTGTAGGGTCGTAATGTCACGAATCAAATTCGCGACATTTCCCTTTTGTGAGAAGCCACGAACTATTAGTGGAAAACTCACTGTTTATCGTTCAGTTAACCGCTCATTCGGACGGAAGCTTTGTCAAATCAATTTTTCAGTGTCATACGTTATCGTCTTTGCATGAGACATTAGTGCTTCCGCTGAGCGATTTGTTTTGGGCACGTTTCTCTCACTCGACCGTTAAAAAATGCAGCCTACTGCTCCCCTTTTCTTTCCCAAGACTTACTCAGTCGAGTGTTTGTTGTGACGGAGAGAGGTCCTGTGCTCCAGAAGTGTGAGAGGTCAGCTAGCACCCAAGCTCCACTAGTACAGTTGACTAGTGCTCCCACCTTAATGGTGATACACCGCATTCATCGACTAGTATTTCCTTTTTGTATTATCCTAGTTTTAAGAGCTTAGTTAAGGTGTTTTTCCTAGGCGTAAGTATTTAGCTTTTGCGTGAGTGAGTGAGTGCGATCTCATTAATTTGATTTTGAATTGTAACGTTAAATTTATTTTTGTAATCAATAAATTTAACAGTTCTTTTTCTTGAGCTTAATGTAATGTAAACTCTTGTATCATTTCTCCATAATTAAGCTTATTTTCCATATAGCTCCTAGCTTGCAAAAACGTTTGCCTTTCATAACTGGTACTTAGACCAGTCTTGTATTAAACTTAAAATCCGTTGTGCCTTCTAGGAGTTATGCATCAGCAAGAACCTGATGTTAGTATTAGTTATTTATTGTCAGGGGTGAAGTAACTTTCTCCAGAGGCTACAGTACTAATGAACAGCAATTGAGTGATTTGTCTCTATTGTGTACTGTCGAGAAAGTTTATAAATTCTCATTCTTAGAGAATCGTTGCTTGATTTAGCAAGACAATCATTGTCCCTGCTCTTTAATATTATTGAATATTATTATCAATTTAAATAATATTTAGCATATATTTCAAAAACCCCGTGATTATTTTATAAAAACCCCGTGACAGGCTTGCACACTAATCCCCCTTGATAAGAATCCAGAATGTAAGCCCATCAGTGGGTGAAGTCTTAGTACGGATTATATGAAAATGCATCATACAGTTGATGAAAGATGATGTTAAGCAGGCGGATGGCAACCTCCAAGTGTGTGCAGGCCAGCAGGCAGGAGGTGAGGCAGCAGTTCATTCCATGAGGAAAATATATGAGGAGAAGGACTGTCAGGCAATACTACTAGTTGATGCCTCAAATGCATTTAGTTTCATCAACCGAGGGGCAAGGCTGAACAACATCAAGGTTAAATGCCCTTCATTTGCCCACTATGTGGAAAGCACCTACAAAGAACCAGCAGACCTCTACATTGTGGGTAAGACAGCTGCTCACGATGTTGGTGTAATCCAGTCCACAGAAGGAACTACCCAAGGGGACCCCGTTGCCATGGCTATGTACGCCCTGGCTAAGACAGTGCTGCAACAACAGATCAAATACGAAGCCACCAATGTAAAACAAGAAGCCTATGCAGATAATCTCACAGATACTGGGAAGGGGGAAGATGTGAGGAAATGGTGGGACCTTGTAACATCTTATGGCCCTGAAACAGATTATTACCCTAATGCACACCAGTCCATCTTGATCGTGACACCAGCTTACCATCAAGATGCACAGGAGGGCTTTAGAGATACAAACGTGATAGGGACTAAAGAAGGCCAGAGGCATCTAGGTGCTCTGATTGAAATCAATGAGGTCCAAGAACACTATGTGAGTGATAAAGTAAAGACATGTGTGGAAAAAATACATGTACTATCCAAACATGCAATAACAGAACCCCATGCAGTATACAGCGCATTTACATATGGAGTAAAGCAAAGATGGACCTTCGTGATGCGAACGATCTTCGACATCGAGTTGCTGCTACAACCACTGGAGGATGCTCTCTGGGAACCATTCCTCCCATCACTGACCAATGACCACATTCCCACACCACAAGAGAGGGATCTTCTAGCACAACCATCTAGGATGGGAGGCCTTGGCATTATAAATCCAGGAACCATGGCAAGCTACGAACACAGAAATTCACTTAGGCACACCGAATCCCTATCACAGAAGATTTGCGCCCAGGCTGAGACGTGTGAAATCGACTACCAAAGGAAAAATGACATAAAGACAAAGATACGCAATGAGCGAGAAACAAGACAAAAGGACCAGCTGCAGCACATAACCGAACATCTGACGCCAAACCAGTTCTTAAAGAGTTGAAATGGCACAGGAGGTTGGGCCATCAAACTGGCTGACAACCCTGCCTCTAAGGGCAAAAGGCTTCCACTTCAACAAACAAGAATTTACTGACGCCACAGCCTTGAGAAATGGGTGGTCAATTGAGAACCTATCTTAACACTGTGCCTGTGGCACTTTCTTTGATGCAAACCATGCAAGAATGAGGCTTTGTTTGCATACAACATGATGAAGTGCGCGACCAATGGGTGGCCAATTGAGAGCCTATCTCAACACTGTGCCTGTGGCACTTTCTTTGATGCAAACCATGCAATGGTTTGCAAGAATGAAGCTTTGTTTGCATACAACATGATGAAGTGCGCGACCTCACGGCGAAAATGCTACAGGAAATATGCCATGATGTCACCATAGGGCCAGCTCTGCTACCTCTACTCGGCGGGCACTTCATCCACAGAACAGCAAATACATCAAATGATGCAAGAGTGGACGTCAGTGCTCGAGGTTTCTGGACACGTGGGCAGAGGTCTTTCTTTGACATTAGGATATTTGATCCTATGGCATCATGCCATCATGAACTGTATCTCGGGGCTGCACATAAAAGTAATGAACAAGAATAAAAATGAAACTACCAAAAAAGACTCCAACATGTGGATCACGGTCGATTCACGCCCCTTGTGTTCACAACATCAGGTGAGGTGGGTCCAGAGGTGGCGAGATTCTACTCAAGACTGGCAGAGGTTCTTTCTGAGAAGAAGCGTCAACCCCAGAGTTCTGTTACGGCCTGAATGAGATGTCGACTGTCATTCTCCCTCGTGAGGTCTGCACTCCTATGCCTCAGGGGCACAAAATAATCAGCCCTCAGGCCAGTCTCTTAGACGGGTATGGATTACGAAGCTACTGTGGTCGAGTTGCATAGACCGGTGACTCCAATAGATTAATGTCTTTCTTAACACAGTAATGTTAATAAATAAATATAAAGTAATAAAAGTAGTAGTAGATGGTTGGTAACCACAGCCGTTGGCGTGCTTGGGGTCAACGGACCGTAATATCAGGGTTAGTGTTAACCTTAACATTACAACTCCAAATGGTGAATGGATTACGAAGGTTGGTTTTGATCTTCACAATATAATCCCAAATGGATGGAGGTAATACGGTATACAAAAAAAGCAGCAGCAGCAACAGCGGCATCATCATCATCATCATCATCATTGGCAGTAGTAGTCGTATTACTATTGTTGTGACTATTATTATTGTTATTATTATTATTATTATTATTATTATTATTATTATTATCATCATTATGATGATGACGATGATGATGATGACGATTATAATCATCATTATTATTATTATTTTTATTATTATTATTATTATTATTATTATTATTATTATTTTTATCATTATTATTATTATTATTATTATTATTATTATTATTATTATTGATGGAGTGTGTGGTGAAATGCTGAAGCATGGGGGAAAGATAGTAGTAGAATGGATGTGGAAGATGTGCAGATTGGCCTGGGAGGAAGGTAGAGTCCCGGAGGATTGGAAGTCAGGTATAATTGTTCCCTTGTACAAAGGGAAAGGGGAAAAAGAAGTGTGTGGTAATCATAGGGGCATTTGTCTTCTTAGTATAACAGGAAAAGTGTATGGTAGGATACTTATTGACAGAGTTAGAGAAAGAACAGAGGAATTAGTTGGAGAAGAACAGGGAGGCTTTAGAAAGGGAAGAGGTTGTGTAGATCAGATATTCATTCTTAGATCTTTAGTGGAAAAGTTTCTAGAGAAGGAAAAGAAGTTGTATGCGGCTTTCATGGATTTGGAGAAAGCATACAACAGGGTGGATAGACAAAGATTGTGGAAAGTATTAAGAATATATGGAGTAGATGGGAAGTTGTTGAATGCTCAGTGCGTGTGGATGGTGAACTAAGTGAATTTTTCTCTTTGAAGGTTGGGTTGAAACAGGGATGTGTCATGTCTCCATGGTTGATCAATCTGTACATGGATGGGGTAATAAAAGAGGTACAAGGTAGGGTAGTGGATGTTGGAGTGGCCCTGGTGAGAGAGGATAGTGTTTGGAAACTCCCTGTACTATTGTTTACAGATGATACTGTGTTGTTGAGTGAAGACGAAGGGGAGCTGCAAGGCTTGGTGGATGAGTTTGGGAGAGTGTGTAAGAAACGGAATCTAAAGGTGAATGTAGGGAAGAGTAAAGTGATGGTCTTTGAGAAAGGTGAAGTCAGTGAATGTACAGCGAGGTTGGATGGTGAGGAATTGGAAAATGTGAGTACGTTTAAGTACTTGGGTAGTGTGATGAGTAAGGATGGAGGTTTGGAGGGAGAAGTGCTTGCAAGGGTACAGCAGGGAAGAAAGGTTGCTGGTTCTTTGAAAACAGTGATAAGAAACAGGGAAGTGAGCATGGAAATGAAAAAGTTACTACATGACAGTATTGTGATACCAACTGTAACGTATGGAAATGAAGCTTGGACATTGTTGGAAGGACACAAGTCAAGAGTGAGAGCAGTGGAAATGAGTTATTTAAGAGGAGCCTGTGGAGTCACATGGAGAGACAGGCTGACGAATGAGGATATAAAGGAGCGTTGTGGTGTTGATGTGGATGTGATAGGAAGCGTTATGAGGAACACACTGAGGTGGTTTGGCCATGTGGAGAGGATGGAGGGTGAAAGACTGACGAAGAGAGTGTACAGTATGTGAGTGAGGTGGAGGGGGGAAGAGGGAGGGGGAGGCCGAGGATGAGATGAAGGGATGGGGTGGAGAGGTATTTGAGAGAGGGGTGTGTGAGTTGGGAGCAGGGCAGTGAAATGGCAGGGGACAGGACGACGTGGAGGCGATTTGTTTGTGGCCACCCCAAACGGGATTGAGGCGTCTGGCAATAGATAGATAGATAGATAGACCATTACTATTATTAACTCTGACACTACGAGAGATCCTTCCTAATTCACTAACATCGTCTGGGGGGAGAAAGATTAAACTGACGTCCCCTAAGTAACGAGGTTAGGCGTGTGTGTGTGTGTGTGTGTGTGTGTGTGTGTGTGTGTGTGTGTGTGTGTGTGTGTGTGTGTGTGTGTGTGTGTGTGTGTGTGTGTGTGTGTGTGTGTGTGTGTGTGTGAATTAAATATTATAACCGGGCATTGTGTCAGTTTACATGGAGGGGAGAGGGACGGCAGGAAGGGAGAGAAGATGGATGAATGACACTAGAGAGGGAGAGAGAGGATAAACTAAGGATGGAACAGGAAAGATAATGGAAAGGAGAGAGAAAAAATGTTGAAAAAGGTAGGTCATTCACATTTTCAGAGTCGAGATAATTCTGATAATGTATTCCAGTTAGTGCCAGACAATTTCTTTCACCTGTGAAAGTCACACTATTCCAGCTGGCACTAAATGATTTTATTCTGCCAAGAGTGACCTTCAGCGCAATGTGCGGTGGCTCAATCGGTACACAGGTGGCCTGCAGTCCTACTGGACCCAGGTTCAAATCTCCGCTGGGGCAGGGAACAGTTTAAGGATCTGAATTTCATGTAAAAGCAGACTTTACCGATCTGCCAGAAGACCCGCCGACATGTCGTAAAAATACCCCCGCTAATACCAATACAGCAGTTCTGTATGAGACAGCCCTTGCATGTATTCAATATGGAAGGTGGGTGTTAGCGCCGAAGTGGTGACATGTAGAAGTGTATGATATGTAAGAGGACAACTGGGGCTTGGGAGCAGGCTGTGAAGCCTATGCCCAGAGTCGAGCACATAAAAAAAAAAAAAAAAATCTTGTTACGTCCATACGAGGTGGTGGATGGTGGCGACTATCATCCATTCACTTGATATAGTGTTGTTCTTCTTCCTTCATCTTTTATCATTCTGCCCTTTTCTCTCTTTCTCTTTTATCTCCCAACCGTCCTGTCACCTTTTATTCCTGTGCTTTTCACTTCAGGTGGCTCTACCCTCTGTTTTCCACAACAGGTGACTTTACACTGAGTGACAAGCCAATGAAACCATTTACATTCCCGGCTGGTAACCATACGGCCAATTAACGGAATGATGTGGAGCCTACTATGGCGTCAATGTTAAACAGATTGAGAGACGCAAATGCAGCATCCTTCCAGGAACAAAACGTCCACAGTTCTCCTCGCGCCTCGCTGTAGCACGGCACTGCCGGCCTCATGGGAACCATGGTTCATTGTAAGGGACGCCCCTGCAGGGGTTGTTGTTTGTCTGTAGTTGATGAGTCTGCTCCAACAGACAGACCGGGGATACTTAACAACTTCCATACGATATTCACTTACTTAAGTTAGGAAAGACCTCATGTGTTGAAGGGGTTAATGAAGTCGGTATTTAACTTTTGCAGTGCTAATGTCCCTCCTGTGATGGCAAAAAAAAAAAAAAAAAAAAAAATAAAAAAAAAAAAATTTTCGAGAAGAAACGATTGAGGGAAATGCAAGAACAATATAAAGGGATGGTTCAGTGAAAAATGAAGAAAATTAGAGAGGAGCGCGTGGGAACTGAGACTGCAAACTGTAAATTAACCGAGAAATTGAGTTGGAAGAAAAAAGACTGAGGGATAATTTGAAAACATTAAGCATAATAATAAGGAAATTAAAAGCGAAAGACGACGAAGAGGAGGAGGAGAAATGATTAACACTTTCAATACTGCAATATCTTTTTTTGTAGTTTATATTAACTGCACCTGGTTATTTCATTCACTTTAAGTCAACTGTCAATGAATGGTTACATGAATACTAACTATAACTCCTCTTGTTCAAAATCTCTTTCCTAACCTGAATAGAGTCGTCTGAGGAGAAAAAAAACTACAGTAGTAATATGTCGCCCGACTGAATAATTTATGTTAATGAAGGAAAACAGGAAGGAAAGAAAATGAAAGGCATGCCATGAAAACAGAATTATGTGAAGGATGGAAAGGGAAAACACACCAGATTAATGAAGGCCAAAAGCGGGAAGAAAAGATAAGAGTTGAAACGGGTGAAAAATGAAGGTACGGTTGAATGATGACAGTATAAAAGGTCGATAAATTATTAATTCATACACAGGAATTAATGGAAGAAGCATAAAGTAACAAAGGAGGACGACACAAGGACATCATTATCCAAATCCAAACTTGCAAACTGGAACATTTGTCGAATTAACCTGCCAAATATTTAACTTCAGCCTTAACTCCCTGCACTGCATTTAAAAAATTATTATTCTATTTGCTCCACTTCTGGACGATCTCATTTAGCGATGGAGAAATCCTTCAGGGAGGAGTTTCGTAAGAATTTCCGTTAAATTTTGAGTGATCATGTAATATTTGTTATTTCCTGAAAGAAACTGCAATGCAGTCTTGATTCTGGCTACATAGTGCGGATGATATTACCATACCTCGCACTAGCACATCTCACACCGCCACACCTCAAACTAGCACACCTCACACTAGCAAACCTCACACTTCCACACCTCACACTGCCACACCTCATAGTAGCACACCTCACACTACCACACCTCACACTACAACAACTCACACTGCAACACTTCATACTACCAGATCACACCGTACATTGTCGCACCTCATACTACCATATACCATACAGCCAAACGTACACTCCTCACATAGCCACACCTTAAACTGACACAGCACGCTACCCTACTTCGCACCACCACACCTCACGCTATCACAATTCACATTGCCACACCTCACATTCTTAGTTCTATTACTGCGTTATTTTACACCGACACACTCGGTACTGCCATATCATAATATACTGTATTATAAACACCGCCACGCTGCACACCGCCACACTACACACTTCCACATCTCACGCATCCAAACCTCACATTAACACACTATAGTCGGACGCACAAATTATTCAAAAGAACTTCTAATCACTAATCAGGATATCGAAAGTGTAAAGTTAAGTTAAACAGACTCTGCCTCAGTAATTCTTTTTCAGGTAGTCACATCTTCCTAATGGATGAGTGAATTAAGTGTCTGGATTACCTCATTATTCTTTCTCGCAGTTATTCGTCAGTACAATCAATGTTTTCTGTCACTACTATTCTTAGCGCCCCCATTCTCACGACTTTCCCTTTCTTTTATTAAATCATTCTCTCTCTCTCTCTCTCTCTCTCTCTCTCTCTCTCTCTCTCTCTCTCTCTCTCTCTCTCTCATGTTCTTGATGCTCTTGCTTATGCTGTTGCTCGAACCCTGGTCCATCTGATCGAGCAGACCCGTCGACTGCAGGCAAGCAAGTGCTCCTATGAGGCTGTCCCGCAGGTTTCCTACACCGTTGGTGTTTGCGTCATAGTGTGCCATATGCTTTACACTGCTCCATTGTGTGTTACTTTGTGTGGGCCTATTCTACAAGCTGGTCACGTGTCATATGATTCCACTGAAACCAAATCTGTGTTGGTAGCTAAGGAAGGCTGGGTGCTGTCCTGTTCTTAGCTGGATGAACTCGATCACTTCTTTAAAGACACTTTCGCTTCATACTCTAGTATTCTCTTGTATTTTTTCACTCTCTGTCTTTCATTTCCTCTCATTCTACGACTACACTTCCTTCTCGTGATTCTCGGTTTTCTTTCCTCACGTTACAAGACTTTTTCTTTCTTTTCTCTTGGTTTACGACTGTATTTTTTCCTAACTGCATGCCATTTTTTTTATTCAAGTATTTTTTTCTTTTCACGCCTTTCTCTTTATCACTTTATGTATACCTTTCACTTAAACTCTCTCTCTGTTCATGCCATTCTTTCCTTCTCTCATTCCATGCTTTTATTTTTTTCTCCATGATTCTTTCTCTTTGTATTGTTCTTTTTCCACAACTTTCATATTCCCTCTTTCTATGGCACTTTCTTTTTCTTTCTTTCGATGGCTTAATTTCTGTTGGTCTTATTCTAACGCTTATATCTCCCTTTCTTTTTACTGTATATCTTTCTCTTCTTTTCACAATTCAAGACTATCTTTTACCTCCTTCTTACTTTTTTCAGTGCTTTTCTTTTTCTATCATTTCACGCCTTTTTCTTTCTTTCATCCCACGGCTTTCGTTACATTTCTCTGTCATCTATTATCCTTTTTTTTTTTTTTTTTTGTCCATTACTTTCTTTTGTCCATTTCTCTTTTCATTCTTAATTTTACGACTTTATTTCTCTCTCTCTCTCTCTCTCTCTCTCTCTCTTCCAGGTTCTCCCTTTCTCTTATTGTATTTCGCCGTTTTCTCTCTCCCTGCCTGTTACTAATTTTCTTTCCAATATTGTTATTCCATTTGTATTTTTTGCACTATTTCGTTCTGTTATTATTATTATTATTATTATTTATTATTATTACACTTAATATATTATTATTATTATTATTATTATTATTATTATTTTAAATATTATTATTATTATTATTATTATTATTTTCCTAGACCGAGTTACATTATATTATGTAAACGAGAGTAGATTATATTAAGTGAGGCAATACAAAATGATATTACGCTTCAAAATTAGGTTATGTCTCACCAGGTTAAATAACGTGTAGAGTCAGCTTTTACTATTTTGAAGGTTGGGTTCATTTGGGATGTGTCAAAATATTAGTTACTCAGCACAACTTACACTGTTATCTGGGGAAGCAGGTAAATACACATCTTGGTTTCGTTTTTCATCTGCTTACTCCTTTTTTCCATATCCGGTACACTTTTCACTTTGGTGTCATTCCTTTACCACTTCACCGCTTCACTTCAAGCTTGGTACAGTTGTTCTTTGGGCAAATACACCCACACATCTTTTTCTCTATCTATCTATCTATTGCCAGACGCCTCAATCCCGTTTGGGGTGGCCACAAACAAATCGCCTCCAAGTCGCCCTGTCCCCCGCCATTTCACTCCCCTGCTCCCAGCTCACACCCCCCTCTCTCATATACCTCTCCACCCCATCCCTCCATCTCATCCTCGGCCTCCACCTCCCTCTTTCCCCCTCCACCTCACTCACATACACTCTCTTCGTCAGTCTTTCACCCTCCATCCTCTCCACATGGCCAAACCACCTCAGTATGTTCCTCATAACGCTTCCTATCACATCCACATCAACACCACAACGCTCCTTTATATCCTCATTCGTCAGCCTGTCTCTCCATGTGACTCCACAGGCTCCTCTTTAATAACTCATTTCCACTGCTCTCACTCTTGACTTGTGTCCTTCCAACAACGTTCAAGCTTCACTTCCGTACGTTAGAGTTGGTATCACAATACTGTCATGTAGTAACTTTTTCACTTCCATGTTCACTTCCCTGTTTCTTATCACTGCTTTCAAGGAACCAGCAACCTTTCTTCCCTGCTGCACCCTTTCAAGCACTTCACCCTCCAAACCTCCATCCTTACTCATCACACTACCCAAGTACTTAAACGTACTCACATTTTCCAATTCCTCACCATCCAACCTCGCTGTACATTCACTGACTTCACCTCTCTAAAAGACCATCACTTTACTCTTCCCTACATTCACCTTTAGATTCCGTTTCTTACACACTCTCTCAAACTCATCAACCAAGCCTTGCAGCTCCCCTTCGTCTTCACTCAACAACACAGTATCATCTGCAAACAACAGTACATCTTTTTCCATTTCTTTTATTTGGGCATATTTAAAGTATTTATGGAGTCAACAGTCAAACTGCCCAACGACTCAAATTTGGGATCCTATGTTCATCATGGCAATTTGCACAGAAAGACGTTTGTGAGGTATGGCTGTATGGAGACCATCCTGTTTTCCCTTGTAAATGTTGGCAACCTTTACCTCATTAGTATGTAGGGTCTTTAAAGAAAGATGGAACGTGACATTTTCAAAAATTAACACGAGCAAAGATAGGAAACCCAGGGCACTAACCTACGAGCATGACTATTACAGGCTAATTGGCGGAAGCCTGTACACTTGTACCGCTCCAGTAAAGTACCGTTCCAGCAAAATCTTACACATGGGGACCCTGGCCATTAGTGGGCTAATCAGACTGTTAGGTCAGGTTGGGTAAGACTAGGGCATATTAAAAAAATTACATAAGGTTAACGAACAATAATATTACAAGCCAACTAAATTATGTTTGCTCATTTTAGGTCAGAGTGGGTTAGGTCCATAATAACACTGAGAAGGCTGGGAAAGTTAGGTTAGTTAAAACTTGACTATTTTCGAGTAAATGAACTATGTATGATAAAATTAATTGGTGTAACACATTAGCAGTACGAGACAGCATCTGATTATATAATCACATTACAAGAGTTTAGGATTTATTAGATTATCCCTTGGCTAGAGTATTGTAGACAAGCTAAATCTGAATTATATAATGCTAAGGAAGTAACGCACAGTGATATTAAGGGGCAGCATTAGCGTGTGCTTCTACCAGCGTAAAATTCCCGTGGAGAGAAGGGGAACAGAGCACCAGGGTGGAATATTAGATCAGACCATAAGTGGATGGGGTCAGGCAGGGTGTAGGGCCAGAGCCTCCTTAGTATTACCCGCCATGCACGATTAGCCTCCCATTGCCATGCTTAATTCCACACCCTTACTGCCTTTGCCCACGTCCTGTGTGGGAGTGGGAGTGAGGGCGTGTTGGGAGTGGTGTGTGATAGTAGGGGGAAAAGAAAGAGAGGGGTGGTAGGTGGGAATGGGAATGGAGGATGAAGGAGCGAAAAGAGAGTGACACAGGTGAAAGTGCAATATGGACTGGTGTGAGTGGGAGATGGAGTGGAGATAAAAAGTAGTGGCAGAGTGGCAGTGGTAGATGTGAGAGTGGTAAGTGTGAGAGTGGAGTGAGTGGGAGTGAAGTAGGAATGGTGGAACTGAATGAGAATGAGTGAAACTGGAATCCTGA
Organism: Coenobita brevimanus; assembly: GCF_032717465.1. Classification (NCBI taxonomy): domain Eukaryota; kingdom Metazoa; phylum Arthropoda; class Malacostraca; order Decapoda; family Coenobitidae; genus Coenobita; species Coenobita brevimanus. Next base: position 41,597,251 of record NC_136991.1, read on the forward strand.
AACACACACACACACACACACACACACACACACACACACACACACACACACACACACACACAAGTATACAAATATATATACGTATGTATGTATGAGAAAAAGAGAGAGAAAGAAAGTCAAAGATGGAGAGAGTAAGTACGAGAATGACGGAAGTAAATAAATGATGAGAACTGTAAAAGAAAATGAGGCGAAAGACGGAAGCAGGAAATGAGCAAGGAAGAAAGCGAAGAAGAGAACCGAGGAAGATGAAGCCGGGAAATAAAGAAATGATGAGAACTATAGAAGGAAATGAAGGGGAGGCATGGAAGGAGGAAAGGAGAGACATTTGGGAGGGATGTAAAAAGACAGAAAAAAAGACACAAAAGGAGGTAAAAAGAGAAAGGAGGAAACAGAATCGAAAGAAAACGAAGATAAAGAGAAGAAAGAAGGATAAACAGGGAAAAGTAAGAAGGCAGGGAGATAGGAAATAAATAAAAGGAGGGAAGGAGGGAGCGGGGGAAGAGAGTTGAGAAGAATGAAAGGAAAACAGTGTAAAAGAAAGGTGGATATAAACAGACACTGAGAACAGGGAAGATGTATAGGAGAAAAAAGGGGTAGAAAAGTGAGAAAGAGGCGGTAATGAGAGAGAGGAGGAAGAGAAAGAAGACAAAAATGCGAAGAAAGAGAAAAGAAATTGAGATAGGGGAAAAAAAAAAAAAAAAGGGAAAGAAGAGAAAAACTAGAAGATTAAAAGAAAAGGGCGAAAAAAAGGAAGTCAACAAGAGTGAAAAAACGGAAGTTGAAAGGAGAAAGGGAGTAAAGGATGAAGATAGGGAGGCGAGAATGATGTAAACCAGAAAAACCGAGAGGGAAGAAAGAGGAGGAGAAAAGCAAGAACATGACGGAAGAAGAAGAGAATAACAGATGCGTGAGGATAGAAACGAGAGAAGAAGACTGGGAACACCAAAGAAGGAAGGAGAAAAGAAATCAAGAAGAGAAAACAGGAAGGAGCAAAAGACATGGAGAGAAGGAAGACAAGAGAAAAGAAAACAAGAAGAAACGAAAATAAGGAAAATAGGATCAGAGGGAAGAGAAAAAGAAGACGAGGAGAGAGAGACAACAGATGGGATAAAAAGACATGAAAAAGAAACAGTGAAGTGAAAAAGAAGACTGGGAAGAGAATAGAAAGAGAGTGAAAAGAAAAAGAAGGAGGGAAAAGAGGAGAACGGAGAGGAAAATTATCGAAGAGGAAAAGAAGACAAAGAGGAGAAAGGGACGATGAAGAGTAGACAAGAAGAGGAACAGCTTGAACGGGAAAACAAAAAGCAGAGAGAGAGAGAGAGAGAGAGAGAGAGAATGAATGCATGAAGGAAAGAGGGAAGAAAGGAAGGAAAAAAGGAAGAAAGGAAGGATGAAATATAGGACGAAAAGGAGACAGGAAGGAAGGATGGAAGGAAGGAGGGATGGATGGAAGGAAGAAAGTAGGACGGAAAGGAGGAATGAAAGAAAAAGGATGGAAGAATGAACGAATTAAGGAAAGAAGGAAACGTGGAGAGAAATAAATGATAATCGAAATTTCCAGAAAGCAAGGGCGTAATAAATTTTTTGTTAAATATGAGAAAGCTCAAACTAAAAGCATGGAGAGGAATAGAGTTAAGAGGAAGAAGGGAGGGAAGCAGGATAAAAGACAATAACAGCAAGGTGAAAAGGGTAAAAGTGATAGAAAGAAGAAACAAATGGTATATGATAAAGGAGAAGTAATGGAAAGATGGAAGGAAATAGAGAAATGAAAAATGGGTGGGAAGAAAGAGAAAACGAGAAATAAACTAGAGGGGCACTCAATGGAGCGCATTTCTCCGACAAGGGCAACGTAATTTCCAAACCACTCTACATAATGGGTTAGGTTTTCTCATCACTGATTAGGGTTTCGGAAAAAGTGTTTTCCGGATCCAGAATCTTTAATACGATCCGGATCGGTCCCAAAAGTTTACTTATTGTTCCCTGGGATATGGGCTATCTACCCACTAAATTTGATCCAAAATCTCTCTTAGTTTTCGAGTAATCCTGCAAACAAACAAACAAACAAACAAACACGCAAACAGGGGTGAAAACAAAGCTCTCCTTGTCGGAAGGAGGAGACGGAAGGAGGACGAAACCTTAGAAGACCAACGGACGAGAAGGAATGAAGAAAACGAAGGTAGAAGGAAGGAGGAAGAGGAAGAAGGAGGAGGAGGAGGAGGAAGAAAAAAAAGAATGAATTAGGAGGAGGAAAACTATAGGGAGACAAAAAAGCAGACGAAAATGGAAGGAAAGAAAGATCATCATTAAATGGAAATGGAGGAGGCAAAAGTGAAGGAACGGGAAAGGAAGAGGCGAAAGGAAAAGTTGGATACAGAAAGAACAGGAGAAAACACAGGAAAAAGGAGTAAAGAGAACAAAGAGGAGGGGTCAGAAGGAAGAAGAGGAGGAGACTGAAGAAAAGGGAGAGGGCGACGGAGGAGAAGGAGGTAGGCTAAAGGAAGAGGAGATACAATGATGAGAAAGTAAACGGAAATAAAAAAATAGGGAAGTAAAGGAAAGGAAGGTAAATGGAAATGAGGGAAAAGAGGAGAATATAGGACAAGGAGAAAGAACGTGAGAGGACAAATAAAGGAATAGGAAATATAAAGTATGAGGATAAATAAAGTAAGAAGAGAAATAAAGTAAGAGGATACAATGCATGAAGGAACAAAGTAAGAGGATAAATAAAGTAAGAAGAGACATTACGTAAGAAAAGTAAGAGGAACTAAAGTCCATCCATCCATCATCCAGTCCTATGTCGCCCCATGAGAAGCGTAGGAACCCGGGGCTAGGCAAGTTGGTCCTGACATTTAAGATGAGAGTGACCAGCCTCACTCATCCCTCTGTGGCATTACATGAGCAATAAACCCCAACCACCCCTTAGATATAACCTAAACAGGCTCAATCCGATTGGAGCACCTTAATTACCCACTAAACTACCAGGCGCCATAACCTGGTTATATGGTTACCACCCGGGGTAGTAAAAGGTTTCCTGATTTCCATTTGGCTTGTCACTCAGTATAGAGTCACCCATAGGCAGAATGAAGAGGAAAGAATGAAGGAAAGGTAGAAGAGGGAGTGTAAAGTCACCCGTAGCCAGAAGAAAGCGGAAAGAATAAAGAAGAGAAAAACAGAAGAGAAAGGAGAGCAGAGAGGAAAGGGCAGACACTCAAAAGCAGCACTACATCGAGTGAGTGGATGGTAAGCGCCTCCACCTACCACAAAAAGAGTAGAAATAAAGGGGAGAAATAAAATAGAGGCAGAAACAAAGTAAGAAAAGAAATAAAGGTTGAGGAAGAAAAAAGGATGAGAAGGAGGCTGAGGAAGAAGGAGAAAGGAAGGAGAAGACATAAGGAAAAGGAGGAAGGAAAGGGAAGAATGGAAAAGTAGGATGGAAAAGCAAGAGGAAGGAAGGAAGAAAAAGGAAAAATAAAGGAAAAGGGTGCAGAAGAGGAGGGACAATGAAAGAGGAGGAATGCCGTAAGAAAGAGGAGAATAAAAAACGAGGCGAGAAAGGTGAAATACAGGAAGAGGAGGCGGCAGGAGGAAGAGAAGGAGACAGGAGGAAATGGAGAAGACTAGAGGAAGAGGGAGGCAGGAGGACGAGGAAGTAGAGCGATTAATGGTGGAGACAAGATAACCACTAATAAAAAATAAATAAATAAATAAACAGGGAAAACGGAGATGAAACGAAACAGAGGTACGAAAAAAAAGCCTGAAAGACATAAGAGACATAGAGACGAGAATAGTTGGAGGGAAAATATAAACAATATAAAGAAAGAAAATGAATCAGGTGAAAAATAATATAAGAAAGAAGGAAAGGGCAGACTAAGAAAAAAAAACATGAAAGAATGGAAGAGGGAGTAGAATGATAAAGATTAAACAAGTGAAAAAAAAAAAAACAATGAAGGAAGTAGGAGGAAGAGGAGAAGAGAAAGAAAGCGAGTAAATGGTGCTGAAAATAATACGCAGAGAAGTGAGGCAATATATGAAGTGGAGTGAGAGAGAGAGAGAGAGAGAGGGGGGGAGGGGGGAGTGGAATGAAGAAGTGGAAGGGAGAAAAAGAAGGGAGAAAAAATGATGTGGGAAGTAGGGGGAAGAGAGAAATGGGAGAAAGAGAGGGGAGGGAGGAACAGAGGGGAACAAGGAGGAAGAGAGGGGAGGGAGAAGGATTGAAAGGGCAGGGGAAGCAAGGAAAAGTGGGAAAAAAGGGAGAGAGGGGAGGGCAGAAGAAAAAGAAAAAAGGATGGAAAAAATGAGATGGCAATGAGAGAAGGAAGGGAGGAAGGAAAGAAGAAGGAGGAGGGAAAGGAGTAAAAAAAAAATAAAAGGAAGAAGGAGGGAAGGAAGTGAGAGAAGGAAAGAAGAAAGGGAAGGAAAGAACGGAGAGGAAAAGAAGAAAGTAAGTGAACGAGTGGGAGGGGGGGAACAGGAAGACAGGGAACAAGAGGAGAAAGGAGAGAAGACAAGGGAGAAGAAACAGAGAATGAATGAAGAAAGAAGAAATGAAAAAGGGAAGGAATTACGAAAGCACAAAGAGAATGAGGGGATGAACGGAGAAAGAGGGAGAATATAGAGTGAGATGGAAGGAAAAGGGGCAAACATGGATATATGGGAGAAGAGGAGGATGGAAAAAATGGAAGGAACGAATACAGAAAAGTAAGGATAAGATGGAAGAAAGAAATACACGGTGAGGGCATATCCGATTTAACAAATATAGGAAAGAACGTAAAACAGGGAATGTAATAACTATATAAAAGAAAGAACATTTATTTCCACACTTTTCACTCTTCATCTCTTGCTACCATAAAAAAAAATATTGAGAAACTCAGCTGAATTGTGGAACTAGCTGAAAAATAATGAAAAAGAGATTCATAAAAACTGTAGCCATATCGAGAGAGTATAAAAGGAAATGAAAAGAGGAAACTAAAGGAGAGAGGAGAGGAGGGGAGCAGCAGAGTGGGTTATAATGAAGAACAGTTTAATAACGAGACAGAGACAGAGAGAGAGAGAGAGAGAGAGAGAGAGAGAGTCTTCTGTACATACACGAAGTGAATACATGAGGAAGGCGGTGGCTCAATCGGTAGAGAGGTGGCCTGAAGTCCTACCGGATCCAGATTCAAATCCCCGCTGGGACAGGGAACAGTTTACGGATTTGAATTTCATAAAGTCAGACTTTACTGATCTACCAGAAGACCCGCCGACATGTCGTAAAAATGCTCCAGCTAATACCAATATATCAGTCCTGAATGAGACTGCCCTAGCATGTATTCAATATGGACGGTGGGTTTTAGTGCCGAAATGGTGACATATAGAGGTGTATGGTATGCAGGAGGACTACTGGGCCTTGGAAGCAGGCTGTGAAGCCTATGTCCTGAGTCGGACACGTAAAAAAAAAAAAAAATCAAAGCTACAGGCAGCCTAGCAATTTACCGCAATTTGCTCGGATGCTGCCTATTTTCACGGCATAATCGCTTATGAACATTTAGTGAACGGAGCCTGTCGGAAAGAGAACTTTTATCTTCCTTGTGTTGTTATAAATTACGTCATTTTCACTGTAATCAGGTTGTCGCCAGACGATTTAATTCAACTCAGGAAGAATATGATTAGTAATGACCAAGTAATTAAGGCTGTATCAAACCCCGCCATACAATTTTATTAAACTTGGTGGAAGAAGCCATATAGTGATGGGGTTTATAAGGGCTATATTTAATACCTTTAGTTAGAATATTCTCTCGCTATATAAATGTATTCATCGGGAGACAGAGAGAATAATAAAAAAATATAACCGTATTGAAGGCCTTAAATATAAGTGTACATCTTCACTGTTTTCAAGGCAGATTAACACTGCACTCCCAACCTTGCGAATATTTTAAAACAAGGGTTAGTGAGTGAGCGCCCGAGTGAAATTGGGTTAATGAATAAGTAACAAGGTGATATTGTAATGAACGAGTGTGAACAGGTGAGTGAATGTAAAAAATGACAGTGTGAGGGTGAGTGATAGAATAAAAATTGGAGGATAAGTGAGGATGAGTGTGCCAGTAAGGGTTAGAATATAAAATTGAGAGTATGACGATGAGACTGAAAGGATAAGAGACTGAGTGGGAGTGATATCTGTGAGACATCAAGTGTGGGTGAATAACTAAGTATGAGAGTATACGTATGACAGCAGTGAGAGTGTGAGTGTGTGAGAGACACTGCTAGTGAACGTGTGAGTGATGGAGACAGAGACACTGAGTGAGAGGCAGAGAAGAATGTGAAAGTGAGTACGAATGAGCACAACTCTGTGAGTGCTGAAAGGTTGAGTGGGAGCAAGACAGTGAGTGAAGAAGCGAATGAATGAGAAAGTGAGAGTAAGTGGGAGCGTGGGAAGGAACGAATGAGGGCGTGAGCAAGTGAGTAAGAAACAATGAGTAAGAAACAATGAAGAAAATGAAAAAGAGAGAGAGAGAGAGAGAGAGAGAGAGAGAGAGAGAGAGAGAGAGAGGAGTAATGGATGTACACAAAACAAGAGGGAGGGAGACAGACCCAGAAGACTGTTCAAACAAAAGAAAGGGAGAGTAAAAACCTGATGAAAGGAGGACGAACTGCACAAAATAAAAGGAGAGGGGGGAACAGAAGCAATACGAGAGAGAGAGAGAGAGAGAGAGAGAGAGAGAGAGAGAGAGAGAGAGAATTTCTTTTAACCTCTATTAATTTTCTGAATAAGTAGGTTTCTCTGCGCTAAATACAACACACGTCCAGTTTCTTCCAGTGTATTGAGAGAAAACATGGAAACTGTATACCCAGTCCTGAGATATATGTATGCCCATCTGACAGAATTACAAAATAATATTACTGCGTCATAAAAGAAGCTAGTACCCCGATGTAAAGGCCACAGGATGGCAGTCGTGGCCTATGTAAAGGTATAATATCCCATGAGATACCAGTGAGTCGTAGAAGAGGTTGTAGTAGTAGTATTGTTAGTTGTAGCAACAGTAGTAGTAGTTGTAGTAGTGGTAGTAGTAGTAAATTCGGTTCAGTTCTATTACCTTTTTTTCGCGCTATTACAGATAATATAATCATTAATGGTCTATATCCACTAGATATTCAAAATCAGCCATTAATTGTAGAAAGTTACGATCAACCAATAAAAATAAATCACTTACACAATATTACACCGGGCAAATATAATGCTAAACAACTGAACAAAATATATAGATACACATTTAACTTAAGTTGTCATTGGTTTTCTATCGTCCTATGGCCAGTAAATATCATTAGGAAAGTGAACAGATATTTACAAATAAACAAACTTATTATCCACACCATTGCCTACCAGGTAGTTTTATATATGTACATCTCTTCGTTATTCATGATTTTGGACCCACCATACGACTACTCTCCATATTAATAAATGTATATCAATGTCATATGTCAGTTCAAAAATATTTTTACGTTGTTTAGCTGTGTTGAATAGTGGCCAGGGGTTTTCACAGATTTTTCACAGTAAGACCTAGGCTGATTATAATTTTATTTTTCTTCTTAAAGATTTTTCGATACCTTGCCTGAATATTATAAATGAAGGGTTACTCGTATGATTTTAAAAGCAACTGAGTTGACAGCACTGCAACTTCATGGTTACTCATAAAGACAGGAAGACCAAATATCTTTTTTCAGTGAGCTTGAAAATATTTTCTCAAATGTTTGAAACGGCTGAGAACTAAAGCCCAAATTGAATTTTAGTTTTTTAACGCAATCCCCGGTTATAAACCTAGATTACAACATTATCTCACATCACAGATATTCAGAACGAGATTCTGAGCCATTGAGGCTAGAGGTTTCTCTAAAATCCCACAAAGGTAATCCATTATCTGGCATACAACATGCTCTGAACAAATACAATAATGTTTCGTTATTAACCTAAAATATTCTAGAAGAGTTAATTTATGCATAAAGGTAATTTAATCTAAACTCACTGTCCTTTCTGTCTGACAAATCTAAAATAATTTAATCTATATTCACTGTCCTTTTTGTCTAACAAAGTAAAATGAAATATGTTGCCTTATACTTACAAGGTTGAATGACCTCATACTGATTTACACAAAGGATACCCTGTGTCGGATTCCGAGATGCCTTGAACACCATTACTTTAGAATTACTTTTATTAATCATCTGATCAAGTAAACACATTTGTTCTTCAAATTTTTGAGTTACTGAAATCAAACTGTCCTGCAAATCACCCAGTACTGCAATGTCGTTAACATATGTAATTATATTCGGTCTTAAAAAGCTAAAACAACATCCAATATTCATCTCTAATACTTTCCTCAGTACATCACCAACGTATAATTTATAAAGCAAAGGAGAAAGAATTCCTCTCTGTCTAACCCCTTTATTTACAGTATAGGTTACACCCCACACTCACTCCACCGAATTCTAGCATGTTGATTCCTAAGATGGTGCGCAATTGGCGGCAGCATCAGCATCAGCAGCAATAACAGCGGCAGCAACAACAGCAACAACAACAACATCCTTTCAGCGGATGGTAGCCCATTCTACAAACTCTACTATGACATCAAAGCACTATCTGCCCTCCTTTCCCTATTTTGTATCCTTTATGAGTTTTGAAGGGCGGCTGACGCCCCTAAAAATAATGGTAGAATATTTTCTAGAGTGGAAGACATCACCAAGGAACTAGACGAGCTGACTCGAGGAGTTGCGGCGAAATCCATATATTAACTTTCCCATGTCTCTGATCATTAACATTTTTGGGAGGAAGATTGATCAGCGGGCCATGCTTCCCAAAGACAGCATTACAGATGAGTGACCATAGTACAACAGGTACAAAGATACCAAAGCCATATCTGCCGTTCTTTCACTATTTCTGAGAACTTTTAATTCGCTGAAGGGCTGACTCACCCATAGAAATCATGGTTAGAAAACTGTATATATCGGAAGATCTTTGGAGTAACCAGACGAACTCATCTGGTTATGTTTCATTCCTACCCATCAAATAGCCAAGGAGGAGTTCACACACACACACACACACACACACACACACACACTGGATCTTGCGCAACCGCATTGGGCGAGTTTGCTGAAAATGATACCATGCTGCATAGCTGGATTGGTAATGCCGTCAAACTTTAACCAGAATAAGACACCTGATTTCCTACCAGCGCTGTGAAAGGGGTTCTTGTAGTTATTTTTAATCTTATGGCTGTCCATGGCTTTTCCCTGCAGAATAAAAACACCCACGGATAGTTTCATTCATTTATCATCTAATACTTTTCTGCCCCATCGGGAGTGCAGAAGCCCGGGGCTGGGCTAATTAGTCTCAAAATTTAAGGCAAGGGTGACCGACCTCTCATGCCCCTGACTGGCATTATGTGAGCAATAAACTCCTACCTTTCCTATGGCATGAACCCTAACAGGCTTAGTCCGGTTGGAATGCCTTAACCTACCAAACGACATTTTGTTATATGGCTTGTCATTCTGTAAGAGTCACCCAAGGACAGCATTACATCGAGTGAGTACATGGTAGGTACCCCTATCTACCGAATACTGTAAGAATGAAAAGTTTAAATCAAAATGTCACACTGGAAAGGTTAACTTTCTCATGCTTGTAACCCATCCACCCAGTGAAGTCTTCTTTACTTCTTGACAACGCCACCCTTTTTTCAGTTTAGGAAAGGATTTGTGAGCTATGAGTTAATATCAATTTTCTGCCGATCACTAACAGAGATCCCTCTAAACCAGGTTTAGTTTTATGGACGTAGCAAGAATATAATTGGCATATCGCAGTGGTGGAGTTAGCAACATCATTACGCTGACGTCTCTATGTTTAACCCTTTCGCAGTGGCGCAATTTTTTTGTGTCCGACTCTGGGCATAAACTTAACATCCCGGCCAAAGGTTCGGCAATTCTCCTCCGTACCACGCACCTCCACATTTCACCCTTTCGGCGGTAACACGCAACGTCCATACTTAAAAAAATAGCTATCGTAAACATGACTGGCGTACAGGTATTAGCGGGAGTGATTTTATGGGTCTTATGATTGAACAGCAGTCAGCTTCAATGAAATTCAAATATCTAGATGCGAATCGAATTCGCGACCTTTAAGACGGCAGACCATCTCTCGACTAAGCCACCACTTCCCCCAGATATCTTTAAGCTGCATCAGGCAGTTTTCCTCAGCTGAGTTAAATCCTAGCAGTCAAAGGCTTATAAACTCTGGAGTAAATCTTTCGTTTCTGTTGGTGTACTTGGGAATTTTATTTAGATTAACCCAAGATTATTTCATCAGGCTGAGAGACAGTCAAAGGGTTAGTTCTTCTTTCCACTAGACGATTTCATTTAACATCTTGCACAGAAGCCGTTAGAAAAAATCCACTAAATTTTATGGTGAAATATTTCCTTACAACAAAATTAAATCGAAAATCGTCACAGTACAACAAGAAGATGGATTTTCTTTTTCTTTTCTTTTTTTTTTATTTTTTAAGGAAACGGTGCAGCAAAGAAGAATGTGGCAGGGGCGTTAACAGCACTGACAAAAATAGGAATTTAACTGTGGGTGTGGAGAAAACCGTGCATGAGTGTATAATTATTATCTCCATTACTAACGGCCATTAATGAAGAGTTGACGATCCTATAGGGGTTTAAATACTGAATGAAAGGTGTTGAAGATAACAGTTCCAGTAACAGGGTTGGCATGATTTTACCTTTTGCAATAATAATCAATATTTTTTAAATGATTGCGTAAGGACAAATAATTGAGTATAATTAAAACTAAATCATCTGAAAAACAATATAAGCACTAAAAACACACATTACACTACTTTGTATACTGTCACTATTTGCCATCAAAATATGTATTAGCAACATGCAAACTGAATGCCACAACTCACAGGAGCAGTTCAAGATATATTTCTGCCACAGTACAGTTTTACTCTTGTCACAGAGCCTGAAACTCATATTTAAGTAATACCAACTTGCTGAAGCTATTGGGTAAATTTACTTTATTTGTAACTGTTCGTTACTGTAGGACTCTGGTGAAGTTATTTCTTTACACAGCCTCATTACTGATCATCACTGCCTCAATGGTGACGGACTAGGACGCCTTCTTGCGGTGGCACCAATAACTATACGGCTTAGCTGCCCGGTTATTCAAATATCCGTCATATCCCTCTCTCTCTCTCGAAATTTGGATGGTGGACTGCTGGAGAAAGTCACCTTCAACCTGCATTCTACTGGTTTCACGTTCAGATGAGCCTCGGCCTAAACAGTGTTACCTCACTAGTCATATTTACTTAATTGTTTATTATGGCTTTACTACTGCTTTTAAACATCGCTTGCTGGCAACTTCATGCAGAGCCATGCCACCCAGTGGGGAATATCAGCTGCGTGAATTTCCTCGTTTCCTCACCCTAATAAAAACCTAATGAAAAACTCGTATATTTTTCTTTTTAATCTTGGTCCCTAAATTAACGTGGAGTAATGACGCATGGACGATGTTTCAGGGTCATAAATCAAAAGTGAGAGCTGTTGAAACAAGTTTATTTAGAGGTATTTGTTGAGTGACATGAAAGACCGACAAACTGAAGAATTCGTTGTTGTTTAATTTGGCCTTAGAGACTGAATGGAGAGTGAGAGATTTACTACAAGAGTGTAATCGTGCGAGGGGGGGGGTAGCGGAAGGAGAGAGAGAACAAGAACGAGATAGAGAGATTAGGTGCGACAGTATGAAAGAGATGGTATCATGGAAAGGCGATTGGTTATAAAGAAAGGACAGAAATGCCTGGAGGATCATTTGCCAAGGACACCACACACAAGATGCTGAGTTGCGGAATACAGACAGATAGATAAATACACAAACTGACGGACAGATGGTTTGATAATAATTTTTAAAAGCCTTTGCACAGAGAGGAAGCATTAGAAAAAAAAAGGTCTTTGGAGTGAAAGGGTCGGTCTTTCTTGCTTTCAGGCACATCTGGTGCAAATACGCGGAAATTTTTTACGCATTCATTATCACGCTGTCTGATTTTTTCTACACAGTATTTTATTTTCATCTTCAGCCCCTGAATAGAGAATATAAATAAAACTGTTCTAACCCAACTTTGTAAAGTTCATATACGAGGTGACGAAATTTATTGAGTCTGGGGGAGGAAGGGAAGATAGAAAGAAATGCAAGACAGGGAGAAGGGAGAAAGAGAGAGGGAAGTGAAGGATGAAAGGAAGGGAAACGGAGGATGAGAGGGTTTAGGAGGTGGGAGAAAGGATGCAGGGAGGAGGAGGAGCAGGTGGAAGGGTAGAGGGAGAATGCGGATGGGTGCGGGAGAGAGGGTAGAGGGGGAAGGGAGAAAGTAAACGGGAAGGGGAAGGTGGAGAAGAGGGAGATTGTGTGGAAGGGGTGGGAAAGGGGACAAAGGGGGAAGGGAGAAAGTGAAGGGGGAGGGGAAGAAGGTGGAGGAGGAGGAGGGGGAAAGAGTGGAGGGGAAAGAGAGGGAAGGTGAAAGGCAGGGATGAGAGGGGAGGAAGAACACTAGAGGGAAGGGAAGAGAGAGAAGGAAGGGGAGGAAGAGTATATAAAGGTGGGAAAAATAAGTGTGAAAGTGAAGGAAGAGGAAATAAGAGAAGGTCGACGACGATAAGATGTGAAAAGGTAAGGAAAAGGATATAAGAGGAGAGGACGAGGACGAGGAGGACGAGGAAGACAAGGAGGAGGAGAACGACTAAGAAGAGGAGGAGGAGGGAGGAGAGAGGATGGAAGGAAGACTAATCGAGGGAGGTGATGTGTAAGGGAAGGGAAAGGGGAGAAGCGGAAAGAGACGGCGGGATGGAAAAAGGGATAGGAGGGAGAGGAGAAGAGGTCGGGAAGGAAGGAACGGGGAGAGGAGGAAGAGAGGATGGAGGGAACGAAGCACGGGGGGAGCAGGAGAAAGAGACGTATGGGTGGAAGAGGGAGGAGAAGGAAACAGGGAAGTGAGCAGTACACAAGAGAGAAGTGACAGGTGAGGAAAGAGTGGGTGGAAGGAAAGAGGAAATGAGAAGGGCGCAAGGAAAACTAAAGGAAATTAAAATGTAGCAGAGTTGACGTAAAATCGCGAAGAAGAAGCGATGGGGGAGGGAGGGAGTGAGGGAGGGTGGGTGGAAAGGAAGGAGGGAGGAGAAGAGAGAAGCAAGGTAGGAGAAAGGGAAGAAAGTGAGGAAGGAAGGAAGGAAGGAAGGAAGAGGGAAAGGAGAAAATCAGAGAAGAATGGAAGCGTGAGAGAGAGAGGAGGGAGGGAGGGAGGGGAGAAGAAATGAAGGAAAGGAAGAGGGAGGGAAGGAGTGAGGGTGGGAGTGAAGCATTAAGAGAGCCAAAACAGCAGGGAGGGGAGGAAGGAAACAAAGGAAGGAAGGAAAGAATGGAGGATGTAGGGAAGAAGGAGGGATGGACAGAAGAAAGGGATAAAATAAAAGCAGGAAGAAATTATTGAAGAAAAAATTTGGAAAGGAAGGAGTGAAGCAAGGAAGGAGGGAGGAAAGTGAGGAAGGAAGGAAGGAAGGAAGGAAGGAATGAAGGAAGGAAAGAAGGAAGGAAGAAAGGAAGGAAGGAAGGAAGAAAGATGGAAGGGGGAAAAGTATTCAGAAGAATGGAAGGAAGCGACAGCGCGAGGGAGAGAGGATAGAGGGAGAGAAAGAAATAAAGGAATGGAGGAGGAGGAGGGGGAGGAAGAGGGAGGGAAGGAGGGAGGGTGGGAATGAAGGCATAAGAGAGGCAAAAGAGAAGGGAGGGGAGGAAGGAAACAAAGGAAGGAAGGAAGGAAAGAAGGGAGGATGTAGGGAGGGAGGAGGGATGGACAGAAGAGAGGGATAAAGTAAATGCAGGACGAAATTAGGGAAGAAAAAATTTGGGGATGGAAGGAGGGAGGGAAGCAAAGAGGGAGGAAAAGTGGGAAGAAATGAGAGTGAGAGAGATGTAAAAGGAGTTTTAGAAAGCAATGTAATAAAAAAGAAGTGCAAGGCAAGAAGATTATAAAGAAGGTAAACTTGGCAAAGACAGGAAATATACGGTGAAGAAGAGACGGAACAAGGAATAAAAAACAGGAATAAACAAAGTAAAAAAGAGTAATGGATAGAAAAAAAGAGAGAGAGAGAGAGAGAGAACGAAAGAAAGACTGAGAAGGCATTCTTTTGGGAAAGGAAAGGAAAAGAAAATGAAAGAAGAACGGGTGGAAAAGCATGGCTTAAATATCTCTATTATTATGGGTCAAGCAACTATACTCCGCGCCAGGCAAATTGTCTTGTCACGAGCATTAGTTTCTTTTCTCCCCTGGCGAGAGCGGAGTCTAAGTTCCAGTTGGAGTCGGGCCACGCATTCGAACATTAGCCTGTCCATACTTAGTGGGTTAATGCTTCATGGGATTCGGTGGAGCTCTCTTCCCACAATGTTACCCTCATCTCTCACCGCCATAAACAGCATGGAATTAATTTTTGTTTGTAAAGTGATTCCCACGTGCGTTTCTTTCAGTGTATACATTACTGTTCATATGTAATTCTCGATATCGTTCTAGGTCCCCTTTCAACTACTGTATTTTCGGTCTAATACTCTAAAGCATCTATCTTAGGTGTCCTACTTTCGAACCACGAAGCTTATTTCACAGTGGCAGTGGTTAACAAGAGGATGATATAAGAACATCCTTTAAACTTCGTTATAACTATTCATGCCACCGTGAAAGATGCTGAGTCCAAGTGAGTGAACGACTCCGTCGTACCGGAAGCACATCTGATCATTGTGACCGTCGTTGTCGTTCGCCTGGTCCGTCTTCAACCGTGACTTCGACCTCGCTATTGTCAGGGGTGTAAAGAAACTAATGCTCGTGATAGTACATACAACTGCACACTACCAGCCACTATTGGAGGCTCATGGCCGACCACTATTAAATTTGCTAGCCTAATCAATATGAACATTTCGTGTGCCGCAGACCACTATTTTCTGTCTGTCTATGTATCTATCTATTGTCAGACGTTTAATCCCGCAAGCCGTGACCACAGACAAATGACCTCCACGTCACTCTGTCCTCTATCATTTGGCTGCCCTCTCTCCGACTCACACCCCTCTCCCTCAAATACTTCTCCACTCAATCCATTCATCTCATCCTTGGTCTTTCTTCCTCCTCCTCTCCCCCTCCACCTCACATACTCGTACACTCTCCTAGTCACTATTTTGTAAAAAAAAAAAAAAAAAAAAAAAATGCTAATTATAGGCGACTGTTACGAGAAGGGGCAAATCTAGTGATAAGACGGCTGGCGGGGAGTATAGTCACCTTCACCTAAATGCCGGTATTGGTTACTTTGGTTCAGGGCCCGTGTCCTGCTGATGAAGGCAGGCAAAAAATTAACCAGATCATGTGTGAATGGATTCTTAATTTTTAGTTTTTATTACTATTATTATTATCATTATTATTATTGTTATTATTAATTATTATTATTATTATTATTATGTGCAGAGAAGGGGAGAGGTGAAACGAGTAGTAAGGGAGAGAATAAGAAGAGAGTGGATGAGGAGTTTGCAAGGAAATCGAGAGTTAAGTGGAGGGAATGTAAGAAAATGGTCAGGACGGAGGTTAAGTGGATGACAGGATGATAAAGAAGTTAGTGAGGGAGTCAAAGATAAAAATGGCAGACTGCTGGTGGAGAAGGGAGAAAACGTGAGCAGATGGAGAGAACACTTTATGGAACTGCTGAACATGGAGAATCAATGTGACGCAAGTATAAGTGCCCGGGGAATGGCTGGGAGAAGGAGGGAGATGAGAAAGGAGGAGGAGATTAGTAGTGGGGAAGTAGGGGAAACAATGAAGTCAGAATGGGGGAAGCCCCGGGAATTCATGGACAGTGTCACCTAACGCATGGGGGAGAGATAGTTGTAGAATGGATATGGAAGATGTGCAGATGGGCCTGGGAGGAAGGCAGAGTCCCGAAGGATTGGAAGTCGGGTATAATTATTTCCCTGTACAAAGGAAAAGGAGAAAAATAAAGTGTGTGTTAATCATAGGGGCATTTGACTTCTCAGTGTAATACGAAAAGTATATGGTAGAATATATTTTTACTGACAGAGTTATGGAAACAACCAGGGAATTAGTTGAAGAAGTACAGGGAGAATTTAGAAAGCGAAGAAGTTGTGTAGATCAGGTATTCATCCATAGGTGTTTAGTGGAAAAGTTTCTAGATAAGGGAAAAAAGTTGTATGCGACCTTCATGGAATTGGAGACAGCATACGACAGAGTAGATAGATTAAGAATGTGGAAAATATATTATATATCTGAATTAAATAGAAAGCTGTTGAATGCCGTGAAAAGTATATAGCCTATGAGAGTGCTAGGGCTGTATTGCGTATGAATGGTGAACTGAGTTAATCCTTCTGAATGTCGGACTGAAACAGGAATGTGTCATGTCTCCACGAACATTGTTTAGTTTATATATGGACAGAGTTATAAAAGAGATAAAAGATAGGTCAGTGGAAGTTTGAGTCCTCATGAGAGACAGCAGCATTTCTGAACTTGCTGAAGGACGATGGGAAACTGCAAGGCTTGATGGACGAGTTTTGAAGAGTATGTAAGAAAGGGAATCTAAAGGTAAATATAGGGAAGCGTAAAGCTTGGCTGGGGAATGGCTGGGAGGAGGAGGGAGGTGAGAAGACAGGAAGAAATCAGTAAGTTAGAAGTTGCGGAAGCAATGAAGAAAGTTAAATCGGGGAAAGCCCCAGGAATTGATGGAGTGTGTGGTGAAACGGTAAAGCATGGGGGAGATATAGTAGTAGAATGGATGTGGAAGATGTGCAGATTGGCCTGGGAGGAAGGTAGAGTCCAGGAGGATTGGAAGTCAGGTATAATTATTCCCTTGTACAAAGGAAAAGGGGAAAAAAAAAGTGTGTGGTAATCATAGGGGCATTTGTCTTCTTAGTATAATAGGAAAAGTGTATGGTAGGATACTTATTGACAGAGTTAGAGAAAGAACAGAGAAATTAGTTGGAGAAGAACAGGGAGGCTTTAGGAAGGGAAGAGGTTGTGTAGGTCAGATATTCATTCTTAGATCTTTAGTGGAAAAGTTTCTAGAGAAGGGAAAGAAGTTGTATGCGGCTTTCATGGATTTGGAGAAAGCATATGACAGGGTGGATAGACAAGGATTGTGGAAAGTGTTAAGAATATATGGAGTAGATGGGAAGTTGTTGAATGCTGTGAAGAGTATGTACGATGTGCGAAGGCTGCAGTGCGTGTGGATGGTGAACCAAGTGAATTTTTCTCTTTGAAAGTTGGGTTGAAACAGGGATGTGTCATGTCTCCATGGTTGTTCAATCTGTACATGGATGGGGTAATAAAAGAGGTACAAGGTAGGGTAGTGGATGTTGGAGTGGCCCTGGTGAGAGAGGATAGTGTTTGGAAACTCCCTGTACTGTTGTTTGCAGATGATACTGTGTTGTTGAGTGAAGACGAAGGGGAGCTGCAAGGCTTGGTGGATGAGTTTGGGAGAGTGTGTAAGAAACGGATCCTAAAGGTGAATGTAGGGAAGAGTAAAATGATGGTCTCTGAGAGAGGTGAAGTCAGTGAATGTACAGCGAGGTTGGATGGTGAGGAATTGGAAAATGTGAGTACGTTTAAGTACTTGGGTAGTGTGATGAGTAAGGATGGAGGTTTGGAGGGTGAAGTGCTTGAAAGGGTGCAGCAGGGAAGAAAGGTTGCTGGTTCTTTGAAAGCAGTGATAAGAAACAGGGAAGTGAGCATGGAAGTGAAAAAGTTACTACATGACAGTATTGTGATACCAACTCTAACGTACGGAAGTGAAGCTTGGACGTTGTTGGAAGGACACAAGTCAAGAATGAGAGCAGTGGAAATAAGTTATTTAAGAGGAGCATGTGGAGTCACATGGAGAGACAGGCTGACGAATGAGGATATAAAGGAGCGTTGTGGTGTTGATGTGGATGTGATAGGAAGCGTTATGAGGAACACACTGAGGTGGTTTGGCCATGTGGAGAGGATGGAGGGTGAAAGACTGACGAAGAGAGTGTATGTGGGTGAGGTGGAGGGGGAAAGAGGAGGGGGAGGCCGAGGAGGAGATGGAGGGATGGGATGGAGAGGTATATGAGAGAGGGGTGTGTGAGTTGGGAGCAGGGCAGTGAAATGGCGGGGGACAGGGCGACTTGGAGGCGATTTGTTTGTGGCCAACCCAAACGGGATTGAGGCGTCTGGCAATAGATAGATAGATAGTAAAGCTATGGTCTTCGAAAGAAATGAAGTAATGCAGTGAGGCTGGACTCTGAGGAAATAAATAATGTGAGTGCACTGAAGAGCATAGGTAGTGTGATGAGTAAAGATGGAAATTCAGAGAATGGCCATGTGGAGAGGATGGAGAGTGGGAGACTGACGAGGAGAGATTATGTGAGTGAGGTGGAGGGGAGAGAGGGAGGGGGAGGCCAAGGATGAGATGGAGGGATGAAGTGGAGAGGTATAGGAGAGAGGGGTGTGTGAATTGGGAGCAAGGCAGTGAAATGGCGGGGGACAGGGCGACATGGAGGCGATTTGTTTTTGGCCACCCCGTATGGTATTAAGGCGTCTGGAAATAGATAGATAGAAGTACTTGAGAGGATACAACTGGGAAGAAAGGTTGCTGGTTCATTTAAAGCAGTGATAAGAAATAGGGAAATAAGCATGGAAGTAAAAAACCTAGCTGCATGATAGTACTGTGATACCCATTCCAACGTATGGACGCAGAGCTTGTACCTTGTAGGAAGGACACAAGTCAAGAGTGAGAGCAGTGGAAATGAGTTATTTGAGAGGAGCATGATGCGCTACATAGAGAGACACAATGACAAAAAAAGGATGTGAAGCAGCGCTGCGGTGTGGATGTGGTTGCGACAAAGCGTTTGGAAAAATACAATGAGGTGGTTTGGTCACGGGGAGAAAATGGAGAGTGAGAGACTAACGAGGAAAGTGTATGTGAGTGGCCTGGAGGGGGACAGAGGGAAAGGAAAAGGGAGGGGGAGACCAGGGATGAGATGGAGGGATGGAGTGGAAAGGCACATGAGATAGGGGGGTGTAAGTTGGAGGGAGGGCATCGAAATGGTAGGGGACGGGGCGACATGGAGGCGATTTGTTTGTGGCCGTCCCTTACGAGATTAGGGCGTCTGGCTATAGACTGACAGATAGATAGATGGATTATTATTATTATTATTATTATTATTACTATTATTATTATTAATTTTACTATTACTATTTTAACTACTACTACTACTACAACCACTACTACTATTAATAATACAATAATAATAATAATAATAATAATAATAATAATAATAATAATAACAATAATAATAATAATAATAATAATAATAATAAGCCAGTACGTGACGATGCCCAGCTCCAAGTGGACCAGAGTGATTGGAAGTGAGTTTCCGTATGAAAAATCACTTCCGTATGGCGGTACCGAAGGACAACATCCCACTCAAGAATCATGGTCCTGGCTTAATAACCCTCGGAGCTATAGCATTTCGCGCAAGAAAGGTCGTAATTTTAGCGCTTTTCATATCTGCCCTTGACGACCTTTGGCCTCCCGACCTGGCAGATATAGGTCACACATATACGAAGCACACTTGTAGTACTCATTAACGTCTATAAGCAAGCAAAGTATCATTTGATTCCATCAACCCACTGTAGAGCTAGGGAACTTGAATCTGCGGAATGGCCCACCAGAGTTACAATTTTTAGGTGGTGCTGCCAGCGACTGGAAGTGAGTTTCGAAACCAAATGTCATTTTTGTATAGATGTACTTCAGTGCAGCATTCCACCCGAGAATCATGGCCCTCGTTAAATAATCTTCGGAGCCTTAGCATTTTGTGTGAGCATAGTCGTGATTTTAGCTATTTCCATCATTTTTGCACTCGATGAGACCCCTGACCTGGCCAGTGTAGCACATAGGTGCACAATAGGAAGTTGTAGTACTAGTCAGTATCTATAAACAAGCAAAGTTTCATTCAATTTCATCATCAGACCTCTGGAGAACTAGGGGGGGGGGGCATTTTTAAAAACCAGTACTGGCTGCTAGGGATACTGAGCCCTATCTTTGTAGGGTTGCCGCTCAAAAACTAGAGGAGAGAGAGGAAAACGATGGCATACTTCCGATAGGCAATGGCCTCAAGATTACACCTGAAGAAGTCAGAGCTACCAACGCCAGTTAGTAATGCTTCTACAGCTCAAAACTTAAAAACTACAAAAAAGCGGTCTTTCTGCTGTTGCAAGGCAAATAGTAGTTGCCTAGCAACAAAAACCTTGCGGACACAACTTGGTCATAGGCTGGTCACTGTGTTTAAGTTTGGTCGGAATTGGTTAATTTTGAAGGGAAGAATTACCTGCCACAATTAACATGAAATCATGCAAAATAATGCGACTGACAATAAAGGCAACATAAGCTGGCCAATAATAATAATAATACTAATAATAATAAATAACAATAATAATAACAAATAAAAAAATAATAATAATAATAAAAATATTGATAATAATAATAACAATAATAATAATAATAATAATAACAACAACAGAATAATAATAATACCCAGTAATACTGAAATAATAATAAAAACTAGAGGCCCCCCAAGGAGGGAATCACATCAGCTGCAAGCCAATACAGGTCTAGCGCGGCTCTGAATATGACCTTGACCTTGACCTACTTTCACCCAATTCGAACTCGTAGATTTTCATCCCTACTACACACCTGTAAAATATTGTGGTGATATCTTGAGTGGTTGTGAAGTTATTGTGCTAACAGACACACAGACGAACGAAAAACAATACTCGTAAGAGATTATTATCTCTTTTACACACCTGTAAATTTTGTGATGATACCTTGAGCGGTTGCGAAGTTATCGTGGTAAAAGACACACAGACCTTGACCTACTTTCACGAATTTTGAACTTGTGATAGATTTTTTTTATTCTACACACCTTAAAATTTTGTGATGATATCTTGAGTGGTTGCGAAGTTATCGTGCTAACACACACACACACACACACACACACACACACACACACACACACACACACACAGATAAACTGAAAACAATACCTGCTTCGCTATCGCGGCTGGTAATAAAGACATTACTAGTATCCCAGTTATCATCATATTCTTATCATACAGAGAGAGAGAGAGAGAGAGAGAGAGAGAGAGAGAGAGAGAGAGAGAGAGAGAGTTAAATATGATATATGAAGAATTGACGGTGAGGGACTAAGTGATTATGGGCAGAGAGAAAATGAATCACTGATAAACTTCGAAAAAAAAAAAAAAAAGTTTCCCCCTTCAATATGACGCTGTTTTTCATCCTTCGAACTGACTGACTACATTAAAAGGAACATGGGAGCGTAATAACAGAGGTCATTGCCGCCGTGCAAGAGTAAAAACAGCCCGGCGCGCGCGCGCGCACGTGCACGCACGCACGCACGCACGCACGCACGCGCGCACACACACACACACACACACACACACACACACACACAAAATAAAGGTATTTAAAAAAATAATTCTTCTTTGGTGAAAGCCCTTGTGGCGAAGCATGAGAAAGCCTTAATTATTCTTTTTCAGTACTGTAGGGATTCTCATTACGTTCTTACTGTCGCCAGCTTCGAAGAAATTCACCTATGACAAAGGTTAAAAACAGCAGCTGTACAATGTGCCTATTCAGTACGGTAGTGACTTCTGACCTGTATTGTTACTACCGTTAGGCGAATTTCTTCAGCCCCAAAAGGTTCCCACGTACTGAATGAACTAGAAACAGCTTACATTAATTCCAATTAGTGTAACTACGGTACGATATTCTGGATGGCCCATATATAACGCTCCTCTTCCATTCTGCCGGGTGATTTCTCATGTGTTGCTGAGACGGTTCAGTGAACATTATTGTCTATACTAAATCATTTATTTATCTGCTACTCCCACTACCACACCCAGGCCCATACCAGCATACTGAGCCGTTCAGACAACACAGAAGGTAACGCTTGGTGATCCTGTAATGGAGTGCTGTTTATGAACCACCATAAATGCGTTTTATTCCTGCCTCTTGTGACGGTGCTGAGAAAACAGCCCTTCCTTTTGATCCCTGACATCAGACAGGAATTCGGAGACATGCAGGGCCAATAGCAGACATGTCTTTTTCAGATTTCCTTCTCTGAATAAGTCAAAATAAGATCCCGTTTTCTCCAGAGCATGAAAGAGCACATTCTCTCCCCCCCCTCTCTGATGTGTATGTGTATATATATATATATATATATATATATATATATATATATATATATATATATATATATCATCAGCCGTTTGAATGTCCACTGCAGGACCGGCCTATCCCTACCGAAGTGGGGACAATACAGCCAATGTATCTCTACCATGTGGCTTAGGCTGTCTAGTAGAGATTGTATGTAAGGTGAGAAGTGCTTGTAAGTGTAACTGTTGTGTTCGAGTGGCTTTGGATGTGTGTATAGTCTGTGAACCAAGTGTAATCGGCCCGCGCAAGCCGACTGGGTGCAAGCATACTTTATAGTATGCGACACTGGTTCAACCACAGCATCCCTTGTGTCCGGCAATGCAGTACGTGGCCAGAACACTCCCAAAGTTTATTACCCTGGCGGGGCGCGAACCCTCGTTCTTCAGTGTACGAAAACGCACACTTTACCACTGTACCACAGAGACTCCACATTATATATATATATATATATATATATATATATATATATATATATATATATATATATATTCTGCACTGTTAGGTCATTGCTATCGTAGGATAAGATTCTTCTCTTTAGTGTTGAGGCTAAATGCTTAGAAAACTGTCTTGAATGATTAATATATATTCGTAGTTAAGGTTGAGGATATTAATTTCTGTGTACAATTCTTACCTACCATAAAATTTGTGATTTGTATTCTATAATACTTCACATATTTTATTATGCAGAATATGCTGTGGGATATTACCGTGGAGTACACACACACACACACACACACACAAAAGGGGGGGGGGTGGATTGCACATCTGCAGTCCAACTCTCTTACCCACTGATGCTACTAACAAACGATTTTATTCCGAAGAAAACAGTTGGCAATTTTGGTGGTGGTAGTGGTAATGGTAGCTGAGAAGATGGTGGTGGTAGCAGCTGTGGTGTTAATGGTGATGGCGGTAACTATGATGATGATGGTTGTTTGTTCTGTATTAACCATAAGTGCCTTACTTTCATATATTAAAGTTTAAATACACAAAAGGACTTGCCCAAAGAAATTACTTGCATATTACAGATGTGGAGCCTACCTTTGACGGTACTGAAGGACGATTCCCTTGGGTAATTCTAAGTCACCACGTCCCTGTGACTAATGTCCACTTCCGGGGAGTCTCTTAGTTAAAGTGTTGAAAATGCTCAGGTGTTTGTGGAAAAACTGGATTGCTGGAGCTATCTGTTTCCATTTTAGTTATCAACTATGATTATCTTAATGCTGTATGTTGTGCTAGCTGATTGACGTGCTACACGGGATATTACACGAAAAATAGTTACAAGACTATTGTTCAACTAAATGATAACTGTTGTTATAAACCCAAACTGTACAAGTACTTCAACCTCTGTGCTGCTACCATTCTTTCATGGAATCCACCGTTCAGTCTCATTGCTCTATTTGAACACACACACACACACACACACACACACACACACACACACACACACACACACACACACACACACACACACACACAGATTAAATAACCATAGTTGATGACCGTGATGGAAAACTATGAATCCAGCAGCCGAATATTATTATATGTGCCTGAGCATTTTTATCACAATGTAACTAAGAAACTACAGACTGACATTTTATCATACAGCCATTGCAGAAACACCATGCATATTCTGTTTTGAAAAAGAAGGGGGGAAATACCCTTCCAACAACCACCGTGAATCGCCCGCAGAGATATATTATCAATTTCCATCGCGTTCCTTTAACTACTGCACATATTCATACAATCTACATATTTCTCTGGTGCCATAATTATCCCAAAATACACTCACATGATTTCTTTCGTGATATTTAAGGCCCCAAACAATGAAATGCTTAAAAAAAGAAAAAATACTTCCAAACTGCGAAAAAAGAATTGTGAAAATGAAAGAGACAAAACTGTAAGAGAAGAATGGGAGAGAGAGGGAGGGAGGACCACGGACACAGAATGAAGGGAAACGGATAAAGGGAAGACAGTTACGATGGAAACCGGAGAGAGAGAGAGAGAGAGAGAGAGAATAGAGGATACTTGTTTATCGAAGAAGGAAATGAAGGGAAATGATGAACAAAAGACACATTACGAAAGAGACTGGTATTGAAAAGAAAGAAGGACAAAGGACAGGCAGGAAGAGAAACGGACGAAAGAAACAGAGGAAACGATAAGGTGAAAAATGGAGAGAGGATGCAAGAGAGATGAAACCAAATAAGACCAAGAAATAACTTCAAAGAACATGATAAACACAATGAACTTCCCCGGAACTCTAACATCAGAGAGAGAGAGAGAGAGAGAGAGAGAGAGAGGATATACGAATGAATCTTCCTCAGAATATTTTAATAGCATATAAACTGGCAGAGAGAGAGAGAGAGAGAGAGAGAGAGAGAGAGGAGGATATACGAATGAATCTTCCTCAGAATATTTTAATAGCATATAAACTGGCAGAGAGAGAGAGAGAGAGAGAGAGAGAGAGAGAGAGAGAGAGAGAGAGAGGATATACGAATGAATCTTCCTCAGAATATTTTAATAGCATATAAACTGGCAGAGAGAGAGAGAGAGAGAGGAGGATATACGAATGAATCTTCCTTAGAATATTTTAATAGCATATAAACTGGCAGAGAGAGAGAGAGAGAGAGAGAGAGAGAGAGAGAGGATATACGAATGAATCTTCCTCAGAATATTTTAATAGCATATAAACTGGCAGAGAGAGAGAGAGAGAGAGAGAGAGAGAGAGAGAGAGAGACTGTGTGGAATAATGTTGAAAATATGGAGGTTATAAGTTGGCGGCCAGAAATCAAATGAAGATTTTTATATCATCTTTCTTACGTTTCTTTTTCTTTTTCTGTACGATTTTTCCCAGCTGAGAACGGCCTCTCTTATTGGTGGTGTTAATGAAGGCTACATTTCACCTCGCTGGTTTGAAAAGCATCTAAAATTAATAATACTGCGTGTTAGATTCTTGAAATGAAAAATATGCCAGCACACTGAAATGGTAGGAATGGGTCGCGATGGAAGACTTGTGGATGGAATGTTTGTGGGTGGAATATATTTGTGGATTGACTATTGTGGATGGAATATTTGTGGATGGAAGACTTGTGGATGGAATATTTGTGGATGGAAGACTTGTGGATGGAATATTTGTGGATGGAATATTTGTAGGTGGATAATTTATGGATGGATTATTTTGTGTATGGAATATGTATGGATGGAATATGTGTGGATGGAATATGTGTGGGTGGAATATTTGTGGGTGGAATATTTGTGGGTGGAATATTTGTGGGTGGAATATTTGTGGATGGGATATTTGTGGGTGGAATATTTGTGGATGGAATATTTGTGGGTGGAATATTTGTGGGATGGAATATTTGTGGATGGAATATTTGTGGGTGGAATATTTGTGGGTGGAATATTTGTGGATGGAATATTTGTGGATGGAATATTTGTGGGTGGAATATTTGTGGATGGAATATTTGTGGGTGGAATATTTGTGGATGGAATATTTGCGTACGGAAGACCTGTGGAAGACTAAAAAATAGGGATATTAATTTATCCCATCACTGCCTTGCCTCACTGCTAATGTTTATCGTGCTGCACAATTTAATCACCTTAGAATTAATTGACTGACCTGGAGGGGTTTGATGTGGACTTCAATAGCTCCCTAAGCACGAAAGTTCTTTCCTAAGATGAATAAGATCCCCTGGAGGTAGCAGTAATAAGCTAAAAAGGACGTCACGCTTTTGAAAGTGCCCACTCTTTCAGTCCGAAGACATCTTTGTGTGTTCTCCAGTGAAAGTCATCGAACATATATATTTTTACAGGTACGGTATCTATCTATCTATCTATCTATGAAGCTTCTGTGGTACAGTGGTAAAGTGTGAATTTTCTTACACTGAAGAACGAGCGTTCGCGCCCCGCCAGGGTAATAAACTTTGGGAGCGTTCTTCAGGCCACATACTGCATTGGCAGACATAAGGGGTGCTGTGGTTGAACCTGTGTCGCATACTATAAAGTATGCTTGCACCTAGACGGCTTGTGCGGGCCGAGTACACATGGTTCACAGACTGCACACACATCCAAAGCCACCCCAACACTACAATTACACTTACAAGCACTTCTCACCCTACGAGCAATCTCTAATAGACAGCCTAAGCCACTTGGTAGAGATACATTGGCCGTATCATCCCCACTTCGGTCGGGATAGGCCGGTCCTGCAGTGGACACTCAAACAGCTGATGAGAAGAGATGATTATACTGTACATATATATATATATATATATATATATATATATATATATATATATATATATATATACACACACACATTATATTTATCTTCGTCAGTCCGTTTTCTTATGGCGAATAAAATCGTCTGGATTTACACAAAATAATTTCTCTCTCTCTCTCTCTCTCTCTCTCTCTCTCTCTCTCTCTCTCTCTCTCTCAAGAGAGGAACAAAATTCTTCGAAATTCCCTACACTCTCCCTGTTTTTCCTATAAAAAGTATGTAAAGTATTCACTGGCACGACAGGGAACCGACTGAAATTTTCTTTTACAGGAAGAAAAGAAATACTGGAAGCATCTGCACTATTCTGTCCTTTGTCTTCCTCTTAAAAAAAAAAAATCATAGGTACAAACAATATAAGACATGGAAAGATTCGTTACCCTCTTTTTTCTGCTCTTTTTGAATTTAATTCTGATTTTGCAGGAAGCGTAAGAAGCAAAAGGAAACTTTTGTCCTCATCTTTTCTTGACCTTCCTACAGAAGTTATTCATAGATATGACAAGGAATTGACCTTCTTTCCTTCTTCTTTTCTTATTAAGAGAAATGGAAAGATCCTGAATTATTCTTTCTGTGCAATGGTTACATAATTACTCACAGTTACAGCCGAGAATTGACTGTGCGCCTGTGAAGCCGGTCCCAAAACAGCAGGCGAACGTACAGGAGGGGAAAAATTCGCCGACACTTCTCTGCCTCTTGTGGCAATGGAACGTGCCACACGAACTATTTTTATGTGACAGCATAATGACGCACACAACAAAAGTGCGTAAGGTGGAAGGATATTAGCTGGCATATGGGAGAAGTAAGAAATACGGAAAACAGGCCACAGTGGTGTTAAAGGATTATCAGTGAACTTTCGCTCATGACTGGGTGCTCTCCAGAAAATGTACCTGATCATTCTGGGTGTCTTAAAATACAACTACGAAGCTTGTGAAGTTTGTGCTTTAATATCACAAATATTAGAAATTATGGTGTTCTACATATACAGTATGTACCACAAAGACGAGCTCTATGTACTATAACGGAATTACTTAGAAACGCATCCTGCAATCCGATATACCAGTCGTTCCCAGATGTCTAAAACCATAGTGCTCTTTTGGATACTGATTTACACGACTGTTCACGTTCACCTGGGAGACATTCTATTATTGTCGAAGGTTAAATTTTCATTGCCGACTATCTGTGTTTGTCTTTCTCTCAAACAGATATTCGCAAACTAAATGGAGAATTATGATGAAACTGCGTCGGGATGGTCTGACTGACCTAATAATGTTGTGGTTAAAATCTAGTGAAAGCACAATCAAAGAAACCAGTAATTTCTCAGTTACGTCTGAAGAAAATTTACAACAATACAGTGAATCTACTAGTGTGTGATTCAGACAGTTCGATTTTTACGCTATGTATTTGTCGAACTTTGATAAGGTACTAGTGTCTTTGTTCAACAGATTACAAGAGACACAACTGCGCTATCATTAAGTAGCTGAGTACAGGATGTTTCATCACCTTCATGTACAGTTGCTGACATAAATATCGATACACCTCATTATGACAAACATCGAGACAGTGAACAATGATTTTCGAAACCCAGTGAAGCGATATTCGGAGTCCAACACTCTTAAAAATATAGTGGACGAATTTCGTAACTGTTTGACCGAAATAATGTATCGATATTCATGTCCGCAACTGTACAGGACAGTTTCTTTTTGCAACAACCTTACGATTGAATATACAGTATCTTAGGAGAGCCCTATGTATAATGGATCTAATAAAGGCAGGGTCCTAGCTCTCCGTCTAATGGAGAAAAGTGTCTCTCAAGTTGACTTATTGTCTGCAGAGGGCAATCATAAAATATTTAAATTGCTGTTGATGTGGACGTGATTTAAAGTGATAAAAGAAATACTTTGAGATGGTTTGACCATATCGAGAGGATGGAGAATGAGCGACTGACTAGATGTGTATGAAAAGTACATGTGGGTGAGGTGGAGGGCAGAGGCGGAGGAAGAAACAAAGGATGAGATAAAAGGAAGGTGTGGAGAGACATGAAAAGGAGTGTGAGCTGGAGGGAGTACAGCCAAATATGAGAGGACTGGACGACATGGAGGTAGTTTGTTTGTGGCCTTCCCTTAAGGTGTTAAAGTGTCTGTCAACAGATAAATAAACTGACAGAGTGATTGATCAATAGATAGACAGATAATTCGTCCTCAACCTGAATGGATTAAGGTCATCTGGGAAATATGGAGTCTGAGTTTAAACTTTTTTCTTTTAAGTCGACCATATACACCTTGCACAAAAGTTCATGGTACTAGGAAAGGACATTCTGCACAGTAGCCCGGCAATAGAAATCCCTCTCATCTCCCAACCAGTTCCCTGAAAGGAGGATGGACTGCACGAAAAAACAACTTCAGCCTGTTGTTCACAGGGTTCACGTCCAGATAAGCCCTTGGTGACAAAAACAGTGACAACAACAACAGCAACAACAATAACAATGACGACGACGACGACGACAAGGCGATGAAAAAGACTATTTTGAGGGAGGTGAATGCATGCTCTACTGAATGTCTCTCCAGTTCATTTATGCATCTATTTCCGTCAACAAGGTTGATACAGACAGATATTTCAACCGTCAGTTATCTGTCGTCCTCCCATCCCCCCTCCCAGCACAGCATTCCAATGGCCTAGGAAAATAAATAAGAATATTTTTAATGCTCTACCTATTGTTCTAAGAATGAAATAAGCAACTTTATATGACAGAACATTAATGGAAAATAACAATATGCTGTACCTGATAAAGCAGGCAATTTAAAGTGTTTGGGGGCTGCCACTACAAGTTTCGAAAGAAGCAACAGACGGTGAGAAACTGATTTTCAAACGGTAAAGTGTAGCTATTAACCCAGCGTGCTTAAGCAGTAGTTTGCGGGCTGAGAACAGTCACAATCACACACAGGTTCAACTGACAAAGAAAGCACCCAAACATCTCGCCAGAAAATGTAACTGCAAGCACCGAGTTTATGTCCGGTTGTCTATTTTGAGTGACGTATCTTCAGCTCTACTTTCGACGAAATTGGGCATCAGTTATTTCTGCGTTTGATGCTGCGTGTCTGGTATTTCTGGATAAGCTAGAGATATTAACTGTTACTTTACTAAGTGACACAACAGAATACGCGGCTGTTGCAAATTAACATGTAGTAGGTAACAATGGGTCGTGATTTCAGTTAAAATGGAAGTAGTTACATTCATGTATTGTGACAGTACAACAGTTTCGTCCCGATTTGGATTCTCTTCGGGTAGGAATAGAAATGGACCAATGTCGTGCATATATAACGAATTAAAAAGGCTGAAGTCCATCTTTCACTGGGTACAGTATATCAAAGCTCTGCGTCCTATGTTTCGTGATGCAAAGAAAAGCAGGAGTCTCGATAATTTTCTTTTATCTTTTCCTTTTTCATTTTTTTTCTTCTTTAACCTTTTCAGGTTCCATAACTCACCCCCAGCTCAATTAAATCATCTCATGATTACGCAAATAAAACCCTACAGTTGTTGCCATCATGTAAACATTAATGGAGAAATGTTAACACTATCAAGTTTCTATATCACCCTCAACTTGTCGAATTTGTCTGGTATTAATTCCTGATAAAACTAGCCCAGACACGACCATGCAAACGTTAATGGAGAACTTATGACAAATCTCACAACTCTGTAACTTATGAGTTAAATGAAATCATCTGGTGTTAACCCAAAAATTTTAAAAATCCATTAATACTGTCAGGCTGCTGTGACTGCCTTAACTACACGAAATTGTTAATCCAAGTACAATGCTAGAGTAATGGCTGTTTGTCCACCAGAAGGCACAGTGCGATTATTCCTGTAAATTTTGTTAAAGCCTCCGCCAAAAGATTTTTTTTCCAAATTAAGAAGGATCTCGATGACTAACAGGGTTATTGCTATCAGACAGACAGGCTGAAAGACAGACAGACAGACAGAGACAAACAGAGAAAAACTGTCTGTCTGTCTCTGTCTGTCTGTCTGTCTCTCTCTCTCTCTCTCTCTCTCTCTCTCTCTCTCTCTCTCTCTCTCTCTCTCTCTTTCCGTCTGGAGGTGGCAATGAATAAAAGAAAAAGATCATGGCGGTTGAGATGTTGAGTCCTTCAACAGATGATTGCTTTTATTATGACAAGCATCTCAACATCACAATTTGTCACTGACTAACTTATAACTATGTATGACAATGGTACCTATATTCAATTAACTTTAACGTAGCCTATAATTACCCTCTCTCCATCTTCAATACAGCGTTCTAGCAATAAATTAAAACTAGAATAAGATGCTTGTCACACAGGCCTAAATGTGCTTTGTAAACGATGTAGAGCAATAACACTCCTATTCTGCCATGGAATTAAGTGGAAAAAGCTGCAAATGGACGAGAGTCTGGGTACAGCCAAGGTGAAAGGAGTATAGTTGTAATCATTAGTTTTATTTTTCCCTGGCACTTTTCATTCGATTTCAACCAAACTTGTTGTAAGCGAAAGCACGGTCCATTGTTTTTTAGAACAATAAGTCTTAGGCCAATCTCACTCGGCAAAGCCAACTTCAGAGTTTTGATTTGATTTAGACCAAATTGGAAGGGTTCAGGGTAGGGCTGGAACGATGAGGTAAGAGTCTGAGAACAGTCAGTGAAGGGTCAAGGTCAGAGGGCAAAGTCAAAGTTTAGCTGCACCTACTGTCTTTGCCTCTCCTATACTCCTTTTACTCTAACTTGGCCTAAAAATGCCATCTTACCATCTTGAATGCTGAGCTGTGCCAAAAGACTAACAAGAGAGTAGTTGCTAATCACAAAACAGTGCCATGGAAAAGGTTGTCTCGAGGTGTTGCCATTTTTTTCCTCTGATCTACAGGAAATAAGTTGCAAAACGAATATTTCGGCTTCAAAGTAAAACTACTATAGTTTAATTATATATTTACTAATGAACAGGCTTTATTTTCATAGCTTAGGAGAAATTTTTCAGTCTAGACGAGTTAAATGTAGCCTTCACCAACCCTCTCTCGCTATTAAGGATTTCTACCAAATGCACTGCTTTTGCGCTAACCTGCCCTAATGTTTCCACCTTGAATGTTGAGTTGTAAAACAATATTACTGATATGATGCTTGTCACGAGGAAGTGGTATGGAAAGGAGGCAGGTCCATGGCATTGTCTTTTTCGCCCACTGACGGAGCTACGTAAAATAAGCTGCAATGGGCGAAAATGTGGGCCAGGTTAAGGATAAAAGAGTATAATGGTCAGGCTGTATTAAGATGGCGATGATTTCTTTTTTAATTTCATACTTGCTGCTACCAAACGATTCTTTAGCTAACGAGAGCATGCAGTTCACTAAAGGGATAATGAATGTTATTGCTAACCCCTCAAGCTTGGAAACCTTTCCTTAGCTAATAAAATCGTCAGCAGGTAATTAGAATAAACTGCCGAAAAAATAGTATGGGACTATTAGCCCTCTCAGGGTCAAGTGAACTCTAGCATTTCATTTGAACTAATACCAGACACTTTTATTCAGTTAGAGATGTGTAAAAGAGCTTGAGAGTAGGCAATTAACTCGTCCAGCCTAAACCAAAAGTTCGCCAACAATCCTCTCCCATTATTGTATCGTGCCATCCGTATTTCTCGTCCTCCCCAAATGAGAAGGAGTATCTTTTTCTTTGCATACTCTTCTGTTGTGCTTCTTACTTGTCACATATAAACAGTTCATCTAACACCTTTCATTGCCACATCTACCAGAGGAGTGTTGCAGAACTTTTGTTCATGTTTATAGATGGTTAAGTGATATATATTATCCTGTTGTGTATATATATGTCTATGTATATTTATGTATATATTTTAGCTATCCGTGTTATGCTTGTGATCCTGTTGTACGGCGGCAATGGCCTCTGGTGTAAGGCTACCACGATCTTTTTAGTGTAATCAATCAATCAGTTTTTTCACGTACTTTCATCCAGCTGAGAGTGGTACATGTAAGTTTGACTGAAATGACGAAACTGTTGCTGTTTATTCCTGTCATGGTGGGAACAGTCCCAGCATTCTTGTCCATATAACGCCAAACGATTTATTTATACCCGTTTTACTCTACGAGTAACTTCACCTAAAATTGCCATCCCTCGATACTGCATACCGAGATACAACAAAAGATTAACAGATTATGATGCAAGTCATGAAGAAATGCTATGGACAGAAAGAACGTAGCTACATAGTACTGTCATATTCTTCCACTCGGATACGTGAAATAACCTATAACTGAACAGAAATCTGGGCAAAGTTTAGAAAATTTCCATAGCTGGGTTAAAGGATGTCTAAATACCAGTTCAGGGGGGCATGGGGGATGATGGCTCTGCTGTCTCTGGCTACTTACACTCACTCTCATCTGAACTCAATTGCCTAGATTCACTGAAATGGGATACAAGAGTTGTCCCTATCATGAGACCGTTAACGGCGACAGTATAACTCTCTCAAACTACTGCGATATTCCCTGATAACTAAAATCGTCTGGAGTTAGTTGCAAAAGCATACCCGAGTTGTTTCCATCACGAGACCTAATGGTATCAGTACACCTCTCTTAACCTGCTTTGATATCATCAGATGAATAAAATCGTCTGGCGTTAGTTAGAAGAGAAAACTAGTTTCCCTGATCATGGCTGAGTTCACTTCTAGGAGGTCTTCGTCTTTCTGTAACTTATTTCCAGCAGTTAAATAACAGAGTAAGACAATACTATGGCTAAACATCCTTTGTATGGCAATTTTTCGCAACTAGCATCAAAGCTAGAGCAAATCTCCTGCTTCTCGGCATTCAAAATGAAGAAGTGGTATTTCAAGGGTGTTGCAACGGACAACGTATAGTTCTTCATCATTCAACTATGCTTTTCACGAAGATGGCGTCTTTTTCAGTTTAATTAGATTACTACAACCAGACGATTTTGTTCAGCTTAGGACATTTTGTAGCGAAGGGTTTAATGATGGCTATATGGAATCCCTCCACCAATTTCAATTTCTTCTTAAATGAGTAAATTGTCACTGTTGGCGATAAATGAAACTAAAAGAAAAAAAAAATCGTATGAATGAGTTATCTTCTTTTCTTTTTGTTTTTTCTATTACAACGAGGGCACTTAATCACACACACACACACACACACACACACACACACACACACACACACACACATACAGTATATATATATATATATATATATATATATATATATATATATATATATATATATATATATATATATATATATATATATATTTTGCTCTTAACTACTGAGTAACACAAATACTGCCATTTAAAATTACAATAGCATTTATGAAGCTGATCTGCCAATATTCCTAGTTTGCGGCACCAACTTAGGAACGACCTCTAGTAATGAACAGGTTACTTTTGGCTAAATCTCTCCCAAATCTGAATACAATCGTCTGTGAAAGGGAAGAATGAAACAGAAGAAGGCAAAGTTAATTAATCTTTTATCTCTTTACCTTAAGTTTTACAGTAAAGCATCACTACCCTTCTCGTTTTCCTTTAATATATTTTGATGCTAACTACTCAGTAAACTACAGAAATATTTCCATTCACATTTTCACCCATACCAATCAAGCTGATCTACCAGATCCCTCAATTTGCAGCCCTAACTGTATGGAAAAAGTTTTAATATTTTGGAACTCGGCCCTGGCATATAACA
Source organism: Coenobita brevimanus (assembly GCF_032717465.1). Taxonomy (NCBI): domain Eukaryota; kingdom Metazoa; phylum Arthropoda; class Malacostraca; order Decapoda; family Coenobitidae; genus Coenobita; species Coenobita brevimanus. Next base: position 41,631,548 of record NC_136991.1, read on the forward strand.
AGGAACACCTGTGCTGCATTTTAGATTTGTGTTGATGGTTAGGATTTTGTGGTACAGCCAGCATTCAGGTGGCTTAAAGAATGTATGAGTGACTGTGTGGCCTGTTTAACTGAGTAGGCCTTATGCTATGAGTAGTTCTCCCACTTTCACTTGACCTTTCCTTGGTTTTAGACCCACCTCACCTTATTTTCGGCTGGGAAAGAGGGTCACAGTGACTGATGACTGAAGATTAACGTTTGACGACGACAGTGTCGACGATGAAATTTTGATATTTACCTTCGCCAAGGAGGTTTTGTTTTACCTTGCGTTGGTTTGTCTGTTAGTTCGTCTGTTAACAGGATTACTCAAAAAGTTACGAACTGATTTTGATGAAATTTTGTGGAAGGGTGGGTCATGGGACAAGGAAGAAATTGTTAAATTTTGGGCCGGATCCGGATCCGCACAATATCTCCAAAAGTTCTCTATGAATTCAAATGAATTTTTGTGGAAAGGTGGACCACGGACCAAGAAAGAACTGATTAAATTTGCGAGCGGATCCGGATCTGGATCCTATCTCCACGGATTCGAATCCGGATCCTTTTTAATGGCAATGGAATTGACGGAGGTATGTGTCATAAAAGACTTTGTAACTCCTTTGTGGTTACTTGTAGTTGAGTTATATATATATTAGACTTGTGGGCGCAGCGGTGGTTATAAGTGAGTTGTTTTGTAAGTAGATGATGATCTTTCCCATTTGTCATGTAGTGACAGGAGAGATAAAGAATAGTATGGGACTATTTTTATTTGTCTTGGAAATATTAACAAGTCTCTCACTCACGAGTGAGTTGAGCAGAGTCCTTGTCTCCCTGTCTCGCTCTCTCTCTGTCTCTCTCTCAAGTTGCTAAGCCCTTCTCCTTCTGACCTGCCTGTTCTATGGCTAACCTCCATCTGAGCTCTCTTTCCTAAATTCTGGTGTAGCTATACAACACGTGTGTTCCTTGTGAGTGGAAAGTTCTAGAAGCCTGTGTGTGAGTATGTGTGTATGTGTGTGTATGGTCACTAGGCGCTGTCGTGTGCCTATAAAGCATTCCTTGAGTTAAGAGTGTGTAAGCATGTTTAGCATTGCTCGATTCTCGCAGACACAATACCTTCTCATCATCTGACTCCCTGCTTCTATCTGTCTCTCTATCTATCTATTTATCTATCTATCTATTATGATTTGTAATTATAATATGGAGTCCTAACATATGCTCGGCCACGCGAAAATGGCGTACCATCGACAGTTAATAGTCATAACATATTAATACATATTATATACACATTATAATGACTTATAAGCTAATTAAGTGAAATACATAATACTGTAAAAGTAACATAATTGTATGAATATTGTATACATATAATATTTATAGTAAATAGTGATTATTTAGTAATATTACATTTTAAACAAGTTGTATACATTTTGTGAGATGTGTATGTATGAAACACGTATTTTATGTAGGTATAAATGGTAACACTCGTTGGTAGTAAATAAATGTTATAATAAATGAATGAATATATACAGTGTAGAATATTTATTGTTGGTGATTATTTAGTGTTTGAATTATGCAGATAACTGAAGTAAGTATGTGTATTTAAGCTGTAACTATACAACACGTTTTATGTTTGTGCAGAAGCTTATTGTCTATCACTGTATATTGTATAAATGAAGTAACTATGTAACTCACTAATTTTTACCGTGGTGGGAATGGTGTGACTGGTGGTGCAGGTGGTGTGTTGACCGACGTGGCGTCTTTTCAGCAAGCACGCATGATGACGTCGACTTCCCACACTGGTAGCTGTGGTGAGTGAATGAGTAGCGATGAGTAACTTGAGTGAAGACGAGTGAGTAAGATGAGTTGTGAATATGGACTTGGTGTTTGCTTCGTCATCTTGACCTCTGCGTCAGCGATGGAGGTAGGCGGGAGAGAGTGGTGTGGGGTTGTGTGCTTGTTGCTTTGGTCTTTCCTCTTCTTTACTTGCTTTGTTTTATATTCTTCTTGTTGCTGCTTGAAGTTACGTGAAGATTATAGAGTTGTTTTGTAGACTTGTAGGCTATTTGCATTGTAGGCTGTATTTTGTAGGAATTCACTGTAGAACTGAAGCTAATCTTGTAGAGTCTCGCCTGCTTTTGTAGAAATTTGCTTTTAATTCGGAGACGATGTCCATAGATTCGCTGCTACCAAATGTCATAAAAGACTTTGTAGTTCCTTTATGGTTACTTGTAGTTGGGTTATATATATATTAGACTTGTGGGCGAGCGGTGGTTATAAGTGAGTTGTTTTGTAAGTAGATGATCTTCTTTCCCATTTGTCATGTAGTGACAGGAGAGGTAAAGAATAGTATGGGACTATTTTTATTTGTCTTGGAAATATTAACAAGTCTCTCACCCACGAGTGAGTTGAGCAGAGTCCTTGTCTCCCTGTCTCGCTCTCTCTCTGTCTCTCTCTCAAGTTGCTAAGCCCTTCTCCTTCTGACCTGCCTGTTCTATGGCTAACCTCCATCTGAGCTCTCTTTCCTAAATTCTGGTGTAGCTATACAACACGTGTGTTCCTTGTGAGTGGAAAGTTCTAGAAGCCTGTGTGTGAGTATGTGTGTATGTGTGTGTATGGTCACTAGGCGCTGTCGTGTGCCTATAAAGCATTCCTTGAGTTAAGAGTGTGTAAGCATGTTTAGCATTGCTCGATCCTCGCAGACACAATACCTTCTCATCATCTGACTCCCTGCTTCTATCTGTCTCTCTATCTATCTATTTATCTATCTATCTATTATAATTTGTAATTATAATATGGAGTCCTAACATATGCACTCTGTGAACGCTTTCCAGTTACATTTCTGTATTGATCAAGCAAGTGACGGGAGCATGAACACTTTCACACATGTACTGAATGGTTGAGCACAGGATCAAATGTCAGTTATCTAGGAAATTACTAAAGCTACAGTGGGCCCACGCACATAAATGGAAAGCGCATGGAAAATGTGTTGACTTTTCTCAAACTTTGCCATCATACTGCTGAAAAGAGCTTAAATGGGCAGAACTGAGCACTGACACTTAATTAGCTGGTAAATTATGAAACCTACAACATACCTGAGCACATCGTTCGAAAGCACGTTACGTATGATTTTTTTTTCTCAGTACCCGACACTATATTTCTGAAGAAGACAAAACGCACCAAACTGAGATCCACCACCCACTTATGTTGGAAACTATTAAAGCTACAGCAGGTCTTCGCGCACTGCTGGAAATCTAAAATAACATTACAAGTGTGGACGCCTGTGGTTTTAATTTTTGTCTACCTGCTTATTGTATTGTACACCTAGATTCAGGTTATCTTTATTTACATTTATTTTTTACCTCGGTTTGTTCCATCGTGTGTTTTCTTACAGCTCTAGTACGGTTTTGGGAAAGTCATGATGGAGATTTGGTGGCATCATGTTCCCTGTGGCCGGACCCATTGTGTACTTATTTCATATTATGTTTATCTATATTCATCTACTATCTGTTTATTTTCTTCCATCGTCTGTTTTCTTGCAACTCAAGCACAGTTTTGGGAGAGTCATGATGGTGATTTGGCGGATCGTGAGCGCCATATTGGTCTTCGCCCGTCCCCCCACTCCCCTTCCTCAAGTGATACTCTGGCGGATACTGGACGTTGGAGCTGACATGTTTCCCCAGTTCAGGGTTCCTATCCTCTTAAACTTTTCTTACGGCATCGAGGGGGGGGGGAGGGACGAGAAGGAGAAGTATTTATAAAAAAATCTTAAACTTTTCACATCCATGTACGCTGGATCAAAAAATTGTCACGCCCAAGGACTCCGAAATTAAGGGAAACTATCAAAAGAGTTGGGAATGTTCCAAAATTAATATTTCATCATTTAAAAAATTTCGCGATACTAATGCTGACTCGAAAATGTCAGAAGCAGGCAATACGGCACATCCTCATGAAAGAAAGTTTACCAACGTGGGGTGGGATCATCGGCATTTTGCAACTGCCATCGTTTGTGTTGTCAAGAGGCAATTTTTTCAGATATAGGATTTATTTTTCGAAAGAGAAGGATTAAATATAGTCTTCATTAAATTTTTATCGACTAACGGGTCCTCTCTTCATCTACATAAAATCGCCTGTTGGTAAAAAGAATATTATATAGGAGTAACACACGTCACCGAGCTAAGAGGTTGAACCAGTTTTTATGATAAAAGTTACCTCCATATCTTTCTAATTTGTTGACATACGCCTTAATCCCATGAGGGGTGGTCACTAACAAACCGCCTCCAAGTCGCCTTGTCTGATGTCATTAGGCTTCCCTTTCCCCAACTCATCTCCCCCTCTCTCATATCTCTCCACTCCATCCCTCCATATCATCCTTGGTCTCCCCCTCCTCCTTGATGTCCCTCTCCTCCTCCAACTCACTCACACAATCTTCTAGTCAGTCTCTAAGTCTTCATCCTCTCCACATGGCAGTTCATTATTCTCTCCGAGAAGGAGAGTATGTTTTCACATTTTTTTGTTGGTTGGTTGGTTAGTTTGTCTGTTAGCAGGATTACTCAAAAACTAAAAGAGAGATTTGGACTCGATCTGGTGGGTAGGTAGTCCAAGTCCCAGGGAACAATCGATTAGCTTTTGGAACCGATCAGGATCGTATTATTTGTCTGTTAGCAGGATTACTCAAAATCTAAAAGAGAGATTTGGTCCAAATATGGTGGGTAGGTAGCCCATGTCCCAGGGAACAATCCATTAACTTTTGGAACCGATCCGGATCGTATTATAGATTCTGCATTCGGAAAACACTTTTTGCGAAGCCCTAATCAATGATGAGAATTACATAACCCATTATGAAGTGTGGTTTGGAAATTACGTGGCCCTTATCGAAGAGATGCGCTCCGCTGAGCCCCTCTTTAGTTTTCTGAAAGTACTTTATCTGATATTTGGTTTTACTCATTCATACATATTTATCTACATTTCTTAATCCCTTCACCACGGATAGTATTCATTAAATTATCACTCCCTCCAGACAATCATTTTAAACATGGAAATCTTGTAATTTAGGTTTCATCTAACTCATTCAGTTAGAAAAGTCTCTCCTGTGGTAAATGGAGTCGTTTGAAAATAGCAAGAACTAGAGGGGCACTCAGTGGAGCGCATCTCTCCGACTACGGCCACGTAATTTCTAAACCACTCTTCATAATGGGTTAGGTTTTCTCATCATTGATCAGGGTTTGGCAAAAGGTGTTTTCCGGATCCAGAATCTGTAATACGATCCGGATCTGTCCCAAAAGTTGCTCGATTGTTCCCTGGGACATGGGCTATCTATCCACCAAATTTGGTCCATATCTCTCTTAGTTTTTGAGTAATCCTGCTAATAGACAAACAAACTAACAAACAAACAGGGGTGAAAACTCTCCTTGTCAGACACAAAAATATCCAGTCATCTCTTGGGGATCAAATAATCGCGTAATTAAGGTTGTAACTCCGATCGGGCGTTCTACCCACTACAGCACAAAGAGATCGGTCCCAAAAGTTAATCGACTATTTCCTGGGACATGGGCTCTACCCATCAATTTTGCTCCAATTTCCTCTTTTAGTTTTTGAGTAATCCTACTAACAAACAAACAAACAAACAAAAAGGGGTGAAAACATACTCTCCTTGTCGGAGAGAATAGCAACAAAAAAATATAAATGTCACCGATTTTAGGGGCTTTAGCAATATTTCACGATGCAAAAAGCTCCAAAACAGGTCATTATTTTCAAAATGCTTAGTAACTGGTTTTATGTTCTCACTCTATTATTCATTTTCGCCAGGACACAGCAACCAACTTTCTTTTGGTCGGGACAAATCTAGTATCCTGTCCCATCTTACGTCACACTGCTTCCTTGAACTGAGTCACAGGAGCCTCGTCTAAATAAAGTCATCAATAGCTCTCTCGTGGTTGGAATAGCCCAAGCAATGTATTCCTGCATCTTAGTAGTCACCAGTATCTCTCTCACGGTAGGAACAGTTCAAGTAATATATTCCTGCATCTCAACAGTTACCATTGGCCTCCTCATGGTTGGAACAGTTCAACTAATCTATTCCTGCATCTTAATAGAGTCACCATTAGCTGTCTCATGGTTGGAACAGTTCTAGCAGCCTATTCCTGCATCTTAATAGTTACCATTGGCCTCCTCATGGTTGGAACAGTTCAAGTAATTTATTCCTGCATATTAATAGTGTCACGAGTAGCTCTCTCATGGTTGAAATAGTTCTAGCAATCGATTCCAGCTAAAGGGACAATTCTATTTAGCTGAGTGAGTTGGAGGAGCCTCAGTGTTATGCATTTTCAGGAAGTCTTTGGAGGTCTATATATAATATGCATTTCAAATTTTTCGCAGCAATTAATTACTCGCAGACCTTTTTTTTTTTTTCGATGTGAAGTTGTGCGAGTGAAAATAAATGAAACTAGCATTTTCATACATACGTAAACACAAGAAAGTTTATGAATAGGTCCGAAGCTACAATCAAGCACTCTTATACAGAAGCTAAGCTCAAGAACATTTATGAATACGTTGAAAGTTACAAACATGTACTTTTATACACACGGTGAGCACATGAAAGTTTATAAATACGTCCAACGCTACAATCAACTTTATACATACTTTATGCTCATAATATTTATAAATAAGTCCAAAACTACAAATAAGCACCTACAGTATAGACACGTTAGCAAAAAAAAATGTTTATGAATACGGACCAAAGCTACAAACATACGTTAAAGGTTAAGAATGTTTATGAAAACCGCCACGCTGCAAACAAGCACTTTTATACACACGTTAAGCTCAGGAATGTTTATGAATACGGCTCTAGCTCCTTCAGACGGCGCTTTAACCCACCAATGTTTTCGACAGGCTATTTTCTGGTCCCTCAATTTTTTTGTCTTATTTTTTCGGCTCCTTTCTGATAATTTCGTAGCTTCTGTTTTTATCATCAGTGACGGGAGTATAGCGTCTGGCAACAGATACATAGATAGGTAGACATCTTATCTGTATTTTCTGCTTCTTTTTCATTGTATTAGTATTTATTTTTCCTTTATTAAGAAAAGTGATGTATATTCAATTTTATTTTGTTATATTTTTACCTCAACCTTTTCCTTTTCGTTGTTATTTAATTTTCACCATTTTCTACTTTTTTCAACAGAGTAACAATTCTTCTGTTTTATTCATAATTCGCCGACTTAAAAGCTCTTTACTGCTTATATATCAAACCATTTTTACATTTTCTATTATAAACACCCTTTCTACTACCATGATATTTCTTCATCATATTCTAGCTTTGCGATTTCTGTCTCACTTTATATTCTGTCTTCCCCCAAATTTTCTTCCTTTCTTTTTACTACATATACTCCTACTTTATTTTCATCATTCTATTTCCAAAATAATATTGTCCTTCTTTGTTATATTGCTTTGTATTTACATCTTTTCTCTACAACAATGACGTCTTACCTCTGTTAGCTTCGTAATTTTTTAGCTGTGTGTGTGTGTGTGTGTGTGTGTGTGTGTGTGTGTGTGTGTGTGAGAGAGAGAGAGAGAGAGAGAGAGAGAGAGAGAGTCTATCATTCATACCCAATACAGATGAACCCAAAGTCCGATGCAGATTAACGGGTATTTATTTGGACAAGCAAAACACAGATCTTGCCCGTACTATACCAGCCCCAGAACTGAGGCTGCAGTGTTGGCAGCCGGCCCACACTTGCTACTAGACCTATGAACAGCACATTTTTGAAAAGTGACGCCCGCTGAGCAGTGCAAAAATCGGCACGTAGGCCATGAACACACTTAGAATTCCACACTTACACGCTACTAAATATATACATTGTTACCAGAAAAGTTTGTAAGTCAAGAAATTATTAAATCTGGGTTAGAAATTTTACCACGTTTAGCGAAACTGTGTCGCCTGATACAATGGGGTAATCTTTATACAAGGAGTTTAGTTACACTGAGGGTGGAAAATAATTGAGTAAGATACTAAGGATATACCGTAACAGGAAAGTGGGTGTAGCTACGTCCTTAAGTATAGAACAGTATGATAATTAAAAGGTGTAATGCTGCTAAGTAAGCAGTTGGATCCAACAAAATTAGGAAATATAATATCTATAATACATGGCCATGCTAAAAATCACGTTAAAAAGGTGTTATAAGAAAATATACAATCGTCACTGGGAATAAAAATTAGAGGGGAATTAAATAATAAATCATTATATAAATGAGAAAATAATAATGATAATAACAAGGAGTATATAGAGATGATGTGTACAGTAAATAGTCATTATAATATTTCTAGTAATAATATAGTTTAGGATATTCAGTATTCTTCATCACTTCACAGCTGATGTCCATGCTATACGAACAGTATTGAAAATCATACTTATACATGGAATACGAACAATATTGAAAATCATATTAATACATGGAATTATGATCACATAGCAGTTGATTACACAAGGACTGCAGGAGTGATGCCTCATAATTACTGAATAATTTCCACACTTGTGATTCTTTCCTGATAGTTGCTTTTCCCTATGTTATTATCGCAGTTTTTACTTTTTCCTTTGTTAATGTTTCACCTAATATCACTTAATAAATCGCCGAAAGTAACACTCAACCTTAGAGAGCTCCTTACGTCATTAGTACTGGCAGGTTCTGAGAAGTTAGAGACTGTCTTAACTATCATCTGTGGTATGAATTTCTTCAGTATCAACTACATGTCCAATGAATTTTATTTTCTTTCATAAAAAGTGACATTTGCTGAATTTAATCTTTAGACCCGCCATCTGAAGGCCATCAAAAACTTGTCTGAGTTTGGCAAAACGTTCAGGGATGGTCTTGCTTACTACAAGGTCATTTCTGTAGGCAAACAGAGAATGGCCAATCATGCCAATGAATACAGAATGAATTAGTCTCATGAATACTGATGGAGCATTTCGAAGTCTAAAGTGGGGTCATTTAAACTGAAAATGTCCAGATGGAGTACTAAGAACAGTTAGTGGGAGAGACGACTCTTCCATTTCTACTTGCCAGTAGCCACAAAGTAAGTCAAGCGAGGGGAAAGCTACATTTTGCTCGCCAAGTGATTCTAGTGATCTATTTAAACTGGCAATGGGGAAAGATCGGGTATAGTGACCGAATTTACTTCACGATAGTCAACAACTGGTCTAAATTCTCCACCTTTGGGGGGTACTAAAAAAAAAAAAAAAATGTGGACTATTCCACGGACCGACAGAATGTTCAATGACGTCCTGATCTAACATATTCTGTAATATCTCATCTCTTTGTTGTCTCAAGCTGTGTAGTAGTCAATATGCTGGAACATAAACTGGCTGAGTACTGGTAACTAATTCAATCTGATATTTAACCAAGTCTGTCTTCCTCATAGGTTCGCCAGATAAAGCCACAACATCTCAATAGGTCTGCAAAAGATAGACCAGTAGCTCTTTACATTGTGGAAAATCACCTAAATGAACATATGGGGCACTGTTAGGAGAAAGAATGGTAGCAGGATCCTTAGAGTTTTTGGTATACACACCAGGTGGTTGATCATCATCTTTAGTAGTTACAGAGAATGGTACATCCTGGCACATCTTTACAGCCGGTGGGTAGACCAGGAAATCCCCAACCTTTGTGCCACTTTTAAGCTTGAGTGAAGCACTTGTGACAGTCAACAAATAAAGATAACATAAATTATCCTTCAACACAGTACACAATGTTGACTCGTACGTTAAGCCATTCACACAACAAGTCTCAGGTAATGTTAGTACATCCACTCCTTCCTTCCCACGTACAACACAGCCAGAGACTTTTGTGAGCTCGTGTGGCAACAAAATTCTGCACTGTTCTGTTACCGCTCGTCTTGTCTCCACGCATTGTAGAATGTCATTCAGACTAATTGAGGTAGTTACATGAGACGTGTTTGAGTCAACAATTGTGTCACTGTTAGAGGGGTTGTCATGAGTTGCGAGTGAATGCTCCTCTTTACTCTCAAGTAGCGGTGGAGTTATATTAGGTAGAGTGATTGAATTTACTTGAGAAAGGACAGGGCGTGGGTAATCGATGCCAGCTACAGAAAATCCTGTACCTATACACCACCACAAGCAGGTATCAGACCAGTGGAATGTTTAGCCATGGTATATATGCCGATTAAAACATCTGCAGGATACTGGAGATCGTTTGTGACATGAAACTGTGCTGTGAAGAGGTTTAATAATTCATCGTTTTTTTTTTTTTTTTTTTTTTTATGCGAGCAAGAAGGAACCAAAGGCCATGAGCCCGCAGTAACAGTTCCCTCCAAGAGAAAAACAAAATACAATAGAGAGCCAAATTCAAGATCCGATCATTTTGAGATGCCTGGACACACTGCGTTTGAAAGACTGGAGATCATAGGCAGCAGGAAACACAGACAGAGGGAGACAGTTCCAGAGCTGACCTGTTGCATAAATGAAAGATTGGGAGTAACGGTTAACTCTTGCATTAGAGAGTTGGACAGAAAAGGGATGAGAGTTTGCTGCCAGACGGGTGCTACGCGCCCGTCATAGAGGTGGAGGAATGCAAGCAGACAGTTCAGAGGAGCAATGACCATTAAAGTAGCGATAGAAAAGAGATAAAGATGCAACAGTGCGGCGAAGAGACAGAGGTTGAAGGGAGTCAGTAAGAGGAGGAGAGTTAATGAGACGAAAAGCCTTTGACTCCACCCTATTGAGAAGAGCTGTATGTGGGAAGCCTCCCCACATACAGCTCTTCTCAATAGGGCGCGTCCACAAGTGTATTCAAACATGTGGTGACAACGCAGCTGGCAACATGTTTGGATATATGTATGCGTCAGTATTTGGACAGATGTATGCAAGCATGTTACAGTGCAGTTTGAAACCTGCTGGCAGTATAGAGGTGATGGAATAAGTGTGTCCATACGAGGCAACTGGGACTTCATCATGATGTTGCCAAAATAATCTGGACGCTGCTGTCCCCGACATGTTTGCATCTTGTTCGTTATTGTGCTGTTTACATGCAGTTCTTCCAGCACACGTGTGGACACGAACTAAGGTAACTCTGCCCTTCACATGAAATTCTGAGCCATCAACGCCTCACAAACGAATGTCAGGTGGTCTAATCGTTCCTCCAATGATGTTTAGAGAGGATTCTGATATTAAATTTACCACAGGTCCCGAGTCCATGAAAAACGATGTTGGGACCCCTTCGCTCATACCCAAAATAACTGTGCCTTAACGGGTTAGAGGCCCAGCCTGGCGACTGGTGAGCTGAGGATCTTTTGCTATGTGAAATTTTTCCAGTAGGTACGCTCCTCTTCCCCTGACCGACGACGTGCAAGATAACGACACTCACCAGTGGTATGACCAGTTGTTTCCTTATGATACATGCAACAGCAGTCGAGAAGGCGCACGCTGTCGCCTCTCCTGACGGTTCCGTCCATGTTCGCGATAACAGCTCGACTTGCAGTGACCAGTGCAACCACAGTACCAGCATACGATTAAGGACTGATTGTCCCGACGCACATTTGACTGGTCAGACTGCTGGCACCTACGAGCATCTGACCGGTCACTGCCACTTGTAGTTGATCAGCGTCGCGAGCAGAAACGAACATTGTTAGGGCTACCCTTGGTAGTCGGCCACAAACGTGAAATTTCCGATAAGGCGGGAGAAGTGTGAATAACATTTAAGTTCCGTCTGTAGTGTGAGTGGTTGAGATGCAAGTATCGCGTGACGAGTGACATCTGACCCTAGTCTTTCCTCTATCTCCTTTGAAAGGTCTTACACTTCATCTCCTTGTATGAAACCAATTTGCAAGGCAGTTTCTAGGTGTTTTTGATCCAGGCAATTTATAAATCTAAAGTAACCCATTAAATGACCAAACTTTTTCTAATCTGATAGCATCTCCCCTGCTGTTATGAGATACCCGTGGTGTTTCCTGCAATAGCTGGCTTGTCTCAGAGCTCGTAGCATTTGCTACAGCCGGTGCTTCATACAATGTAGCTTCTTTAACAAGATTTTGCATGTTCTCCCCCCTATATCTAAGGAGACTGGAGAAAGCAATGAGAACCTGCTTTAGAATGAGAACAACGAAACTTAACTGATTTCTTACAGAATTCATCAAATGCCGTAACCCACCTCCCATGCGCTATTTGCCTTGATGTAATCAGCATTTGAGAAGAGATCTTCAGTGGTTTAGTATTTAACTGTCAGTTATTGAGGTCAATGTTGCCTTCGCAGAGGAAATCAAAGATGGATATGGAACTATCTTCAGCAGTGAATTTTGTGCGGTTCACATCATCCAAGGAGATGGATTGTAAAGGGAGAGCTGAGTTTGCCATAGCTGTGAGAGCTGAGGTGGCTAGGTTGGACAGAGTGTGTGTGACGGGAGAGGCAGGTAAAGCAGTGGTACTGGTGAGTGACGGTGTTGGTGGTGACGCAGTTGTAACAGGAAGAGAAGAAAGAAGCAGTGGTGAACGTCGTTGAAATTGCAGAGAATTACTTGGGGAAGAAGATGCTAAGAGTATCTGGATCTAAAGTATCTGGAGTTTCTACAATGGTATTATTATTATTATTATTATTATTATTATTATTATTATTATTATTATCATTAGTAGTAGTAGTAGTTGTTGTAGTAGTAGTAAGTGTGGTAAGGGACATCACAGTAGTAGTGGTAGCTGTAGTATGATTGGTAGCTGTATGTTTTGCAAACGATTTACCGTTACGGAATTGGGTTAAAGCATTATCACTACTGTAATCACCTTCACTATCAACCACAATTTGCTGGCAAATAGGAGTAAGATTATACTTGCGGAAGTATGTCACGAATGAAGGGCAGGAAATTTACAATTACAGATATGAGAAGGAAACTGTATTATAGACAATGAGTATTTACAATTACAGATATGAGAAGGAAACTGTATTATAGACAATGAGTATATGAGTATGAATTATATACAATGAAAGTAAATGGAGTATGTGCAATGGAAAGTAATGGAAATGAAAATGGTTTTAAGAAGAGTTAATAAAGTTAGAGGGTAGAATGATTAATAAAAATGGAAAGTTTAATATAGTGAATAAAATCAGATGGCTAAAAATATGAATCACAATCAGTAGAGAATGGAACAATCTCTGTAGAAAGTGAACGGATGGTAGGATAAAATAAAATAATGTGTGAGATACATATACAGTATACCTTGTTATCAGTCTAGTTTGCAAGGAAAGAAATTGCTGAATCACAGTTACGAGAGAGAGAGAGAGAGAGAGAGAGAGAGAGAGAGAGAGAGAGAGAGAGAGAGAGAGAGAGAGAGAAAATCGGTTTTCATCTGACTTTATTCAAACTATATGGTTGAAAGTTTGAGGGTCAGTCAGTCAGTGAACTTAATATTTCCAAGAACAATAATACTGATCAAATGTCAGTATCACTTGACTAGATCAAACTCTGACCTCGCAAAATCAACCTAAACAGTTTTCATTCAGTTGAGGCCAAACTTTGGTGAAGTTTTGAAGGTCAGGCAAGAACGACGCGATTCAAGTTTGAGAACTATCAGCCAATGGTTAGTGCTCGACCATTGTGTGTGTGTGTGTGTGTGTGTGTGTGTGTGTGTGTGTGTGTGTGTGTGTGTGTGTGATAGATAGATAGATAGATATAGATATATATTTATATAGATAGATATTATATTCACGGTCTTTTCTGTTTTATTCAAACTGCCACTCGGTGATTTCACGCAGCTTAGGAGGTCTACGCACTGGAATAGTCAGAAAATAATAATAATACCATTAACCTTTTCTGTATGACACTTTTTCTTTAATATCCCTTTCAGTCCAATGCTGTATATTTCATTTTGTCTCTGGCTATCATCAGACGATTTTATTCAAGTTAGGAAGAGCCTACTGCTGTTGGAGGGGTTAATGAAGCCCTATATCGCCTATAAGTCTGAAAAATCTCGTCTGTGCTAATGAAATCGTCTGGAGGTATCAAGAATGCAAAATAAATACCGGTACGTTATCGGATTGAATGGAAGGAGGTGCTGGCTCAGTCGGTAGAGAGGTGGCCTGCAGTCCTACCGGACCCAGGTTCAAATCCCCGCTGGGGCAGGGAACAGTTTAAGGATTTGAATTTCATAACAGCAGGCTTTACTGATCTACCAGAAGACCCGTTGACATGTAAAAATACACCCGCTAATACCAATACACCAGTCCTGTATGAGACAGCCCTAGCATGTATTTAATATGGATGGTGGGTGTTAGTGCGGAAGTGGTGACATATAGAGGTGTATGATCTGTAGGAGGACTACTGGGCCTTGCGAACAGGCTGTGAAGCCTATGCCCAGAGTCGGACACATAAAAAAAAAAAATACGCTGGCAGTATCAGATGATTTTACCCAGCTCTCGACATCGAATGGGACAATCCTTGCACTAGGATGACGTCTTTTGTTATTCCCTTTACCTCCAGACCATTTTATTCAGCCTAAAGGAGACTTCTTGCAGTGAAGGTGATACAGATGGCTGTACTCGTATCTATCCTCTTCAGTTCTTAATGTTTCTCCTAAGGTGAATAAATCGCTAGAGGTGGCAAGATTAAATTAAAAATGTCATCATATTACATAGTTATAATTAGAAAGAAAATCATAGAGGGATTCTAATTCCGAAAAACTTTTTAATTTCTGACTTAGGTTTCTTTGTGTTTCATAACTATTCAAGATACAAATTACGAAAATATACAGGAAATTATGGTTGGCTCCTATCTGAACCCCGTTCATGGTGATATATATTTCTCTTATTTATGTTTCATTACAAGTGAAGGTATATTATCACCACAATATTCACTATCAACGCTGTATTCTTTATAGATGCAAGCTTGGTTCTCGAAGCAAGTTTCATTTTTGAGACATTTTCATTTCTTAGACACGGTTAATAATTATGAGTGATTTCAAACAACAGTTTCATTATTGATTTCCGTAACATTATCCTGATGTTTCCACAAACGTTTCATTTTCGAGGCATGTCATCAACAAGGAGTGTTTCATTACAGATACGTTTTACTTTCATCGCATGCTTCATACTCAACGCACGTCTCAGATTCATAACGTGGTTCACATTTAGCACATATTTCATATTCACTGAAGGTTTCAGTCATCCCAAGTTTCATATTCATCGTATGTTTCATATTCAACGTACGTATCATATTCATCCCGTGTTTCATATTCAATGAATATTCTCGGTTCGACCAGCTTAATCTTCGACTCGTGAATCGGTTCATTTTAGTGTCAGCTCGCTTCATTGTTGATTCATTTCAATGTCGACTTGCGCTTGTTTTAGTGTTCGTTTGTTTGTTTTAAGCATTTTTTTTCATCAACTGTTAGATACAAAATTATAATTTCAGTGTGACGGTGAACATATTAAGTACATTACTGAATCACAGTAACAGTAGCAGCAGCAGCAGTATTTATACTGTACCATTAAGTTTTACATTCTCGTCTGTCTTCGAGCGGACAGCGGAAAATGTGAAAAAAAAAAAAAAAAAAAAAAAAGACGAAGAAATGGGGAGAGATAAAGTATTTTAAGCTGAGAAGACAAGGAAGATCTGGGAGAAGAAATGGAAGGAAATGGAGGTGCACAGAAAAATGGAACACAAGAATGAAAAGGCGAAAAAGAGGTTGACGAGACATACTAATGTGAGGAGAGTGAAAAATGGGAGGACAAAAGGAAGAAATGAAGAAGGAAAGTGGATAGCCTTAAAAAGGCAAGGCGGGAAGACAGAAAACAAAAGAGAAATCAATCATGCTAAGGAGAGGAGGAAGGAAGTCAGAAAAAAATAAAGAAACGCGAAGGGGCTTTCAAAGAGTTCAACACCTGCACTCTACAATCCACCTACAACCGAACCTCTGACCCCGTGCTGTCCCCTTGACCTTGGAGCTATTGTTCTTAACTCACATTGCATTATCTGGCTGGACATTTAACCCTTCCATCAAGTTTTGGATGAACTGGATCAAAAGTGCTTAAGCTGGTCTAGTTTTGTGACCTTGATCGTTGACTTACCCCTCTGTAATGTTCTCAAAATACAGTTACAGTACTTCATCCTTGGCCAACCTTAAACCATTCCATCAAGTCTGGTCCAAATCGAATGTGAACTCGGAGTTGAAGGGTCAACCATTTGACCTTGCCCTATGACCTTTACCTCTGACCAACTGTTCTGGAAATTGAAACACGCCATCCTTTCCCGACCATTTCATCAACCTCAATATAAATTGGATCAAAACTGGCTGAAATGACCTTGGCTTTGACTTATAACTTAAGATCTTCGTCCAAAATTTAATAATTTGCCTATCACAGTCAAGTATTATTCCAGTGTTGGTGCAATTCTGCTTTGTAGCTTTTCCATAATTTCCAAGGTTTGTATTATATGAGTGATGCCACAGTTCTTGTAACTCTAAAACTGTAAAAGTATATCGAGCGCTAATGAATTCCTTTGGAAGAACTGGCGCTTTTGAGAAACAAAAGACCATATTTTATGATTCAAACATACAAAAACAAAACGAGACAGACAGAGAGACAGATACAGGAAAAACCAAACAGAACACACGACATACAGGCTCTGCACGTGCATGTCCAAGTAAAGTAAAGAGAAATGAAGACGATAAAACAGAGGAGGGTAGGAAAAGAAACAAGATGTAACGATGAAACGTAAATTACCGACACACCGAGTAAAATATTAACACAAAATAACGACAATGAAATTAACAACAGCGCTATGAAACAACTAGCAAAGCAAAGAATGAACCAAGGTTTAAAAAATGCAGTAGCAATGGAGAGAGAGAGAGAGAGAGAGAGAGAGAGAGAGAGAGAGATCCAGCTATACTATCTTTAGCTCAAAACACATCACGTATGTATACATCCATGAATACGATATTGTTTGGAACATTGTTATACTGGGAGGGAGCACCAGTGTTTTCTGCTACCTGCTTGTTTTGTGTTTTATATTGTTTTCTTTTGATATCTATTGACCTGAGTGTTTTCACAGCTCTCAATGCCTGACTTATTCAGTAGGCTAGGCTATTCATAAACCAGGCTTATAAAACTGCCACGATGATTCCCTTTCCATTCAGCATGAGATCACAGTTTTGAGACGTACAGCCAAAGAAACAACTACCTTCCCAGTACCGTCCAAAAAAGAAAAGATCTAGCAAAATTCAACGAAAACCTTCTCTCTTGTACTGCGTGCATCACATGGTTCCATTTCTGCCTCCGCCAAAGTGGCTGTTTTATTCCCGCGTTGGTTTGTCTGTTTGTTAACAGGATTACTCAGAAAGTTACGAACGGATTTTGCTGATGTTTTGTGGAAGAGCGAGCCATGGGCCAAAGGAAGAGATGTTAGAACTTTGGGCCGGATCCGAATCCGGATCTAGAGTAGCCTGCGAAATATCTCCAAAAGTTTTCAATGAATTTCAATGAAATTTTGTGGAAAGGTGGGCCATGGACCAAGAAAGAATTGATTAAATTTTTGGGCGAATCCGGATCCTGCATTACTCAAACCATTATGAATGGATTTTGATGAAATTATGTGGAAGAGTGGGCCATGGGCCAAGAAAGAAATGAATAATTTTGGGGGCTGATCCGGATTCGGATCCTATATCCACAGATCAGGATCCTTTATAAAGGCAATGGGATTGGCGGAGGTATGCGTGCTCTGAGCAGTTTCTAGTTAAGCTATGTATTCGTCAAACTTTGGCAAAATGCTTCTGTCCCTGTGCATTTTTTTTTTTTTTTATGTGTCCGACTCTGGGCAAAGGCTTCAGAGCATATTCCAAAGCCCAGTAGTCCTCCTAAACACCTCCACATGTCACCACTTCGGGGCTAATACCCACCGTCAATACTGAATACAGTACATGCAAGGGCTGTCTCATACAGGACTGGTGTAGTGGTATTAGTGGGAGTATTTTTACATCAGCGAGTCTTCTGGTAGATCAGTAAACTCTGCTTTTACGGAAATCAAATCTGCACCAGCCGGGATTCGATCCTGGGTCCATTAGGACTGCAGCCCGCCTCTCTACCGATTCAGCCGCGCCTTTTCCAGTATTTTGTTCCATGTAATGCAAAAGGATTTTATTCACCCAGAGTGAATCATAACACCCTTCGTATTACTACCATCAAATTATCGGAAAAGAATACGAATAAAATGACTTAATGAAGTCCAGAGTCATATCACCCTAGGTGTGCCTCAGGCTAATTTCTGGATATTAGCTGATGCTAAGGCTAAATGGCTAACAATGCTGTACCATTATGCCATCCAAGTGCAGGATATTTCTGCAGCCTCAAGTCTCCCCAGCAGTTATAATGCGTTTACAAACAAGACTTCTACTCCCTCGCAAGAACAGTTGCCTTAACTTAAAATTAACTACTCTGGTAATCAGCGAAAACTAAAACGGTAAGGTTACAAAAATGGAAGCAATGGTGTTCCCCCGAGCTAGACCCTGTATTGGATCATATAGCCCCGCTAGGTTACAGGAGCGCGCTACCACTCCCGGCACGGCAATCCCGGGCGAGGCTTGAACTCGCAATCTCCCGATTACGAGCTTGATGCTCTACCACTGAGTCACCGTGACCCCAGCAAGGTTACAAAGAATATATATATATATATATATATATATATATATATATATATATATATATATATATATATATATATATATATATATATATATATATATACACACACACACACACTCTCTCTCTCTCTCTCTCTCTCTCTCTCTCTCTCACACACTAACACAAACACAAACCCTCAGCCCCTCACACACACACACACACACACACACACACACACACACACACACACACACACTCTCTCTCTCTCTCTCTCTCTCTCTCTCTCTCTCTCACCCACTAACACACAATCAAACCCACACCCCCTCACACACACACACACACACACACACACACACACACACACACACACACATACACAAAATTACACCCTCACCCACTCAAAAATACACACACACACACACACACACACACACACACACACACACACACACACACACCGAAAAACAAACCAAGCACAAACACTGGCGGAAGAAAACTAAATGCTGAAATACAAACAAAAAGAAAAACAGAAAAACAAACGACGAACAGAAATAGATAAATATACGAATATAAAAACTATGATAAAACGAATGAA
Organism: Coenobita brevimanus; assembly: GCF_032717465.1. Classification (NCBI taxonomy): domain Eukaryota; kingdom Metazoa; phylum Arthropoda; class Malacostraca; order Decapoda; family Coenobitidae; genus Coenobita; species Coenobita brevimanus. Next base: position 41,650,763 of record NC_136991.1, read on the forward strand.
ATACAGAGAACTCGGGTGGCAAACTGTTGATGCAACGCGTCACTCAGTAGGCCTCTACTAAGCCTTGCCACGGAGCTGCCATACAACGTTCATGACGGACCTCACTGTGGGCTGAAATGAGACTAGAGATAAATTAGGTCGACCCCATATGGCCTTGACCTTTCACCTCTTGACCTTGCTGACCTTCATCGCCCAATCATATTGTATCACTGACAAAAGTTTGGTCGAAATCCGAGTTGGGGTTCAGAAGATATCATCCCCACGCCCATATGACCTTGACCTTTGACCCCTTGACCTTGCAAACCTAATAAGTTCATCCTCCTCGTCCTTTCATACTGTATTACTGACAAAAGTTTGCCCAAAATCGGTTTAGGAGTTCAGGAGATATTGTGTCCACATCCATATGACCGTGACCTTTGACTCCTTGACCTTGTTGGCCTAAACAGTTCGTAGTCAATTCATACTGTATCTGCCGAAAGTTTGGTCGAAATCCGTTGAAGGGTTCAGGAGATATCGCGTCCACTTCCATATGACCTTGATCTTTGACCCCTTGCCCTTGTTGACCTAATCAAGTCATCTTTACTTCATACTGTGTTACTGACAAAAACTTGGTCGAAATCCGTTAAAGGGTTAAGGAGATATCGCACCCACACTCACATGACCCCTTGGCCTTGCTGACTAGTTTACCGTCCTTTCATACTTTATCACTGACAAAGTTTGGTCGAAATTCATCGAGGAGTTCAGGAGATATCGCGCCCACAAAGATAAACTAGCTTAATCCCATCTGACTTTGACGTCTGATCCCCTGACATAGCTGATCTAATCTGATCATCTCATACTACATCACTGACAAAAGTTTGGTAGAAATCTGTCGGTTGGTTCTGGATATAACTCGCCCACAACAGTGTTACGGACGCACGGACCCACGCACGCACGAACGGACAGACCAATTACTTAATACCTCCTCCACCATAGTTGGGCAGAGGCATAACAAACATAAAACAAGCACAAACAAACTGCCACAATCGCAGAAAAAACTTCGCAAGCACACAAACACACCCATATAAACGCATAGGCAACATACTCGCATATAACACAAACACCCAAAACACACAAATACAAACACATTGACTTTTCTTGTCTCAATTTAGGACAAAACAGAGTTGGGATGCCTCAGGTGTCTGTCTACCTGTTTTATTGTTCTTCCGTTCAGGGGGGTGGGGGAGAGAGAGAGAGAGAGAGAGAGAGAGAGAGAGAGAGAGAGAGAAAAAAAAAACGATACTGTTTGGAAGATTGTTATGCTTGGATGCATAAGTATTTTCTGTTATCTTTTTTGTGTTTTGTGTATTCCAGTGTTTTCTCCTGGTATCTATTGACCTGAGTGCTTTATTTTCTACAGCATTCAATGTCTGACTTTTAAGGCCTTTAAATCTGCCACAATGATTCCCTTTGCATTCAGTGTGAGATCAGATTTTGAGGAGTACAGTCAAAGAACCAACTATGTTCCTAGTTTGTTTTAAAACTAATTTCCAACCGGCGAAATAGGCTGAAAACCCATTTCTACTAGTGCGTGCTTCAGATAGTTCCTATTCGACAAACTCTGGGAAGCTTTTATGTGACTAATTCTCTCATGGCCGAATTTTTGATAGTATTTTATTCCAAAAAAAATGCCAGGCGATTTTATTCTTCCTAAAGTGAATCATAACAGCCTTAGTAATACCACCAAATTATCGGGGGGGGGGGGGACTAAAACTCTATGCCAACAAGCGTAAGATGATTTCATGGTGTCGTGAGTAATAACCCCCTGAGAGTACATTCGGCTAATTTTGGGATATTTGAAAATTCATTTTCAGGTTACTAAGCTAAAAATGCTGTAATATTATGTCACTCAAGTGCTGGATACTTTCTGCATCCTCAGTCCCCCCAGCAGTTATTATGCATTTACAAGGAAGATTTCTACACCACAGCAAGATCAACTGTCTTCCCTTAAAATTACAGATGTATGCAAATGGATGAGCTAATCCTGGTTATTCCTGATAAGTAAAACAGCAAGGAAACAAATAAAGAAAAATAAATCATCACAAACACACACACACCTGAGTTCTTTCTACCTACGCGACTACTACTTTCGCTGTACAAAAATCATTAAAAAAAAAAAGTATCATCCCAATTCAACCAGTTTCCTCACCCATCGCATCATTAACGCCGCTAATTAACCCCTTCAATCAATGGACGTAAATTTATACCCTTATTTTTGCACACTAACTTTTATTCACGTTAGGAGAGGCTTTTTGATCTGGAGAGGTTATACTGTATATAGGCATCGTTAACACCCCCTCCCTCCCCTTCCCGGCATGAAGCATCTCCCCTAATCTGAACAAAATCGCCTGTCTGTTTTTGGCCTGTCACAAAAAATATTAAAAAAAAAAAAAAAAAAAAAAAAAAGGAAAATCTACGAAAACATTTTCTAGATATCTATTAATTTTACCACAGACGGAGATTAAGAATGTCTCTAAAACAATTGTGTGTCGGACAACGCAAAGATTTGTTAATATATATATATATATATATATATATATATATATATATATATATATATATATATATATATATATATATATATATAAGGAATATGAAGAATTCGGTTGTCATCCAACTTCTGAATGAGACAACAAACTACAGACTGGATGAAACTGGTACTTACGTACAGAACAGTACGTAGATTAGGCACTGCACAACTAATTACCTGAAACAGTGGAAACAATATTATATTAGAGTGAATTATTGAATTATATGTGAATTATACGATAAATATTTAATCAAATCGTAGGAGAAATTTGCATACATTACGGATTTGCTGCTTCCATATGTCGCCAAGGCTCCTGCTACAACTACTGCAGGATTTTTATATAGCCTTCATTAATACCTTCAGCAAAGATCTTTCATAAGCTGAATAAAGTCGTAGAAGGATATCACGAAGCGACTGAAAAATAAGTCTCCCTATTGATTTGGTGAAGTATACCAGACTTCATTGTCCTAGTTTTGAGTACCTTTGGCTCGAAGAGTTTAATAACTGATTACCACTACCGATTCATATAACCAATTCATAAATTCATTTTCATTTCTTGAACAGACCATGGACATGATATGGACTTGTGGATACTGTCGCCCATTACTGTTGGGCTTTCACCCCCCCCCCCCCCAAAAAAAAAAAAAAAAAAAAAAATGTACCACCTTTAATCCAGTCAATTTTTTTTTTTTTATTCTTGCAATCACCAGACGATTTTATCCAACTTCAGACATTCCTTTGATAGTGGAGGGTTATATGAATGCTATATTTAACTCCTTTATTTCGAAAAGACTCATCTAAATTAATCTGAAGACATCGAGAATAACAAAGTATGCAGAATCGGATTGAAGGGGCTAACTTAGTCACCAGAAAACCCTTTTCTTTTTCTTCATGCCCTTATTCTTCTGCTATTACCAGACGACTATGGACAGCTCATAAATGCCCCCAATAGGCGAAGGTATTAATGAAAGTCATATCTATCTTCATCAGCAAGAAAACGCAATCACAAAATCAATAAATAGCGCTTAGAAACAAGATTAAAATAAAAACATGCGTCATCGAAATCAAAAGTCTTATAATATGCATAACGAAGGAAACATGTGAAAACTGACCCTGAAATATGCACATATGACAGGTTTCTTTACAATGAGTTATAAATTTCAAGTTATCATCACAGGCAAAAGTTCGTTGACACGATGGAAGGTATTACATGAAGTATTTTTAAGTGAAGGCAATAAAAGGCACACAGCAAAGAAGTATGGGGCCAAAGGATACTCTCGACGTTCAGGGAGGAATGAGACATGGGCGAAGCAGGACAGTGCTGGCAGGGGACTGTCAGCGAACTTCAGTCTGTGATGGTACCTAAAGGTGCAAGGTCGGGCAAGGTCCATAAACTATAACGGAATTAAAGATTCGACATTCCCCAGGGAATGCAGGGATGATCTTCACACAGCTACATTAACCCCTTAACCGCGGGGCATCGCTTTCGTGACGTTTGGGAGCAAGGGATCATACTGCGTGGTGTCACTTTTGCGATTCTGTGTTATTTTGAATTCGCTCAGGCTTTCAAGTGGTGGCTTGTATCATCTATCAGTACTGCCAATGTCCAACATTAGTCAGCACTCCTAATCTCATCTGTACTCCCATCCATTGTTGACAATTTAGCCATTTCTCCCTGTTCTTGACTCCCCTCCCTACCTCCCCTCCATTACCCTCTCCTCTTGCCTGCTCAGCCACGCTACGCTAAATAAATCTTCTCTGGAATTTTCCACTAATTTCATCCATTGAAATAAGCCCTATGCCCTATTCTTATACCAAATAATATACACCAAAAAGAAATAAGGTAAGTGAGAGTGCCATACACCTGAAATTGGCTAATTATCGCCTGACAACACCTCATGTGCACTCGTTCACTAATTTTCGCTGTTTATTTCCCCTTGAAATATGCCCTATAATCTATTCTCATAATAAAAGTATATATAAGAAAGGAAGGGAGAAGCCTAAGTGATATTTACATTCACCTGGAACTACCTAATTATTGCAGGCCACCACACTGTATTCTGCGCTAAGTAAATCTTCCCTGGAGTTTTCCACTGATTTCATCCATTGAAATAAGCCCTATGCCTTATTCTTATACCAAATAATATATACCAAAAAGAAATAAGGCAAGTGATAGTGCCATACACCTGGAATTGATTAATTATCACCTGACAACACCTCACGTGCATTCGTTTGCGAATTTTTGCTGTTTATTTACCCTTGAAATATGCCGTATAATCTATTTTCGTAATAAAAATATATATAAGGAGGGAAAGGAGAAGCCTAAGTGATATTAACATTCACTGGAACTACCTAATTTATAATGTATTGTCTAGATTTCCTGCCATTCATTTCATAGCTATATAATAGCAGCTCTCACGAGGCTGACATTGGCAGTAATGCATTCTCCCTAGGTAGGCCACCCCGGCCCACCAATGTCAGTTTACTGTCGTCTTTCCAGGTGAAAGTACGTCGGATTCACTCCTGCTAACTTCCGCCGCTTTTTAGCCCCAAGCAAAGGGCTCTGTGACCTCTACCCCCTACTAAACCTCGTGTGGAAAGAGGTAAAGACTGACAATTGATAGAGAGTGACTACGATCTTTCTGAGTGAAGTAAATCAGTGCAAGTGGAATTGTAAATAATGTGTAAATAATGTGTAAACAGCAAGTGAAAGCAATGAATGTAAATATAAGTGAACAGTGGAAAATAGTTTTACAAGTTACTTCAAGTGACAGTGCATAACAAAGTGTAATTAAAATAGAAATGTAAATAATGTACATAAAATAGAGAACGTAAATAGAAATGTAAATGAGTAGTATTATAAGAATACGAGTATATATACTAGGAGTAATGAAAGTGAAAGTTTCACTCTAGCATGTGTGAATACTATGAGTTATGAGAGTGAAGGTGAAAGTGACATTCACTCTCAACGCTAGTATACAGGATGAGAAAGTGAATGCTACGTATTTTACTGAAAGAGAAATTGAATCCCTACAGTGACAATAAACTACTATTACTGAAGGAAACTTGTGGATAAAGACTGTAGATATATATAAGTGGTGTATAGTAACAGAAATATAAACTGTGAGTGTTTTTATGAATAATAAATGACAGAACACCAGCGGTGAACGATGTCAATTGGGAAGGTCATACGCCCTCGTAATTTTCATTGCTTTCACAGTGTTTTTTTTTTTTTTGGAGTATGGATTCTAAACTATTTGAGAATCATAGAATAGTGTTTCTAGTGATAATATCAGGCTGTGGTAATCATATTACGGGTTGTTGGGAAGTGTAAAGTGGAGACTTCGTTACCCAACTTCAGAGGTCTCCACAAGTCCTACGGTACTCGACGAAGGCTCAACAAACACCCCAGGAGAAAGCTGAAGGTATGTGCCATAAGCATATGTGATTTTAATATTCTAAGACTAATAACTGATTTTTGGCAAATATTTTAGAGAGTCTGTCAGAGCGCGAATATGCCCGCGGGAGCCACAAGAAAAAGCAAAACAAGCCTGCGGTTAAGGGGTTAAAAAAAAAAAAAAAAAGCAGACTTGTGGAAACATCCATGATGAACAGTTAACATCAGAGAAAACAGGATCTGAAAATATTGTTGTCCGTATGGACTGAACCTGGACCCTACTATAAAACTTGTCAAAGTGCCTAAATAAAAAATATAAAAAAAGGTGTTTGGGAGTATTTGCCTAATTAACAATATTACCAGATTTATAACGAATTTGTAAAGAAATGAGGGAATGGCATCAAACGTAACCCACCCCGTCCCGACCGATTTTCCATCACTGACTCCCCCCAATCCCGACCAATTTTGGAAAAAAAAAAATTTTTGGCTCAAACCTCCACTTTTGGTGAGAAACATCGAAAATTCATAGAGAAATCGCTCACCTGCGGTTTAAAATACTGGGTACAGGTAAAAGTACCCCTTATCTCACTGGGTTTTAAATCAGGCTGGCTCCAAAGAAAACGAGTTCTATGGGAGGGTAACTATTCCACACCAATCATAAATGGTATTTATTTATTTATTTGGTACGAATTTATATGTAGTACGAGAGTATCATGGTTTTCACACAGTAATATAGGCAACATAAGCATTGTTTCACTCACCAAACACATCAACATACCTGACCTTTTTTGGCGACATTACCTGATCATCATTTCTGACTGTTTCTTCCGCTAATGCTACGTAAACTTTGTCCTCCACATTGTCATCGATTGGGGAATCACTCTGGCCTTGAATTTCGTACCGTGGCACGACATGTCTTTACTGGAAAGGTTACTGGTAACAGGTGAATTGCCAAGACAATGGCATGGGGGGGGGGAGGTCATGCAGGGTAAGGCATTGTCCCTGCCTGGCATCTTGTAGAGGATGGTGTCCCGTGTATGCATACCAATAATCACGTGCGAAATTTGAAAAATGTGCAAATGACAGACCTTGTAATTGAGGAGCGTTTATATACATCAACAGGAGTCACAGTGACAAAATGTTCGGACGTATGTATACGTTAACGGGACGCAGCGGGTTAAAAAAGTCTGGAAGAAGCAAAGAAAGAAGGCAAAGACTCTAAACAAATATAATATAGTCTCCATCATGGTGTGGCGATCATGATTATATAAAGACACATCTCACAAGATACACAGTAGCAAGCGTGTCGAGAAAATAGAAGCAGCAGTGCTCTTTCTTAACCCGTCATGTCCTGACTGATTTTCTACCATGACTTCCTCCAGTCCCGACCAATTTTGGAAAAAAAATTTTTTGGCTCAAATCTCCGCTTTTGGTGAGAAACATCAAAAATTCATAGAGAAATGGCTCACCTGAGGTTTTAAATACTCGATACAGATAGCAGTACTCCTTACCTTACTGGGTTTTCTATCAGGCTGGCTCCAAAGAAAACGAGTTCTATGCGAGGGTAACAATTCTACACCACTCATAAATGGTACTTATTTATTTATTTGGTACGAATTTATATGTAGTACGAGAGTATATTGGTTTTCAAACAGTAATATAGGCAATATAAGCATTGTTTCACTCACTAACACATAAACATACCTGACCTTTTTTGGTGACATTACCTGATCATCATTTCTGACTGTTTCTTCCTCTAATGCTATGTAAACTTTGTCCTCCACATTATCATCAATTGGGGAATCACTCGGGCCCTGAATGCCTTTATTGGCTAGGTCACTGGTAACAGGTGAATTGCCAAGACAATGGCGTGCAGGGGGGAGGAGGTCATGCTGGGTAAGGCATTGTCCCTGCCTGGCATCTTGTAGAGGAATAGAGAAAGGTGTCCCGTGTATAAGTACCAAAAACCACGTGCGAAAATTGAAAATTATGCAAATTATGAACCCTGCAATTACACAACGTACCAGTACGTTGATGGGTCTAGCTGTGACAAAACGTTGTGACGTACCCATATGTCGATGGGTGGATGTCTTGGAGATGTAACAAGCTGTCCCGTTACATTATTAGCGGGCGTACAGTCGGCAAAAAAAGTCCTTTCATCCATCCTCCTTATCACTCCATATGAGTACTCTGAAAACTCATCTGATGACTCCAAAGCTAACGACAATCATGAAAGCGATCTGTGGCCAATTCATCAATGTCTGTTGCTGGGAACTCATAAGGCTGACTATCAAAGTTCACAGGAAGAGAAGCAGAAGAGGAGACAAGACTTACTGTCAGCTGTGCACTCGACCAAAAATGAACAAATACACTGTTTGCACGAAAGGATGACGCAAAAGATGATGGATACTGCAAAATGCCTGCTAGTCCTAACCCATGTTCAAGATGATACAACATAACGCTTGCTTGCGAGATGTGATACCTTATCTATGATGAGTATTGTCATTATTTGAACGCTGAAATAAATGACTCTTTTCTATGTGGCATAGGAGGATTCAAAGCATCTCATCCTCGGCGATTTATCCTGCATATTACACTTTACAGTTCTCTTGCATGCTTTTAATATCACTTGAATGTTGACAAAATTTGTATTATAGCATAAAAGGCGTTATAGAGGTGCAATATGCAGAATAAATCGCTCAGGAGGAGATGCTCCAATACTTTTAGAACTACTCAGAATACTAGAGGTTCCCCCATGGGGGGAATCACACCAGCAGTGAGTGAATACATATCTAGCGCAGCTCGGAATATGACCTTGACCTTGACCTACTTTCATCAATTTCGAACTTGTAGGAGATTTCCATTCTTCCTACACACCCGTAAAATTTTGTGATGATACCTTGAGCAGTTGCAAAGTTATCGTGGTGACAGACAGACAGACCTTGACCTATTTTCACCAACTTCGAACTCGGGACCGATTTTTCTTCTTACTACTCACCTGCAAAATTTTGTAATCATATCTTGAGCAGCTGCGAAGTTATCGTGCTAACAGACGCACAGACCGACAGACAAACTGAAAACAATACCAACTTTGCTATCACAGCAGGTAATTACCCTAACTAAATTGATCTAACCGAGGAATCACGAGTTGTATTTACCAGGAACTCTTCAAGGTCGCCATTTTTTTTTTTTTTTTTTACCATTTCTTGACAATTTTATTCGGGATGGACTTTTCGACCTGGAGGAGTCAAATATAGCAGGAGTGAATTAAAAAGGACGTCAACCGGATTCAAAGGGATTAAATTTATCTATGAACCCCTCCTGTACAAGACTTTTTTTGGGGGAGGGGGAGGGGAGGGTGGTGTATGTGTGTCCACCTCATCCGACTTTAATGAGGTGAAAAAGTGTCATAGCAACAAACAATTACTCAGTTATAGGGCTCCACCACCTAAATGGCATTGGAATACGGTCAACAAACGCTTAATTACATATCGTGGTTCATTAAACCGTTATGTATTGGGTCTGGTACCATATTCCAAACCAACAACTGTTCACAATACGAGTACTACATATCCCTAATGGAAGGATTCATAACGAAATGTGTCCCCTAAGCTAAATAAAGTGTAAGGTCATTCAAATCATTCGTAGGAAAGGGGTTTCTTGAGTGCTACTAAATCTTCACTACAGGTACTTTGTCATTACCTGAGTAAAATTGTCTGGTGTTGGTAACACGACAAGTGATCATCGTATTGAAGGGATCACAAACAAGATCACACATGCACGCACATAAGCGCATGCAGACAGACAGACACACACACACACACACACACACACACACACACACACACACACACACACGAATGCGCCCACATATACATGCGCGTGCGCGCACACACACACACACACACACACACACACACACACACACACGAGCAGGTGCACATACACACTAGTTCGTGTACTCACACGCACACACAAGCGGACACAAGCACATGCCAATTGACGCGGATGGACACACACACACACACACACACACACACACACACACACACACACACACACACACACATTCGCGCTCACACACATGAGCACCCACAGACACACATGTGCACAAATCTCGTCTAAAGAAAACTTACAACTGGCGAAATACAAAGAAAACCCTATCTGTACTAGTGCGTGTTTCAGATGGTTCAATTATCTGCTAAGTATTCGTCAATCTTGGGGAAGATATGTGTGCCCCAGTCTGCACTAAAAGTGGCATACATATGGCAGCAATGCGTGAACACAAAGTAAGGGTCAGAAACTCCCCTACTATTTCACCATATCACTTTTCTGAAATGAGACAGGTATGGGTCGTACTTTTGTAGACTGAGGGAGTTATCTAACACCTTTACCTTAGCGATAAATTTAACTTATTTCACATCACCAGTCTCTTCCATGCCTTTAATATATATTTATAATCAACAAACTTTATACAGACATCAAAGAGGAGAATTTAATTGGACCACATACAAAAATGAATGGACAAGAAAGAGGTCTTAGAAAACTTCCTAAGCTAGAGAGATTGCGGTCCTTCATATGTTTCTCGGCTCACGGATGACTTTCTTCGATACGATGCGACCAAGAAGAAAGCGACCGACATAATAACTGCTTTTTTCGGAGAGCCCGGGACGTAGTAGAATGTGAAAGTGTGACCTATCCAGATCATGGAACCCGTAAGAGACCACACTACGTCCCTGGCAGCGCTTCGATAACAGAAAACTTCCTGCCAACTCTTGGATTTGAACCATGACGTATTAGGACAGGCCTTCCTGCATGGTTCAAAAAACATACCAAGCCTTTCTCATCTTAGGCATACGCATCAGGACGGGAAAGCTCGAGGAGGTGAAATACTGGACAAACTTTTGTCTGTATATGGAATGGGTACATTTAAAAAATCTATCTATCTATATACCTAGGCTGCATCCTCCAAGGAAAGGGAGGTAGCCGAGACAGGACGACACACTCCCCATTTACTCATCCATTCAAACACATTCTTTCGCAACTTAGTCCCAAAGGGGAGAAGGGACAGATCCTCACCGCACCACACCACACAAGGGTCAACTGCACAGTGCAATCAGTGACATCTGCAGCAGGGCCCGACAGCAGAGCTGGTTTACCCCTGCCACATCATAATAGACCCATCCCCTTACCCGCAACTGACCTGACTAGCTGATCAGACCAAATGCGGGAGAATATCCCCTCAGGGCTGCGTCATCATTTATTCACTCACAATTTCTCTCTATTTATTTCTGTCACACATAGCCACTCTTCCTTGCTTAACAGACATCCCTCTTGCATCCAGCGCTCTTTTCACACTGTCCATCCATCCTATTCGTGGTCTCCCTCTCAGCCTTACACCTCTCACATCAGATCTAGTTATCTTTTTCACCAATCGCTCATTAAAAAAAAAAAAAAATCAACCACAAACATTCAGCTTCCACTCCAGCGTACCACTAACACCATAATTCTTCATAACTGTTCTGTTATACAGTTAAGCCCCTTAATAGCCAGTAATTACAGCTGCAAGGCTGTAGTTACAAAAAGTACAATGACATTGATCTTCCATCCAAACCTTCGTACCATGGCAGCGCCATTATCATAATTCCCCTTAATTATTCAGTTGTTATTCAGGCCTAAGTTTGTAACAAGGGTGTACAGTTACCCAAAAAGAGTACAGGCATGGGAGTGCGAACGAATACATTTACATTCAGGGCCAACAAGATGGCATGGGATTATCGGAAAGCGAACACTTCCATACCCTGTGTATGGGGACCCATGTTTGTTGTCCAGATTCCTGCCCCTGACTCCGGTACATACACCTCCACAGCACAACCTTCCCATACACATCCTACATCCTTTACATAACGTCCCCTATTATATACGAACCACAAATGACCTAAAATCGATATGCTGAATAAATGCATAGGGATTATTTTGATATTAAAAGCTATGTGAAGGTAAACGAAGCTGAAGTCAACGGCACATGATAGGTTCGGGACGGCTTCATCACGGCCTCATATTTCAACACACAGGCTTGGAAATTCCAAATAGTCTCTTTGTACGGAGGCAATTTCCCTTCTTCGTTCTGATTACGAACAAGAATATGATATTATAGTTTATTTTGCCTGTCACATACTGGATTGTGTCGCTACAGTTTTTCACAGGCGATATAAAGACCACCTTAATATTAAATAACAAAATTCACGTGTTCAGTTCAATGACGCAAATTGTTCTGAAGATTCGAGACGATTTTATGTAATGCCTTCAACGCAGTGGCGTCTTTTTGTTTCACTGATACACTTGCCATCATCAATTAATTTTACTCAGCTTGGGAAAGACTTTTAGAGACTATAAATGGCCTTCATTTACCACTTCACTAAAAAAAGTCACTCTTCAGCCGATTGACTGATTACTTTAAAATAATCATGGCAGTCACTGCCACCGTACAGCAGGAAAAAAAAAAAAAAGGATAAAATATATAAATAATGACATGGATAGAGAATATAAATATATACAGACATAAACAAAGCTACAAAATATAAAAGTAAAAAAAAAAAAAAAGAATAAACCAACAGATGTCAACTGATTCATGGAGACAAGAAAGACCTCCTTTATGGAAATTAAAGGAAAATATATAAACATACCCGTTCACTATGAAGATTTTATTTAACTTTTGCTGCCGACAATAACTTCATGCATCTAAGGAAAGATGTCTTGCAGCTAAGGTTGTTCATACAAATTCCAGTAAGAAATAATCTCACCATTGTATGTAGAAGTGCATTGTTCTCTGAGTAAAAAAAAAAAAAAAAATGTGCATCAGTTTTCACTGCTTTTCCCTCTGCCGCGTTATGTGAAATCAGAGGTTATTTGCTGATCATCATTTATTAATTCTATTTTGAAGGGAGCAATTATGTTTCATCTTGCTCCACTAACTATCTCTGTTTTCATTCGAGAGAGAGAGAGAGAGAGAGAGAGAGAGAGAGAGAGAGAGAGAGAGAGAGAGAATTTTCCCTTTAATACATATATAAGCTAAATAAAACCGTTTGTTGATAACCAAAACACAAATGTTAAGCTCTTTAATTTGGTGATATTTTTAAATTAATATATTACTGCTACATCTAGATTCTAGACAGTTTTATTCAGTTTGGGAGAGACCTCAAGCAGTGAAAAGTTGCTATAAAGCTGAATAAAACAACCTGGGTTAACAAGGAAATAAAGTTTACAGGAGTCTATACTTGAAACTGTGGGGTGTTCCAGCGGACAAGGCTGGTGTTATTTTGTACTTTATAACGATGGGCGTAGGTCCGCTGTATCTTTAATAAATTCCAAGATAACCCAGCTTTAGAGATCAATTTGGTGTCCTTTGGCTGTTTTCAGTAATCTGGTGGGTATAACTGAGTACAGCAACTTAAACAAAACCTTTTCTTTTCCAAAATCTTTCCAATGGTGTCCATACGTCCATTGAAGCTTTAGTAATTTCCACGACAACCAAAAGTTTTATGTCCTCTTTGACGCTTCCTTCAGCAATATGCTGGAGAATTTAGATAAGAGGCATTAAGGAGAACCCAGTACTTTTCTATAAACCTTTCAACCATGTGTTTAGGGCCACCATAACTTCAAAACTTTTCAACCATGTATATGTAAGGCCACCATTAATTTCCGAGATAACGAGTTTTGGTGCTGAGCTCAACAACCCTATTACCTATGTGTCTGATAGTGTTCTCGTTCCCTTTGCTAGCTCAAACAATAATGAAAATACGTCACAGGATTGAATACAAGATCAGCAACGTCGTGAACAATTGGATAATTTCCGTTATATACTTACATTTATTTAGCTACTGATATAACTTAAAACCAACGCAACAGAAAAAAAAAAAAAGTCACCATAAATGCTGTAATATGACAGCTCAAATTTCGGCACAGTAATCTGGTGGCAAATGGTGTTAGCCAGTTTTTACTCTGTCAGTGGCAGTTTGCCACCTCATTCTAATGACATTTGTTACCTCCGCCAAGGAGGTTATGTTTTACCTCTCGTTGGTTTGTTTGTCTGTCTGTTAGCAGGATTACTCAAAATGTTATGAACGGATTTTGATGAAATTTTGTGGAAGGGTGGGCCATGGACTGAGGAGGAAATTATTTAAATATGGGGGCGGATCCGGATCCGGAGTCTCCCCCGCAATATCTCCAAAAGTTCTCAATGAATTTCAGTGAAATGTTGTGGAAAAGATGGGCCAAGGACCAAGAAAAATTGATTAAATTTTGGGTCAGATCCGGATCCATTATCCGGGAATACTCAAAAACTTATGAAAAAACTTATGGTGGTGGTGGTGACGAGACTAACAATGAAAACGAAAGTAACAATAATAACCACTTTAAATGTACAAGAGTAAGATAAGTCGTGTAAATCCACACTTAATTGCTGTCGTCTGAATTCAGTAAAACACGAGTTGCACTGAAAATTATCCAGCACTTATTGGATAATAATGACTTACATTAAGATGGCTTTCTTTTTTTTTCATTCATTTTATTGTCAAGCGAATTTTACTCAGTCTAGGGGAGAGTTCTCTAGTCAGTCAACCCCTCTCTGAATAAGAAGGCAATGTGTAACCCCCAGTGTTTGAAAATCTCATTTGAGTACTGTATCATCGTCTGGAAGTGGCAAGCCTATGACAGAGAATTCTCCTCGGGCTTAATGTGATAACCTCCCTTCAAACGATTACATCTCTCTCTCTCTCTCTCTCTCTCTCTCCATTCTAATTACCGCCAGTCAGCTTCGTTCTTATCAAGGGACGCCTTTTGTAGCGAAGGTTAGAAACATCTCCATTAACTCCTCCACTACGACGATGTCTGACATATTTTTGGCCAGCTCCATGCTGCCCTTATTGTTAGTCGCGTTTTCTTTCCTGTAGTTTTGTTATCGCCCACCTTTAGAAGGCGAAGCGATAATGATTTTGCCTGCCTGCGTGTGTGTGTGTGTGTGTGTGTGTGTAATTCACCGGGTCGGTCAGGATCACTTGATGGTCGTGATCGTCAGCATTTTACCCTCCCGGAAGGGAGCTGAGAGCTCATATAATCCGATCTAAGGGCAAGGCTGTGACCTTCACATACCCACACACCCGTCCCCTTGCTCAAGGGGGACAGTAACCACCCACTTCGTCAGTGAAACTTTTCACAACCTGAGCGAGGCGCGAACTCCCGTCTACCAGATGGCAAGCGAGAACGTTACCACTGCGCCAGCGAGCGGTGTGTGTGTGTGTGTGTGTGTGTGTGTGTGTGTGTGTGTGTGTGTGTGTGTGTGTGTGTGTGTGTGTGTGTGTGTGTGTGTGTGCAAAGAGTGTCAGTACCAAATATACAGTGGTAGCATGCAAGACATTATCAAGATGGAATGGACAAAATAAATGACAATGGAAGAGGTGCTACGAAGCGAGGCAACGGTTCAAACTTGGTGTGGTTTAGGTACAATATTGTAAACTGCAGAACCTAGTTAACCGCCTGCTTTAGTTGAAACAATTTAAGTTCGTAAAGAGTCGAATAGAATTATATTGGGACTACAACATCAAATTTAATTTAATTGTTCTGATTTCATGAAGAATTTGGATGAGGTATTTTGTGTCTGCAGAGACGAGAAGAATTATTCTATGAATATACTGTAAAAATGAGACTAATTACTTTTAGTTCGTAAAGAGTTCAAGTAACTTACTTATCATTAATAGAGGGTTAAGATGAGTTATTCTAAATGAATTAATAACAAGTAGAATCAACTGTTCTCGGCATATAAAGACTCAGAGTAAATAACTTCGAATTTGTAAGGCCCGAACAATCCCCACACGTTTTAAGTTCAATTATTTCGACCCAGTAAAATATAGAAAATGAATCTATTAAAAGTCGAGACTATTTATTTTGAGTCCATAAAAGGCCCACGTGAATTAGTTGAACTCTGTTTCACAAATGAAGACGAATATTCTTAGATCATTAATAGTTAATGAACAACTATCAGGAGGTGAGATGAAATTATGTTTTGTTCATCAGGAATCGATAACAGAGATTAATAATTAAGTGTTCGTAAGGCCTGAATAACTGCCACCAGGAAATGTGATGAATTATTCCCATGGATGCGGACC